>NC_133329.1:260756689-261475189 GCF_042186555.1 Aquarana catesbeiana | reverse complement strand
CTTCAGTGGTATTCAATAGGCTGAAGTAGGATTAAAGTCGGACCAAAGTAGTGCAAGGAGCATTTTTAAAGTCAAACTGACTTGTGTTGGACCAGTTAAGACGGCGCTCATAGGGAAACATTGCTTTTCACACGTCAGGCGACATGAGCTTCCAATGTCGGAGGGTTTGTCATACCAGTGTGAACCTGGCCTTAGACCTTAGTTGTTTAATTTCAGAAAAGCTGTGTCTCAGTATTCAAGTCTATTTACATTTTTTAATGAGACCTTTAACCCTTCCGCTGCCAGGCCCTGTGCTCCATTTTTACACCTCAGGTGGCCAGGCCATTTTTGCAATTTTTCCATTGCTTTTTTATTTTTCCCTTATAGCTTTCAGAGTGTGTTAAAGACCGCCCCCCCAACCATATATTTTCTGAAAGCACATGACCAGTAGAACGATTTATCAACACAATATTTTTGTTAAAAATACACCAAAATCATTATTAGCAGATAAAAAACAATACATTTTACAAAATTCCTACTACATATAAAAAGCGTAACCTGTATTGAGTTAATAAATAACAAATATTTGTCATTTTTAAATTACGCCTTTTTTTGCTAAATCGTGAAAACTGAACGTATGCAAAAATGTAAGTAACCACGTTTCTCTAAAAATCCGAAGGTTTTCATTGTTCTCTTACAGCTTTCAGAGTTTGTTAAAGACCCCCAAACCATATATTCTCTGAAATCATAGGACCAGTAGAATAAAAAGAAGGTGCTACTGATTTTTAAGGCTCCGCGATATTTGCGCAAATGTTTTCAAAACAATATAAAAAGTCTCTCAAATAATTTTTAGCAGATATAAACACTGCGAATTTTACAAAATTCCTGCTAAATATAAAAGCTTAACCTGTATTGAGTTAATAAATATTTGTAAATTTTAAATTGTGCCTTTTTGAGAAATGGTGATAAAATCAGACGCACGCAGAAGTTTTAGAAAATCTGGAGGTTTTCCTTTTTCGCTTTCAGAATTTGTAAAAGACCCCCCAAACCATACATTTTCTGAAAGCACATAAGAAAAAAAAAGTGCTACTGATTTTTAAAGGCACCGCGATATTTGCACAAATGTTTATCAAAACAATATTTTAGTTAAAAATACAATAAAATCATTAATAGTGGATTCATACATGGCAAAATACATGCTAAATTCCTAGTAAATATAAAAAGTTAAAACTGTATTAAAGTTAATAAATATTTGTACCTTTTTGTGAAATGGTGAAAACTGAGGGTACGCAAAACTGTAAATAACAATAATTTACTGTAAGAAGCCAGAGGTTTTCACTTTTTTCACTTACAGCTTTCAGAATTTGAAAAGAGCCCTCAAACTAGACAATTTCTGAAAGCTCATGACCTGTAGAATAAAAAAAAGTGCTACCGATTTTTTGGACCCCACAATAATTGCGCAAATGTTCATATCGCCATTTTTACTAAAAATACACTAAAATCATTAGTAGTGCACATAAACACAATGTAAATTACAAAATTTCTGCTAAAAGACTACTAAAGCATCGTTCACATGTGGCATACTAAAGTGTACACCCATGGAGGGCCATGTTCACCCGCACAGGTGTTCCACGCACCACTGTACAGGCAGTCCCATTTATGTCAATTGGGATGCAACGGCTGCACAGGCATAGCTACTGTTCTTAATCTGACATCCGCGTGGGTACATGACCCCGAACGCAGACAGTGTGAGTTCAGGGACATGCATGCAGACCTACATGGATGTAAAATTGGGAGCAACGGCTCTGCTCGTTCAGTTGATACATCCCAAATTACATCAATGGGACTGCCTGCCTCCCGGGGGAAACCGTCACCATGGAGGTGTGAGTGCGGGAGGGAGGCTGTCACCGTGAAGAGGCTGGGTGCGGACGGACCGTGGGGGAGGGGGGGACCTGGTTGCCTTCCCCCAAAAAAGTCACTGGGTCTTGCTATGTTTTTGGGGGCGGTCTTTGGTGAGATATCAGAAATCTAGAATCTAAACAGACCCAGATATCTCTTTTTTGAGACAGAGAAAGGGACTGAACATAGTCCTTTCCTCTGCAGCACTTTACTTCATAAATAAGACATAGCAGAATACATTTTGGTCTAAATTTATGAAGATTTTTGAAAGAAAGTATAAAATAGTTTGTTTTTTTTTTTCCCAACATTTTCGGTCTTTTTTAGTATTTATAATAAAAAAAAAAACGAGTGGTGACCAAATACCAACAAAAGAAAGCTCTATTTGTGTGAAAAAAATAATTATATAAGATATCGTTAAGGTACAGCGTTGCATGACCGTGCAATTACCGGTTAAAAAGTAGCGCAATGCTAGATAGCAAAAAATGGCCTGGTCATGAAGGGGGTAAACTTTCCAGTGCAGAGGTGGTTAAACGTGACACACAACTTGTGTTTAATACAAAAAAAAAGTGGAGTTTTCTTGAATACTCTGATTTATATGGGAGGGTATGGCATTTTGCTGCTTTACAAACAATTCTATTATAGATGGAACACTTATTAAAGAGAATGCTCTTCTATATGGATAGGATGACATAGTGGAAACCATATTACAAACCTTCCTTAAGCTTCTTCAATAGCTCTTCTGAAAATCTCATGGTGCCAAAATGTACCAAAGCCTGCGGTATCCTGTAGTCAGCAAACATGGTGATTTTGTCGATGTCATAGAAGCAGCCATCACCTTTTCCTTCTAGCACACCCCATGTGTCTCCTACCAGGATCTGAGCACGCTTGTAGAAGGCAACTTTTTTTTCCTAAAGATCAGAATGAATAAGATAATTTTTATGTCATTTACTGAACAGTCACCACAAGTTTTAAGCAATTGCAACCACATTCAAATTTTTCCATCTCTGATGGCAAAAAGAACTAACGATTCAAGACAATCTACCATCCACAGTTTCTGTTGAAACAACTGAAAGTGTTCTTGGTAGGTTGCCTCATTTGTATGGGCAGTCTCATATATTGATTGTTCTAGCTACAAGTAAGAAAATGCCTGGACCTGATTAACTGCACTGGTCTTAGTTGTATTTTATGTGAGAGAATTTTGAAAAAAACATTTTAAATGCAATTTTTTTTGTAGTCCTGACCATCATAAACAAAGGAAATATGTGCAGGATGGCTATACTTTCTCTGTACAGGCTGAACTAGCAGAAGTTAAAAACGCACATTAATGCAGTTCTGCAATCTTTTATAAATCACCAAGTGGTTGTAAACCTCAGACATGAAATTTAAACAAAGCATATCCCTCGATAGTGTGTACTTGTCTCGTCTCAATCCAGAGCACCAAGTGCCTTTTCTTTCCGCTGCCTCATTCCTCTGCTATCAGCAATAATCACTGCTGACAAGTTTTCCTGACACCAAGAGAAAAAAGGTGTCAGGGGAGGGATCTCCAGCTGACTGACGGCCTCAGTTCTGTTCATGTGTGCTGTGCGAAGGAGGGTATGCCCCCCCTCTCTCCGATCAGCTCTCCTCACTGAGTTCTGCAGAGTGTGGCTTTCCGCCCCCTTCTTTCTGAACCCTCAGACACGCTCTATCAATTCTGGACTTTGGACGGATGTAGATTTGGATTGGATTGGGTTTCAGCTGTGAGACAAAAGACTTCCAGTCTCAGAACAACTTTTAAAGTGGTAGTTCAAGTGACAAGGGTGATAATTTTCCTGATCACTTATCAATTTGAAGGAAGGTTTTGAAATCTTTACTAGGGAGGAGTTTTTCACAACGATATCCCTTCGATTTCACATTTGTTAGTTTCTGTATTTTTGGAGTTTGTATAGCGCAACACTTTATTTTACACGAGCTTTGTATTCTGTGAATGAATACAAAGCTTCCTCTGATTGGCTGAGTTGGAGGAGCAGGTTGAGGTCATCCTCTCCTCCTCAGCCAGAGGAAGCTTTGCATTAATTCACAGAATACAACGCTGTCTACGAATGGCTGAGCGCCGCTCAGATCAACTCTTCATTGTTTCGTGTGTGAGACGGGAAGTCTCTTGCCTCACAGCTAGAAACCATCACTGTGTACTGTATGTAGCTGAAGCTTTATGCAGTACATATAAGTGCTTATAGCCAGTGCAGAACTTAGTGAAAGAAAACTATTAATAGTATTTATACAGTGCCTTAAAAAAGTATTCACACCCCTTGAAATTTTCCACATTTTGTCATGTTAAAACCAAAATGTACATGTATTTTATGCTATAGACCAGCAGCTTCTGAAGACGTCACACCGATGACAAAACGTGTCAAGCTGGGACACACATTGCGCTACGTTGTACACAGGTGGCGCACACGCTCTGATTGCACAGTGCAGATGTTCACACGGGAGACATTTTTAATCATTTTGGTATGTACAGCTTACTATGGAGGCTTTTAATAATGCTACCTAGAGCTGCATGATTCGGGCAAAAATGATCACGATTTTTTTTGCTTAGAATAAAGATCACAACTCTTACGATTCTCGCGGCGTAACATCTTTCACGTTATACGAAAAAAATTGGGCTAACTTTACTGTTTTTTTTTACCCCCCCCCCCCATTCATTGAAGTGTATCCCCCCCACCAAAAAAAAGCGTTTGAAAGACCGCTGCGCAAATACTGTGACATAAAATATTGCAACAACCGCAATTTTATTCTCTAGGGAAGCTGCTAAAAAAAAAAAAAAAAAAAAAATAATATTTTTGGGGGTTCCAAGTAATTTTCTAGCAGAAAATACTGATTTTAACTTGTAAACAACAAGTGTCAGTAAAAGGCTTAGTCTTTTGGACCCCTTTCACAGTGGGGCGCTTTTCATGCATTTTAGAGCTAAAAACAGCGCCTTTAAGGTGCCTCTCATGCCACCCCAGTGTGAAAGCCTGAGTGCTTTCACACTAGGGCGGTGTGCTTGCAGGATGGGGAAAAAAAATCCTGCAAGCAGCATCTTTGGGGCGGTGCATAAACCGCTCCCAAAACGCCCTGCCCATTGAAATGAAAGGGCAGCGCCGCAACATGGGCGCTTTCAACCCTTTCTTCGGCCGCTAGTGGGGGTTTTAAAGTGCCACGCTAGCGGCTGAAAAGTGCCCCTAATACTGGCACTGCCCCAGTGTGAAAGTACTCTAAGTGGTTTAACTGACTTCATTTACAGCCCCTAGTTCATTACTTTGATATACAAGAACCAAGAGATACATTGCATCTCTTTTCTCTATCTCCCAGCTCTGAGGAATAAGGGTCAGTGCTCTGCAGCCTCACCAGTGCCCATCAATGCAGCCTGATCTATGCCCATCTGCAGCCTCTAATGTGCCCATTATTGCAGCCTGTTTAGTGCTTGTGTGCAGTCTCTAACATGGCCATCTGCAACCTCTAATGTGCCCATTATTGCAGCCTCTAGCACGCCCATGATTGCAGTCTGTTTAGTATACATCTGCAGATTCACCTTTGCAGATGATTGCAGCCGGGCCAGTGCTAGATGGCACAGATCCGCGATCTCCTGTGGTCCAATGCCGGGCGGGACTGTGATACACAGGAGATCGCGTCATCCAGCGGCGGTCGTCCCATCCTTCCACTCACAGTAGCAGGGATCAACGTATAACACGTACACACGATTTTCCCCCGATTTTCAGGGAGAAAAAGTGTGTGTTATACGCCAATAAATATGGTATTTATTATTTGTATTGTTGGGTTCTATGTAGGACCTGTTATTTTGTTTGTCTTATGTATATTTTGTAGTAATTACTCTGTACAGCATGGGTGCTCAACTTGTGGCCCTCCAGCTGTTGCAAAAACTACAAGTCCCAGGAGGCATTGCAAGCCGCTAAGAGCTACAAGCATAACTCCCAAAGGGAAGAGGCATGATGGGACATGTAGTTCCGCAATAGCTGGAGGGCTGCAGGTTGAGCACTCATGCTGTACACAGTTACGAATCTCCTGAAGAAGCTATATACTTTAGCGAAACATGTTGAGAATAAAGATTTTTGTACAGTAATACAATATATCCTTGAATAATTTTGTTGGATCTTAATGTTTTCTCACTAAGATAGGGGGGGGGGGGTGTCTCTTTCTCTCTCGTTTTTTGCATAGAGCACATAACTCTTGTGGATTATCAATACAGTGCTTATAGCCAGTGCAGAACTTAGTTTATTTGGACAATGCTATTAGTATTCATACAGTGCCTTGAAAAAGTATTCATACCCCTTGAAAAATTTTCCACATTTTCTCATGTTACAACCAAAAATGTACATGTATTTTATTGGGATTTTATGTGATAGACCAACACATTAGTGAAACATAATTGTGAAGTGGAAGAAAAATGATAAACGGTTTTCAATTTTTTTTTTACAAATGAATATCTGAAAATTGTGGTGTGCATTTGTATTCAGCCCCACAGAGTCAATGCTTTGATAGAAGGGTATTGCCACAAAAGTTGACAAAAAATTACCAAGTACCATCATCCTACATTAATATATTGAAGGGGGAATGGGAGGAGAAAAAGCAAAAGCTCGGTTGGAGTAGCCCTTGCTTTTCTCCTCCCATTCCCCCTTCAGAGTCAATGCTTTGTAGAACCACCTTTTGTTGCAAGTTTTTTTGGGTATGTCTCCACCAGCTTTGCACATCTAGAGTGAAATTTTTGCCCATTCTGCTTTGCAAAATAGCTCAAGCTCTGTCAGATTGGATGGAGAGCATCTGTGAACAGAAATTTTCAACTCTTGCCACAGATTCTCAGTTGGATTTAGGTCTGGACTTTGACTTGGCCATTCGAACTCATGAATATGCTTTGAGCTAAACCATTCCATTGTAGCTCTGGTTGTATGTTTAGGGTCGTTGTCCTGCTGGAAGTTGAACCTCTGCCCCAGTCTCAAGTCTTTTGCAGACTAACATGTTTTCTTTTAAAATTGCCCTGTATTTGGCTCCATCCACCCTTCCATCAACGCTGACCAGCTTCCCTGTCCCGGCTGAAGAAAAGCATCCCCACAACATGATGCTGCCACCACATTTCACGGTGGGGATGGTGTGTTCAGCGAGACGTGCAGTGTTAGTTTTCCACCACACATAGCATTTTGCTTTTGACCAGAACACCTTCAACATGTTTGCTGTGTCCCCCACGTGGCTTCTTGCCAGTGGCGTAGCGTGGGTTTTCAGCGCCCGGGTCAAGGCAAGTAATTTGCGCCCCCTAACCTGTAGGCTTTTTAGCACTCCCTGAGTCCCTTCCCTTCCTACAATAGTACAGACCAGCCTGATTCCTACACTGACCACTACAGTAACCTACCTGATTCCAACACTAACCTACCTGACCACTACAGTAACCTACCTGCTTCCTATACTGGCCACTACACTGACCTACCTGTCCACTACCCAATTCCTACACTGCCCATTAAACTACACTGACCACTGCTCTGTTCACTACACTGCCCACTACACAACACTGACCACTATACTGACCGCTGCTCTGCCCACTACACAACACTGACCACCGCTCTGTCCACTACACTAACCACTACTACATTGACCGCTGCTCTGTCCACTACACAACGCTGATCACCACTACACTGACTACTGCTCTGTCCACTACACTACACTGACCACTGCTCTGCCCACTACACTACAATGACCACCACTATACTGACCGCTGCTCTGTCCACAACACTGACCACCACACTTACCACTGCTCTGTCCACTACACAATGCTGACCACCACTACATTGACCACTACACTACACTGTCCACGACACTGATCACTACACTACTGTATTCTTATACTGACTATCTGCTTGTCTAATCTCCCTCTGGCTGCTCCCTCTCCACAACCCCCGGGGGCCAGCAACACTACCCGACTCTTACGAGCTCACCTGCAGCTTGTGTCTTCAGTCTGGAGGAGGTAAAGACAGCACATCTGTCCGGATGTGTGGGGGAGCCTAGAGGAGGTAAAGACAGCCAGCACATCGGTCCGGATGAGAGGGGGAGCCTGGAAGGGGTAAAGACATTACATCACTCCGGAGGCGGGACTCCAGGAGCAACCGTGATCGCGGATAGGCCAGTGCCGCCGCCGCGATCGCGCATAAGGCAGCGCCGCGATCGCGCATAAGGCAGTGCCGCCGTGATCGCACATAAGGCAGCGCCGGCATCGCACATAAGGCAGCGCCGCCGCACACGACACCATTCGCCAAATCACAGGGTGCCTGCGGGGACACAGGAAGTAAACATTAGGGGGACGGAGCCGCCAGTGACACACACTACCTGGCACGGGATTTCGTCCCCCTAAATGTTGCGCCCGGGGCCACGGCCCCCTCCGCACCCCCCATGCTACGCCACTGCTTCTCGCAAACTGCAAAACGAGACTTTTCATGGCTTTCATTCAACAATGGCTTTCTTCCTGCCATTCTTCCATAAAGGCCAGACTTGTGCAACGACTAATCGTTGTCCTGTGGACAGATTCTCCCACCTGAGCTGTGGATCTCTGCAGCTCCTCCAGCGTCACCATGGGCTTCTTAGCTGCTTCTCTGAATAATTGCCCGGCCTGTCAGTTTAAGTGGATGGCCATGTCTTGGTAGGTTTAAATTTGTGCCATACTCTTTCCATTTTCAGATGATGGATTGAACCATGCTCCATGAGATGTTCAAAGCTTGCAATATTTTTTTTTATAACCTAACCCTGCTTTAAACTTCTCCAACTTTATCCCTGACCTGTCTGGTGTATTTATACAGAGATTAAATTACACACAGGTGGACTCCATTTACTAATTAGGTGACTTCTGAAGGCAATTGTTTCCACTTCGTTGGGGGGGGGGGGGGGGGGGGGAAATCAGAGGAAAGGGGGCTGAATACAAATGCATGCTACACTTTTCAGATATTTGTAAAAAAAAAAAAAAAAATAATCATTTTCCTTCGAACTTCACAATTATTTGCCACTTTGTGTTGGTCCATCACATAAAATCCCAATAGAATAACATTTATGTTTTTGGTTGTAACGTGACAAAATGTGGGAAATTCCAAGGGGTATGCATATTTTTGCTTCAGGAATGTATCCTGACTGGACCAGGTGGCCACGCTGCAGATTTGTTCCCAGGAGGCCCCTGCTTTTCCAGCCCAGGAAGTGGCTAGTGACCTGGTTGAATGGACCTTAACCTTAGCTGGTGCTGGGACTCCAGAACTCTCATAAGCCAGGGAGATAGCTCCCGATCCATCTCAAGACTGAGGCTTTAGAAGCCTGAAATCCCCTTCCTTGGCCCAGCGTTCAAAACTTGTAGGCGATTGGATCTCCTAAACTCTTTTGTTCTCTGTAAATAGGTACAGAGACACCTTCTTACATCCAGGCAACTAAATTTCTTTTTTCTCATTTTTTGGCTTCTCACAAAAAGACGGCAATGTTATATCTTGCGTCCTATGAAATAAGGATGCTACCTTTGGTAGATACAAAGGGTCTGGCCTGAGTGTGACTATCTGGATGTATCAATAAGAAGGGTTCCTTCATGGACAGCCCTTGTAGATTCCCAACCCTCCTGGCCATGGTAATTGCTAACAGAAATTATATTTTTAAGGTTAGAAAACTTAAAAGGAAACCTCCTCCATAGGTTCAAATGGGTGTTTAGATAAGGCCTCTAACACCCTTGTCAAGTCCCATGGTGGAAAACTGCTTTTGGAGACCAGGGAAACACTTTCCCTGGCCACCAAAAACATTTAATGAGGACTTCCTTTGCCAGTCTTGTATATGTGTAAAAGTGTCCCTCGCGCTACTTTGAGTAACTAAAAATGTGCCTAATGACCTAAAACAAGTGATAATAAAAAGTGAAACTGCAGCAAAACCCATTAGTGTTCACAAAAACACACACTATAATTATATATATATATATATATATATATATATATATATATATATATATATATATATATATATATATATATATATATATATATATCTCTATATCTCGCGCAGAAACAATATAATCACTTTAAAACACACAAAGTATTTCACTAGGAATAAAGTGAAAAATAGAAGTGCACAAAATTAATAATATCTCAAGGAGAAAAAACAAAAATATGTAAATAAAAATATTAGGGGGGCCCCTGATGAAGTCACGTGTTGTGGCGTAACACGTAGGGATTGGCCGGAATCAGACACACACCGGAAGTGACGTAAGAAGGCGCTGAACAATGACGTTTTTGTTCTCTGCTTGCTTTTAATGTAAGAGTCCACCTATTTGGCATTTAATAAACAGACCCTTTTGCCCTTAACACACTACCCCATTGGAGGCATTTTTTTTTTCTTTCTTCCCCCCTATCTATACTGTGAGATTATATCGGAGTGGACTAGGACTTTAGTGGAGGATTCCCATAGCTGGAATAGTACTTGTGGCCCCATCAGCAGTATATGCAAACAGAAAAAGGTCCCAATAGAAGGTGGAGGAGAGTCATATCCATTTGTTGATGTGATTTTCTTCATATTAAACAAACAAGGTGAGAGTTCTGTGAGACTAGAATTTGAAGAGACAACTCGTGGAATTTTTCATGGACATCACTGTTTTACTTTGCCAACCACTTTATTTATATATTGGATACACCACTCTATGAACTTAGTTCTCTCTTTTTTTCTCCTATAAGAGCTGAATGGTCCCCCTTTTTTCTGCAATATATTCACCTGATTCAGGACTTATATTATTTGGACACATATTGTACACTTATTTGTGTTTAACACTTATGCAATATTTTTTAATTTTTACATATTTTTGTTTTTTCTCCTTGAGGAGATATTTTTGTGCACTTCTATTTTGCACGCTATCTATTCCTAGTGGAATACTTTGTGATTATATTGTTTCTGCGCGAGATCACTTTATTCATATACATACTTGTATAAAGATAGACCGAGAGGGCCGCTATCTGTACCTGAAAGGTGCTGACCGCTAGGCCCTTGTCTGCTCCATCCTGGAGAAAATCCAGGATAACCGGAACAGTGGTGGAGGTTGTGACGAACGCGGGTATCAGATCCCTGCCCTCCTCGCTAACTTGCAACGAAGGACCGGCCAACCTCACACCACGCTGTCACTTACGTAACAATGCCACTCTCAGCACAAAGATTTTCCAGCTTGCGGGACCACAATCTAGGTGCGAGCAGCCTGAGAGTGATTGTCACTGGGCTAATTACACAATTAACCCTTTAACTGCCACCACCCCCGTTTAAAAAAGACCGAGCTGGGGGAGACTCGTAATTTTAGCAATACCAATTATAATTTTAGAATAAGCGTCTGCCACACACACGGCCACCACAGACAGGTCTGCTCAGAGTCTTACTCTACAACAATAGCGCCCTTCAAGAGGCAGGTTCGTTTATAGCTTGCATTAAGAGCTTTAGAGACAAGGTTAACACTTTTCAACATAAGGGTTTATTATGAAAAGGTCAAAGTTGATGCAAATAAAACATTTACAGAAAAAAGATGTTTCAAAAGATAAAAGACAATATACAGCCACAAAACAATAAGGTAGAATTGGGAAGAAAGAATACTTGCAATTAATGTCCCAGGGTTGATCAGAGTTTGATCGATGAGCTAGGTAATCGGTTCTCAACTTGGCAGATGTTTCTTCTTGGATGGTAAAAGGAGAACTGACCATTGTCTTGGCATCTCCTCTTTTCTGTCAAATCAAAGGGGGTGTTGACAGCGACCAATCGTTTGGTCATCTTGTATAGGGGTTGGTTGCTGGGAGGTGTCTACACTCATGACCACGTCCCAGGTAGATCTTGTGCTACATATTCATATATCTGCATCTATCGTGTTTACAGACTGCAAATATCCATATTATTATTCAACGTGAGATTTCCTTCAAAACAAGTCTAAACATGCCATATCTATAATGTATAGCCTGCTTAGGAGGAATAAGTGGTACCAGTGGTTTCCCATAAGACCTGACATAGGGGTGTCTGGACTTGAAATGTTACAAATTATCTGAGGAAACTAAATATGTCCATATTATGGCTGTGTATTACTAAGTCAGAAGTTATGTAACATGCTGAAATTTCATACTTATTCCATGGTTTTAAGTTGGATGTGTATTCAGACAATTTACAACCGGGGCCTGTTAGGTCTCTGAATGGAGAGGGTGACAGTTTTACGACAGGCCTGAACACTCTGTCCTTTCAACATGCAGTTTTTCTACTGATCTAGCCTGGTTCTGTTTTCTCTGTTGAGATAACCTTTTCTGTTGAACTTAAAAAGCTTTGAATTCCTAAGACAAGGGAGGAGGGAGTTCAGATTTCTCTGTAATGTTACATGGTTAGCCAAACTGTCATGGCTACTTCCACACAAGATGGTAGCTAGCTATAGCTTTTCATGTCCCGTACGTGATATCGTTACAGAGGTCATCTGTTTTTCTTTGCCCCAGGAACAGAAAGTCTTACAAATTTTTGAGTGAATCTTTTTAGTCACTGGTTTTCTGCTCAAAAAAGGAGGGTATTTGTCACGCTTTCTGAGGAGCCCTAACGTTTTAGGATCTGGCGCTCACTCACCAGGACGTCAGCTGGAAAATTCTGGCCTTGGGTGTAGTACTGGTCCCTGCCTGAGTAGATCCAGCCTGTTTGGAAGCTTCCATGGCTCTGCCACTGCCATGGATTTTAAGCTTGCCAACCAAGCTCTCCTTGGCCACCAGGGTGCTATCAGGAGGAGCTGGCCTGGGGACTGGCTGAGCTTCTGAAGGACCCATAGAATCAGTGCTAGGGGTGGGAAGACATATGCCAATCTGCACTGCCAGGTCTAAGTCAGGGCATCTAAGCCTTCTGACTCCCTCTCTTGGGAAACTGAGAAATCCCTTTACCTTCCTGTTCTGCCAGTTAGCGAACAGATCTATTTCCTGGATTTCCGAAGCGCTGCACCAGGGTTTGAAATACCTCAGGGGTTCAGTTCCCATTCCCCCTGCCTTATTGGCTGAGGAAGTCCACCTCGGTGTTGCTTGTCCCCTTTATGTGGACAGCTGATATGCAGGAGAGAACTTTTCCCTTGGCCCAGTCCAGGATATCCTTGGATTATTATTCAGGATTTATTATTCAGGATTTATATAGCGCCAACAGTTTATGCAGCGCTTTACAATATAAAAGGGAGACAATACAGACCTTGGGCTTTCTCCTTTCCTAGGTGGGCCCCCACCCCCAGGAACTGGCATTGGTGGTAACTTTTACTGGAACTCACTATGCCCACGATCTGCCTCCCTTTAGGTTTTTGGGCACCGTCCACCACTCTAGTAAGGACAGGACCTGAGGGGTGAGCACTAGAGCCGCACGATTCTGGCTAAAATGAGAATCACGATTTGCGTATGTATTCACCCCCTTTGTTATGAAGCCCATAAAAAGCTCTGGTGCAACCAATTACCTTCAGAAGTCACAGAATTAGTGAAATGTCCACCTGTGTGCAATCTAAGTGAAGTGTCACATGATCTGGCATTACATATACTGACCTTACACTGGTGGCAACGACAGAAATTAAACATTTTAGCTTTGCTTACTGTTGGGCTCTTTTTTGGCTCTACTCTGCGGTTGCCCCAGGGGGGGCCACGAAAACTGTTCTTACATTTTTCCTTTTTGGGTTTTACTGGAAATTTTTTTTTTACCCTTTTCTGAGGACCTAGACAGAATGTCGTCCAGGCCCTAACCAAACATCAATGAGCCCTGAAAGGGAAGGCCGCATAGTTTACCCTTTGATGTAACATCTCCTTCCCAGGCTTTAATCCAGACAGCTCTTCTAGCGGAGTTGATTAATGCGGCTGTTTTAGGTGATGCTCTTGCAAACTCAACTGCGGCATCTGCAAGGTAAGCGACAGCTTTTCCCATCACCGATAAGGAGTCAAGAACAGTATTCCTGTGACAGGTGTTTGGTCAGTTTCTCCACCTAGAAATCTGAATTCCTGGCTACACAGGCAGCCGCTAAGGCTGGACCCATGGGTGATGTATTTGCATCCCAAACCTTTCTAAGGAGGGACTCCGATCTACGGTCCATCAGATCCTTAATACTGCCTGCATCCTCAAAGAAGAGGTCAGACTGCTTGGTGACTTGAGAGAGAGCGGCATCCAGTCTTGGGAGTTTAAAGGATGTCTCTTCGTCGCTCTCTAACTGCTTGCCACCGCCCACCGTTAAATGACAGTGGGGTGGCTCTCGTTCTGGGACGCCGTCATAGGCGTCCGCGGCGTGTTGCTAGGACATGGCACAACCCTGATCTCTGTCCGCAGCTCTTTAACCATGTGATCAGCTGTGTCCAATCACAGCTGGTCACATGTAAACAAGGACAGAGTGTGTGGCGAGGAGAGCCGATCAGTGGCATCTCCACGCAGGGGGACATCTAGGAATGTAATCAGAGCACTGATCATCAGTACCCTGATTACAATATAGCAATACATTGTCACCATACAGTGCCCACCACTGCCAGCAGTGCCCACCAGTGCTACCCATTAGCGATGCCAGTCAATGCTGGCAATCAGTGCTGCCCATCACTGCTGTCGATCAATGGCCATCAGTGCCCACCAGTACCGCCTAATCAATGCCCACTAGTTCAGCCTATGAGTCTCCATCAGTGCAGGCGAAAAATTACTTGGTTACAAAATTTACTGACAGAAAAAAAGTAAACTTTTTTTTTTCTCAAAATTTTTGGTCTTTTTTTTGTGTAAAAAATAAAAAACCCAGCAGTGATTAAATACCACCAAAAGAATGCTCCATTTGTGTGAAGAAAAAAAAAAATTTGTTTGGGTACAGTGTAGTGCGACCGCGCAATTGTCATTCATAGTGTGACAGCGTTGAAAGCTGAAAAATGGCTTGGGCAGGAACGGGGTGCAAGTGCCCGGTAGCCAAGTGGTTAAAGGAAAATCTCCTTTTCCACGTTTTTTTGTCTGACAATTCTCCTTTCAGGTTCCCTCCATTCCTGTAGGATCAGATCCTTTAGGGATTGATGGAGTGGGAATACCCTGGATTGAGCCTTGCTCAGCACCCTATACACATTGTCCTGTGCAGAGGTCACTCTAGTGGTCTCTGGAATCTCCTCTGTGGTATATATCGCCTGTAGGAGTCCATCCAGATCCTCCAGGGTAAAGAGATGTCTCCTTAACCTTGCATCCTCCTGTGTCTCCCCATCTGAGCTGTGGTCTGACCTGGCTTTCCATTTCCCCCCATCCTCCTCTACCTGAGCTAGAGGTAGTGAGTGAGGGTGGGTGGAGAGCACTAGGACCCCTTCAGAGACTCTCCTGGGAGATAGGCCTTCTCTAGGGGCAATCTCCTCTGGGTCAGGGCCTTGGGCTGATGACTGCCCGACGGCTTCACAGAAAGATTTGACTGTTGCCAGCATTTCCGTCTGCATAGATGAAAGGTAGAGGCCTCTTTCCCTGCCAATTGATACACTTATAGCAAAAGGGCTTGGAATGAGACTTTTGGGAGCTTATCCTTACAGTACCCACATTTCTTTGAGAAGCTATGCCCTGTTGCGGCAGGAGGGCGATTATCTGGGGCCACCTGAGTTTCACTGGGGGATTCTGTAAGGCAGGAGATAGAGCATACATGTAATTTTACTCTGTCTTCCCCCTAACTGTGGGCCTGTACTGGGGGGGGGGGGGGTAGAGGGTAAGATGATTGGTTAAGACCAGCCTATTCTGGCTGGCCCAGAAATTCTCAGACCCCTTAAAAGCCAGGACCCCCCCCATCTTTCCAAGGGGGGTTTCTACTCACCGGGCCCCAACCTGGATCTGCCCGTAGTTGTAGTCTCCATCCCTTTCTCCTGTTCCAGAGGTTGGCTGGGTCCTGGGCTGCTGGTACTGCTCGTGGGGCTAGTACAGCGAGCCGACCGCTGTCCACCACCTTGCTTTGTCTCTCCATGCTGTTCTCCCTGTGTTTTTATCACTTCCGGGTCACGCTGTTCCTCTGGTGCCACCCACTTCCTGTGATGCGGCTGTGTACCAGAGTGAGGCTTGGAACGCAGCACTTCCTTGCAAGATGCTTCCAGGAAATGGAGAGCGGCTGGCAGCGCCGTTTTATGCACATGCATTGATGGCGCGCACTTCCTGCGGCCAGAGCGATGTAGCAGCCTTGAGGGCAACCTGTGAGAAGGACAAGCCTAGAGGTTAGTCCAGCCCTCCCTAGAACCTGTCTCAACAGGAGACCATCCGACCCTCCCCAGTCATTTGGTCTTTAAACAAAAAAAACATGCTGCTGTGTTTGGAAGAAACGCAATCAAATACTGGGAATCAAGGGGAAGGGTGGGGATTATAACAAGCTGTCAATTGGTTGCGTTTCCCATAGGGAGGAGCCCTAATCTCCTGGAAGTGGATGGGAGAACATTACATATGCCCCCCGCTTTAAATGCAAGGTGGTCTGCAATCCTCACACAGAAGAATGGATCCTGCCACGCAAAAGCTAACATGTCAACGTCATACTTCAGCTGCCAGTATTCTGCCAGCTCTGCATTCATAAAAAAATTTGCACATTAAGAAACAAATATGGTCAAGACAAACCTGAAAGACTCCTTCATCCCTGTAGGAAGGGAAATTCTCTACAACCAGATGCATCAGCTTTACAGCACTCTTTTCACTTGCTTTCACACAGTTCAAGTATGAGCCTCCAAATTTCTCCATGAGAATCTTTCCTGTCTGGTGAAGGATCTCCAGACGTTCTTCAATCATTGGGATGGGAAACTCTGAATCACTACGTAGAATATTTTTCAGCTGGTCCATGGTTATGTTGGCATAAAAAGATGCAGTAGTAAGAGGAATCCCTACAGACATGAAGGTATATTATTAAATACTAGCAATTTTTTTTTTTTTTGATAAAACAAAGAGCTTGCAGAGACCTGCGGCGTATCTGTGCATGTGTCAGGTATCAGGCCAAGATGGTAGCATGGGAGCACAGTGAAAAAAAAACAAAACAAAACAAAAAAAAAAACTAGGCTGCAAGGACAACGCAGGACTCCATGAACTAGCAAGTATGTATTTTGTTATTTACACACCAGAAAAAATACCAGGCAATAAAAAAAAAAAAAGCTAGGAAGTGAAGTTCCTCCTTAAGCAGGTTCCATCTGGAGCATGTTCAACAAGAGACCTGGGTTTTTTTGTTTTTTTAAAGCTGAAATAATACACATTAGTTTGTTAGTAATCTTTTTACACTTGTATCCGAGTTCTTTCATGTGTTTACAGATCATGTGTCATGTGTTTACAGATCCAAGTACCAGCATACTCCAGATGCAAAAAAATAAAAATAAATATTATTAGGACAAAGTACATCTGATGATACAGCCTTTGATCATTCAATGATTCACTACTGTGCAAGCCATTAGGCTAAATAAGGAAATTGAAGAACAGAGTTCTTGCATTTTGTAACTGGTTTATCCTTTGCCAAAATAGATCACAGTTTATTTTGTGACTCGTGTAAGTGTGCCAGAGCAAAGCAAAAGAGCGGGGACAACAGGTTCTCTTCCATTTTGAGGGTTTTATTTATACCACCTACACAAAATTATGCCACACCTGTTTACAATAGCCAAACATCCATCACTGCTAAGTGCCAATACCATACATGGCCTTTGTGAAGTGGTTAGGTTTATTTATTTCAGGTACTTCTATAGCGCCATCAATTTACACATATATTGTACATTCACATCAGTCCCTGACCTCAAGGAGCTTACAATCTAAGGTCCCCAACTCACATTCATACATACACATAATATGGCAAATTTGTGGTGTAGTGGTAGCACTCTCGTCTAGCAGTAAGAAGGGTCGCTGGTTCGAATCCCAACCAGGACACTACCTGCCTGGAGTTTGCATGTTCTCCCTGTGCCTGCGTGGGTTTCCTCCGGGTACTCCGGTTTCCTACCACACTCCAAAAGACATGCTGGTAGGTTAATTGGATCCTGTCTAAATTGTCCCTAGTATGTATGAATGTGAGTTAGGGACCTTAGATTGTAAGCTCCTTGAGGGTAGGGACTGATGTGAATGTACAATGTATATGTAAAGCGCTGCGTAAATTGACGGCGCTATATAAGTACCTGAAATAAATAAAAAAATAAAATTTAGACTGGAGCCAATTAACCTACCATCATGTGTTTGGAGTGTGGGAGGAAACCGGAGTACCCAGAGGAAACACTCTGGGTACCGCAAACACATCCCAGGGGAGAGAGAAGGAGAGAGCCGAGCTAGGAACCACAATCTCTCATCTCCTATAGTCAGTCCCATCCCCCACAGTTAGAACACACACCTAGGGAACACTTGATCGCCCCCCTAGTGTTAACCCCTTCCCTGCCAGTGACATTTATACAGCAATCCGTGCATTTTTATAGCACGGATTGCTGTATAATTGTCAATCGACCCAAAAATGTGTAAAAAAAACAAAAAAAACAAAAAACTGTCCAATGTGTCCGCCATAATGTCGCAGTCTCAAAAAAAAAAAAAAAAAAATTATGATATAATAATGCCATAAATCTATCCCCTATTTTGTAGACACTATAAATTTTGCGCAAACCAATCAATATACGCCTTTTGCAATTTTTTTTTTTTTTTTAATTACCAAAAATATGTAGAAGACTACATATCGGCCTAAACTGAGGAAAAAAAATTGACAGTTACTTTCTAGGTAACTGCTTTTCTAGGACATCTTCCAGGAGAGAGGACTGGTCCACCTGACAGGAAACACAATCCACACATGAGGTTAAAAGGCCCCTCCCTTCCCCCTGCACCTCAGTTCTCCCAGAGTAATAGGTTATCTGGGTACCAGAGAGAAACTCTTCCCGTAGTACTTATATCAAACCAGGGGTAGGAAGTAGGGCTGCTGTCCTGGAAGATATCCTAGAAAAGCAGTTACCGGTAAGTAACTGTCAATTTTCTCTAGTCACCTTCCAGGACGGGACACCCGATAGGATGGACAAGAAGTTCAAGGCCTACCTTAGGGTGTGACCACCGCTTGCAAGACCTTCCTTCCAAACGTCAGATCCTGAGGAGATAGCAGTTCCACTCTATAGTGCTTCAAGAAGGTGTCCTGCTTCGCCCATTTGGCTGTTCGACAGATCTGTTCTATTGAGGTCCCAGCTCTTCCTGACCAAGAGGCCGCCAAAGATCTTGTTGAATGGGCTTTAAAGTGGAGTTCCACCCACTTTTACAACTCTTCAGCATCCCTCACTAAACTGCGCACTGTAAACGAATTGGATATTTTTACATTTTTTTTCTCAGCACCTACTGTATATCTGCTGTATTCATTTTTCACTTCCTCCTCCCTGGCCGTGGCCCATCATTTCCTGTTTGCAATGCCTTCTGGGAACTTCCTCTGACACTGCCGTTGCTATGGAAACCTGACCTGAAACCTATTACACTGCTTGCGCTGCACTGAGCATGTGCGAGATCTGCAAGGATGAGATCCAGGAGGAAATACAGTCTGGCTTCAGATGCCCACACTTAAGATGGCCACGGCCTGCTGTAAGTTTATAGAATAACAAACTACTGCTATAAACTAACAAAACAGACCTTAGTTTACAGACTAACTTTACTAGAATACATTAAGCTTGTGTATTATAGGTTTATTTTTATTTAAAAAGTATAATTTCGGCCGGAACACCACTTTAAGGTTAACTGGTACTGGGGAACCTGTCTGCTCATAAGCCATTGCTATGGTTTGTCTGATCCACCTAGCCACTGTAGATCTAGATGCCTGCCCTCCCTTTCTAGGACCGCTAAATAGAACTAAAAGGTGACTCGACTTCCTGAAATCTTTCACTCCAAGTAGGTCAGCAAGCACCTCCTGACATCTAATAACTTACATTTTTTTTCTCCCTCGTTTTTCTCCCGCGATATAGTGGGTCTTGTCTCAGCACCACTCTATCTTCCAGTACCAACAGAAAAGGCTCTTTGATAGGACCTGCAGGTCGCTTACCCTTCTGGCTGTAGTGATGGCCAGTAGAAGGCGCCAAAAATTTTATTAAGATCTCCTAAGCTGGTTCAAAAGGCGCTTTTGTCAACACTTCCAGGAGCAGCATTAGATTCCATGGTGGGAACATATTAATTTCAACGGGGGTTAACCTCTCCCATGCTAGTAGAAATATCTTATTCAGGGGCTTTAGCGCGAGCCTCTGGTCCAGAAATACAGACAAGGCTGCTAACTGTACCTTCCGGGTGTTCGGGGCAATCCCCTGATCCACCCCAGCTTGTAAGGATTCCACTGGTACCGAAGGATTAGAAACCTCTCTATCCTGGCACCAGTGTGAGAAGAAATTCCAGATTCTTGAGTAGATCTTCCTAGTGACCGGTTGCTGGCTACCTAAGAGGGTCTCAATTACTCTATCGGAGCATCCCTCGTCTCTGAGAATCTCCCTCTCAAGAGCCATGCCGTCAACTTGAAGAACCCCAGGTCAGCATGACGGACTGGAGGAGAAACCAACCATTTTCTCAGAGTAGCAAACCATGACCTCTTTGGCCACCATGTGGCTATCAGGATCAGCTTGCACTCTGAGTGGGCCAACCTCTGTAGAACCCGAGGTATTAAGGCTAGTGGAGGGAAAGCATATGCTAGGTAGCAATCCCAGTCCTGAGATAGAGCATCCACTCTCTGCGATCCCCCCCCATCCCCCTTCTCTGGTGGGGGGAAAAAAGCTCCACCTTTCTGTTCCCTCTGTGGGCGAAAAGGTCTATCTCCAGAAATTCAAATCTGTGACCTATCTGGAGGAATATGTCCTGGTTTAATTCCCATTCCCACTGGTAGATGGGCTGTCGGCTTAGGAAATCTGCCACCACATTGGCAGTCGCACAAAAACAAAAAAAACAAAAATAAATTTTGCCTTCCTCTCTCCTCGCTTTTACCGGGAACTTTTTCCCCCCCTTTTGCATCGATTGTGATAAGACCCGATCCACCCAGGCCCAAAAAGCTGGGAACCCTCAAAGGGCCACCCGCAGAACCGTGACCTGGACATATGGTCCCTTTCTCATGATTTAACCCACAAGGCCCTCCTTGCGGAGTTTCGGAGGGCCGCTGATTTAGCCGTGGTCCTGAAAGTTTCCACTGCTGCATCTGTAGTATTGCATCCAAGTATGCCACAGCCTTGCTTATTGTCTCTAGAGAGTCTGACTTCTTTGGAATTACTGCTGCTAGCAACATGGCCGGAGAGCCTGCCAAGCATCCACATTCCTTGCTACGCAGGCTTACACCAAGGCAGGAGCCATGGCTGCCGCATTGGCATCCCACGCTCTTCGCAGTAGCGTTTCAGCCCTCCTATCTATTTGGTCTTTAATGTTACCGGAGTCCTCAAAAGACAAATCAGATTTTTTAGAGACCTGTGACAGGGTTGCATCTAATTTGGGGGTCCTGAAGAACTTTTCTTCTTCCTTCCCAAAGGGAAACTTCCTCTTCCAAGTTTTGAGCTTAAGGATCTTTCTCTCCGGGTCCTTCCACTCTCTCAAAATTACCTCTGAGAGTTTGATGAACTGGGAATACCTTAGACTGAGGTTTACCCAACCCAGGTACATCACATCCCAGGCTGTCGCCTGAACTGGAGGTTTCGGGATATCCTCAGAGGCATAGATTGCCCTGAGTAACTGCCCCATGTCCTCCACGGGAAAAAGGTGTCTATTACGTCTAGGACTATCACTATCCTGGCTCTCAGAGCCTGAGTTTTCCCCCCCTCTAATGAGCTTTCATCTGACTCTTCCGGATCCTCAAACTCATCTACTCCCGAAGTGAAAGAGGGAGGCCTCTGTGGGGTTTTTGGACTTCTGTTGGATGTACCCTCTTGAGAGGAAGTACCTTCTCTAGATGACAGAGTTTCTCTGCCACTAGTGCTAGTCCCTTCTTTAGATGCATTAACTGTCTTCAGAGATTGGAGCGTAAAAAGCATCTGACTGTACTGCAGGGAAGTCCCTCATAACCTGTGAGGTTTCCTTTCCAGACAATTTATATATGCATCTGTAACAAAAAGGTTTTACATGATCTTGTGGGAGCTTTTCATTGCAATACCCACACCTTTTTTGTTCTAGGGGAGGAGGGTTTTTGCCCTTAGCCTTGTGGGCCCCTTGAGAAGATCCACTGGGTTCTAAGGAGACAAAAGACAAGACAAGAGAGAACCCATACTTTAACAGTCTGTACTCCCTCTCCTGCACCCACCCACAAGGGGTGCAGACTTCAGGTCTGACAAAAACAAACATTTCGCTGCCGGGAAACAGGGCTGGGCTCAGCCCTTCCTTCTCTGAGCTGGCCGCTCAGCTGTCAGCTATATGCCAGCTCCCATCTTTCCAGTTACCCAGCTGTTGATCCTGCTTGTCAGTCCTGCCTACTTAAGCTGTCCAGTCCAGAGGAGCTCTGCCTTCGCCTTGGTCACATCACAAGGAACTCTCTCCTGCATTCCTGTTTAAAGACTGGCTTTGCTGACATCCCTTCAGGCTACAGATCCTGCTTGCTGTTCCACTACTTTGATCCCTGACTCCTGGCTTGGCTGACGATCCGTTCCGGGTACTGAACTTTGGCTATGTTTTGACTAAGTTTGTTCTTTTTACTTTTATTATTAAACAAGTGTGATTTAACTGTACTTCTGTCTCGGTCTGATTTCATGGTTTCTGACAGTAGGTGAAGTCCATGAATTCAGAAGATAGTCAATCCACTTGTTGGTAATATTTTTTTCAGATTGGATAAGCAAGATCACCGCATCGATCAGTTTGCCATAGCATTACAAACGCTCCTGAGTCGCACGGCTCACCTGGAATCTCCCACTGTGGCTGCTCCGGTACAACCTGAGTTGCAGGCCGTCCCTGCTGCTGCTGCGCCAGTCTCTGTGCAGGCACCCGCCTCGAGTATTACCTCTATAAGAGGTATGTCTGGTTCCGCTCCCCCAGCGATTTGGGAGCGATCAAGTTCAATGCAAAGGGTTTCTCAACCAGGTTGAGATATACTTTGAGATGCTGCCCCAGGCATTTCTCAGACAGAAGCAAAGTAGGTTTCGTGAGATCTTTGCTTTCTGAGAGAACCTTGGCCTGGGCAAACCCTCTATGGGAGAAGCAAAAACCTGTTGTCTTGAGTTACCCTGAGTTTGAGGCCTCCTTGAAAAAGGGTATTTGACGTTCCTGCACGCTCCGCCGCTGCTGCCAAGTGCCTCATGTCCATCAGAGTACGAGACCTGTTGCCAACTACACCATTCAATTCCGTACTCTGGCAGCAGAGGTTGCTTGGAACAATGAGGCCCTCGTGGCTGCTTTTTCTCATGGTCTCTCGGATTTCATCAAGGATAAGATAGCAGCCCAAGATATACCCAATGAGTTGGAGAAGTTGATCACGTTTGCCATCCTCACTGACTCCAGACTCAGAGAAAGACTCTCTTAAGGAGCGCTTGCGGAAGCCTCCTGTAAGTTTGCCTCCGAGCTTTGCAATCCCACACGTGCCTCCCTCACCTCCTGGTACCGAGTCGGTCAATGACGGTGAACCCATGCACTTGGGTTTCATGCATCTCTCTGCGGATGAGAGAACCTTTAGGAGGAGGGAGATTGTACCTTTATTGTGGCCAGGCAGGTCACTTTTTGAAGTCTTGTCCTACCCGTCCAGGGAACACTCGAACCTTGAGGTCCTGTCACGGACAGACCTTAGGTGGTGTTGTTTCGTCCCCAGTTATCCAGGAGGATAAGCCCCTGGTTTCGGTCACCCTTTCTTGGGCCGCGTCTGTCGAGATACAGGCTCTTATCGACTCTGGGGCTGCAGGCCTGTTCATTGATGCTGCCTTTGTATCACTGCACTCGATTCCACTGCAGCTACGTGACACTCCACTTGCCATTGAGGCTCTTGACGGGAGACCTCTACAGCCTGCCCATGTGACGGTTCTGTTGTCCATGGCTGTAGGGGCTCTTCACCATGAGATAATCCAATTCCATTGGTTATCCTTGGTTACAGAGGCACAACCCCTCTTTTGATTGGCTCCGTGCTGAGGTTCTCTCCAGGTCACCACAATGCAGTGAGACATGCTTCCAGAAGGTATCCAAGGTCCTGTGAACCTCTTCTCTCCTCCCTGCCTGAGTACCACCGCGATTTTAGCTTTGTCTTTGACAAAGGTCAAGCCGGTAGTTTGCCTCCACACCGGCCATATGATTGGGCAATTGACCTTCAACCTGGTGCCATACCCCCTCGTGGCCAGGTTTACCCTTTGTCGGTCTTAGAGGATAAGGCCATGGAAGAGTATGTTGCAGACACTTCCGAGGTTTCATTTGCAAATCCTTGTCTCCTGCTGGTTTCTTCTTTGTGAAGAAGAGGAGCGGTGAACTGAGACCTTGTATTGATTATAGGGGTCTCAATCGTTTCCCAATTAAGAAAGCCTATCCGATTCCGTTAATTACAGAGTTATTTGACCGCCTGAAGGGAGCAACGGTTTTCACAAAGCTTGATTTGAGAGGGGCATACAATCTTGTGAGGATTAAGGAGGGTGACGAGTGGAAAACTGCGTTTAATACCAGAACAGGCCATTATGAGCCAGATCAAGAACACTCTTCAGGAGGTAGGTGTATGTGTGCCAAAGTCAACAATCATAAGAAGACTTCACCAGAGTGAATACAGAGGGTTCACCACAAGATGTAAACCATTGGTGAGCCTCAAAAACAGGAAGGCCAGATTAGAGTTTGCCAAACAACATCTAAAAAAAGCCTTCACAGTTCTGGAACAACATCCTATGGACAGATGAGACCAAGATCAACTTGTACCAGAATGATAGGAAGAGAAGAGTGTGAAGGAATGTGATGTAGATAATAATAATAATAATAATAATAATCTGAAAATGTCTATTTTCTTATGTGCATACATATTTTTCTCCTTACTCATTATATAAGTATACAGATTAGCTCTGTTCCTATATTTTCTCAAGATGGCGGGTACCCCCTACATCCCACACATCAGAAGAACGCGGAACTGAAGATAAAACCAAGGACAGCCAAACCTCGTTATGAAGATTCTCCATTTTCTTTTTCTATCTTAACCAATGAGATGTACCTATTAGACTAACATAGCAATGACGTATTTGTGTGTATAAAACATTAGCACCGCCTTGAATAAATTAGAAGTGTAAGAAGTAACGGAGCTGAGCGTGTCTCAGAGTGTTTACTTTTATATGCATGCATATCAACACTTTCAAATTAGAGACAGCAGCAGATAACCTTGGGCTCGATTGGAGCTCTTAATCATTTCCATAACAAGAGTATGGAGAAGGAAAGGAACTGCTCATGATCCAAAGCATACCACCCCATCAGTGAAGGATGGTGGCGGTAGTGTCATGGCGTGGGCATGTATGGCTGCCAATGGAACTGGTTCTCTTGTATTTATTGATGATGTGACTGCTGACAAAAGCAGCAGGATGAATTCTGAAGTGTTTTCCACTCATATTCAGCAAAATGCTTCAGAAATCATTGGTTGCGCTTCACAGTGCAGAGGGACAATGACCCGAAGCATACTGCGAAAGCAACCAAAGAGTTTAAGGGAAATAAGTGGTATGTTATGGAATGGCCAAGTCAATCACCTGACCTGAATCCGATTTCAGCAAGTGAAATGCATGCTCAGACAAAACTGAAGGGAAAATGCCCCAAGAACAAGCAGGAACTGAAGTTGAGGTCTGGCAGAGCATCACCAGGGATGAAGCCCAGCGTCTGGTGAGGTCTATGCGTTCCAGACTTCAGGCAGTAATTGACTGCAA
The DNA here is from genome assembly GCF_042186555.1 of Aquarana catesbeiana. NCBI lineage: Eukaryota > Metazoa > Chordata > Amphibia > Anura > Ranidae > Aquarana > Aquarana catesbeiana. The sequence continues at coordinate 261,449,558 of NC_133329.1, read as the reverse complement.
AGGATTTGCAACCAAGTATTAAAAAGTGAAAGTTTGATGGATGATTGTTAATCTGTCCCATTACTTTTGGTCCCTTAAAAAGTGGGAGGCACATATACAAACCGTTGTAATTCCTACACCGTTCACCTGATTTGGATGTAAATACCCTCAAATTAAAGCTGAAAGTCTGCAGTTAAACCACATCTTGTTTGTTTCATTTCAAATCCATTGTGGTGGTGTATAGAGCCAAAAAGATTAGAATTGTGTCGATGTGCCAGTATTTATGGACCTGACTGTACATACCACACTTGTGTCTAAGATTGAAGCTGAGAATAAAACGTGAGAACAAAATACATCAGGGCACAGGGGGACCACAGTTGGCTATTGAGAAGAGGCAATTGGATAATGTTGTGGCGAGCAACAAGCACTGCGATGCATAATATAGAATAATTCAAAGGAAGCAAATTTATATAATACAGTTGCAATAAAAATCTTCATCTAAGTCACAACAATAGACAATCACAGTCTGCTTAAAACTAATAAACACACAAAAGAAAGAATTAAATGTTATCATGTTTTTATTGAACACACCATGTAAACTTTCACAGTGCAGGTGGAAAAAGTATGTCAACCCTTGGATTTAATAACTGGTTGAACCTCCTTTGGCAGCAATAACTGCAACCAAACGTTTCCTGTAGTTGCAGATCAGACATGCATAACGGTCAGGAGTAATTCTTGACCATTCCTCTTTACAGAACTGTTTCAGTTCAGCAATAGTCTTGGGATGTCTGGTGTGAATCGCTTTCTTGAGGTCATGCCACAGCATCTCAATTGGGTTGAGGTCAGGACTCTGACTGGGCCATTCCAGAAGGCGTTTTTTCTTCTGTTTAAGCTATTCTGTTGGTGATTTACTTCTATGCTTTGGGTCGTTGTCTGTTGCAACACCAATCTTCTGTTGAGCTTCAGCTGGTGGAAAGATGGCCTTAAGTTCTCCTGCAAAATGTCTTGATAAACTTGGGAATTCATTTTTCCTTCGATGATAGCAATCCGTCCAGGCCCTGACATAGCAAAGCAGCCCCAAACCACGATGCCCCCACCACCATACTTCACAGTTGTGATGAGGTTTTGATGTTGGTGTGCTGTGCCTCTTTCTTCACACATAGTGTATGTTTCTTCCAAACAACTCAACTTTGGTTTCATCTGTCCACAGAATATTTTGCCAGTACTGCTGTGGAACATCCAGGTGCTCTTGTGCAAACTGTAAATGTGCAGCAATGTTTTTTTTTCGACAGCAATGGCTTCCTCTGTGGTATCCTCCCATGAAATGCATTTCTGTTTAGCGTTTTACGTATCGTAGAGTCGCTAACAGGGATGTTAGCATATGCCAGAGACTTTTGTAAGTCTTTAGCTGACACTCTAGGATTCTTCTTCACCTCATTCAGCAGTCTGTGCTGTGCTCTTGCAGTCATCTTTACAGGACGCCCACTCCTAGGGAGAGTAGCAGCAGTGCTGAACTTTCTCCATTTATAGACAATTTGTCTTACCGTGGACTGATGAACAGCAAAGCTTTTGGAGATACTTTTATAAACCTTTCCAGCTTTATGCAAGTCAACAATTCTTTATTGTAGGTCTTCTGAGAGCTCTTTTGTGCGAGGCATCATTCACATCAGGCAATGCTTCTTGTGAAAAGCAAACCCAGAACTGGTGTGTGTTTTTTATAGGGCAGGGCAGCTGTAACCAACACCTCCAATCTCATCTCATTGATTGGACTCCAGTTGGCTGACACTTCACTCTAATTAGCTCTTGAAGATCTCATTAGTCTAGGGCAGGGATCCTCAAACTACGGCCCTCCAGCTGTTGTGGAACTACGTGTCCCATGAGGCATTGTAAAAACTCTGACATTCACAGACATGACTAGGCATGATGGGAATTGTACTTTCTGAACAACTGGAGGGCCATAGTTTGAAGACCCCTGGTCTAGGGGTTCACATACTTTTCCACCTGCACGGTGAATGTTTACATGGTGTGTTCAATAAAAACATAACCCTTAATTCTTTGTGTGTTATTAGTTTAAGCAGACTGATTGTCTATTGTTGTGACCAATTTGTGCAGAAATCCATATCATTCCAAAAGGGTTCACATACTTTTTATTGCAACTGTATAATAACGTTTACAAATATATGAATATAGACAATAAATTCAAATATAAACAATGCATAAGTAGTAGTACACTCAAGTACGCATCATTAGTTTATTTTTTTTCTCAGCTTCAACCCTATTCTCCCCCCCCCCCCCCCCCCCAAACAGATCTGCTGTGAGCTGCCATAAGCACGGCAACACGCTCTATTTGCTTTATAGATCAGTTACTGCACACTTGATTGCTTTTGATGCGCATTTTCCACTTAAAGCCAAGTATTTGCTAACCCAGGCCAGATCAGCTAGCTAGTGTCTGTGGTCAAAATATAGAATCATAAAATGTATTTCCATGTTGTATCACGACTATTTCTAGCCTACGTCTATTATTCTGCACGATCCTGGAAGTCTGTAAACTTGCTTTGTGAAGATCCCCACACATTTACCGCCTTGAATTCTGTGACACATATACACTATGCTTGGAGTAGGCACTGCCATGTCACACACTTCACAGAGCATGCCTTCTGAACTAGAGGTGCTGAGGAGGAGTGTCAAGGAGGCGGAGTCAGTACAGGAATCACTGCTTACAGGCATTAACATACCATGGGATATATAGTTCTTTGAAATTGAATGTCAACAGCAATGGAGAAGCTGCAAAGCATGCAGGGAGTCCAGGAAGTTGTAAAAAGACAGCCAGCAGACAGGCAGGACATAAAAGGAGATTTTTTTCAACTAAGCTTATATTGGATTGTTAAAAATAACTATTGTTTGTATTATTATAATGCTGACATTACAAAATGAAAGTGTATGATGCGACTATAGATTTCCTAAATGTACGTATGTGTGGAAGTTCTCTACAAACCTTCATCCAGGGCTCTGTTCATTGCAGCACAGAAAGACCAGTAGCCACTGTATTCTTTTCCTTTATATTTCACCAGGAACCTCTTATCTTCATTTTCAGACCAGAAGGAGAAATTTAATGTGTCTGCAAAAAACACCCAGTTCACAGCATCTTCTCCAGAGCCCTGTGGGTTGAGTTCATGCATAGATTTCCATCCCTTCAGAGTGATCTCCTTCCGTCCAATCTTCTCAAACAGCTTCTCAGCCAGTGAGCGCACACCCTCTGGCTCCAAAAATACATCCTTACTGTTCTCAGTGATGAATTTACCTGCCGCTCTGGGTTCAAGTGGAGCTGACATTGTACTGCTGTGAACTGTTGAGTAATTAGAAAAACGCCTTAAAAACAAAACTAGGAAATAAAATCAATACACTCATCATTTTTAAACTCATTAGGGGCAAGGCTGCAGTCAATCCAAACACAGTGTGGGACTGGAACCACAAAATACACTGGCTGACACTCACAAGTTGTTTTAAGCTAGGTTCCCACTAGCCTGCACCACAACGCAGCATTTTAGTAAACCAAGGGTGAAGGATCAAAGTTTAGAAAGATTAATGTACAAGGAAATTAGCACACTTACATCAGAGGAACCTGAAGTAGAGTGTGAGGGCAGGAGGGAAGGGGCTGTTTTCTATGTGATCTAGTGAGGACCTGTGTTTTTTTCCAGTGTGGAACATTGCAGGTCACAGTACATTCTGTTCACAAGCCCTTAAAGAGGAGTTCCACCCAGGGGGTCCATAAAAAAAAAAAAAAAAAAAAAATTTAAAAAAGTCAGCAGCTACAAATACTGCAGCTGCTGACTTTTAATTAGACGCTTACCTGTCCCTGGGTCCAGCGATGCGGGGGATCGAAGCCCCGCTCGTCCCCCCCCCCCCCCGCTCGTCGGCATTTCAACTGTGGGCGCCGGGCTTCACAGCCTGGCACCCACTGCGCATGCGTGAGCTGCGCTGCGCGCCGTGATTGGCCGCTCAATCACCTGGGACCTGTAATGGGTCAAAGATGATTGACAGGAGGGAGGGAGCAGAGCCGAGCCCTTCCTGTGCCGAGGGGGAAGTGATGTCACCAGCCTAGGCAAAGGAAGAGGCAGACTACGAGGGACCACCTAGCAACAGGCATTTAGAGGTAAGTAAAAAAAAAAAAAATCCAAATTTTTTTTTTTTTAGAATTTTTCAGGTATTTTGTTTTTTTTGGGTGGAACCCCACTTTAAATAGGAAGTAAACTCTGCAGTCCTTATGGTTTTTTCATCCATTTCAATGCAATTACCTTTTAGCAAGCATTACATGGTCTAATCAAATCAGAATAGCCTATTACTTACGTTATTTTCAAACTTTTAAAAAGATTGTCTTCCAGGAAAAGGCGGCGCCATCTTTAGTACTGTTATCTTGAGTCTGTGTAGAATATAATTTCTGCTCTTTCCTGTTTCTTGCCATAAAATTGCGCATGCGCGATCTGATATTACTGGACCTCCACTCATACCCAGCATATTGCATGGCTTTTGTGATATATATTTACCCGTTCTGGGTATATGCGTGCCTGTCAGTCCTGCTCCAGCTCTCCTTTCCTCATGCAGTAGGTTTACTCCCCATGTGACTTCACATGGAGAGTTCCAGGATGCAGGAGAAACTCTAGTTTACACCACATGCAGTCCAGTGCCTTTTTTTGTCTGCATCATAAACGCATGGAAAGTAGGCTATATGGTTTTTAATGGCATAGTTCACACCAGTGCTTGCAGTTCCAGGTCAAAAAAAAAAAAAAAAGTAGAACATGCTGCATTTTTCCTGCACCGGACTGTACTGGAACGCTTTAAAGCACATTGGTACGCGTCTGAAACACGCATGCAGAAAAGGATCTGGAACGCATTCGGACTGTGTTTCTATGGTGTGAACTGGCCCTACAGTACAGTACAGTACCTCGTACATGCGGTACATTGTTGGCCAACTGAGAGTCTGATTTTTGTCTTAAGGGCTTGTGCCAGGATCTTGTCTTGCAACAAACAAGAACGTAGCGACGTACTACGAGGAATTTCAGCTCTTGAGCGCCACCTTTTGGGACCCTTCTGCTAATTTCATGTTTGGTGATCATTGATTCCGAGCATGCGTGTTTGTACTTGTGTGATGGATTTGTGTACTGACCATACGAAAATCTGACAACAGACCGTTGTCCGCCGAAAATTTACTAGCCTGTCATCCAACATTTGTTGGCTGAAAGTTGGACAACAATTGTCAAAAGGAGCGTACTAACGGTCAGATTTTAGGACAACAGTCTGTCAACAGACAATCCCCTGCCAACAATTGCATCGTGTGTACGATGCTTTACGGTGTGCAATTTCCAAAGTTGTTTATTAGCAATCTCTTGAAAACTGTAGCTTTAGTTAAAATAATACCTGGTGTTCCAGCCATGAAGGACTTTGTTCAGACACTTCCTGACAGAAGGTAAAAATGGTCTCAAGCTGGCCACAGATGGTTTGAATCTTGGCCGGTTCAGTGAGGACTGGCCGAGATTCAAACCATCTATGGGCAGGCTGAATATACCAAAATTGGATTGATCTCTCAACTTGGGTACAACCAGCCTGCCGGAGTCTACATATGATTATTACCAGCGCCTGTGTTGATGGTGGAATCGAGCAAATTTCTCTCCTGTAAACCGTGGTTGCAGAAAAGGAAATTGCTCCACCTATGGCCGGCTTTAGACCTCCTTTACGCTGGCAGCAATCTGTGATGAACTGCAGTTCAGAGGGTAGATGACAGGCATCTGGGGGCAAGGTCATCTCCTTTTGACAATTGTTGTTCAACTTTCGACCAACAAAGGTTGGATGATAGGCTAATAAATTTTTGGCGGAAAACAGTTTGACGTCAGATTTTCATATGGTCAGTACACAAATCCGTCACACAAAAGTCGAAAGTACAAACACACACGCTCAGAATCAATGCTCACCAAACACGAAATTAGCAGAAGGGGCCCAAAGGGTGGCGCTCCAGAGCTGAAATTCCTCGTAGTATGTCACTACGTTTGTGGCACAACAATTGTGTACAGTTAGTATGCAAGACAAGATCCTGGCACACGCCCTTTTTATTTGATTTTTGTCTTCAGATTTACCCAAACCATATAACATGAGGTCAAACCTTAAGGCACTTTCACACGGTTGAGGGGTAGTCACATCGGCGGTAAAGCGTCGCTATTTTTAGCGGCACTTTAAAGCCCCTCTAGTGGCCAATGAAGGGGTTAATAGCACCCGCAAGGCGCTGCTGCCAAAGCGCTTTGGCGGCGCTGCCCATTGATTTGTGTATACACCGCTCCTAAGATGCTGCTTGCAGGACTTATTAATGCCCTGTAATAGTAGCCTTAGCGTTTCAACTTGTATGCAATCAGGCAGGCCCTTGCACTACATGGATTTAGTAAATCTGAAGACAAAAATCTGCAGAAAATCTAATGGTGTGTATGGGGCATTAGAAAGCACACAGGGGGAGATTTACTACAGCTGGTGCACACAGAATCTGGTGTAGCTGTGCATAGTAATCAGCTTCTAGATTTTATTGTCAAAGCTTTATTGAACAAGCTGAAGTTAGAAGCTGACTGGATACTATGCACAGCTGCCCCAGATTTTGTGTGCACCAGTTTTAGCAAGGCTCTGTTTACACGGGGTTGGCTCCGTAAAGCGCAGTCGCCTGCTCAGCAGGGAATCTCTCCGCTGATTTAGCAGATGACAGGTCTGCGTCCTCTCCGCTATGCAGAGTGGACACAGCCCACTGTTCTTTATGGGGGGGTAGAATGGAAATGGATCGCCTATGTTTCCATCCGACTGTCATCTGATCTGCCAGATGGATAGGGACTGGATCCCCAATCTGTCTGTTTTTGGCAGACAGGATCGGATGGGATGCCGGCAGGTGTCAGCGCACACGTCTGCTGGGTTTGCCACCTCATCCCTTTAAACCTGAACACATATGAATTACACAGGTTCTGAGGCTAATTTAATGCACATAAGGAACTGGGTGAGCTTTATTACCAACTCAAGCTGCCATAAAACCTGTGTAATTAATGTGTTCAGGTTTAAAAGGGATGAGATGGCAACCCTAATGTCCGCTAACATCTGCTGCTCCATAGAGAACAATGAATGATCCGATCAAGTCCACCTGAAAAACTTACAGGTAGACCTGATCAGATCGCCCATGTGAAACCAGCATAAATCTCACCCACAGTGGTCGCTGACTCTGGCTTATCCTCTCCTGCCTCCTACACCTCATTTTTAGCTCAATGCTGTTATGGCCCCATTGAGATGCAGGTGGTGGGACAGGGCAGGCCAGAATGGGCAGTCATCTAAGCTGGCATTATTTTACATCAGAGCACCCACGTTTCTGGAATTTTCCATCCAAAACTTGAAAAACCAAACCTGAGGTTCATTATTACATCTAATCAGCGGCAGATAAAGCACCAAAGTGCCCCTGTAGGGGAACAATTCTTGTGCCCCCATTTAGCTACTACTCAAGTACAAACTTACTTTCTGTGTATAGTTAGGTACTTGGAATTCTAAATAAAAAAAAAAAAAAAAAAAAAAAAGACAGACAAATGCAGATGAAGAGCAGCCCTTGCAATACCCATAACTTTCTTTTGATTCACTGTATAGCTGGGGTCAGACTGCAAACAGTCCATTCACTGCCTGTCCAAAGGTAGAATCATTCTTTATGTGTCAGTACTGGTAAAGCAGAGAGTGAGGAGGGATATGGCTGTTCTATAGCACTTGGATAAAACAAATTAGGATCACAGTTACGCCTCTTTCACACATGCAACAAAGGAGGAATAAAAAATAGGATTTTTAAAACAGCTTACCTGTAAAATCCGTTTCTTGGAGTACATCATGGGACACAGAACCTAAGTAATAACTTAATGGGTTATGGGCCACTTTCAGGTGTTGACACTGGTATACCCCAATACAGAAGTTCACTCCACTAAATAACCCCTCCTCCTTCCAGGAGTACGCTCAGTTTTTGTAGCAAAGCAATATACTTAAACCCCATAAAGAGGGGAGGGACCTCTGTGTCCCATGATGTACTCCAAGAAAATGATTTTACAGGTAAGCTGTTATAAAAATCCTATTTTCTTTATTGTACATCATGGGACACAGAGCCTAAGTAATAACCTAATGGGACGTCCCATGAATAATCAAATATGGCTCTTTACAAGAAAGAGCAGCCAATTCCGAAACCCTCCTTGCTGAGGATATAGCAACCAAAAATACCAGCTTCTTTGTAAGAAGGACTAAGGGAATATGCTGTATAGGTTCAAATGGCTGTTTTTGTAACACTGACAAAACTAAATTCAAGTCCCAAGGCCTTAAAGGTGATTTAACTGGCGGATTAATCCGCATCACCCCTTGCATAAAACCCCGGACTAAAGAAAGCGTAGCAAGTGGTCTTTGAAATAAAATTGATAAGGCTGAGACTTGGCCCTTAACCACTTCCCGACCGGCGCACGCCGATGTACGTCGGTAGAATGACATGGCTGGGCAAATGGGCGTACCTGTAAGTCCCATTTGAATTCCCCGCCATGCCATTGCGTGCGCCGGCCGGGAGCTCTGTGAGTCGGGTTGCGGGTCCCGCAGACTCGATCGCCGCGGGGATACCCGCAATCGCTTCAAGGAGAGGACGAACGGGGAGATGCTGATGTAAACAAGCATCTCCCCGTTCTGCCTAGTGACAGTGTCACTTATCTCTGCTCCCCGTCATTGGGAGCAGAGATCAGCGACGTGCCACAGCTAGCCCATCCCCCCTACAGTTAGAACACATCCCTAGTACTGACTTAACCCCTCCCCACCCCCTGGTGGTTAACCCCTTCACTGCCAGTGTCATTTACACAGGAATTAGTGCATTTTTATAGCACCGATTGCTGTATAAATGACAATGGTCCCAAAAATGTGTCAAAAATGTCCATGTGTCCGCCATAATGTCGCAGTCACAATAAAAAAAAATAAAAATATCGATGATCGCCACCATTACTAGTAAAAAAAAAAAAAAAAAAATTATTATTAATAAAAATGCCATAAAACTATCCCCTATTTTGCAAACGCTATAACTTTTGCGCAAACCAATCAATCGCTTACTGCAATTTTTTTTTTACCAAAAGTATGTAGAAGAATATGTATCAGCCTAAACTGAGGAAAAAAATGCTTTTTTTGGGGATATTTATTATAGCAAAAAGTAAAAAAAAAAAAAACCCTGTTAGATTTACCAGTAACGGTATTTCCAGGAACCTTCCAGGACAGCTACTTGAGAGATGATTGGCTCCACCCTCTACAGGAAACACAAATCAGATACAATTTAAAAGGCCCCTCCCTTTCCTCTGACCCTCAGTTGTTTAGAAGATCAAGTAACCTCCACCAAAGGTGCAAAAAACAGAAACCATAAAACACACCACCACCAGGTAAACATGGTCGACCAGTGAAAAAATAGAATAGGGTGGGAATATAGACACTGTCCTGGAAGGTTCCTGGAAATACCGTTACCGGTAAGTCTAACAGGGGTTTCCCCCACCTCACCTTCTAGGACAGCTACTTAAGAGGATAAGCAAGATTTTATACCTTAGGGAGGGACGACAGCCTGAAGCACTTTCCTACCAAAGGAAAGGTCCTGGCTGGAAAGCATCTGAACTCTATAATGCTTGACAAATGCATGAGAGGAGGACCAGACGGCAGCTTTAGAGATTCCTTCCCATGAAGCCCCCGCTCTTTTTGGCCATGATGTGGCCATGGGTCTCGTTGAATGGGCCCTAATTCTAGAAGGGGTGCGACCTGACACTTTATATGCCTCACAGATAGCTCCCCTAATCCACCTAGCAATCGAACTTTTAGATGCTTTGGACCCTTTTTTGGGGCCACCGAACAAAACCAACAGTTGGGAGGAACTCCTAAACCCACTGGTCTTTTCTAGATAAAGCAAAAGACACCTCTTTACGTCTAAAAGACCAAACCTTTCCTCTTCCGCATTTTTGGGAGAGGTACAGAAACTAGGAAGGACCATCTCCTGGGACCTATGAAAGTTGGAAGAAACTTTGGGTAAATAGAGAGGATCAGGTCTAATCACTACCCTGTCTTCCAGAATCCTCAGGAAGGGGTCTTTACAGGAAAGAGACTCTAGATCAGAAATCCTTCGCCCTGACGTAATAGCCAAAAGGAAGGACAACTTCAAAGAAATAATTTTCAGGTAAGCCTCATGCAAAGGCTCGAAAGGAGCCCTTGTTAGTGCATTTAATACTAACAACAGATCCCAGGGAGGAACATGTTTAATGACCCTGGGAGTATGTCTAGATCTGGCTAAAAGGAACCTCCTGACTAAGGGATCTTCCGCTAGTCTTCTCTCTGTAAAATAAAGATAGGGCAGCAATCTGAACCCTAAGGGTGCTGACAGAGAGCCCATTTTCCACTCCCCCCTGCAAAAAAATCCAATATACAGGGAGTGGAAAAAGAATCTAAACCAGTTTTCCTTTGCCAGGAAATAAGAGTTTTCCAAACTTTCCCATAGATCCTTCTTGTGACCAACTTACGGCTGTCCAGGATAGTTGAAATAACCCTCTCTGAACACCCCTCTAACTGTAGGATGCGCCGCTCAGCCTCCAGGCCGTCAAATGGAAGGTCTGAGGGTTTGGATGTAACACCGGTCCCTGATGGAGCAGATCCTTCCGAACTGGTAGGGGCCAGGGAGGATACACTGATAGGGCCTTCAGAGAGGAGAACCAACTCTTCCTGGGCCACCAGGGGGCAATCAGAACTACTTCTCAACTTCTGCCCTGTACTGAATAATTTTCCGAACCACTAGGGGCAAGAGGGGAAAAGGAGGGAAGGCATAGGCCAGAGTAAAGTCCCACAGGAAGGACAGAGCATCCGTCCCCAAGGACTGTGTCTCTCTCCAGAGAGAAGAAAGCCGACAGTTTCTTGTTGAGACTGGAGGCAAAAAGATCCACTGTGGGGGGACCCCATCTTAGCACCACCTCCTGGAACGTGCCTTGATGTAGTTCCCAACCGCTGGAACTGATGCTCACCCTGCTCAAATAGTCTGCCAGCACATTTTCTGACCCCTTGATGTGGACTGCCCTTACTGAAGTGACATGGATCTCCGCCCAGGACAGAATCTGCTATGTTAAAAAGACAGAAGCGATTCTGAGCGAGTGCCCCCTCGCTTGTTCAGGTAGGCCACTGTTGTGGCATTGTCTGAAAATATCAATAGGTCTTTTGAATAGACCCTCTCTTCCAGAGATATAAGTGCTTTCCTCACAGCCAGAAGTTCGAGGAGCGACCTGCTTCCTCTGGCAACCAGGCTCCCTGTGCTTGCCAGTCCTGTGAGTGAGCACCCCAACCCCACAGACTAGCGTCTGTGGTAATTTTGACCGGGGAATGTTGTGTCCAATCCTTTCCTCCCTGCAGATGTTCTCACTGCTCCCACCAGGCGAGATTGAGAAAATTCCCTTGTGGTAATTTTACCAGCTGATCCAGAGAATCCTTCCTGCGATCCCAATGGAGTAAAAGAAAAGCCTGAAGGGGTCTGGAGTGCAATTGTGCCCAAGGCACCCCTGGAATGGCCGCAGTCATCAGACCCAGCAACTGCTTGATCTGCCGAAGGGAGGTCTGAGGGAGCAGCTTGAAGGCCTGCACAGAGAGAAGAATTTTCAAAATCTTCTCTTCGGGAAGAAAAATTTTTAGGGCAACAGAGTCTATTAGATAACCCAGGAAAAGTATGCTCTGTGAGGGTACCAGGCAAGATTTTTGCTGGTTGACCTTCCACCCTAATTTTTGAAAAGTCTGCAAAACCAACTGTAGGTCTTGAACAAGAGACTCCTTGTCTCGAGCAAAGATCAAAAAATCGTCTAGCTATGGGACGATCGATACACTTTGAATCCGAAAAAAGGCCATGACTTTTGTCAAAATCCTCGGTGCTGCCGAGAGACCAAAAGGAAGGGCATTGAACTGCCAGTGAGATGGCTCGTTTCCCACGAGAACTGCAAACTTGAGGAACCTTCAGTGGCTCTGGCAGGTTGGTACATGAAGATAAGCGTCCTGAAGGTCCAGGGTCACCATGAAGACCTCTGGCAACAACAGATTCCTTACCGAATAAATGCTCTCCATTCGGAAACATCTGTAAAACTATGTATTTGTTCAGGACGCTTAAATTTATGACCAAACGAAAGCCGCCAAAAGCTTTGTTGACCAGAAAGACGTGAGAATAAAATCCCCAGAAATTCAGAATTTCTGGGACAGGAGAAATAACTCCCTCTGTTCACAGAAATCAAATTTAACATGGCTTGCCGTTTCTCCTGGTCTCTCGGCAGGTGGGTAAGAAAAAACTTCTGGGGAGGAAGATTTTTGAATTCCAGCCTGTAACCCTTTTCCAAAGTTTGAAGGATAAAGGAATTGGTGGAAATTTCTGCCCATTCCTTGACAAAATGGCACATTCTTCCCCCTACCCCAAACCTGGCGTCACTGGGTATTTTTGGAAGAGGCTGAAGGAGCAAAGGGAGTCCCCCTTTTTGCTTGTCTTTGTTAAAGGACCATTTCTTTTTAGTCTGTTGGTTTTAAAATTAGCCTCGTTTTGGAAGCCACGAAAGGGCTTCTTATTCTGGGGCTTATTCCTTTGGGAAAAGGGGAATCGTTTACTTTTCTCAGAGGAACGAGCTAAGACCTCTAAGGCAGAACCGAACAAGAGTTTGCCTTCGAAGGGAATGCCACAGAGCTTATTCTTGGAAGTAAGGTCACCTTCCCAAGATTTAAGCCAGATAGCTCGCCTAGCTAAATTAATGAGAGCAGAAGCTCTGGCTGCGGATTTCACTGAATCTGCATCAGCTATGGCGACTGACTTGGCAATGAGTGGGAGGGATTCCTTAATCTCTTTTTTCGGGGTGTCAGATGCAAGAAGATCATCCAGACGCTGAACCCATGTGTCTCAATTTCTAGTCACACAGGTGGATGCTACTGCCGGGCCTAAGGAAAAAGCTGAAGCATCCCAGGCCTTATGTAGCAATGAGTCAGCCTATCCATTTGATCTTTAAGGACTACAGATTCTTCAAAAGAAAGATCTGATCTTTTGGACACCTGCGACATAGGGGCATCTAATCTAGGACACTCAAAGAAAACCTCCTCAAATTCAGACTGAAAAGGAAATCTTTTGTGTCCCCTGGATTGGAACAACCTTTTTTCAGGTTCTTTCCATTCAGACAGAATCATGTCCCTAAGAGACTGGTATACCGGAAGTTTTTGCTTTCCATCCCTGTAGGCCCTTATACATTTTATCCTGTACAGATTGGGCTAGTTGTGGCATCTCAATCTATTCTGAGGTATATATTGCTTTTAGTAGTTCATCAATATCCTCGACTGGAAAAAGGTACTTAGATGAGCTACCTGCATCCTCCTCTGATGCAGACTTTTCATCAGAGGAAGAAACTGGATTCTCACCTTCTTGCAGATCAGAGGTATCACGTGAACTAATAGTCTCAGATACTAACAAGGGAAGGGACCTGGCAGAGTTAGAAGGGTCTTGGGCTATGGGTCTCGCTGAGGAAGAGCCTAGACTAGTAATCCTGTCATTAAGTGACCGAAAGGAGTCCACTACCTCCTTCATAGAAGTCATTAACTCCTTAAAAGAGGAAGACTCAGAACTAGCTCTGGGTGGAATACAATCCTCACAAAATAGCTTTTTATAACCATTAGAAAGCCTGGCCCTACAGCTCCCACATTTCTTCTTCATCGGTTTGGCCTAGGAAAAAAAAAAAAAAAAAAAAAAGGCAGGAACAAGGACCAAAGGTTCCATACAAAAAAAAGTCCCTTGCTGTAGACTATCCACAGACAAGGGCTTACCTTGGGGGCAGTATGGGACCCAGATGCTGCCGCTGGTTCAATACGAGCAGATGCTCCATCCTCAGACCTGTCCTCAAGCTCCATGAAGCAAGCGGAGAACGGCCGTAGAGAAGACTGCTGAAAAACTGCACTAGAATGGCGTTTTTAGCACACTATACCCCTGCAGCATGTCCTCAGTGTCTCCACGCCATGCTCCTTTAAAAACTCGGCGTCCGGAAGTGCGTCATGTGACTTCCGGTTCCGGCGCCATCTTGCCACTTGACCGGAAGTCCTCCTGACACCATCTTGGTACACCGAAATGAAGCATTTAGGAGGACACAGTTCCACACAGCAGCGCTGGGGAAAAAAGGAAGGGAGTTGCCACCATTCACATAGGCAAGTAACCCTTAGAAATAGGGAACCCTTCTAGTACAGACTATCATCTAGGACTTGGCCACAACTAGTCCTGGATGAAACCAGAGAAGGGGGGAGGGGTCCACCAACCAGTTACCAGACCTTGGGGGGTGCTCCCGGGGGGTCTGGAGACAAAAAAACAACCCCAAACAAGTTCCAAAGAAATTCAAGCTGTCCTGCAGGCTCAGGGAGCATCAGTGTCAGCGCGAACTATCCGTCGACATTTAAATGAAATGAAACGATATTGGAGGAGACACAGACATAAAAACGCAAGACTACAGTTTGCCAAAATGTACTTGAGTAAGCCAAAATCCTTCTGGGAAAACGTCTTGCGGAAAGATGAGACCAAGATAAAGATTTTTGGTAAAGCACATCGTTCTACTGTTTACCGAAAACAGAATGAGGCCTACAAAGAAAAGAACACAGTACCTACAGTGAAATATGGTGGAGGTTCAATTATGTTTTGGGGTGGTTTTGCTGCCTCTGGCACTGGGTGCCTTGAATGTGTGCAAGGCATCACGAAATCTGAGGATTACCAAAGGATTTTGGGTCGCACTGTAGAGCCCAGTGTCAGAAAGCTGGGTTTGCGTCCGAGATCTTGGGTCTTCCAGCACATACATCAAAAAGCACCCAGAAATGGATGGCAACAAAGCGCTGGAGAGTTCTAATGTGGCCAGCAATGAGTCCAGATCTAAAGCCCATTGAACACCTGTGGAGAGATCTTAAAATTGCTGTTGGGAAAAGGCGTCCTTCCAATAAGGCTGCGTGCACACGAGCGGACTTTTCTGCAACAAAAATCCGACGGCCATTCCGGGGGACTTTCAGCAGACTTTTGAACGAATGGACTTGCCAACACACAATCACACCAAAGTCCGACGGATTCGTACGTGATGACGTACAAATCGGACTAAAATAAGGAAGTTGATAGCCAGTAGCTGCCCTAGCGTGGGTTTTCGTCCGTCGGACTAGCATACAGACGAGCGGATTTTTCGACCGGACTCGAGTCTGTCAGAAAGATTTGAAGCATGTTTCAAATCTAAAGTCCGTCAGATTTTCGACTGGAAAAGGCTCGGACCATCGCTGAAGGTCCGATGAAGCCCACACACGATCGGATTGTCCGCCAGACTCAGTCCGTCGGACCAGTCCGGTCAAAAAGTCCGCTGCATAAAAGAGACCTGGAGCAGTTTGCAAAGAAAGAGTGGTCCAAAATTCCAGTTGAGAGGTGTAAGAAGCTTATTGATGGTTATAGGAAGTGACTGATTTCAGTTATTTTTTCCCAAAAGGTGTGCAACCAAATATTTAAGTTAAGGGTACCAAGAATTTTGACCAGCCCATTTTTGGAGTTGTGTGACATTATGTCCAATTTGCTTTTTTTGTTTTGTTCCAATACACACAAAGGGAATAAACATGTGTATAGCAAAACATGTGTTACTGCAATACTTTTCTGTGAGAAATACTTGATTTTCTGTAGAAATTTCTGGGGTGCCAACAATTTTGGCCACGACTATATCTCCGAGGGTGCCAACCCTTGGATTCACACCAGTAAACATAAGCCTTCCAGACTCTAATATATAGCTGGACGCTGGCTTCCTTGCATTAATCAAAGTTGAGATAACTGACCCGGAAAGCCCACATTTCTTCAGAATGTGGGTTTCAATAGCCAAGCTGTTAAATTTAGTGTTCGTAAAGGATGGAATATCGGCCCCTGTGAAAGCAGGTCTGGCCTTAGTGGAAGGGACCATGGACCTTCCACTGCCATCTTTACGATTTCTGCATACCATGACCTTCTGGGCCATACTGGTGCTACCAGAATTACCAGCTTTCTTTCCAGCTTGATCCTGCAAAGAAGTCGTGGCAGCAACTGAATAGGGGGGGAATGCATAGATCAGTGAGAACTGATCCCACGGGGTTATGAGCGCATCTGTTCCGCATGCAAGTGGATCCCTTGTCCTGGACACAAAGTTGACTAATTTCATGTTGAATCTGGACGCTAGAAGATCTACATCCGGAGTCCCCCATCTTTGGCAAACAGCCCGAAAAACGTTGGGGGTGAAGAGACCATTCCCCCGGGAATAACTGCTGGCGACTTAAGTAATCCGCCTGCCAATTCTCTACGCCTGGAATGAAGACTGCCGATAGGCACGGAACATTCCTTTCTGCCCAACTTAGAATATGGTTCACCTCTCTCTGAGCTGAGAGACTCTTGGTGTCCCCTTGGTGATCGACATAAGCCACAGCCGTGGCATTATCAGACTGGATCCTGACAGGACAATTCTTTAACCTGGAAGTCCAGGTTTTCAGAGCCAGACACACTGCCCGAATCTCTAGGATGTTGATGGGTAAGGCTCTTTCGGTTCTTGACCACTGTCCCTGGACAGTCATCTTCTCTAGTACTGCTCCCCAGCCTGAAAGGCTGACATCTGTCGTTACTACTTTCCAGATAATTGGTCTGAAGGATTTTCCTTTCAGTAGATTCTGGGTTAGTAACCACCAACTGAGGCTTTGGAACACTCTTGGGGACAGCCACATTGGCAAGTCCAAAGCTTGGGTCGTTTTGTTCCAAGCAGACAGGATACTGTTTTGCAACAGTCTCGAATGGAACTGTGCATAGGGAACTGCTTCAAATGAAGCTACCACCTTTCCTAACAACCTCATGCAAAGGCGAATTGAGGGATCCTTTTTTGACCTGACCATCCGCACCAGTTCTCGTATGGAGCTGATCTTTGCCGGAGGCAGTGGCGTATCCAGGGTATGGCAAGTGCCATGGGCACCATGTGAAGGGGGCGCTCGTGAGTGGCTGGGCAGCAAGGCACTTATCACATACTTGCCAGCAACAGTCACAATTTTGTTGGGACATTCCCGGGTTTTTGACCTGTGGCCATCCCGGGTAGTTTCCAGAAAAATCGTTTTTGGGTATGGATGAACTGGGCTGAGGTGTCTGACCCACCCCTAAAAAACTTGAACTGCTCCGCTCTCACCCGGTGCCGCCCACACAGTATGCTGGGAGGGATGTAGTAGCCAGCTACTAGCTAACTAGATAGCAGGGGTGTCCTAGCCAATCAGTGCCCTTAGAAGTGTCAGCTGACTGCCATCACATGACAAGAGAGATGGCTGCCGCCTGTTGCATGCTGCTGATGGTGTTGGTTTCCTCAGTCCTGAGGGCGCAGAGCTCGGAGGTATCTGTCACCCACTCTCTGGGAGCCTCAGCACAGTGCCCGGGAGGAGGGGGGGACACTGTGGCCTGGGCTGCCCTGAAAGACACCATCATGCAGAACAGGTGAGTGATACAGGCTGACCGGGGGGGAAGGAGGGAGGGAGATCATAGATAAGGTGAGGACAGGAGAAGGTGGGAGCTCATTACAGAGCGGATACCAGGAGGAGGGTTTGTGACATGTAATGAGGATGGAGGCGTGCTCATGGCAAAGGTGATACCAGGAGATGGGTCTCTCTCTCTCACACTGTGTCACAGCTGCAGAAGTCTAAGCAGCAGCAGCAGCTCACCCGTCCTGTATGCAGATCAGCCAGCACTCACACTGGTTACAAAATGATTCCCCTTACTCTTCTCTTTATCTATTTACACTGCACACAGGATGGGTGAGCACACTGATGATTAGACTTCTGGAAGGTGCTGCAAGAGTGTGACAGTATTCCTGATGATTTGCAGCTGTCTCTGGAGAGCTCTTAGTGCCAGAGTCCTGTGTGCTCTGTATGATGTTTGTTTTTTATATGGCCTTTCCGGATTTAGGCTGGTCAGGCTTGGATCTTTACAGACTTTCATTATTTATTGTCTTACTGTGCTTGGAAATAGATTGTTGGTAAGCCAGAAACTGCAGTCTCTGACCGTCTCCTGTGCTATGTCTGCAGTCTCTGACCGTCTCCTGTGCTTTGTCTGCAGTCTCTGACCGTCTCCTGTGCTATGTCTGCAGTCTCTGACCGTCTCCTGTGCTTTGTCTGCAGTCTCTGACCGTCTCCTGTGCTTTGTCTGCAGTCTCTGACCGTCTCCTGTGCTTTGTCTGCAGTCTCTGACCGTCTCCTGTGCTTTGTCTGCAGTCTCTGACCGTCTCCTGTGCTTTGTCTGCAGTCTCTGACCGTCTCCTGTGCTTTGTCTGCAGTCTCTGACCGTCTCCTGTGCTTTGTCTGCAGTCTCTGACCGTCTCCTGTGCTTTGTCTGCAGTCTCTGACCGTCTCCTGTGCTTTGTCTGCAGTCTCTGACCGTCTCCTGTGCTTTGTCTGCAGTCTCTGACCGTCTCCTGTGCTTTGTCTGCAGTCTCTGACCGTCTCCTGTGCTTTGTCTGCAGTCTCTGACCGTCTCCTGTGCTTTGTCTGCAGTCTCTGACCGTCTCCTGTGCTTTGTCTGCAGTCTCTGACCGTCTCCTGTGCTTTGTCTGCAGTCTCTGACCGTCTCCTGTGCTTTGTCTGCAGTCTCTGACCGTCTCCTGTGCTTTGTCTGCAGTCTCTGACCGTCTCCTGTGCTTTGTCTGCAGTCTCTGACCGTCTCCTGTGCTTTGTCTGCAGTCTCTGACCGTCTCCTGTGCTTTGTCTGCAGTCTCTGACCGTCTCCTGTGCTTTGTCTGCAGTCTCTGACCGTCTCCTGTGCTTTGTCTGCAGTCTCTGACCGTCTCCTGTGCTTTGTCTGCAGTCTCTGACCGTCTCCTGTGCTTTGTCTGCAGTCTCTGACCGTCTCCTGTGCTTTGTCTGCAGTCTCTGACCGTCTCCTGTGCTTTGTCTGCAGTCTCTGACCGTCTCCTGTGCTTTGTCTGCAGTCTCTGACCGTCTCCTGTGCTTTGTCTGCAGTCTCTGACCGTCTCCTGTGCTTTGTCTGCAGTCTCTGACCGTCTCCTGTGCTTTGTCTGCAGTCTCTGACCGTCTCCTGTGCTTTGTCTGCAGTCTGACCGTCTCCTGTGCTTTGTCTGCAGTCTCTGACCGTCTCCTGTGCTTTGTCTGCAGTCTCTGACCGTCTCCTGTGCTTTGTCTGCAGTCTCTGACCGTCTCCTGTGCTTTGTCTGCAGTCTCTGACCGTCTCCTGTGCTTTGTCTGCAGTCTCTGACCGTCTCCTGTGCTTTGTCTGCAGTCTCTGACCGTCTCCTGTGCTTTGTCTGCAGTCTCTGACCGTCTCCTGTGCTTTGTCTGCAGTCTCTGACCGTCTCCTGTGCTTTGTCTGCAGTCTCTGACCGTCTCCTGTGCTTTGTCTGCAGTCTCTGACCGTCTCCTGTGCTATGTCTGCAGTCTCTGACCGTCTCCTGTGCTATGTCTGCAGTCTCTGACCGTCTCCTCCAGATAGACAGAAAGACACACACACACAGTTACACTAACATCATACAGATGTGTATGTTAACGATTATGTGTGTCATTGTTTTTGTAGGAGTTACTGTGTGCACCAATGTATTTTAATGACTGAGTGCCAGTGTTGGCATCATCAGTGATTTTTGTATCAGTGTGTGCCTGCGGACCATTGTGTGTGCTGAGTGTAGAAAGAGTAGAAACAGAAAAAAAAAAAAATACTTTGAGCACATCATAGACCAGTTTGCATTAGTGAAAGCAAGGAAGGTGCAGTTGTAATTTTTATGTAGTGCCAATCCATAATTTGTTAATTGAAAGATTAAAGAGCTTGACTTGTCGTTTTTTTTGTTAGCTGTCTTTTCTGTTAAGGTTATCTGAAAGATGGGTTTAAAATGTTTTGACAGGGGCGCAGTTTCAGTGCTTGCCATAGGCGCCATTTTCACTAGATACACCTCTGGCCGGTGGCAAGAACACCCTTTTCTGGGCTGTGTCTATGATCAGGCCCAAATACTCCAGCTTTCTTAGCAGTTTTAAGGAAGGATTCTCTAGGTTGAAAATCCAACCCAGACTTTCCAGGTAACTGGTTGTAATGCGTACACTTTGCTCCAAACGGGCCACTGACTGGTCTATTAACAATAGATTGTCTAGGTACGCCAAGACTGTTATGCCTTGTTCCCTTAACCTGGATAGAGGTGGGGCCAGTACCTTTGTGAACACCCGGGGTGCTGTAGCTAGCCCGAAGGGCAAGGCTACAAACTGAAAGTGCTGGTCCTTTGGTGAGCGGGAAATATAGGGACATGCAGATATGCATCCCTGATGTCGATGGACACCAGAAGTTCTCTTCCCTGTAGGATAGAAACTACTGAGCTGATTGACTATGCAAAATGAGCGGATCTTCAGGAATTGATTTAGATTCCTTAGATCTAGAATGGGACTGACATCTCCATTTGGTTTTGGTAGTACCGTAAACAGGTTTGAATAAAACCCCAAACTTTGCTCTTCTGTGGGGATCTGTATGATCACCCCCTGAGCCAATAATCGGTCTAATGCTTGAAACAGGGATTGCCTTTTCCCTGGATCCTTGGGAACGTTTGATCTCAGAAAACGAGATGGTGGAAACTCATGTAATTCTAGTTTGTATCCTAGACACTGTGGAGAGAACCCATCTGTCCTGAATTTCCCTTTGACAGACTTCTGAGAAATGTAGAAGTCTTCCCCCCACTCTGGTGAGGGGGGACACCTCTTCAAGAGAAGGCTTTAGTATTCTGCTTTGCAGCTTTCTGGCCCCAGGTCTTCTTTTGAGCCTGGGCCTGACCCTGAGATTTTTCTCTAGAGTCTGACGGTGGAGGCTGTCGCCACTGCCTAGAGGCGGATGCCCCTGGCGCAGGAGAAAAAGTCAGTTTAAATGGAGGAACATTTATACTTTCTTTTGACTGGCAAAAGAGTACTCTTTCCACTAGAAATTGTTTGGATGTATTTATCCAAATAATTGCTCCCCGTGAAAGGGGAAACTAGTCAGAAGCTTCTTGCAAAGTGCTTCGACTGACCAACCTTTTAACCAAAGGGTCCTACGCATGTGTACTAGCACAAGCGCAAGGTGGGACGCCTGGTGAATAGAATCCTTCATAGCATCTATGGCAAAACATAATGCTTTTGGTAGTTCAGCCTACTCACGGGCTTGCTGTGCAAGGAGCCCTTTAAGAGCCTATGTGAATTGGTCCTTTAAGGACTGAGATGCCTATTGCTGCAACTGCAGGCTCAGTAACGGTTCCTGTCAAGGCAAAGAAGGATTTTAACAGGAATTCCAACTTTTTATCTGTTGGATCTTTAAGCATATGTGCATTATCTACTGGACAAGTTAAACTTTTATTTACACTGGGAATCGCAGCATCAACCGTTGGAACCTTCCATTTTTTAGTGAATTTTTCCTTCATGGGATAGAGAACTGAGAATCTCTTTGGAGGAAGAAACGTTTAGCCGGATGATCCCATTCAGCATAAATAAGCTTTTCCAGTAATGCATGGATAGGAAACGCATGCAAAGGCTGTAAAGCAGGGGTCTTCAAACTACGGCCCTCCAGTTGTTCAGGAACTACAATTCCCATCATGCCTAGTCATGTCTGTGAATGTCAGAGCTTTACAATGCCTCATGGGACGTGTAGTTTTGCAACAGCTGGGGGGGGCCGTAGTTTGAGGATCCCTGCTGTAAAGGTTTTAAAGAACCCAAGGAAGAAACCGGACTTTCAGCTAACTCTGTTAGGGGTAGCATGAAAGCGGAGCAAACCATCTCCGTAAGAATTTGTACCTCAGATTGTGAAGTTGAATCAACTGTTGTTTCCTCCACAGAAGAATAATCGGCTTGTTTCTCCTCTTAATCATCTGAAGGTAATACCTCATCCTGTCCCCACTGTACCCTTCGTAAAGAATCAGAAGTGGGGGAGGGGGATCTAGCACGCTTCCTATCCAATTGGATAGAGGATGTGATTAAAGCCGCTAATCTTCCTTCTAGGCCCTGCAGGGCAGAGGAATATGCATCTTCAGTCACGTATACAGGGGCTGAAGTGTGAGAAGCAGTAGCACCACAAAATGCTTCCCATGACTTACCATGTCAGGTATCTCCGGAGAGCATGACAGTCTGGGAGGCATGACTGGAGTTCCCAGCGCCTGGGGGTGGAATCTTTGGTACCCTTGTGGTAGCTCTGGAAGCCATAGTGCTAAGCACAAAAGCAGAGGCACATTAACATATAGTATTTTGCTGAACAATAGTTATAGCAAAAAAACAATGTCATCATAAGATCAGCCTTTAATGCTGAGTAAAAACTGTATTTCCTGTACTGGAAATGCCTGCTTACACCCCTTACGTGCCCATCGCTCGTGTCCCTTAGTGTGTCAGACTTCTGTCTTCAGCAAAGATGAACTGAGAGCGTCTGTGTTTTAAGTCTCAGGTGAGAACCTGATTAGGCGTCCTCAGCGTCTTCCACCCTAGTGTATGTGCCACGTGCGCCAAGTGGATGTTACATCCCGCACACGACACCGCCTATCTCTGAGACACGCCCTCTGCATACCTGCCCCCTCCTTGTTTAAAGTAACTCTAGTCTGCGTGCGCATACTGAAAATCAGGAAAGGGGTACACATTACACCCTAAATATGGGTGTAATGTGCAACATGTTTCAAAAGGTGAACTTGTCCTTTAACTTTTTTCAGCTTGCTCCCCTGTGCCAGTGAGTGGCTGCTGCAGGGTAGAGAAGGGAGCATGAATGGCTGGGCTATGGGAAATTTACAGGTGATATCACCACTCCTGAAATTCACAGCCATTAGCAAGCCATCCCCAACACAGGGGAGCCGGAGATGCGGGATGACATGACTGGACTGACACAGGCTGAATAAAAGCAGATATACAGATCCTGGTTCACACTGATGTGGTGGGTGGAGATTCACAGCAATTCCTGTGCATTTCCCGCACTGCATCACAATCGCTCTCTGTTCAAACAAACCGCTACAGATGTCAATGTTAACTTAATGACAAAAATGCAGTGCAATTTTCAGAATCAGATCGCGCAAGTGTGAAGACCCATGGGATCCGATTCTAGTGCAGAAAAAAAAAAAAAAAAAAAAAAAATCGCATGTGGTATGAACAGGAATGTAGTGCGATTCCTGTCTCAATCACCATTGGTTTTCCACAACAGTGTGAACCTAGGCTTAAAGGAGGAAGTAAACTTCCCTCTAATGTTTGTACCTATAGGTAAACCTATAATAAGGCTTACCTATAAGTACTGTAAATATCTCCTAAACTTACATCATTTAGGAAACACTTACTGTATACTGCGCCGATGATGTAATCAGCACGTGCACTCTGAAGGAACGGCCACCCATGCCATTTCTTCAGAGCCCCATGCCGTGTCTGAGGGCTCCGGCCAATCACATGACCAGAGTCCGCTGACCCGGAAGGAAGACGGGTGAAGATGGATGTGGCCTCCAGCAGGGATGACAAGGGCTTCGTTTACAGGTAAGTTTCACATAATGTGCTAGTATGCAATACACACTACGCCTTTACTTTGCAGGCGACAAAATAAATAAAATTAAAAAAAAGAAGGGGGAAGGAGGCAATGTTTACTTCCTCTTTAACCTTACAGTTGTCTCCAGAACAGGAGTAAAAGAGAAATTATCCACTGGAGGGAAATCTAAGAACTTCCCTCACTCTGTAAACATTTACTTTCACTTCCTGTTCTGTCTTTATGACAGGAAGTGAAGGAAAATCTCTCTAACAGGACACAGAGAACATAAAATAACCTGAAAGCAGTTCTATCCCTACATTATTAAAAAATA
Organism: Aquarana catesbeiana; assembly: GCF_042186555.1. Taxonomy (NCBI): domain Eukaryota; kingdom Metazoa; phylum Chordata; class Amphibia; order Anura; family Ranidae; genus Aquarana; species Aquarana catesbeiana. Next base: position 261,425,715 of record NC_133329.1, on the reverse strand, counting down.
AAAGGGTGTACGTGCACTTTTCTCATTTGGGTAATAGTTAAATTTCAATGCACACATGGTTTAGAGGAGTTCTGTAACAGCGAAGCCCCCAGGGTTGGAGCCTGCCGCTAGTTTCTGATTAAACAATGCTGTCCGAGAAATAGACAGAAGAGATAACATGCATTGACTGAGCTACAAGTTCCACTAGCTATGAATGGAAATGTCAGCTCTATCAGTACTGCCGCTAGCCATGCGCTATACACACTACTCCAATTGCAACACTCACCTTCCTATTCACCACGCAACAAATATGGCGACAACTACAGGCCACATGTGCCGCTCCCGGTACGTCATGACGCTTAGTTCCGCCCTCTCCTTACAGGCGCTCTCCATTCTGTCTGAAGAGTTTCGCTTTTCTGCTCTCAGCGTCCTATTGGCTCAAACTTTCCAGCCTGTTCAATGATTGGCCTCAGTAAAAGCATCTATCGCTTGATTGGTTGAGCTTGTTCGCGCATGGACCCTACGGCAGTGACGAGCGTGTGGCGGGAGAAGAGAGCGGAGTCGGTAAGGCTGATGTGTGGAGGGGGAGGGACTGTGCTGTAAATTATGAGTGAGTTTTCTGTACGCCAGCTCTGTGGATGTGCCTTATTCTGAGTGCAGTAATGGGGCTCTATGGACATGTCCTCGCATACTGTCATTTGTTTCCAGGGACGGTCCTGACTGGAGATTTTCTAATATTTTCATTGCGGGGCATTAAAAGCTGCCCTCAGGGTGGGGCTGTCCCTGAACTGCAAGGGTTAAATGTTCATAAAATCCTTTTTGCCCCATTGTATCCCCCCTCCCCAGCTGCATTACTGCTTCCTAAAACCGCTTCTCAATGCTCCATCAGTCTCGGGCACACTGAGGTCATCATGTACAATGCAGGACCAGAAGACGGAGGCCCCGCCCTCACCTGTGAAGAGGAGAGCGCTGGGGGAGTGAGGGATGAAGTACCGCTGCGGTTTATTTGCCCCAACACTAAGCCCCGGTTCACATCTGTGTAGCTTCAAAGTCGCATCACTTTAATAGCTGACTATCCTGTGCGACTTCATTGTAGCTTACTGACATTCATTGTAATTTCGTTAACACAAGTCGCACAAAAATAGTGCAGGAACCTTTTTCTAAGTCGCTGCGATATGACCGGTTCCATTGCCGGTAATAGGGTGCGACTTTGAACTCTCAGTCGCACTGGTGTGGACCAGGGCTAAAAGAACGTAGCCCTTGCGGAGCTGGGGGAGCTCTACTACAAAGATAATGTTTGATTTTAGGGCCAGTTCACACCATAGAAACGCGCTCCAGATGCTTTTTTGCATGCTCGTTTTTGATGCGTTACAGTGCATCCCCCCCCCCCTTTTTTCCATTAAGAACATGGGTGTTTTGGTGCGTTCCCATGAGTTTTTTTGATGCTTTTTATAGCGTTCCAGTGCAGGTAAAATGCAGCATGTTCTACTTTTTTTTCTGGAACTGCAAGCACTGGTGTGAACTATGCCATTGAAAATCATATAACCTACATTCTATGCGTTTTTTTGATGCAGAAAAAAAACACACTGGACTGCATGTGGTGTGAACTGGCCCTTACTGAGTGTGCAGTTTTAAAGTGCTTATTAAGCCACACTTTTTTATTTATTTATTTTGGATAGAGTGGGGAAAGATTCGAACCTCTGTCAGGTTTATATTGCTGTCCAAGGCAAAATGAATGTGTTAAGATGTACATAAACACATCATGACATGCATCAACCCATGAGGTGCATTATGACGTGTGCTACCATCCAACAGGGAGTGCATTGCATGTTGATGCATATTTGCATGCATTTCTTGATTTCTATAGAAGATGCATCATGGAGAAAAAACACATAGGGGTAAATCTAGCCTTCGAGAGGTTTTCTCTTAGACACCTTTCGCGCTGAGGCGTTTTTCAGGCGCTTTTGGGCTAAAAATAGTGCCTGAAAAAAGCCTCCCCTGCAGTCCCAGTGTGAAAGCCCGAGTACATTAAAAAAAGGCCTGCAAGCATCTTTGGGACGGTGGAGGACCGGTGTATATACACCATTCCTCCACCTCTCTTTCCCATTGAAATAAATGGCCACCGCTGCTGAAGTGCCTGCAAAGCGCTTTGGGAGTGGCACTACACGGGCGCATTTAATCCTTTATTTGGCCGCTAGCGGGGGTTAAAAGTGCCCTGCTAGTGTCTGAAAAGCGCAGCAAAAATGACGATAAAGCTAAAACTAGCGTAATTTACCGTCAACGCCTGTCCCAGTGTGAAAGCGGCCTTACTGTCCTCCCTGGTTTACCAGACAGGAAGTAAGGAGAAAATCTGAAACAGGGACACCATAATAAAAGCTTTACAGGTGTTCTAGCCCAGCCCCTCTCAGTCGGGATGCCACCTGGGTTTGTCAGGTATGTCCTTAAACAGCAGAAATCTTTAGATCAACTTCTGTACAACCAGCCTGCTCCTACATGGATTGAAATTCCTCCTGCCGCCAAGCCATTCAGAAAGCACAGAGCGATTCACGCATGCGCAGTAGGATTTACTGCCAGTTTCCCTTACAATGAATGGAGGCGGCAGCACCCGAGAGCCAATGAAAACATTGTCTGGGGTGCCAACATTGCTGGATTCCTAATATTAAGTCAGCAGCTACAGTATGACTTTTAATTTTGTGCTACAAAAAGAACTCTGCTTTAACATAACGTATACATACATTAGGGCTTTCTTTTTGTGAATATTGTCTTGCAACAATAATTTTTTTTTCGCAATCCTTACACAATTAAACATAATAAAACTAAACAAAAGGCATTTTTTCTTTTTTTTTAAGCAGTGTTAGTTTAAACATAAATAGTGTTACTGCACATAAAAAAGAGTGCATTTTATTCTGTAATTTGTCCTGTTTAACCACTTCAATACCAGGCACTTATACCCCCTTCCTGCCCAAGCCAATTTTCAGCTTTCAGTGCTGTCGCTGTTTAAATGACAATTGCGCGGTCAAACTACGTTTTTATCATTTTGTTCCCACAAATAGAGCTTTCTTTTGGTGGCATTTGATCACCTCTGTGGTTTTTATTTATTTTTTGGTAAACGAATAAAAACAGACCGAAAATTTTGAAAAAAAAAAAAAAAAAAAAGTTTTTCTTTGTTTCTGTTATAAAATGTAAGTTTCCTCCTTCACTGATAAGCTGCATCGATGAAGTAGCACTGATATGCAGCACTGATGGGCATTGATAGGGGGCACTGATGGGTAATTATGGGTGGCACTGATAGGTGGCACTGGACACTGAAAGAAGGTGGCAATGATGGGCACTAAAAGGTGGCACTGATAGACTGCATCACTGGTGGCACTGACAGGCATTTTTAATTGCCACTGATTGGCAGCTGCCTGGGCACTGATTGGCATATCACTGGTGGTCTAGGGTGGCATATCTGGTGGTCCAGTGTGGTGGCCTTCCCTGGTGCTCCTGGGCGGGCATCCGAGGGGGGGCTGCGCTAATAAACAATCAGCACATAAACCCCCCCCTGTCAGGAGAGCAGCCGATCGGCTCTCCTTTACTCACTTCTATCAGACGTGAGTGAGGAAAAGCCGTTCAACGGCTCTTCCTGTTTACATCCTGATCAGCCGTGATTGGACACGGCTGATCACGATGTAAAGAATCCATCAGAGGCTCTTTACCAAGATCGGTGTAGCGGTGTGTCAGACTGACACACCGCACCACCAATTGCCATGATGCACGCCCCCTGTTATCCTGCTGGACGTCATATGACACAAAGTCAAGATAACTGAACCACCGCCCGGGCAGGAAGTGTCCCTTCACTGGCTCACAGGAGTAATAGTCCGTGGGAGCTTGTCCGCCCAGTGTGCTCTGGGGGGGGGCCCGTAAGTGAGCTCATTCTGAGCGTCCATGCCAGCGCTCAGCATGTCGGCGGCGAGTGACATCAGTTCTGGGGGCGGAGAGTTCCGGCGGGCGTAGCAGCAGTTGGTTCCGGCTGCTGGAACGCAGGAGTAAGGGGCGGGTCTTCTGGCCGGGACTCACAGGAAGAGATTATTTAAACCTCACAGGCGGCTGCTGCAACGTTCGCAATGGAGGAGGCTGAATCGTCAGCAGCAATGGCGGATGCAGGTGCCCAGGTTCCCGGCCAGGCCCAGGTAGGAGAGGTGCAGCGGCACCTCTTTCCTTTTTTCTCACTGGGTGTTTTTTTTCTGTGTGACTTTGCTAGGCCTGCAGCTGTCTGCTATAGTGGTAACTGGATAATAGCTGTCTGCTATAGTGGTAACTGGATAATAGCAGCTCAGCATGGAGGGAGACTCTGAGGCACTTAGGGGTGTTTTCTCTGGGCTCTGTCTGTTCTCTCTGTTGGCAGCTATAGGTCACCCTAATAAGGGTTGGGATTTTGTCTTGCTGTCTTTTCAGAATGCTACCGTCAGAGAGAACAGGGAGAAAATGCCCTCCATGCAAGAACCCATTAGGGGACTCCTGGCTCAAACTGCTGTGCAAATCCTGCATTGCAGGTTTAGTACGAGATGAGGCTACACAGGAGTGTAAAGAGCTCTTTTCATCTCTAAGAAAAAAACTAGCAGAGACCTTGGGGACAGTACGTTCCCTTATAAAAAAAAAACAAAAAAAAAACAGGGCCAGGGTTCCTGCCAGGAACAAAGCTCCCGGTCCAGACTTCCTCCTACCACTTCCAGACTAATGGTAAGTGAGTCAGAGGAAGAGGAACAAAGTATTCGCCCCTCAACCATTGATTCTGAGGAGGATGAGGGGGAAGAAGAAGAAAATAAATCTAGGTACAAACTAACGTTTGAAGAGGTGGAAGACCTACTTAAGGCAGTATATACCACCTTAGACATTCAAGAAGAGAAACCCCAGCTATCGACACACGACAAAATGGATCAAGGACTGGAAGAGGCCAGACATAGTCTTTCCTGTCAACAAAGTTTTGTCGGATACGATCAAAAAAGGAGTGGAAAGATCCGGAAAAAGGCCATTTTTTTTTCCAAAGCTCTCAAAAGAAGGTTTCTTTTTGAAGAGGACAAATCGTTACTTTGGAAAAAGAAACCAAAAATTGATGCCGCGTTCTCTCAAGTGTCCAGACGGACGGATCTGGCATTCGAGGATATGGGCGTGCTAAAGGACATCATGGACAAAAGAGCAGATGCACTTTTAAAGAAAGCCCGGGACTCGTCCCTATCCAACCTTAAACTGGCAATGGCAGTGTTTGCTAGAAATATGGAGTGTTGGCTGGAACAACTCAAAGGCCACGTGGTAGCAGGTACTTCTAGGAAAGATCTGTTGGAGTCCTTCCCTACCCTTTTGAGAGCGGTCAAATATATGGCTGATGCTTCAGCAGAATCCATCAGGAAATCTACCAGATACTCAGCACTTGTTAACTCTGCCAGGAGGGCTCTTTGGCTGAAAACATGGTCAGGAGACTCGGCATCAAAGGTAAAACTTTGTGGAATCCCCTTTACAGGGAACCTGGTCTTTGGGCCAGAATTGGAGACAGTCCTTGATAGGACAGCCGATAAGAAAAACTTATTCCCACAGAAGAAGGAAGGGCAGCAAAGGAAGAATTTTCATCCTTTTCAACAAGCCCATAAAGGAAGGGATCAAACCCAAAAAAGGCCCTGGACCCCCCAGAAAGGGAGGGTAGCGGAAGGGTGCTCTTTAGACCTCCTGAGCAGACCCCAAAAAAGCAATGATCATCTTCCATAGGCAGGAGACTACAGGACTTCCTGCCAGCTTGGGAAAGAGCGACAAAGTTTCTTCGTTCTGAATTTAATCCATCAGGGTTATCAGCTAGAATTTTTATAGACGCCTCCGAACCGGTTTTATGTGACAAACCTTTCAAGGGATCAGGAGAAGGCCTTGGCTATGAAATCTCTGTTCGGAGAATTGTTGCAACAGGCTGTCATCTCCCAAGTCCCTAAAAATCAGAAGGGGAAGGGGTTTTACTCCCACATTTTCCTGGTCAAAAAACCTTCAGGAAAATTTCGGCTGATTCGCAACTTGAAAATCCTGAACTAATCCATAGAATACAAAAAATTTAGGATGGATACGATCTTCTCCGTGAGAAATCTGCTTACCCCCCAGATGTTACATGGCATCTATCGATCTGAGAGACGCCCATCTCCATATACCAGGCGCAGCCTAAGCACAGATGTTCCTGTGATTAGCAGTGAATCGGGGGGGGGGGGGGCAGGGGGATGATCTGGCACCTGCAGTTCAGGGCCCTGCCTTTCCTCCTCTCCCCGGGTATTCACAAAAGTGATGGTAGAAGCTCTGGAGGCCCTGAGACTGAAGGGGATTCCAATAGTTCCCTGCTTGGACAATTTACTGCTGTTTCCCGACTCAAAAGATCAAGTAGAGGTCAACCTGCAAGTAACCCAAGCACATCTCAGTGGTTTGGAATGGCTTCTGAACCTTCAGAAATAAAATCTGTTACCATCTCAAAGAGTAAGGTTTCTGGGGTACGAAATAGACTTAGTAGAACAAAGAATTTCCCTCCCTCAAGAAAAGGTGGAAAAGATGCAGATGGCTCTGAAGATACCAACACAGAGGTGTCAGTAAGGCAAGCCATGTCTGTTCTAGGTCTATTGACAGCAGCAATTCCCTCAGTACAGTGGGCCAGGTTTCATGCTCTGCCCCTACAGGCGGACATTTTTCTAAACTGGTCACATCAGGAACCTCTGGAAAAGGAGTTCAGGATGATAGGGGTAAGGGCAAAAAGATCACTTTGGTGGTGGAGAGATCAGGAAAACGCCTCAAAGGGTCTCCCATGGACTTTCCTGGTAACTCACAGGTTGACAACAGATGTGAGTGCATGGGGATGGGGAGCTCACCTTGAGGAATGGACAACTCGGGGTATGTTCCAAACCAGAGGCAAGAAGGTCCCCAAATTGGAGGGAGCGAAAGGCTATCCACCTAAGCCTCTTTCGTTTTCAGCAGTTTCTAAAGAGTCAACATGTCCAGGTACTGTCAGACAACATGATGGCGGTATTGTACCTAACAAAACAAGGGGGCACAAGGCGCAAAACTCTGATGGAACTAGCTCGTCAGATCCTGAGCTGGGCAGAGAGAAATTTGACCTCATTGTCCGCAGTCCATTTGAAAGGCATGGAAAACACCCTAGCGGATCTCCTCAGCAGGAGAGAAATAAGAGAAGCAGAGTGGTCTCTAAACCAGGAGCTATTTGTGATGATTTCCGAGAGGTGGGTTTCCTCAAGTGGACATTTTCGCAAATCAAAGGAATGCAAAAAAACACTGGCATTCTTTTCTCTTCAGAGGCAGGATCAAGCTCTCGGAGTGTATGTATTAGCCCACAAACGGTTCTTCCCTTTGTCTTGCGCCTTTCCTCTGTTTCAATTAATACCGTGGGTGTTAGCAAAATTCAGAGCGGAGTCAACAAGTCTGATACTAATCGCCCCTTATTGGCCAAAGAGGCCCTGGTTCTCCACCCTAGTAGATCTCTCAGCAAAACCCCCCTAGAGATTTCCACTCGGGGTGGATCGTCTGTGTCGAGGACAGATTGTGCATCCAGATCCAGCTTACCTCAATCTGACGGCCTGGTTTCTGAGGAGGAAATGTTAAGGAAAAAGGGACTCTCAAAAGCTCATCAGCACCCTTCTAGCCAGTAAGAAGAAGGTCACCAGGGCTATCTACTTCAAGGTCTGGGAGTGTTACAATTCCTGGTGTTCCAGAAAAAACTTTAATTTATTTAGTATTTCAGTTTTAGAATTTCTCCAGGAAGGTATGGAGAAGGGTTTAGCAGAGAGTACCCTCAAAACGTAGGTAGCTGCTTTTATCAGTTTTTTTGGAAAAAACCCTGTCAAGGGAGCCCTTAATAGTTAGGTTCTTTAGGGCTATGGCAAAAATTAGACCTAGACCTCTTATTAGTTTTCCCAAGTGAGATTTATCTTTAGTTCTTAAGGGGCTCACTAAGTCACCATTCGAGCCAATAGAAGAAGCATCGTTAAGATTTCTAACACTAAAGACTATACTTCTGGTCGCAGTGACATCTGCCTGTAGAATTGGAAATACAGGCATTATCTACCCAAGAGCATTTTAGGAGATGTCTACCAGACAGGATAGTCCTAAGGACGGACCCAGCCTTCCTGCCTAAAGTATCCTCCAGTCTTTCACCAGACACAGGAGATCATTCTCCCTACCTTTCGCCCCTTGCCTTCTTGGCCAGGTGAAGAGGCCTTCCACACTCTGAACATTAGAAGGTGCCTCTTAAGGTACTTAGAGATAACAAGGAGTATTAGTCAATCATCTTCACTCTTCATCTTGATGGAAGGGAGTCGCAAAGGGATTTGAGCCTCCAAAAACACCCTAGAAAGGTGGCCGAAACAAGCCATTAAAGAAGCTTACCTATCCTTAGGTCTGGAATCTCCAGAGGGAATCTTGCCTCATTCTACGTGGGCAGTGGCTGCTTCTTGGGCAGAAAGAGCCGGGGCATCACCTGAGCAGATATGTAAGGCTGCCACGTGGTCCAGTTTTTCAACCTTTTATAAGGCATTACCTTTTGGATCTACTGTCAGCCTCAGACCAGTCCTTTGGTAGGAAGGTTTTACAGGCAGTGGTCCCACCCTGAAGTTAAGAGCTCGCTTATCTCCAAGGTGCTGTCCTGAAAGGCGAAGGGAAAAAACCTTAGACTTACTGGTGATGGTATTTCTACGAGCCTTTCAGGACAACAGCCTACTTCCCTCCCTAGGTTGTATATGTATAGTATAATTATGGGGCTCTGTAATTGTCTGCTTATATCTTCCAGCATGTCGGAGGTCTTCTCGGTAATAACTGAAGGCATGATGGAAGCAGCTGCTTTTAAAAAGGGGCGTTGTCATGCAGTGTTTCCTGTGAAGAGGTGGAGCTGCGCTCTCTCCAAGGTGCTGTCCTGAAAGGCTCGTAGAAATACCGTCACCAGTAAGTCTAGGGTTTTTTTTAACTTTGCACTTTTTTTCAGTGAGATACGTGAAAATCTATGTAAAAGGTGATGTATAATAATGATAATAATAATTAATAAACAAAGCAAACAGAAAAAAAGTTAATAGAAAATAAAAATCACCATGAAAATTACAATTGACTGGAGAAGGAGAATATGGAGTTAATTAGTGCTTATTATAGTAAATTAAGAGGTTAAAAAGGGGTTCAACAGAGGAACATGTAATTAGAAATTTAACTTGCCAATGTTGCTTTAACCCTTTCGCTGCCAGGCCCTGTGCTCCATTTTGTACACTCAGGTGGCCAAACCAATTTTGAAAATTTTCCTTTGCTTTTTTATTTTTCACTTATAGCTTTTAGAGTTTGTAAAAGACCCCCCCCCCCCCCCCAACCATAAAACTACTAGAACTATAAAAACACAGCAAATTTGACAAAATTCCTACTAAATATAAAAGCTTAATCTGTATTGAGTTAATAAATAAATATTTGTAACTTTTTAAATTGTGCCTTTTTGCGAAACAGACGCAAAAGTGTAAATATCCAAATTTCTCAAAAAATCTGACGCTTTTAATTCTTCCCTTAGTGCTTTCAGAATTTGGGAAAGACCCCAAAACCATATATTTTCTGAAAGAATGTGACCTCTAGAATAAAAAGAAGGTGCTACTGATTTTTTCTTTTTTAGACCTCGCGGTATTTGTGCAAATATTTATCAAACCAATATATTTGCAAAAAATACACTAAAACCACTATTGGCTAAAAACACAGCTAATTTTTACAAAATTCCTGCTAAATCCATATTAAATATAAAAGCATAACCTAAAAGCATAATTTAAATTTTAAATTGCGCCTTTTTGCAAAATAGTGAAAATCGAACGTACCCAAAAATTTCTCTAAAAATCTGAAGCTTTTCATTTTTCCCTTACAGCTTTCAGAGTTTGTAAAAGACCCACCCAAACCATATATTTTCTGAACGCATAGGACGAGTAGAATAAACAGAAGGTGCTATTGATTAAGGCCCCACGATATTTGCCGAATGTTTACCAAATTAAAATTTTCGCTAAAAATTCACTAAAATCATTATTGGCAGATACAAACACAGCACATTTTACAACATTTCTGCTAAATTCCTACTGAATAAAAAAGCTTAACCTGTATTGAGTTAATAAATAACAAATATTTGTAAATTTTGAATTGCGCCTTTTTGAGAAATGGTGAAAATCTGAGGTGCGCAAAAGTTTTAGAAAATCTGGAGGTTTTCTGTCACAAAGGCCACGTACCTGATGTGAGACCGAAGTAATGGGGAAGCCTCCCTTGCACCTCGGGTCCCTAAAGCCTCTGGAGATGGAGACAGAGACTTGTACACTGAGTGGCATGGGTGCGGAGCACCGTGCAAGCCTTAGTCCGGGATCTGAGCCGAGGTCAAGCCCAGTTGGGCAACAAAGCATAAAAGGGTTAATCAGAAGAAGAATGGTAGAGATCCAAGCCGGGGTCGGTTCCAATCCGGCAGCTGTGTACAAAAGGGGCAAAGAAGTAGAATGGTTAAGGTACAAATCCGAGGTCAATGGCAAGCAGCAATCGAGAGTAGTCAAATAGGTTTCCAGGTCACAACAGTTTCAGACAGATCACACACTAGCACAGGAACAAGGGGGGACTGAACATAATGCATCAATTTGGCAGTGTCTGGGCTGGGCTTTTATAGGGAAGTTTGAGGTCACTTCCTGTGCACCTCCTGGGCATTTTCCCGCCTTTTTCCATCAGGTTGAGGTCAGTTCCTGTGCGCGTCCTGGGCATTTTCCTGCCCTTTTTCATCAAGTCTTCTGCACAGGTGCGGGTTGGTGCCCTGAGGCGTCTTTGGCACATGCTCAGTTGGCACGGATTTCCTCTTGCGGCAACGCGCCATTGGTGCATGTGTAGTAAGCCGATTTTCCCTTTTCACCTACAGCTTCTAGAATTTGTTAAAGACCCCCCCCCCCCAATCATAAATTTTCTGAAAGCACATGGCCAGTGGAATAAAAAGAAGGTGCTACTGATTTTTAAGGCAGCACGATATTTTCGCAAATGTTTATCAAAACAATATTTTCGCGAAAAATTCTCTAAAATCATTAATAGTGCACATAAACACAACATAACTTACAAAATTCCTGCTAAATTGCTACTAAAGCATCATTCACATGTGGCATACATGCACAGGGATGCACAGGTGTTCCATGCATATCGGATGGTATCCAATGGAACTGGACAGGTGGTCCATTTTTCCATCTGACCACTCCATAGAGAATAGCGAGCCGTGTCTGCTCTGCGGACGTGGACCTGTCATCTGCCTGCTCAGCCGGGATCAGCAGACAGATCCCCCGCTGAGCAGGCAGATCAGCTTGACAGTCCGCTCCATGTGAATGGGGTCTTATCACGAGCGGCCGGCCAGTGCGGCTCTTCTGCTTGATTCCGAGCATGCGTGGAATTTTGTGCGTTGGAATTGTGTACACATAATGGGAATTTCCGACAACGGATTTTGTTGTCGGAAAATTTGAGATCCAGATCTCAAATTTTGTATGAAGGAAACTCAGATGGAAAATGTCCGATGGGAGCCTACACACGGTCGGAATTTCCGACAACAGGCTCCCATCGAACATTTTCCGTCGGAAAATTTGACTGTGTGTACGGGGCATTAGTGTGCACATGCAGCCAAAGAAAAATTTGACAGTGTCTCTTTATTGGACTTTTATATGTTTTATTCCCCCCCCCCCCCCCAAAAAAAAAATTCCAATCTTCATAATCACACCTTATTCATGTCATCAGTTTAGCCCTCATAATGGGCACAGCAGGTGTACAGACCCGGGAAATCGGCACAGGAATGGTGGGAGCTCCTTCATAATGGGCAAGGCAGGTGTGCAGACCCAGGAACGCAGCACAGGGATGGTGGAAACACCTCATAATGGGCACAGCAGGTGTACAGACCTTGGAACTCAGCACAGGAATGCTGGGAGCACCTCGTAATGGGCACAGCGGGTATACAGATCGGGGAACTCAGCACAGGGATGGTGGGAACCCCTCATAATGGGCCCAGCAGGTACAGACTCAGAAACTCAGCACGGGGATGGTGAGAACCCCTCATAATGGGCATAGCAGGTGTACAGACCTTGGAACTCAGCACAGGGATGGTGAGAAACTCATAATGGGCACAGTGGGTAAACTTATTCGGGAACCATTTATAATGGGCACAGCAGGTGTACAGACCCGGGAACTCATCACGGGGATGGCGAGAACCCCTCATAATGGGCACAGTGGGTGTACAGACCCAGGAACTCGGCACAGGGATGGTGGGAACCCCTTTATAATGGACACAACAGGTGTACAGACCTGGGAACTCAGCATAGGGATGGTGAAGACCCCTCATAATGGGCATAAAAGGTGTACAGACCCCTGGACAGGAGGGGGCAGCATTTACTAGAACCGATTAGCTGTATTTTCCTCCTGAAGCTGCTGACTGCCGATGGAAGGGAGAGGAGGAGGAGAAGATGGCTTTTAGATGCTGCAAGTGGAAGAAAATACAGCCCAGTTCTAGTAAATGCTGCACCCCCTTCCCCACTCCCCCTCCTGTTCAGGTGTTAAAGATAATAAACATGTTATACTTGCCTGCTCTGTGCAGTGGATTTGCACCAAGCAGCCTGGATCCTTCTCTTCTCGGGTCCTTCTTCAGCACTCCTGGCTCCTCCCTCCTGTTGAGTGCCCCCACAGCAAGCAGCTTGCTATGGGGGCAACCAAGCCGAGCTACAGCTCCATGTATCCATTCAGACATGGAGCTGCGGCCCCGCCCCCTTTCTCTTCTCATTGGCTGGTTGACTTTGGCAGCAGCGGGAGCCAATGGCACCATGCTGCTGCTTCAGCCAATGAGGAGGGGAGTCCCGGGCAGCCAAGACAATCCTTCAACATTGTTGGATAGAGAGGGTAAGTATTAGGGAGGCTGCTGCACACAGAAGACTTTATCTTAAAAGAGAAGTGTCTCTCTCTCCCCCCCCCCCCCCCCCCATCTTACCTAGGTGAGTGCAGCATCATACCGATGCTGCATCTGTCCAACGCCACATCTGCAATGAGAACCGAGCGATCGAACACCGCCGATGGCTCGGTTCTCTCTGCTCCCTGAGCAGAGAGCTGCTGACTGTCAGTAGCTCCCTGCTCTGCCCCCTCGTGCTCGCTGGAGCGCAGAGCTGTGGAGGGGTGGGGAGCGGCCGTCTCAGGCTCTCGGCGACTCGTTAAGAGGCTGAGACAGATATCAGTCCAGGCAGCTGGCAGTGCTTGGACTGATTTCTGTGATGTCAGCAGAGAGCGGACTTCAGCCCACTCTCTGCTGAAAATGGGTCACAGGAATGCAAAACGAATTGGAAAAGCCCAGCCAAACAAGCTTTGGCTAGACTTCTCCTTTTTAATGCAGCGGTTCTCAACCTGGGGGTCGATTGCTGATTTGCCAGGGGGTTGCGAATGCCAGCAAGATGTCACTTCCGGGAGAGGAGGGACCGCACGGAAGTGATGTTCCGTCAGCGCCATCTTGGTACTCTCGTCCGCAGTGAGGCTACACTTAGAAGTCGGCAAGCGGACATCTTTTTACACCCACCGAAGTCCGCTTGCTGAGGACGAGTCTACCAAGATGGCGGCGACGAAACGTCTTTTCCGGTTAACACAGACGGCTTGCTGGTTCTGACGGAACACCAGTGATTTGGTAAGTCAGAGATAGCATTTTTGTACATCAATTGCGGCCACTGTGCTATATCAAATGCTCCCACTGTACCATCAAATGCTGCCCCGTGCCATATCAATGCTCCCACTGTGCCCCGCCTCCCACCCCCCGTCTGCCCGGCACTTACCCTGTCTCTCGGGGCATTTTATTCATTTGTAACTTATATGTTAAATAAATATTTTGAGCTGTATATTACAGATTGTTTTTGTGATTAATCACTACGCTTTAAGATGTTAAATTTGTAGGAATGAAAATACATGCTTCATATCAGATATTTATATTTCGATTCATAACCGTCGCAAAATTACAGCAATGAAATGACCAACGAAAATAATTTTACTATTAGGGGTCTCCACAACTTGGGAAATTTTATCAAGGGGTCACGGCACTAGAAAGGTTGAGAACCACTGTTTTAATGCAAAGAATGCATTAAAGAGGTTGTAAATCCTTTTTCACAACATTTGCCTACAGGTAAGCCTATAATAAGGCTTACCTGTAGGTACCGTGAATATCTCCTAAACTTGCACAGTTTAGGAGTTATTCACTGTATACGCGCATGTGCCGATGACGTTGCCGTTTCTTCAACTGGTGTGCAGTGACCAGCGGCTCCTGCACACATGTGCGGGAGTGACGTAATTGCGGCTCCGGCCAATCGCAGCGCCGGAGCCTGCAAACCCGGAAATAACTCCGGGAGACATGTCGCTGGTCAGTTTTGTTTTGAGGTAAGTATTTCATAATGAGCTACTATGCGATGCATAGTTGCTCATTATGCCTTTGTCTTGCAGGGTTTTTTTTTTGTTTTGTTTTTTTTTTTTTTTTTTTCAAATTTATTTATTTTAAGCATAGGACATACTCAGAGCATACAAAAGAAATACATTACATATTTAAACATAATGATAACCTAAATTATTCTTATACAGCAGAAGATTAATTTTGTGTCTAAAATAACTCTTCATCCATCAATCTCCTGCCTACCCTATACTCTTGAGTTAGTCCCATTCAATTTTATACCTTTATCTAAATTAACCCCCCCAAACAAAAAAAAAAAAAAAAAAAAAAAATAAAACACAGAAAGAACCGTGTACCGGTAACACTATATATACTACAATCAATTGGAGAGTCAACCCCTGGAGCTACTTTCCCCATACTCTTACCCCCCAAGAAGAAAGGGGGAACATATAGACTCCTTTAATATATGTTTTAACTATTTAAGTAACCTTCTAGAAGGGCCCTTCCTTCCTCCGAAGCCAGAAAGACATTCCAGTTAGACCAAGTTTCGGAATATCTCTCTTGTTGGTGCCTTGAGGACAGGACCAAGTCCTCTAATTTGCTTATCTCTTTCACTTTATGTAACCACATCCCAATCGTCGGTGGAGACGTCGACCTCCATGTCAATGGAACACAAGCCTTGGCCGCATCTAAAAGATGCCGTATCACTGACTTCTTGTATAACTTTTCTGGTATCTGGGACACGTGTAAAAGAAAAAAGTCCGGGTCCTCTGGTAACTTACTGTTAGTGATAGTCTGAAGAATATGTCTAATCCCTGCCCAAAAACTCTTTAGCTTGGGACAATCCCAAAAAATGTGCAACATCGTACCTCTATCTAATTGGCATCTCCAGCAGCGGTCCGATACGTCGGGGAAAAACTTCTTTAACCTCTCTGGTGTTCTATACCACCGAGTAAGAATTTTGAAATTTGTCTCCTGCGTCTTCACACAAATAGACGATTCATGTGTAAACCTAAGAATTTGTTTTTTTTGTGTTGTACTGAAGCTTTTCCCCAGCTCTCGTTCCCATTCCTGGACACATTTCAAAGGGGCAGTTTCGCTTGCTACAGTTAATATCTCATAGTTAGCTGAGAGAATGTGTGATTTTGCTCCCGTCTCCGAACACAGTTTCTCAAAATTGTTAAGCGGCCTTTCAAACTGTCTCGGTGCCGGAAGGGTACTCAGGAAATGGGTGATCTGAAGAGCACTCCAAAATCTTAATCCGAGTAACTCTATCATCTCCGTAACTGTCAGCCATTTCCCCCCTTTTATGTAATTATATGCCTGTGTGTAGCCCACCTCAACTAGGTGTTTAAATGCCCTATCTTCTATCCCTGGGGGAAATAAGGGATTCCCCAATATTGGGTATAAGGGGGAGGTCTCAGGTATTACACCAACATTAGAGAGTATTGCCGCACTAATTTTGATAGTATTTCCTATCAGGGGGTGTTTAATAAGCTCTTTGGAGATATGTGCCAAGCACCAGGGAGCCCTTCCTAGTATAACCGATGACTGAGTATGCTCCATCTGTACCCAGAGCTTCAGATCTTTATGTCTATTCCAGTCGACGACCCGACTAAGATGTATAGCCTGATAGTATTTGCGTATATCGGGGACCGCCAATCCCCCCTGTCTTTTAGAACGTGTTAGTTGACTACGCTGTAGACGGGGCTGCTTGTATGCCCAAATAAAGTCAAAAATTAATTTCTGACATTGTTTAAAGTACATAGATGGGATTTGTATTGGTAGTGCCTGTAAGAGGAAAAGAAATTTAGGGAGGATACTCATCTTAATAATGTTACATCGCCCTATCCAAGAATGTAGACCTAGTTTCCATCTATTCAATAAATTCTTCACTTTTTGAAGCAATGGAGGGAAATTTAACCCAAAAGTCTTATCAATATTAGGTGCCAGCTGTGTACCCAGATATGTTAATGCTTTATCTGTCCACTTAAATTTAAAATTTTGCTTAAGATGTTCTATTGAGACTTGAGGGCAATTAACCCCCATGGCTTCAGATTTAGTAAAATTAATGCGTAGGTTAGAAAGAAAACTATACTCTTCAAACTCCTTCATTAAGTTAGGGATCGTTATTAAAGGGTTTGTCAGGGAAAACATCATATCGTCTGCGTATGCCGAAATCTTATAATTAGCCTCACCTATCTGGACTTCTGTAATATCTTGATTTAACCTAATAGTGCAGAGAAATGGTTCCAACGATAGGGCAAAGAGGAGTGGAGAAAGGGGACAACCCTGGCGTGTTCCATTAGAAATCTGGAAGGCTTCTGATAGCACACCATTGGCCCGTACTCGAGCCGCCGGGTTAGAATAAATAGCAGCAATCCATTGCAACATTTTATTCCCGAAGCCTCCATATCGAAGGACTGTTCGCATAAAATTCCAGTTTACCCTATCGAAGGCCTTCTCCGCATCTGTGTTTAAAAACACAGCTTGCGTCTGAGTTTTATTAACTACGTACAGGAGATTAAGGACTTTTGTTGTATTATCCCTTGTTTCACGGGTAGGGACAAATCCAACCTGGTCTAGGTGTATCAGATGTGGAATATACTGTTGAATTCTATTTGCCAAGACCTTTGTAAAAAGTTTGAAATCTACATTAAGTAGGGAGATCGGACGGTAACTTCCGCAACAGGCCGGGTCCTTTCCCTCTTTCGGGATTACCGTAATATGAGCTAGCGTTGTATCTTTTATAAATGATGCAGAGGTTCCAAGGGCATTAAATAGTTTGAGCATATATGGAGCTAATGAGGGGAAGAGGGTCTTATAATATTGAGCCGTCAGACCGTCAGGGCCCGGAGCCTTCCTCAATTTAATATTTCTTAATGTCCCCTGAAGTTCTTCCATTGTTATCGGTTTGTCAAGATAATCTCTATCCGCCTCTGATAACTGAGGCATTAATGACCGTGAAAGGTACCGGTCTATTTGGGCTTGAGAAGGTGTTTTATTCTGCAGATTGTACAGTGCCTTATAATAGTCTTGAAATTCTTTGACTATGTCGTGTGGTTTTGTAACCCTAGACTTATTAGGTAATATCAAGTGTGGTATGTAATTCATTTGCTTCTGCTCTCTTAATGTCCTCGCTAAAAACCTCCCGCATTTGTCGCCTGACTCGTATGAAAATTTCCTACAAATCTGTAATGCGGCTTTGGCCCTATAGAAAAGGAGATCTGAGATTTGTGTTCTCTTGACCTGAAGATCTCTCTCCACCGAAGGGGACAAGGACCGTTTATGACTGGTCTCTAATCTGGAAAGTTCCTCCAGCAGTAGGTTTAGTTGTTCCGCACGTTTTCGCTTAATCCTAGCCCCATGTTTGATTAATACTCCTCTAATAACCGCTTTGTGTGCTTCCCAAACAATACCAGGGTCGCAATCCGGGGTATCGTTAATAGAGAAGTAAGAATCTAATTCTCTAATCACATCCTCCAGGACATCTTTGTCCTGTAAGAGGCTTTCGTTCAATCTCCATTGGGTTGATCTCGTATTTCGAATCTCTTGCAAGTCATACGTCATGAAGATCGGTGCATGATCGGACCAAGTAATGGAGCCTATGTTGGCCTCTCGTACTGAATGGAGTTGGGCATGTGGGATTAAAAAATAGTCTATACGAGAATAAGATTTATGGGGAGCCGAAAAGAACGTATAATCTTTTTCTGTAGGATGTAATAGACGCCATATATCCATCAGTTGACCTTTATGTAAAGTTTGGAATATATGGTTACGTGCACTACGGGAAATGGAAGACCCTCCAGAGGAAGTGTCCTCTGTTGGGTTAAGAGGGACATTTAAATCTCCCCCAATAATCAACTGGCCTTCCGCAAAATCATACAGTTGTTTAAGCACTTTGCCAATAAAGGTTTCTTGATGGTCATTAGGGGCATACAAAGTTGCCAATGTGATGCTAACTTCTCCTACTTTCCCTTTCACGAACAGAAAGCGTCCTCCAGGGTCGCTTACCATGTCTGTCAAACACCAAGGTATCTTACTTGAAAGGAGGATTGAAACCCCCTTTGATTTTGCAGTTTGATTTGCGGCGTGATAAACCGCCGGGTATGCCCGACTTTTTAAAATAGGGATTTTATCATTTCTGAAATGTGTCTCCTGTATAAATACCACATCCGATCCAAAACGCCGCAAATCCTGTAAAAGTATCCTCCTTTTTTCTGGCGTATTTAGGCCTTTCGTGTTTAATGATATTATCTTTAAAGTATCCATAGGGTGACTCTACCATACCACAAACGGTGAAGAAAAAAAAAAAAAAAAAAAAAAGCCCAAAGGCAAAACTAGCAATAACTTGCTAAAATTACGCTCACCGTTTTAACCCGGTATCTGAGCGTTAACTTAATTGGGGTTATGGACAGAAATAGTCGGCTGTAGAACTCCGGGGCTGTCTGCTCTTCCTAGTCCCTGAGCAGTTTGTACACCGGGCCTAGCCATAGAAAGGAAAAAAAAAAAGAAAGAAAAAGAGAAAGAGGAAACAAGGGGGTAATAGGGGAAAAAAAAAAAAAAAAAAATATGCTGGATAGTAGGGAGGGGGGGAGGGCGGCTATCTGAATTCAAATTAGGACCAACCACAGTCTTTCCCTTTCCCCTCCTTCCCTCCTCCCCCTCCTCCCCTCCCAAGGGAGAGAAAAGAGAAAGAAGAAAAAAAAGGAGGGGGAGGAGGGCAAAATCCCCTTTGCCCTTTATCTATACCTGTATTAATACCATCTTAGTCATTTATTTATCAAAGAATTGGAGGCTTTGGGGAGGAAGAGAGAGAGAAAAAAAAAAAAAAATCTAGTATAATATTCCAAATGGGAGTATCAGTGAGAGAAAAGAAAAAGAGAGAAATTTATATCTACTGTGTTAATGTGAAATTAGTGCAATAAAAATTTATCAGAGGGAAAGGGGATGGAGAGGGAGGGGGGGGGAGCAATCAGAGGGGAAGGGCTCAAGCCCCTCCCCGTCCCCCCACTCCTCCCTCCCCCCCCACCCATATGGATTGCAATTACAGCAACCAAATCAAAAGTAGTGTTATTACTATGTCATTTGTCTTCTCATGCTTTAACCACCCACCTAAAACCATAAAACAGCAACCTAGACAAAAAAAAAAAAAAAAAAAGAAAATTAGAAATTTTCATTCCTAATGGTGATTTATATACCATATCCAAACCAAAAACAAAATTCAGGGCTATCATCATGCCCTTCTTATACCCATTATCAATATAGTGTTATATACTTCATCCCTACAAATCCCAGTGAGAAAACCACCGAGGGGAGAAAAAAAAAAAAAAAAAAGGAAAAAAAAAAAAAAACCACACAAAAAAAACCCCAATTACCTTTTCCTCATCCTCCCCTATACCCCACTCCCCCTTCCCCCCCCCCTCCTCTCCTCCCCAACCCCCAAACCTGGGGGTGAAGCAAAAAGAAATTTCTCAGATATGTCATATCTCCTTATATGAAAGATTAATACTATTGTATAAGTCCCAACCCGAAAATCTATTCAGGCCCTTTGCCATAACCTCCTAATCTACCATATCTCTACCTTCTCTTTCTCCCTTCTCTCCCTCCCCCCTCCTTCTCCACTCCCCTGCTCCCCCTCCCTCTATATTCACAACATTGTATACTAATCCCCCATTTGATTTTGAGGTCCCCCTTGCAGCCCTTGTTGGCGTCGTTGGGAGTCCCTTCGCAGTCTCTGTCTATTCAAGGAGCGCGGACGCCCCCCTGTATGCGGGATATATGTGAGCCAGTTGGAAATCTGGATAGGTGCCACATCTAAGAAATCAAAAAATCCCGGGAGGTCTTCTGGTGTATAAACAGAGAAAGATATTGAGTCTCTGCGGAACCTCACTGACAGCGGGTACCCCCATCTATAGGTCCCCCCCCCCGTTCTTTAGCTAAATCCAAAATAGGACGTAAGCTGGCTCTACGTTGGAGGGTTGCTCGGCATAAATCTGGTAGGACCTTGATAGCAGACCCTCTGAAGTCAATGTCCCCTGCTTCCCAGGCTGCTCTAAGTATTGTCTCTTTCTCTTGAAAACGGTGTACCCGGCATACCACGTCTCTCGGTTTCTCTGAATCTTTTGGTCTAGGGCCCACAGCTCTATGAACTCTGTTTATGTCCACTACCTTTTCCGGTGTTTTTAAAATTATCTGGATAACCGCCTTGACTATTTCCTGGAGGTCCTCAGTACCCCGTGTCTCCGGAATACCCCTAAGCCGCAAGTTATTTCTGCGGCTTCTGTCTTCAAGTTCCTCGGTATGGAGCTGGAGATCCACCGTCATGGCCGTCTGGGTAGCCAAAGCCTTTTCCAGTATCCCCACCCGCTGCTCCACTAAGGATACTGTTTCCTCCCCCGCCTTGGTTCTTTCTGACAGTGTGTTGATATCGGCTCTTACCGCTTGGATGTCTTGGCGGTGTGTTTCTTCCAGTCTCCGGATCAGAGCCTCGATATCCCGACAGGTAGGTAGTGTGCTTAACAACGCTCTTATGCCTCGGATGTCTCCCTCTAGACTGCCTCCGTCGCTGGGTTGCATACTGTATGCCGCTTCTGGCGGACTCACAGGAGGAGATGCCGAGTCCACCATCGCTGAGTCTGTTTCACACGCCAAGCCCGGAGGCTCCGTACTTTCCCTCGCACCACCCCTCCGACCCTGCAGCGTCACTTCTGCCGCGCCCGGGATAGTACGTGGGGGTATAATGAGGTACTGCTGGATGTCCCCCTGAACAATGCGGGGATGTACTCTCTCTTTTGCGGAGCGGGTTTGGTATCTATTGCCAGCGTTCATACCGCAACGTCGGCCGCTAGTCTTTGAGCATTTATCCGAGCAGATCTATCAGCCCCGGAGCTCTAACAGAGCGTGTCTTCACCCGACCATCTCCAGGCCACTCCCCCCTGTCTTGTTTTGTTTTTTTATCTGGGTTTACAACCACTTTAAGATAAAAAAAAAAAAAACCTGACTTTACAACCGCTTGCTGCCTGCCGGCCATCATATGACGGCCAGGCGGTGCGGCTCTTGCTCTGGGCGGGCGTCATATGATGCCTGTCCATTTAAACAGGGCATGTGCGCGATCGTGTGCTCGCAACCCTGTACCTTCGGTGGCGGCGTGTCACGATGACACCGCTCGCCACAGAGGGGGTTGAACAGCCATTGGGCATGGCTGTTTACCACGTGATCGGCCGTGAAAAAGTCACAGCCGATCAGATGGTACCGCCCCACTTTGCATGGCGCATGCACACGAGCACGTCGATGGTGGCCTGTTCCCGGGAACACTGCTCGTCACCGACACTGATGAACAGCCATTGGTCGGCGGCTGTTTACCACGTGATCGGCTGTGATCATTTCACAACCGATCACTAAATGTAAACATAGAGCGGTAACGAGATGTTACCGGGTTCTCCTCCTCACACACAGTGTATGAGAAGGAGATTGCGGTAAAATCTCGTTACCGCTTACAGTGTACACCAACACACACTGATTGCCCCCCCCCTCCTCCAATAAAGAGGACCTGTCACCAGGCCATCAGAGTACCTGAGTACCTGTCTGCAGCCCATGCCTCATAGAATATACAGTGGGGCAAAAAAGTATTTAGTCAGCCACCAATTGTGCAAGTTCTCCCACTTAAAAAGATGAGAGAGGCCTGTAATTGTCATCATAGGTATACCTCAACTATGAGAGACAAAATGTGGAAACAAATCCAGACAATCACATTGTCTGATTTTTTTTGAAAGAATTTATTTGCCAATTATGGTGGAAAATAAGTATTTGGTCAATATCAAAAGTTCATCCCAATACTTTGTTATATATTCTTTGTTGGCAATGACAGAAGTCAAATGTTTTCTGTAAGTCTTCACAAGGTTGTCACACATTGTTGCTGGTATGTTGGCCCATTCCTCCATGCAGATCTCCTCTAGAGCAGTGATGTTTTGGGGCCGTCACTGGGCAACACGGACTTTCAACTCCCTCCAAAGGTTTTTTATGGGGTTGAGATCTGGAGACTGGTTAGGCCACTCCAGGACCTTGAAATGCTTCTTACGAAGCCACTCCTTCGTTGCCCGGGCGGTGTGTTTGGGATCATTGCCATGCTGAAAGACCCAGCCACTTTTCATCTTCAATGCCCTTGCTGATGGGAGGAGGTTTGCACTCAAAATCTCACAATACATGGCCACATTCATTCTTTCATGTACACGGATCAGTCGTCCTGTTCCCTTTGCAGAGAAACAGCCCCAAAGCATGATGTTGCCACCCCCATGCTTCACAGTAGGTATGGTGTTCTTTGGTTGCAACTCAGCATTCTCTCTCCTCCAAACACGAGTTGTGTTTCTACCAAATAGTTCTACTTTGGTTTCATCTGACCATATGACATTTTCCCAGTCCTCTTCTGGATCATCCAAATGATCTCTAGCAAACGGGCCTGGACATGTACTGGCTTAAGCAGGGGGACACGTCTGGCACTGCAGCATCTGAGTCCCTGGCGGCATAGTGTGTTACTGATGGTAGCCTTTGTTACGTTGGTCCCAGCTCTCTGCAGGTCATTCAATAGGTCCCCCCATGTGGATCAGGGATTTTTGCTCACCGTTCTTGTGATCATTTTGACCCCACGGGGTGAGATCTTGCGTGGAGCCCCAGATGAGGGAGATTATCAGTGGTCTTGTATGTCTTCCATTTTCTAATTATTGCTCCCACAGTTGATTTCTTCACACCAAGCTGCTTGCCTATTGCAGATTCAGTCTTCCCAGCCTGGTGCAGGTCTACAATTTTGTTTCAGGTGTCTTTCGACAGCTCTTTGGTCTTCACCATAGTGGAGTTTGGAGTGTGACTGTTTGAGGTTGTGCACAGGTGTCTTTTATACTGATAACAAGTTCAAACAGGTGCCATTAATACAGGTAATGAGTGGAGGACAGAGGAGCCTCTTAAAGAAGATACAGGTCTGAGAGAGCCAGAAATCTTGCTTGTTTGTAGGTGACCAAATACTTATTTTCCACCATAATTTGCAAATAAATTCTTTCAAAAATCAGACCATGTGATTGTTTGGATTTGTTTCCACATTTTGTCTCTCATAGTTGAGGTATACCTA
The DNA here is from genome assembly GCF_042186555.1 of Aquarana catesbeiana. NCBI lineage: Eukaryota > Metazoa > Chordata > Amphibia > Anura > Ranidae > Aquarana > Aquarana catesbeiana. The sequence continues at coordinate 261,402,184 of NC_133329.1, read as the reverse complement.
TGATGACAATTACAGGCCTCTCTCATCTTTTTAAGTGGGGGAACTTGCACAATTATTAGATTTTTGGAAAGAACGTATCAGTGCATAGTGGTCATGTGGATACGAGTTTAGTTACAGGTGCCACGTCTTATCTAAGTAGATTAGAGGACATAGAAAAATTGTGGGAGCAAGACTTTTAAGGCACAGTAATTACTAAATATATGATTAAAATTCTAGTTTATTTAGAAAATATTAAAAAGTAGTATAAAACAAAGAGACAAATAGAGTTCAATTCATCGTTAAACAGTTTTACAAATTATGCACTCCATACATAGCTATATGGTTAAATTAGTAGTTAGAGCAGTGTTCGAAGTCAAAAGATCTTGATCAGTATAGGCTCGACATGTTGCGCGCCACATGCGCTTCTTCAGGAGCACAGAATTGAGTACTGTAATGAACAATACATTTACGGTAAATAATTCATCATGGTATAGTGTTTTTAAATAAGATTAAATAGAGAAACCATGTAGTGAAATAATGGAAGAGGCTATCCCCTAGACCCAAGGAGACGCGTCCACCCTACAGGGTCCTGGCGAAAAACAGACAATGTGGGGACGTATGTAACATAATAAAAAATGATAATGACAAGGTGGGTTAAAGTAGATATAGGGTATGAGCTGAATGAACTGGTAAGAGTGAAGTGGGAAGAAGGGAAGGGAGGAAAGGGGGGAAGAGCGGGAGGAGGGAGGGGGGGGGACAAAGGGGGGGATGGAAAAAGAGGGAGAATAGGGGAGAGGAGGGGGGGAGGGGAAAGGGAGGGAAGGAACGAGGCGGGAGGGGGAAAGGAAAAGGGGGGGGGGGGAGAACGAGGGGAAAAATGCTGTGTGCAAGTGTCAGTAATTAAATTAGATGAAGTAGTCAAATTTTAAAATTGATTGATAAACGTATTGGGAGTAATATATAGCATGTTTGGGTATCCTCTAATATTTCATATTTGAAATAGTAATCAGATTTAAAGTACATATTGGACTTGCCCTCATAAGTTTAATAGCTATGTATAGTGGAAGTACCCTCATTAGCAAGTATTAGTAGCTCTCAGTAGACATCAATTTTAATTTGATAGACGGGGATCTGGTGTCAAGGATGAGTGATGGCTTACATCGAGATTCATATGAGATTTAATACTTAAGAGGTTAGTATTCCCGATCCCCAGGTGTGCTGAGGCTGTCAAAGAGATAAGCCCATAGGGGAAGACAATTTGCCATAAGTATAAATAAAGTATAAGTATAGAGTATAAAGTATCTATCACTGTTTAAAAACAGTGTTTAGTAAGCAGTTGTGAATCAGAGCTTACCTGGATTTGCAGTTGGGAAGGATAGATATAGGGGGGGGTTGACCTCCTCGAGCCACACAGCCGTCTCGTGGAGGGCGGCTGGTAGTGTGGATTGTACAGAGAGAGGCGCAGAGAGCGTCTCTTGTACATCCGCCCCGCCTGTAGTCACCAATCGGCGTAGCCGACGTGACGTCATTCAGGCCGGCCGCTGACGCGTACTGCGCATGCCTCAATCCCCGGCGCCATCAAAACAGCTGATGGCGCGGCGGGGAGAGAGGAGGCAGCTGCGTCATGGTATCCCGGCAACGATGCCCGCACGGACGTAACCGCACAGACTCCCCACCTCCGAAGCGAGCCGAACAGCTGACGGCGCGCCGGGGAGAGAAGAGGGCAGCCGCGTCCCCGTAACCCGGCAACCAGGGTCACATGGAGGCACACTGCGCATGACTCACCCCTAAGTGTGGGTGCGTCAGCTGCTGGCTCGCAAGGAGGGGATGGGGGACATCAGCCAGCCGTATCCATGCCGACACATCATCTGGGAACAACCATTGCGCCAATCATCCAGAGAGGAGGAGGAGTGGCGCTGGGCGGCCGCACATTGCTGGAAGCATCGCCAGACGGTGCAGGGGAAAACAGCATATCCTGTGGTACAGGGGCAGCCTCTACAAATAAAAATGAATGTTATTCTAGTAAAGTAAAACATGTAACATTGGAACATGGTACTGATAAACAGAAAGCGGCTGAGATTGTTGAAACAACAGTCGAGGTGGGAGAGAAAGAGAGAAAGGGATGGGAAAATCAACAAACAAACAAACAGTTATCAGTATATGCCTTGCTTATATTTCTATTATTAATAGATAACAGTAAGTTGTTACATAATTATACATATATATTGAAAGGGCAAAACAATTAACCATAGCAGTAAAACTATCACATAGCTTTATGGTTCCATGTCTATTAATCGGGGGAAGGGGAAAAAAAAAAAAATTAGTTCATTAATAAATCAAGTTATATGTTTAGAGAAAGGGTTTGTAGGTTTGGGCCTCTTTGATTCCAGGGGGAAATGTGGCGCATAGACGTTCTATCCATGTGGTTTCTTTTTGACAAACTACTTTGTCCCAGTCTCCACCCCTGGGATCCATTGGAACCACTGCTAGTACAATGAATGAAATAAGGGAAACATTAAACCTATGGTAGAGATCGAGGTGTCTACTGACTGCTGTCACCATTTTACCTTCCCCCGAATAATAGACATGGTGTCTAATCGTTTTCCCTACGTAGAATGCGCCACATTGACATAGCATAAGGTACACCACTCCTTTTGTGTCACAGTCTGCATAGAATTTGGGTCGAAATTCTTCCCCATTGGGTAGTAGGAAAGATTTCCCTTCTTTTACCCAAGGGCAGAAGGAACATTTGCCACATTGGGAAATTCCTAATTTCGATTGTGTTTAGGGGTGGTAACAAAGTGACTTGAGGTTAGTTGGTCACCCAGGGACCTGGTTCGTCTAAATGTGATTTGAGGGGAAGGACCAATGTATTTGTTAATAATGGGGTCTTCCTGGAGGATCGACCAATGTTTGTTCAGTATGTCCCGAAGTTTCTGATGTTGTTGCGAGAATTTAGTGATGAATCTCACTGGTGCATTGATAGAGAGGTTTTTTTTTTTTTTTTTTTTTCTTAAAGAGTAAGGAATTTCTCGACTGACGGACAGCTTTGTTGTATGCACTACGCAGTATGGTCTTGGTATGGCCCTTGCTAATAATCTATTGCGGAGCGCGTTTGCTTGGGATTTGAATTCCTCTATATGCGTGCAGTTGCGGCGTAGTCTGAGATACTGTGCATAAGGAATACTTTTGATGAGCGGTCTGGGATGGGCGCTTTCCGCATGCAGCAGGGTGTTTCCTGCAGTTTCCTTTCTGAACAAAGTGGTAGCTAGACAGTTCTCATTGTCTTTAAAGATCGTTAGATCTAAAAAGGTTATTTGACTCGGATGGACACAGATGGTGAATTTGAGATTCATAGAGTTTTATGGTTAATAGTTTGAATAAACCTGTCCAATAGATCTTGGGTACCTGTCCATACTAAAAAAAATGTCATCTATATAACGCCGCCATATGAGGGCGTGGTCAGTATAGATGGTTAGGTCCTCATTGGAAAAAATATTGCGTTCCCACCCCACCAGGTACAGGTTTGCGTAGCTCGGTGCACAACATGTGCCCATAGCCACGCCCTGTACCTGGAGGAAGTGGGAATCTTTAAAGCAAAAATAGTTACGAGTTAGTACAAATTTAAGTAATTCCAAAACAAATTCACAATATTCCCAGAAGTCTACGAGACGGCCACCTATCTGAGACTTGCATTCAGGAATTCAAGCAAGAATACCTGGAGATCATTGGTCTGGCCTTCCAAAAGGGCCTAATTGACCAAGATACATACAATTACCTTAATGTTAAAAAACCTAGAGAGGCTACTTTTTATGCCTTACCGAAGATACATAAACACCGCACAATGCCTCCCGGCCGCCCAATCGTATCCGGTATCGGTTCTCTGTCTGAACATGCCAGCCGTCTCGTAGACTTCATTTTAATGCCACATGTATTGAGTCTTCCGTCCTACACTCGTGATACACTTGACCTTCTGAAACAGAGGGACTGCCTGTCCCTCCCGATGCCCTCCTCGTGACTCTGGATGTGGAGTCTCTTTACTCCAGCATCCCACACGAGCAGGGCATGCATGTTCCTACGAGAACAAGATCACTACAGTTGGGAATATTGTGAATTTGTTTTGGAATTACTTAAATTTGTACTAACTCGTAACTATTTTTGCTTTAAAGATTCCCATTTCCTCCAGGTACAGGGCTTGGCTATGGGCACATGTTGTGCACCGAGCTACGCAAACCTGTACCTGGGGGGGTGGGAACGCAATATTTTTTCCAATGAGGACCTAACCATCTATACTGACCACGCCCTCATATGGCGGCGTTATATATTAGTATGGACAGGTACCCAAGATCTATTGGACAGGTTTATTCAAACTATTAACCATAACTCTATGAATCTCAAATTCACCATCTGTGTCCATCCGAGTCAAATAACCTTTTTAGATCTAACGATCTTTAACCACTTCAGCCCCGGAAGGATTTACCCCCTTCCTGACCAGAGCACTTTTTACAATTTGGCACTGCGTCGCTTTAACTGCTAATTGCGCGGTCATGCAATGCTGTAACCAAACGAAATTTGCGTCCTTTTCTTCCCACAAATAGAGCTTTCTTTTGATGGTATTTGATCACCTCTGCTGTTTTTATTTTTTGCGCTATAAACGGAAAAAGACCGAAAATTTTGAAAAAAAATGATATTTTCTACTTTTTGTTATAAAAAAAATCCAATAAACTCAATTTTAGTCATACATTTAGGCCAAAATGTATTCGGCCACATGTCTTTGGTAAAAAAAAATGTCAATAAGCGTATATTTATTGATTTGCGCAAAAGTTATACCGTCTACAAACTAGGGTACATTTTCTGGAATTTACACAGCTTTTAGTTTGACTGCCTATGTCATTTCATGAGGTGCTAAAATGGCAGGGCAGTACAAAACCCCCCCAAATGACCCCATTTTGGAAAGTAGACACCCCAAGGAAATTGCTGAGAGGCATGTTGAACTCATTGAATATTTATTTTTTTTGTCCCAAGTGATTGAATAATGACAAAAAAATAAAAAATAAATAAAAAAAAAAATTACAAAAAGTTGTCACTAAATGATATATTGCTCACACAAGCCATGGGCATATGTGGAATTGCACCCCAAAATACATTCAGCTGCTTCTCCTGAGTATGGGGATACCACATGTGTGGGACTTTTTGGGAGCCTAGCCGCGTACGGGGCCCTGAAAACCAAGCACCGCCTTCAGGATTTCAAAGGGCATAAATTTTTGATTTCACTCCTCACTACCTATCACAGTTTTGAAGGCCATAAAATGCCAAGATGGCACAAACCCCCCCCCAAATGACCCCATTTTGGAAAGTAGACACCCCAAGCTATTTGCTGAGAGGCATGTTGAGTCCATGGAATATTTTATATTTTGACACAAGTTGCGGGAAAGTGACAATTTTTTTTTTTTTTTTTTTGCACAAAGTTGTCACTAAATGATATATTGCTCACACAGGCCATGGGCATATGTGGAATTACACCCCAAAATACATTCTGCTGCTTCTCCTGAGTATGGGGATACCACATGAGTGGCACTTTTTGGGAGCCTAGCTTCATACGGGGCCCCGAAATCCAATCACCGCCTTCAGGATTTCTAAGGGCGTTAATTTTTGATTTCACTCCTCACTACCCATCACAGTTTCGAAGGCCATAAAATGCCAAGATAGCACAAAACCCCCCAAAATGACCCCATTTTGGAAAGTAGACACCCCAAGCTATTTGCTGAGAGGCATGGCGAGTATTTTGCAGCTCTCGTTTGTTTTTGAAAATGAAGAAAGACAAGAAAAACGTATTTTTTTTTTCTTTTTTCAATTTTCAAAAGTTTGTGACAAAAAGTGAGGTCTGCAAAATACTCACTATACCTCTCAGCAAATAGCTTGGGGTGTCTATTTTCCAAAATGGGGTCATTTGGGGGGGGTTTATGCCATCTGGGCATTCCATGGCCTCCGAAACTGTGATAGGCAGTGAAGAGTGAAATCAAAAATTTACGCCCTTAGAAAGCCTGAAGGCGGTGCTTGGTTTTCGGGGTCCCGTACGCGGCTAGGCTCCCAAAAAGTCTCACACATGGGGTATCCCCGTATTCAGGAGAAGCAACAGAATGTATTTTGGGGTGTAATTTCACATATTCCCATGGCATGTTTGAGCAATATATCATTTAGTGACAACTTTGTGCAAAAAAAAAAAAAAAAAAAATTTGTCTTTTTCCCGCAACTTGTGTCACAATATAAAATATTCCATGGACTCGACATGCCTCTCAGCAAATAGCTTGGGGTGTCTACTTTCCAAAATGGGGTCATTTGGGGGGGTTTTGAACTGTCCTGGCATTTTATGCACAACATTTAGAAGCTTATGTCACACATCACCCACTCTTCTAACCACTTGAAGACAAAGCCCTTTCTGACACTTTTTGTTTACATGAAAAAATTATTTTTTTTGCAAGAAAATTACTTTGAACCCCCAAACATTATATATTTTTTTAAAGCAAATGCCCTACAGATTAAAATGGTGGGTGTTTCATTTTTTTTTTTCACACCGTATTTGCGCAGCGATTTTTCAAACGCATTTTTTGGGGAAAAAACACACTTTTTAACATTTTAATGCACTAAAACACACTATATTGCCCAAATGTTTGATGAAATAAAAAAGATGATCTTAGGCCGAGTACATGGATACCAAACATGACATGCTTTAAAATTGCGCACAAACGTGCAGTGGCGACAAACTAAATACATTTTTAAAAGTCTTTAAAAGCCTTTACAGGTTACCACTTTAGATTTACAGAGGAGGTCTACTGCTAAAATTACTGCCCTCGATCTGACCTTCGCGGTGATACCTCACATGCATGGTGCAATTGCTGTTTACATTTGACGCCAGACCGACGCTTGCGTTCGCCTTTGTGCGAGAGCAGGGGGGGACAGGGGTGCTTTTTTTTTTTTTTTTTTTTTTTTTTTTTTCCTTATTATTTTTTTGCTTTTTTATCTTATTTTTAAACTGTTCCTTTCATTTTTTTTTTTTGTAATCATTTTTATTGTTATCTCAGGGAATGTAAATATCCCCTATGATAGCAATAGGTAGTGACAGGTACTCTTTTTTGAAAAAATTGGGGTCTATTAGACCCTAGATCTCTCCTCTGCCCTCAAAGCATCTGACCACACCAAGATCGGTGTGATAAAATGCTTTCCCAATTTCCCAATGGCGCTGTTTACATCCGGCGAAATCTAAGTCATGAAATGCTCGTAGCTTCCGGATTCTTAGGCCATAGAGATGTTTGGAGCCATTCTGGTCTCTGATCAGCTCTATGGTCAGCTGGCTGAATCACCGGCTGCATTCTCAGGTTCCCTGTTGGTACAGGAGAGCCAGAGAAAAACATGGAAGACGGTGGGGGGGGGGGGGGCATTCCCTCCCACTGCTTGTAAAAGCAGTCTAGAGGCTAATTAGCCGCTAGGATTGCTTTTACATGAAAGCCGACCGCTGGCTGAAAAGAATGATACCAAGATGATACCTAAACCTGCAGGCATCATTCTGGTATAACCACTCAAAGTCCAGCAACATACCAGTACGTTGCTGGTCCTTGTTGGGCATATATTGTAAACTTTTTTTTCATGCAGCCTGTGGGCTGAACGAAAAAAAGATATTGATCGGTGGGTATGCCCACCATTAGAATACCTCCCTTCATCCACCCACTTCTAATGATGGGCATACATGCACCATTTATATATGCCGAAGCATGGGGGCATCCTCCCGCAAAAGGCAGGAGCAAATTGCTCCTCCACCCACTGCCCCCACGCTTCGGCATATATGCTGAAGTATGTAACTGTGGTGGTGAAATCACCTCCGACAGCGCTGGAGTCACGGCTTTATGTATCGTGGGAGCAAACGCTGTTGCTGTCAAGATAAATAAATCCGCGCTGCAACTGAATGGCGTACCTGCTAAGCAAATGATGGTTAACAAAAAACAAAGTAACATTACAGTATAACAGTAATACTTACCATACCTGCAAAGCAAATACAAAAAAAAAAAAACATAGTAAAAAATAAAACATTTAACGCAACCTGTGCCTACCTAAAATATATATATGCCGAAGCATGGGGGCATCCTCCCACAAAAGGCAGGAGCAAATCGCTCCTCCACCCACTGCTGCCCCCACGCTTCGGCATATATGCTGAAGTATGTAACTGTGGTGGTGAAATCACCTCCGACAGCGCTGGAGTCACGGCTTTATGTATCGTGGGAGCAAACGCTGTTGCTGTCAAGATAAATAAATCCGCGCTGCAGCTGAATGGCGTACCTGAAAACAAAAAAATGGTTAAAACACATTAAACTATAAAAAAATTACATACCTGAAAAGCAAACATGATAAAACATAACAATAAAACATTGCAGAATAGAATACAGTAAAAAAGAGAAGAACAATAGAGAGAAAATAGAGAGAGAGAGAACAATAAAAACGACAACTATTTTTGGTTTTTTTATTTTATATTTTTTTTGTGTATTTTTTTTTTTTACTTTTTTTTTTTTTTTTTTTACTTTTTTTTTTTTTTTTATAACTGTAACTTTTAAAACTGTAACGGTTCCAGGTTTGGGTCTCTCAAAATGCGATGGCATCTTGGGAGACCCTGTGAAAGTGTGTCCTAGTCTGTGCAGTGCTGTACCCTACGCTAAAACTCAACTAGTGTATGGTAGCGTTCAAAACATTCACCAATGCAAAGACCAGGATTGCCAGGACAGGAGGGACAATAATACCGGGTGTCACGCCTAAATCCGCGCTTGCTGCAGACACGACATTTTCTTTGGGGGGCTCGTTGGGTAGGGGTACTCTCGAGGACATAAGGAAAATGCCTCTCATGCAGCCGGCCTACTGCATTTGGTTGGGGAAGGTGAGGTGGAGCACCGTCTGGAAACAGAAGGGCTCTGACGATCTCTTCCTGGAATTTAAGGAAGGATCCAGTCCGTCCTGAAGCTCTGTATAGCACATGAGCGTTCAGCAAAGCCAATTGAAATAAGTATACAGACACTTTTTTGTACCAGCGTCTGGCCTTACGGGCAATTAGGTACGGCGCCAACAACTGGTCGTTGAGGTCCACCCCTCCCATATTTTGGTTATATTCGTGGACACAGAGGGGTTTCTCCACAACACCAGTCGCCGTAGTAATTTGGGTCGTCGTGTCTGCATGAAGGGAGGTAAGAACGAAAACATTCTTATTGTCCCTCCACTTCATAGCGAGCAAATTATTACACTGCAAGCAGGCTCTCTCCCCCAGCCTAAGACGGGAATCTACAAGCCGCTGAGGAAAGCCCCGGCGATTAGGTCGCACGGTGCCACATGCTCCAATTTGATGATCAAAAAGGTGACTAAAAAGTGGCACGCTCGTGTAATAATTGTCCACGTACAAGTGGTACCCCTTTCCGAATAAGGGTGACACCAAGTCCCACACTATCTTGCCAGCGCTTCCTATGTAGTCAGGGCAGTTGATCGGCTCTACGTGACTATCTTTGCCCTCGTAAACCATAAATCTACATGTATAGCCTGTGGCCCTGTCACAGAGCTTATACATCTTGACCCCGTATCTGGCACGCTTGCTGGGAAGGTACTGTTTGAATGACAAGCGGCCAGAAAATTTAATCAGGGACTCATCAACGCAGACAACTTGATGGGGGGTAAACAAGTCTGCAAAACGTTGGTTGAAGTGGTTTACGAGGGGCCGAATTTTGTAGAGCCGATCGTATCCAGGGTCTCCACGAGGACGACAGAGTTCATTGTCGTTGAAGTGCATGAACCGCAAAATCTGCTCGTATCGTGCCCTGGCCATGGAGGCAGAGAACACGGGCATATAGTGAATTGGGTCAGTGGACCAATATGACCGCAACTCACTCTTTTTGGTTATGCCCATGTTGAGGGAAAGGCCCAGAAAGACCTTAAATTCGGAGACCGTAATTGGTCTCCAATCTCTGGCAAGGGAGGACTGGGGAATAGTGGCGATGTGTTGACCAGCGTACAAATTGCTTTGGTCCACAATAGATCTATAGAGATCTTCGGTGAAAAACAGTGAATAAAAATCCAGTGGCGTAAAATCAACTGTTTCCACCTGAATTCCGGGTTGGCCAGTGAATGGGGGCAATACGGGTGCTGCAGAAGTGGTGGGTACCCAATTCGGATTGGCCAATGCAGCAGGAAGGGCACTATGGGCACGACGGGCCTGTCTTTGTCTTCTTGGTGGCAGCGGGACATTACTTGTGCTTGCCACCTCACCAGCTTGAACTGCACTTATGGGACTCGCCACGTCACCACGTGATACTGCAGTGCTGGATGTACGACCAGGGTGTACTAGGCCGCTGGTGCTTGCCAGTTCACCAGAAGGAGTAGCGGCACTAGTACTGCTCTGCTCCATACGAGGGACCTGCGGTTCTTGCACTTCAAGGACAGAAGAAGAAGTTCGGGGTCTGGTACGCCTGACCCTAGCAGGGACCACAACTCCGTCGTCAGAGCTATCTGTCATGGAGCCGCTGTCCTCTACAGGTTCGTATTCTGAGCCTGAACTTGACAGATGAGTGACTTCCTCTTCACTATCTGTCATACTCAGAAACGTGTAGGCCTCTTCACTAGTGTACCTTCGATTTGCCATTTTGGCCTCTAAATTTAGGGGTACACTAGTGAGACTCACAGGCAAAAAAGCTCCTGACTGTCAGCGACTGATTCAAAAAGCTACCAAAAAACTGTTAGCGATCGCAGGGATCAGACCTGACTCTGCGACCGCTGCAGTTATGTGTGCTTAGTGTTTTGTGACAGTTATCGATTTATACTGCACTTGGGTGGGGTGGGCTGGGCTGGGCCGAGGAGCAAAACGCAGGTGCTAGCAGGTATCTGGGCTGATCCCGCTAACACTGCGTTTTTTTGGGGGACCCTAAACTGCTGGGGAGTATAGATCTGATCGGATCAGATATCGATCCGCTCAGATACTATAGCACTAAGGGAGGTGTATGCTGCGTGCGTGGGTGTTAGCGGTACTGGCGCTAACCTGACGCTGCCTGGGGCGACGCAGACCTAAGCTGACCCTAAAAACTTAAGTTATATCACCGCCGGGCAATTAGGGGGTTAAACCTTTATAAGGTAATAAACGGCGGGTGCCCTAAAACTATAATAAACTGTAATAAACTATAATAAACTACAAAAAACAAACCAACTAACCAGCGTCACCCGTAACAATTATATGGTGATCGCTGGTGAAAGGGTTAACTAGGGGGCAATCAAGGGGTTAAAACCTTTAGAAGGTAGTATATGGGGGTCCCTGTCGCTATAAAACACTGACAGCGAACCTATATACTTACCTCCCTAACTAGCGTCACCTGTGTCACTAATACAGCGATCAGAAAAACGATCGCTTAGTGACACTGGCGACGGGGGGTGATCACGGGGTTAAAACTTTATTAGGGGGGGTTAGGGGGGTACCCTGGACCTAAGGGGGGTACCCTAGACCTAAAGGGGGCTAACCTAACTGCCCTAACACTTATAACTGACACAAACTGACACCAATGCAATAATCAGAAAAAAAAAAAAAAACCTGCTATTGGTGTCAGTATGTGTGGGGGTACAGGGGGGTGATCGGGGGGTGACTGGGGGGTGACAGGGGGGTGACAAGTGTGCCTGCGTGTTCTACTGAATGTGTAGTGTTGGTGCACTTACTTGGATGTCTTCTCTCCTCGGCGCCGGACGAAAAGACCGACTAGAGGAGAGATGACATCACTTCCTCGGCTTCTGTTTACATTCACAGAAGCCGAGGAAGCACATCATTGGCCAGGAGCGATCGCGAGGGGGGAGCCACGAATGAGTGGCCTCCCCCTCACCTCCGATCGACCCTGACCTCGATCCGACCGCCGCTGGCACCGGGGGGGGGTCCGATCGGACCCCCCACCCGCGGGCAGGCAAGGACGTACCTGTAAGTCCTTTTGCCTGCCCGTGCCATTCTGCCGACGTATATAGTCGTGCGGCGGTCGGCAAGTGGTTAAAGACAATGAGAACTGTCTAGCTACCACTTTGTTCAGAAAGGAAACTGCAGGAAACACCCTGCTGCATGCGGAAAGCGCCCACCACAGACCGCTCATCAAAAGTATTCCTTATGCACAGTATCTCAGACTACGCCGCAACTGCACGCATATAGAGGAATTCAAATCCCAAGCAAACGCGCTCCGCAATAGATTATTAGCAAGGGGCTATACCAAGAACATACTGCGTAGTGCATACAACAAAGCTGTCCGTCAGTCGAGAAATTCCTTACTCTTTAAGAAAAAAAACTATCTCTATCAATGCACCAGTGAGATTCATCACTAAATTCTCGCAACAACATCAGAAACTTCGGGACATACTGAACAAACATTGGTCGATCCTCCAGGAAGACCCCATTATTAACAAATACATTGGTCCTTCCCCTCAAATCACGTTTAGACGAACCAGGTCCCTGGGTGACCAACTAACCTCAAGCCACTTTGTTACCACCCCTAAACACAAACAATCGAAATTAGGAATTTCCCAATGTGGCAAATGTTCCTTCTGCCCTTGGGTAAAAGAAGGGAAATCTTTCCTACTACCCAATGGGGAAGAATTTCGACCTAAATTCTATGCAGACTGTGACACAAAAGGAGTGGTGTACCTTATGCTATGTCAATGTGGCGCATTCTACGTAGGGAAAACGATTAGACACCTACACTGTAGAATTAGGGACCATGTCTATTATTCGGGGGAAGGTAAAATGGTGACAGCAGTCAGTAGGCACCTCGATCTCTACCATAGGTTTAATGTTTCCCTTATTTAATTCATTGTACTAGCAGTGGTTCCAATGGATCCCAGGGGTGGAGACTGGGACAAAGTAGTTTGTCAAAAAGAAACCACATGGATAGAACGTCTATGCGCCACATTTCCCCCTGGAATCAATGAGGCCCAAACCTACAAACCCTTTCTCTAAACATATAACTTGATTTATTAATTAACTAATTTTTTTTTTTTTTTTTTTTTCCCTTCCCCCGATTAATAGACATGGAACCATAAAGCTATGTGATAGTTTTACTGCTATGGTTAATTGTTTTGCCCTTTCAATATATATGTAAAATTATGTAACAACTTACTGTTATCTATTAATATCAGTATATGCCTTGCTTATATTTCTATTAACTGTTTATTGTTTGTTGATTTTCCCATCCCTTTCTCTCTTTCTCTCCCACCTCGATTGTTTCAACAATCTCAGCCGCTTTCTGTTTATCAGTACCATGTTCCAATGTTACATGTTTTACTTTACTAGAATAACATTCATTTTTATTTGTAGAGGCTGCCCCTGTACCACAGGATATGCTGTTTTCCCCTGCACCGTCTGGCGACGCTTCCAGCAATGTGCGGCCGCCCAGCGCCACTCCTCCTCTCTGGATGATTGGCGCAATGGGTGTTCCCAGATGATGTGTCGGCATGGATATGGCTGGCTGATGTCCCCCATCCCCTCCTTGCGAGCCAGCAGCTGACGGACCCACACTTAGGGGTGAGTCATGCGCAGTGTGCCTCCATGTGACCCTGGTTGCCGGGTTACCGGGACGCGGCTGCCCTCTTCTCTCCCCGGCGCGCCGTCAGCTGTTCGGCTCGCTTCGGAGGTGGGGAGTCTGCGCGGTTACGTCCGTGCAGGCATCGTTGCCGGGATACCATGACGCAGCTGCCTCCCCTCTCCCTGCCGCGCCATCAGCTGTTTTGATGGCGCCGGGGATTGAGGCATGCGCAGTACGCGTCAGCGGCCGGCCTGAATGACGTCACGTCGGCTACGCCGATTGGTGACTACAGGCGGGGCGGATGTACAAGAGACGCTCTCTGCGTCTCTCTCTGTACAATCCACACTACCAGCCGCTTTCCACGAGACGGCTGTGTGGCTCGAGGAGGTCAACCCCCCCCCTATATCTAGCCTTCCCAACTGCAAATCCAGGTAAGCTCTGATTCACAACTGCTTACTAAACACTGTTTTTAAACAGCGATAGATACTTTATACTCTATACTTATACTTTATTTATACTTATGGCAAATTGTCTTCCCCTATGGGCTTATCTCTTTGACAGCCTCAGCACACCTGGGGATCGGGAATACTAACCTCTTAAGTATTAAATCTCATATTATTCTCGATGTAAGCCATCACTCATCCTTGACACCAGATCCCCGTCTATTAAATTAAAATTGATGTCTACTGAGAGCTACTAATACTTGCTAATGAGGGTACTTCCACTATACATAGCTATTAAACTTATGAGGGTAAGTCCAATATGTACTTTAAATCTGATTTACTATTTCAAATATGAAATATTAGAGGATACCCAAACATGCTATATATTACTCCCAATACATTTATCAATCAATTTTAAAATTTGACTACTTCATCTAATTTAATTACTGACACTTGCACACAGCATTTTTCCCCTCGTTCTCCCCCCCCCCCCTTTTCCTTTCCCCCTCCCGCCTCGTTCCTTCCCTCCCTTTCCCCCCCTTCCTCCCCCCCCTTTTCTTCCCCCCCCTCCTCTCCCCTATTCCCCCTCTTTTTCCATCCCCCCCCCCTTTGTCCCCCCCCCCTCCCTCCCCCTCTTCCCCCCTTTCCTCCCTCCCCCTCTTCCCCCCCTTTCCTCCCTTCCCTCCCTTCCCTTCTTCCCACTTCACTCTTACCTGTTCATTCAGCTCATACCCTATATCTACTTTAACCCACCTTGTCATTATCATTTTTTATTATGTTACATACGTCCCCACATTGTCTGTTTTTCGCCAGGACCCTGTAGGGTGGACGTGTCTCCTTGGGTCTAGGGGATAGCCTCTTCCATTATTTCACTACATGGCTTCTCTATTTAATCTTATTTAAACACACTATACCATGATGAATTATTTACCGTAAATGTATTGTTCATTACAGTACTCAATTCTGTGCTCCTGAAGAAGCGCATGTGGCGCGCAACATGTCGAGCCTATACAGAATCTGATTATCACCACTGCATAGCTTCTGGTTCAACGCAATGTAACTATACTGATCAAGATCTTTTGACTTCGAACACTGCTCTAACTACTAATTTAACCATATAGCTATGTATGGAGTGCATAATTTGTAAAACTGTTTAACGATGAATTGAACTCTATTTGTCTCTTTGTTTTATACTACTTTTTAATATTTTCTAAATAAACTAGAATTTTAATCATATATTTAGTAATTACTGTGCCTTAAAAGTCTTGCTCCCACAGTTTTTCTATGTCCTCTAATGAACTTGCACAATTGGTGGCTGACTAAATACTTTTTTGCCCCACTGTATGTTGGGGTGTTTGCTTTCCAAAATGGGTTCATTTTGTGGGTAATTCCGCTGTCCTGGTGCTCAAGGACCTCCAAAAGTGTGATAGGTAGGAATGAAATGAGATGTTTAATTTATGCACCTAGAACGCCTGAAAGTACTACTTCAATGTTGGGCCTCTGTATGTGGCCAGGTTGTGGAAAAGTCTCATACATGTGGTATCGCCATACTCAGGAAGAGTAGCAGAATCTATTTTGGGGTGTAATGTGTTGTATGCATATGCTGTGTGTGAGAAATAACCTGATAATATGACAATTTTGTAAGAAAAATAAAAACAAAAATCTTCATTTTGCAAAGAATTGTGGGAAAAATTACAACTTAAAAAAACTCACCATGCTACTTACTTAATACCTTGGAATGTCTACTTTCTAAAAAGGGGTCATTTGAGGGGTATTTGTACTTTCCTGACTTGTTAGTGTTTCAAGAAATGAGATACACCTGATGTACTGAAGGCCTGATCAGATGTGATTGGCACCATAGTTTGTAGACTCTCTAACTTTCACAAAGACCAAAGGCATATTTTTACCAAAGCTATGTAGCAGTATAAATTTTGGCCAAAATTTATGAAGAAAAATTTGCAAAATTGTATGACAGAAACAAAGAAAAAGGCATTTTTTTTCACAAAATTTACTGTCTTTTTTTTATTTATAGCATAAAAAACCCACTAGTTATTAAATA
Source organism: Aquarana catesbeiana (assembly GCF_042186555.1). Taxonomy (NCBI): domain Eukaryota; kingdom Metazoa; phylum Chordata; class Amphibia; order Anura; family Ranidae; genus Aquarana; species Aquarana catesbeiana. Next base: position 261,386,138 of record NC_133329.1, on the reverse strand, counting down.
CCACCAAAAGAAAGCTCTATTTGTGTGAAAAAAACACGCAAATTTCATCTGGGTACAGTGTTGCGTGACTGAGTAATTGTCATTCAAAGTGTGAGAGTGCTGAAAGCTGAAAATTGGTCTGGGCAGGAAGGGGCTGTAAGTGCCCGGTATTGAGGTGGTTAAGTAACTAATGAAAATGTTTTTCTAATTTCTTTTACAGGTTGGAAGACATGAGCCATGACACAGTTCAAGGCAATAAAAAGCTGCAGGTTCAGTTTGTACCTGATGAAGATGTTTTGGAGCATATCATTGATAAACAAGAAGGTGTGTCATGATAATTAGTTGCACCAATGACAGTCCTGGTAAAACAACATTTGATGCCTGTAGACCCCTGAAAATGTGCCATTCATTTCAGTGTATGGTTTGTGGATATTTACAAAGGGTTTCTACTTTAAACTATTTTGAATTGCTAGGTTTTCAAGCTATTGGGGCTCGTTTACACTAGCATCGCCCTCTGAGTGATCTGTGGTGGATTGCTTTTCAAAGGACGTTTAATAGTAGGTAAGGAGGCTTTATGTCACTTCAGAGGACATTTAAGTTGGTGAGGAGGCATTATGCCACTTCACCGCCTACTTAACCCTTAAAAGCCTGCACTGCCTTGCCACAACTGCATGCATTTGGCATGGTTGCAGCACGCCATAGTTGCTATTCACTTAAATAGATCATGTTCAGTGGCTGGTACTGCTCACCAAATGCAATGAAGGAGAACTTTTTGCCATTCTGCAATGCAAAGCATTGCAGCTGTGGTGTGTGTGTGTGTGTGTGTGTGTGTACACACACCCTGTGGCTACTTATGCAGCTTTGGGGGGGGGCAAAAGCTTTTAAAAGTTTTTAATGCCACCCAACCACAAGTGGAAACAAGGCTTTTCTCATGCTGAACATGACCTCCTGTTTGTTTACATTTCTTCAGCCCTGTGGGAGTCAGGTAATTTGAGCAATGCATGCCTTGTATTATGAGCAAAAACCCACCTAACTTTTTCTTGTGATTGTGGAGATCTGAATGCCTGCAAGGACCAAACCTTCATTACCCTCATGACTGTCCTGTGAACTCACTAAGGCCCCATTCACACCTGAGCGTTTTGTAGCTTGAAGACTGAAGCTACAAAACACTGGAGGGGAAAAAAAATCTATTATTCTCTATGGAGATGGTTCACATCACCTCTCCAAAACGCCTGAAGCTTGAAGCTCCAAAACGTCTGAAGCTCAAACAAGTTCTGGAACTGTTTTTAGGCAGATTACAGGCGTTTTTCTGCTTTTTACATTGGTGATTTTTTGACCTGTATAAAATCGTGCGACTTTCTGCCAGGATGGAAGAGTCCAAAGAAAAATGGCAAGGTTGGTGTGAAGTTACATATGCCAGTCATAGAGTTCATGCTGATAACTTTTATTTCCCAAGTCATCTTCCAGGATGGCTTACGGAGAGATAGGCTCCTCCCACCTAGCACAGGAAACACAGGAGTTGTTTGTGCATGTGCCAGGGCTCTTGGGGTCTGCTTACACTGTTTACCATCAATTACACTCTTTATTTTCAGCAATTAAGCCACAGCTAGTGGGGTCTGCTGTAGTTTAATCAGGACTTGTTTTTGTACTGGGATTTGGGCAATAACCCACCCCTAGGTAGGACTAGAAACATAGATTATGGATCCTGCAACAGTTAATTGACTCCTGGGTGTAACCTCCATGCAAGAATTGCATGGACAAACCCGTGTTTATTGATTGCTCGTTAATACCTGCAGGTGTTGGCCTTCTGATTGCTCTTCTTGCAATGCTTCTGGGCTTATCCAAAGGTTTCAGCTTTCATTTATCACTAGATTTGGACATGTCTGTCTCCCACCTTTAGTGTGGGCTATATAAAGCAAGTTAAGTGTACAGCAATCTCTGTTAACCGCTTCAGCCCCGGAAGATTTTACCCCCTTCCTGACCAGAGCCCTTTTTACAATTTGGCACTGTGTCGCTTTAACTGACAATTGCACGGTCGCTCGACGCTGTACCCGAAATTACTGTTTAGGTTCAGTACTCTGTATATGTTAAAAACATCATTGCATCTTTTACACAGCCTTCTGAACAGAACAGCTGTAGCAAGTCAAAGTAAATGTTCTGTTGCTACTACAGGCTCAATCTTGTAAGTGATCTGCATAACTTACCACCAGCATCACAATGTGCCTTTATGAACTCAGACTTCCAACTTTGGGCAGAGCTCCTGTCATTCATGAAGTTGCCAGGTTAATTTTTACCCAGTTCCTTTCCAGACACTCATAGCTGTCGTACCAGCATTCAGAGTGGAGAAAAGTCATCGGTATGGGCACATGCATTTTGGAGATATATATTGACAGAAAAACACAGAATTGTTGACATTTTTGCAGATTTATTAAAAAAGAAAAACTGAAATATATCACATGGTCCTAAGTATTCAGACCCTTTGCCGTGACACTCATATATTTAACTCAGGTGCTGTCCATTTCTTCTGATCATCCTTGAGATGGTTCTACACCTTCATTTGAGTCCAGCTGTGTTTGATTATACTGATTGGACTTGATTAGGAAAGCCACACACCTGTCTATATAAGACCTTACAGCTCACAGTGCATGTCAGAGCAAATGAGAATCATGAGGTCAAAGGAACTGCCTGAAGAGCTCAGAGACAGAATTGTGGCAAGGCTCTGGTCAAGGTTACAAAAAAATTTCTGCTGCACGTAAGGTTCCTAAGAGCACAGTGGCCTCCATAATCCTTAAATGGAAGACGTTTGGGATGACCAGAACCCTTCCTAGAGCTGGCCATCAGGCCAAACTGAGCTATCGAGGGAGAAGAGCCTTGGTGAGAGGGGTAAAGAAGAACCCAAAGATCACCGTGGCTGAGCTCCAGAGATGCAGTCGGGAGATGGGAGAAAGTTGTAGAAAGTCAACTGTCACTGCAGCCCTCCACCAGTCGGGGCTTTATGGCAGACTGGCCTGACGGAAGCCTCTCCTCAGTGCAAGACACATGAAAGCCTGCATGGAGTTTGCTAAAAAAAACACCTGAAGGACTCCAAGATGGTGAGAAATATGATTCTTTGGTCTGATGAGACCAAGACAGAACTTTTTGGCCTTAATTCTAAGCGGTATGTGTGGAGAAAACCAGGCACTGCTCATCACCTGTCCAATACAGTCCCAACAGTGAAGCATGGTGGTGGTAGCATCATGATGTGGGAGTGTTTTTCAGCTGCAGGGACAGGACGACTTGTTGCAATCGAGGGAAAGGTGAATGCGGCCAAGTACAGGGATATCCTGGACAAAAACTTTCTCCAGAGTGCTCAGGACCTCAGACTGGGCCGAAGGTTTACCTTCCAACAAGACAATGACCCTAAGCACACAGCTAAAATAATGGAGTGGCTTCACAACAACTCTGACTGTTCTTGAATGGCCCAGCCAGAGCCTTGACTTAAACTCAATTGAGCATCTCTGGAGAGACCTAAAAATGGCTGTCCACCAACGTTTACCATCCAATCTGACAGAACTGTAGAGGTTCTGCAAGGAGGAATGACAGAGGATCCCCAAATCCAGGTGTGAAAAACTTGTTGCATCTTTCCCAAAAAGACTCATTGCTGTATTAGATCAAAAGGGTGCTTCTACTAAATACCGAGCAAAGGGACTGAATACTTAGGACCATGTGATATTTCAGTTTTTTTCTTTTTTAATAAATCTGCAAAAATGTCAACAATTCTGTGTTTTTCTGTCAATATGGGGTGCTGGGAAAAAAGTGAACTTAAATGATGTTAGTAAATGGCTGCAATATAACAGAGTGAAAATTTAAGGGGGCCTGAATACTTTTCGTCCACACTGTGTGTCTCTATCTATCTATCTATCTATCTATCTATCTATCTATCTATCTATCTATCTATCTCTAAAATATATATATATATATATATATATATATATATATATAATAATTTCCCTCATTTGGGCAGAAATATCATAGATCATGGATAAGTACTTAGGCCTATTATCTACATGTCCTTGAGTATCTCATTGAATGAACATTGTGTAGGATGAAATCTATAGATTGGAGATGAACCTCTAGTTTGCTTGTTCTGTTCTGGAGCTCAGATAAAGTCAAGAAGACCTCAAAATATTACTATCACAAGGTGATTGAAATATGCAATAATGGAAGCCTACCAGACATCATCACTGTTTCCTCTGGAAAACATCAAAGCTCATTGAGACAGAGCAGGGGCCATTTCTTGGTCTGGAAAGGTCAGCGCTTCTCCTCCCCAGATCTGTAAGACCGCACCTGGGTCCAGCTTCCAAACCTTCATAAACATTACCAGTCAGACCTGTTCTCTAACCAGAAACAGGCTGTCGGGAGGAAGATGCTTATAGCTGTGGTCCCGCCTTGATTAGGTAGTTCTATTTTGTCCTTTCTGTAAGCCGTCCTGGAAGATGACTTGGGAAAACAAGCGTTATTACCTGTTAACTAATTTTCCAGGAATCTTCCAGGATGGCGTCAGTTCCCTCCCTTGTTTTTATAAGTCTAATGATGTAATTCTAAGCTGGTTGCACTAATGGGAGTTTTTTTTTATTGTTTTATCCGTGCCTTCGCTTATCTATTGATACTGAAGGACTACTGCCTGTGGGCTGTTTTTTTTTTTTTTCTTTTTTTTTTTTTTAATAATGTGGATCATGTGTTTCCTGTGCTAGGTGGGAGGAGCCTATCTCCCCGTAAGCCGTCCTGGAAAATGAGTTAACGGGTAATAACTCTTGTTTTTGTTATGCTGATAACTTGTATGTAGTAAATAACATATATATTACAGTATTGTAGCTTTGGCAGTTCTGTATTGTTTGAAGAAAATAAAGTCTACAAAATGTAAAACTGATATTTTGTCATACCAAATATAGCTGACCTGAAATGTTATCTTCCTTAGTTGTTACCAGGAAGATTTACCGTTCCTGTGCATGGTCCAATAGTTGCAAGCAGATCGGTAATTTCAAAATATGCATACAGGAAAATGATATTCTGTAACTGTACATAAGCTGGCACCATGTACTCAGTGTACCCTGCTGAGCACAGTACCAAGTAGGGTCCATCAATCATGTTTATGGACCTGTCACATCATGGTGGTGTCCGGGGGTGGTTGGATCATGCATGTATGCTTCATGACTAATGTCTCAAAAAATATAATGTAACACAACCGATAAGTAGCTGTTAATGTAGATTATCAAGGGTTACTGCACTCTAATTGTTGTTGCTGTTTGCTCAGTCTTGGTAAAGTGTAAATTAATCCTGATAAAGTGGATATTGGTGAACGTTTTCAAAGTCCCTTTAAAATATAAGTGCACTTATCTTTTCCCCACTGCCAACATAATGTACCTTACCCTGTCCAGGTATATATTTACCACAGCCTTTCACAATGTTTACAACGTTCAGGAAAAGTTTCTACACTGACCTCAGGAAACAGGCCTGTGGAAGCCTGTGCTTTGGCCATCACATGCAAGAGTTTTCCCTTATAGGATGTAAATGCTGCAGGGAGTAGGGGACGAAAAGGATAAGTTCACTTCGAAAGTGCAAATATTTCTAAACTTTCATGATATTATTGTACTGCATGGTTTGGGAGTTGCCCTTATCCACTTATTACTTTGAAAGTCGGTTATGTTGGCTTTTAAATGGCATTCTAAATTACCTGTATTCTATTTCCTAAAGATTTTTTTCAGCTGTCTTTTACTCTGCAAAAAAAGATAAGTTACTACTATTGCAATTTTAGGTGCAAGGCTAAGGAGCAGCGCAATAGCTCAGAAAATCGCAAATAGTAAAAGTTTGACTAAGAACGTCAGTGAACTGTATGCGGAGAGTGAGCCTTTGGATGTATGGAAGGAAAAGGACTATGTGGATGTGTTAGGAGTAAATGCTGAAGGTAGGTTTATTAAACACTGGGTAAAGACATTTTGCTTATTATTATTCTCTATTCCTTCTAGTTTTTTAATGCTGTATGTTTTATTTTCTAATGCAGATAATTTGGAAAATGGCTGTGGAGCAGGAGGCGGGGACGTCTACTCTTTCCATACTGCTAAACGCTCAAACAAAATGGCCCAGCTTGGTAAACCATTTGCAGTATTTCTATTCTCACCAGCTAGATAAGACATCTGTAGAATGTTTTCAGCAGTAATTCCACAGTGTCATGTTGCTTGGCTAACTTACGAAGATTCAATAAACACGTTGATATTTTCATTGCAGGTTGAAGCCTGGCTTAGTATTTCTTGGTTCATCCAGCAGCAAGACCGTGCTGGCATAATTCCTGACTTTGTTCCTATCCACTTAAAAATGTATGTGGTTCTCTCCCACCTCTGTGTCCAGGTCCACCTTTTGCATTGTGCATAATCTAAAATAAAGCTCTAGCAGGGAGAGCGAGACCAACTCATATTGACCACGCCAGGTGTGCAGACCCACCAACTTAAGATGCCAAAAGCCAAGAATCCCAGAAAAATAAAATTGTTTGGTTGTTTAACTTTGCAGCATCCACCAAAACCTGGAATATCATGGGGAGCCTGAAACTTTAAACCTAATCTGTCACATAACAAAAACTCAAAATACATGCTTACTAAAAATGTATTCAAAAGAAATATTGCTCTGTAGTTAAACATTGATATAATGCATATAATTGCTACACAAGCCACTTTCTAGTATACAATATTTCGTGTATAAAAGAAATTGCTTTTCCATAGCAATTTGAAGGGAGCTATGATTTCCATAAACTGTTAGAAAATTCAGAATAATTTCCTGGGTGTTCTGCAGACTTTACTAAAGGAGTTGAGAACAGTCACGGAATATTGAATATTCACTTCAATGATCCAATCACATGAAAAGCAAATTTCTGTTTTCTTAATTAATCTGTATGTTATTTGGTTAATGGAATAATTCATACAATTTATCGTGTGAAGATTCTCAGCTCCTTTAGTGAATCAGCCCATTAGTATAGAGAATACCCCAGAAATCTGACTCCTGCTGATTTATTAGGCTTGTTTCTCTTCCCTGCACCTTCTCTGGGATTGATTGTGTGATTTTTAAAGTGACCCTGCCACCACTGGGTCACTTGAAAACTAAGCACACCCTAACAAGGAAGAGCAGCTTCCAGTGGCCCATTGCTTCAAATGTTGGCACTTTGCAGAAGTGTGGAATACCTACAGCCAAGGAACAGCAGCAAAACTGCAGAGGCCACTGGAAAGGTAAGTTACAGGGAGTGCTTTTGCTGCCAGGGTCAATTTTGAGCAGGCAGACCTCACACCATTTGCTTAAGCTGGTCTCCAGGCAGCTATAACATACACATTAATGCAGCTCTCTGTTCCTTAAATCAGTGGTCATCAACCCTGTCCTCAGGACCCACTAACAGGCCAGGTTTGCAAGATAACTGAAATAGATCACAGGTGATATCATTTGCTGCTCAGTGATTGCAGTATTCTAGTCTGCATTTCCCCAAGGTAATACATAAAACCTGGCCTGTTAGTGGGCCCTGAGGACAGGGTTGATGACCACTGCCTTAAAGTATAACTTCACCTTCTATATTCAGGGTGTCTACAATACAGTACCTGCTGTGACTATTTAAAAACAGCACAGCCATACGAGGCTCCACCCACATGGCCACGTCATTCATTCAGAGAGTCCAATGAATGAACTAAAAGTAGTGTCTGCCACTGTGGCAGATGGCTTGTAGTTCTCAATGAACTACGAGGGTGCTGGTGAGCACCCTCGTAGATCATTGATTCTTTCTACAGTTCAGTAGAGTCTGCAGGATCCTGGCATTGCATCCGTGCTCTGCTGATCATGAGTGCAATGTCTTACATGGTGCAGTGTAAAAGAAACTAAAAAAAAAAAAAAAAAATGGATGTGGTTTTTTTTTTTTTAACTGCAAAAATGTGTTCATTCATTTATTATTATTTTTTTTACAATCGGTAAACATATCCTTTAATACATTATTAAATGTATTTTTTAAAAGGACTTTGACTACCTACATTTGATTTAATGCCAGCTTCAAGCAGTCAACTACACAGCAGAGGTTTAGAGAGGGGCAGGGAGAATCCACTCAAATTGGTGAGTTGCAGTGCAAATTTGAATACTGGATGGACAAAAATACAAATATTTGGTAGGTAAATTAGCTGTCATAGATATATAGTTCATCTGTGTATTTAAGTCTGCCTGGAGTTCAGCTTGTGTTGAAGACTATCTAAAGCAGAAAACAAGCAAAAAATCAATGACATTTGCTATATTGTTTTGCAAGGTATTTAATTGTCCCTGAAGAGGATTTGTTATTTTTTCCTTTTTGTAAGGCCCCTTTCACTCGATCGGCCCGCAAAGATCCGCCTGTCCGTTTTTCAGGCAGATCTGAGCGGGCCACCCATTGACTTATATGGGCAGGCGGACGTCAGTGGAGATGTGTCCGCTGAAAACAGACGGCTGGCGATACGATTGCCATTTGTCCGGCAGATTGGATTGAATCCGTTTTCATCCAATCTTCCCATAGAGAACAGCGGGGCTCTGACGGGTCCCTGCACAGTGAGCTGAGACAGACCTGTCATCCACCTGCTCCGCGGGGATCAACTGAACGATCCCCCACTGAGCTATTGGAGTCCGCTGATCAGATCCACCCCTTGTGAAAGGGGCCCAAAAGTTGAATTCTGCTTTGAATGGTGAAATGAATTGTAACTGTTTCTTGTAAACCTTTCTGTTTTTGTTTTTAAGCATCTGAGATGGCCAGGACTCCTGGTAAAACCGTCACCTTTTCTACAACAGATAGTCCTGAGGAAGCTGTCAGCCCACCTCCAAACAGGAGTATGTTTTGTGATATGAAATGTTGTAAGAATACTAGGTTAAGATTTGTAGCAATTTGGCTAGGCAATGAATGCAGCTTTTTTTTTTTCCAGAGCAATCCACATTAACTAAAACTCCTTCTAAGGTAAGTAAACGGTTTGTTTGCTCAAAATTGCTATCATTTATTACATTTCAATTTGCACTGTACTTTTAAATGACTGATTAGGTGTAAAATGCCCTAATTCTAGCCACAATTTGATTATAGCGCACTGCAATAGATCTCTGACACTGATGTTACACAGGTTAGCTCCCTTTCTGTGAGCTCAATTCCCAAAGAGTTATTTTACTCTTTTTAATATGAGATAAAATAACTCAAACCTTTTTATTGCAATTCGCAAAAAAAAAAAACACTACTAAATAAAGCATGAGTTACTTCATCAAAATGGGCACAATTCGCTAAGCAATAGCTGAGTATGCAGTAAAATAACGCACAACTTTTAGAAAAAAAACCCTGTAATTTACAAAAACTCTTGCAAGTGTTGGATATGCCTTGTATGGCATGGCTTCTCTGTGTTGAAGGCTCAAGGTACCCTATGATTTGGGTAAAAAAGCTCCATAAGTGGCTAGGAAAACCTGAACTGCTTGGATAACCTGAACTTCTGCAGGGTATCGGCATCCGTGAATTGATACAGCAGTGTGCGCTCTTTAAAGCTTCTTTCCTTTTAAAAAGGGCCACTTGAGATCTCCTCCTCCATCTGCATCCATATCCCTCCATCTGCATCCATATCCCTCCATCTGCATCCATATCCCTCCATCTACATCCATATCCCTTCATCTCCATCCACATCCCTCCATCCTCATCAATATGCGGTCTGCCAGCTTTCAGAAACAACTCCTGACTAAAATCTACCTGACACCTGCTCCAGCTTACTTTCCCACCTATTTTTTTAAAGTTATCTCAAGCTTGGACCACTTACCACATGCTTTTATTTATTTCCTGCCATGTTCTTAACCACTTAAGGACCAAGCCTGTTTTTCAGACTCAGTGTTTACACGTTAAAACAAGTTTTTTTGCTAGAAAATTACTTGGAACCCCCAAACATTATACTTTTTTTCTAACACCCTAGAGAATAAAATGGCGGTCATTGCAATACTTTTTGTCACACCGTATTTGCGCAGCGGTCTTAAAAGCACACTTATTTTGGAAAAAAAATTACCATATATACTTGAGTATAAGTCGAATTTTTCAGCACATTTTTTTGTGCTGAAAGTGCCCCCCTCGACTTACACTCGAGTCAAGCACTTTTCTGCAGCAAAAAAATTCATTTTCTGAACCGATTTTGGGGCCCCGTATCTCAGGGCCACTTGGAGCTAGGAACCCCTAATTTGGTGTGCAAACCCAGTGGAACTGGTACCACAACATGTCCAAAGCTGAAGTTCCTAGCACCAAGTGGCCCCGAGATACGGGGCCCCAAAATCGGTTCGGAAAATGTCATTCTCTGTTGCAGAAAAGTGCTTGACATTTTCTGAACCAACTTTGGGGTCCTGTATCTCAGGGCAACTTAGTGCTAGGAACCCCACATTTGGTGTACAAACCCAGTGGAACTGGTACCACAACATACCTAAAGCTGGAGTTCCTAACACCAAGTGGCCCCGAGATACGGGGCCCCAAAATTGGTTCATTCTCATTCTCTGCTGCAGAGAGTGCTTGACATTTTCTGAACCGATTTTTGGGGCCCTGTATCTCGGGGCCACTTGGTGCTAGAAACCCCAGCTTTAGATATTATTATATTTATTTGCACACCAAATTTGGGGTTCCTAGCACTAAGTGGTCCTGAGATACGGGGCCCCAAAGTCAGTTCGGAAAATGAAATTTTTTGCTGCAGAAAAGCCACTTGGTGCTGGAAACCCCAGCTTTGGATATTTTATGGTGCTAGTTCCACTGGGTTTGCACACCAAATTTGGGGTTCCTAGCACCATCATTTCGGGATCCTTTGGGTTCAGAGACCCCAAATTTTGGCTGCAGCTAGGGGGCATCTAGAAACCCTTAACTACCGAGTTTGAAGTTCGGGGGACCTATGGCTGCAAATGGGCACAGTGAGGCATGCAAATGGGCACAGTGAGGCTGCAAATGGGCATTGTTGACCCTCTTTTCCACTTACAGTAGCTGTGCATTTCTCACCCTCGTCTTATACTCGGGTCAATAAGTTTTTCCCATTTTTTTTTTTTTTTTTTTTTGTGGTAAATTAGGGCCTCGACTTATACTCGAGTATATACGGTATTTTTTTAATTGAAAAATAAGACAACAGTAAAGTTATCCCAATTTTTTTTTAAATTGTAAAAGATAATGTTACGCCAAGTAAATTAATACCCAACATGTAACACTTCAAAATTGCGCCCGCTCGTGGAATGCCGTCAATCTTTTACCCTTAATCTCCATAGGCGACGTTTAAAAAATTCTACAGGTTGCATGTTTTGGGTTTCAGATGAGGTCTAGGGCTAGAATTGTTGCTCTCGCTCTAACGATCGCGGCGATACCTCACATGTGTGGCTTGAACACCGTTTTCATATGCGGGCGCTACTTGCGTATGCGTTCGAGCTTGATGGGGCGCTTTAAAAAAAAATATATATTTTTTTTTATTTATTTTACTTGATTTTATTATTTTTACACTGTTTAAAAAAAAAAAAATTGGGTCACTTTTATTCCTATTATAAGGAATGTAAACATCCCTTGTAATAGAAAAAAGCATGACAGGTCCTCTTAAATATGAGATCTGGGGTCAAAAAAGACCTCAGATCTCATATTTAGACTAAAATGCAATAGAAAAAAATTTTTTTGTCATTTTTGAAAAAAATGACAACAAAAAAATGGCCCTTTAAGAGGTATGGGCGAAAGTGACGTTTTGATGTCTCTTCCGCCCTGCTATGGTATGGAGACGGGTGGGGGCAATCTTGCCCTCAGTCGTATCCATACCCAGCCACGGATAGGACCCAATCGCCTCCGCCGCTGCCACCGGCTCCGGTAAGCGGCAGAGGGCGCGGGAAAATGGTGATCTCGCGACGAATCTGCCGCAGAGACCATCATTATCGGTAACCGAACCACCGCCTGAAGAGATGGATACCTCGGTTGTGGCAGTAGCTGCTGCCATTACCGAGATATCCCTGTTCAAAGTCAGGACGTATATAGTCTTGCGGCAGTCGGTAAGTGGTTAACAATGGATGACTCGCCCTGCTGACAGCTGAATGTAAAAAAAAAAAAAAAACATACAATTAAAAAAAAGAGTGTGGCGCTGCCCGCCCCCATGCATACCAGGCCCATTGGGTCTGCTAAGGATTTTGGGGTCCCCCTCCAAAATTCATACCAAACCCTTATCAGAGCATGCAGCCTGGCAGGACAGGAAAGAAGGAGGGGCGGGGACAAGCGAATTCCCCCTCCTAAACCAGCCCTCCCTTTTCCTGACCTGCCAGGCTGCATTCTCGGATAAGGGTCTGGTATGGTTTTTTTTTGGGGGGGGGGGCCACGCTGTGTGGGTTTTTTTTTTTCTTTTCACTCTGCTGTCAGCGGGGAATTTGCTGACAGCTGATGAGTTGTCCGTTAAGGATGTGGATTCCCGACACGCTCCTTGGCAACCAGCTCAATGCAGTAAATTGGAGCATTAAATATTGTGGTAATTACTGCTAAATTGTACAAATGCCGCATTCGGTATTTAACGCTAAATTCTTAGTGAATTGCACTTTCACAACTGATTTACCGCAAGCAACTCTTAAACCCCTTTAAGCGTAAAAAAAAACTCTACACAACACTCGGTTCTGACTGTAGCACAACTGTTGGGTTCATTGGATGAACATTAATAGTTTAGTGATTTGTTTCATTTGTGTCTGGGTTAGCTCTTCAAGATGATATGTACTCAACCAATTTATTTGTTTTTCAATAAGGGAAAGAAAAATGAGTTTATCTCCACTACACCCCACAGGCTGAGGAAAAGGCTTTCAGGTACAGTGTGCGATTCTTAAACCTTGGTGTGTGTGTGTGTGTGTGTGTGTGTGTGTGTGTGTGTGTGTGTGTGTGTGTGTTTTTCATGGCTTATTCACATGGGCGCTCAGTCAGCATCAAAAGCCTTTTCATTCTTTTTCTATCTTAGCCTGAGCTGCATGCAGGCAGACCACATTGGTGTATGAACAAGCATCAGCTGCATTGACCCTGACTTGGTGTTCCCTGCGTACCTGCCAAACTTGGCTTTGTGGGTAAATTTGTACAGCCAATGTATGACTATTTACAAAAATGGGCTGTCGGCATGTAGTTCACGCTGTACAAGGCTGGTGTGAACCGCATACAGTAACAGTATTTCAACAGTTTGTTGTGAAAAAATATTTAAGCAGAAGTAAAAAAGCTTGTCTAGTTTGTACTTATAATTCTGTGCTGAAAGCCTCATTGCACAGAACGATGTGGCCCCACCCAGACCTACCCTGTGTTCTCCCTTCTCCTTGGGACCTACAGTATATATTTTTTAAAATAAGTAACAAATGTATTAAATATGAGCAGGAGATAGGAGGAATTGGTTCGAATAGAACTACTATGTTCACTTGCTTTATTCCTGTAAAGGAATAAAAAAAAGTTCCTGCAGAGAACTTCTTGTGAGCAGTGGTATTGTTGACATCAGATTTCGATTTTAGTTTTAGTCATAGTCTTTTGACTAAAATGCCATTTTAGTTTTTCGTATTACGGTAATCTGGTTTTTTTTTTTCAGTCGACTAAAATAGTGTTCATTTAGTCGATGAAAATATTTTTTGCCGAGTAAATTATCACTGCTTGTGAGGAAAGAATTTCTTTAATTTTCCTCAGATGGTTCCACCTCTTCATCACCTCCCACTAGACTCCTTTCACACAATCATTCAATCTGGATCCGTCCATCTGTTTTTCAGATCAAAGGACAGGACATTTCTATAGACATGTTGCCATTCACATATGCTTACTGCATAGGTCCACAAATTAAAATGGAAAAGAATGCAAACCTTTTTTGTTTTGCGGATGTAAATGGATGCTGTCCGTTACATCTGTTCCATTAAAGGAGTTGTAAACCCTTGGCGTTTTTCACCTTAATGCATTCTATGCATTAAGGTAAAGAACATTCTTTACTAGAGCAGCGCCCCCGAGCCCCACTTATACTTACCTGAGCCCCGTGATTCCCGCGATGGGAACGAGCACACCAGCTCCGGCTGGTGTCTCGTGTCCTGATTGGATAGATTAATAGCAGCACAGCCATTGGCTCTTGCTGTTGTCAATCGAATCCAAGGACGCAGGGGGACGGAGCCAAGTCCTGCTGTCTGTGTCAACAGACGCAGCAGGACATGAGAGCGCGGGTGTCCCGTAGGAGAGCGCTTCTCCGACGTGACACTCGAGAAGAGGAGGGGAGTCAGGAGCGCCGCTGAGGGACCGCAGAAGAGGAGGATCGGGGCCACTCTGTGCATAACCAAATGCACAGCGGAGGCAAGTATGACATGTTTGTTTAAAAAAAAAAAAAAAAACTGAACCTTTACAACCCCTTTAGGCCTGGACGTTAAAATAACATTCTAAAAAAGCCAGTAGCTTTGCAGTGAGTTTTTCAAAGTTTTTTTTTTTAAACGTTTTTGCAATAGCATTTTTTGGCGTTTTTATTCCCTTTTTTGCGTTATTTTTTTTTTCAATGGATCAAAAACGTTAAACGCTAGTGAGACGCATTTTTGAGTGTTTATCTGCATTTACCAGCGTTTTTTGACGTTGGAGCAATTTTACAGCTGAAAAACAGCTTAAAAAACTCCTTTTAGGACCCACTAGTTTTTTTTTTTTTTTTTTTTTTTTTTTTTAGCCAATGGACACATAGGATAACATGGTGGGGAGTTTGACTGTAGAAAAAAAATGTCTGAAGCCGAAGACAGCTGCTGTAAAAACGTCCAGTGTTCATGAGGCCTCAATGTCTGTTTTTTGTCAAATGTATTTTTTGCTATTTTTTTTTTTTTTTTTTTAGGTATGCCCAAAACAGCAACACATGACAAAAACAGATGTAAATGACATCAAGTTAAACATCCATATTTTATTCAGTTATCTGATGTAACTGATTCCGTATTCTTTTATTGGACAGTCAGAAGCCACATGAACAGTAGTAAGTCAATGGGCAGCCAGATGTAAATGAATTTGCATCTGCTTACCTCTGAGTCCATTCAGGTCTGGGAAAAAAAAATGGAAAAGGTCTGTGTCCTTTTCTGTTTTTTCTGACCTAAACATGACAGATTGGGGGGGCATGTCCAAGATGGTAATGTGAGCGGCTGCTTCCTGCTCGAGCTCCGCTGGGCTTCTTGCTTTTACCCGAATCCTGACGGCACCTTACCCTGAAAACTGACCCTGCAACACCTGGATGAGGCGCAGATCCTCAGGAGCGCCTGCCAGTAAGGGAAAAAGGCTCCATTTCCCGATGATCGCGGAGGAGCCACCATCTCTTTCCTCTGCCCACGTGGAGACCCATGCCAAACGAAGCTCACACAAAGCCTCCCAAACGGCCCCGATGGAGGCACCTGAATCCCGACTCCAGTGGCTGGCGGAGGTGATGGCGGCTATAGCCACTTGCCAGTCCATGCTCACAGAAAAAATCGAGGCCGTCTAGCTGGATGTGGGTCTACTGGGACAAGACATGAACAAGCTGCGGTCCAGAGTGACGGAGACGGAGCAACGAGCAGGATTCATGAAATGGCTACGGATGCTATACACCAGCCCAAAAGCTAGAATCCTTTCTCTCGGAGGCGTTCGAACTGGGCCGAGGTTCGCAACAGGGGTGCCCCCTTTTCTCCGGGACTGTTTTCCCTTGCACTAGACCCCCTGGCTATATACTACTTAGAGCAGAAGGGAAGGTTTGAGGGATAGAAATAGGCCTGACCAAGGAAAAATTGTCGCTGTATGCGGATGACACCCTGCTATACCTGGCAGATTCCTCATCCTCCCTACAAACACCGTTGTCCCTATTCAACCAATTCGGCCGTTACTCAAGCATACACATTAATTGGGACAAATCCGTTCTGTTTCCCTTGCACCCCTCATTTCCTCGAATTGCGACGCGCATGCTGCTTAAATGGGTAGAGGAATTCAGTTACCTTGGCAGGGCCGGCTCTACCATGGGACCCGGTGGGACCATGGGTCCCGGGCGGCACATTCAGAGGGGCGGCAAACTCCCGCCTGCTAGCCAGCTCAGTCCGCCTGCTCGCTACTTATTTCACGTTGACCGATCGGGCTTGTGTACTTCATGGTGACTGGAACACACGATGGGGCGGACGCCTCCCATGTCTTGCATCATTTCCGGCTGATGACATCACGTCTGCCACATCGTGTGTTCCAGTGCTACCAGGAAGTTGGAGTACACAAGCCCAATCGGTCCCCTTAAAATAAGCAGCAGAGCGGGGACAGTGTATCTCTCCTCCCCTGTCCACAGAGTCCCTTCTTAGTCCGGACACGACAGCCACTACAGTGGGCATCAGGGCCACTGTTAGAAATTATGGGGCCCCGTACATCCTACCTGACGGGACCACCTTCGATTTGGTGGCAAGCGATGTGGCAAGGACGCATCTGCTGGCAAGTGACACACTGCATCCGCGGACAAGTGACGTGGCAAGTGACAAGCTGCATCTGGTGGCAGTAGACGGTGGCAAGTGACACACTGCATCTGCTGACAAGTGACGTGGCAAGTGACACACTGCATCCTCTGAAAAGTGACGTGACAAGTTGCATCTGGTGGCAGGAGACAGTGGCAAGCGACATGCTGCAGACAAGTGACGTGGCAAGTGACACACTGCATCTGCTGACAAGTGATGTGGCAAGTGACACACTGCATCTGCTGACAAGTGACACAAATGTGCTGACAAGTGACGTGGCAAGTGACACGCATCTGCTGACAAGTGACAGTCTGCATCTGCTGACAAGTGACTTGGCTAGTAACAAGCTGCATCTGGTGGCAGGAGACAGTGGCTAGTGACACGCTAACGGCTGCCACTGATTCTGCATTATGGTGAGTTGAACAATTTAATTTTATATTATAATGTAATAATAGAAATAATGTGCTTCAAACATCCTGACACCATGCTGCCGGGATGATTGAAGCGCCAACACTAGATGTTTGGAGTAAAGTGGGCCGATCTGGATGAAGTTCATGGCCATATTTTTGTCCCAGTCCAGCCCTGGGCAGAGCACTCGCTGCCATACCCACACAGTGCACAGTGGACAGTCTGTCTGAACCCACCACCACCACCACCGCTGCCTCTGACTGAACCCCCCTCCCCACCACCACATCTGCCTCTGACTAAACCCCCCCACCACCACCATCACTGCTGCCTCTGTCTGAACCCCCCCCCCCCCACCACCTCCTCTGTTCGAACCCCTGTTACCACCACAGCTCCATTGGACAGAATCCCCTACCACCACCACCACTGTTGCATGCAAATCTGATTTTCTGATAGTTAATTTTAGCTTTAATTGTCATGATATAAATAATGGATAGGGGGGCCTTTTGGTGGGAGTGATTTTTTTTTTTATTTTTTTGGGGGGGGGCAGCATTTCATTCTTGGTCCCAGGCAGCACAATGTCTTGGGCTGGCCCTGTACCTAGGCATTAATATTAGCAGCAAAACAGAAGAATATGTGGAAAACAATATACAACCTCTTATGACACAACTGGCGGCCAAATGTGCAGTGTGGCGTTCACTCCCCCTAACACCAGTAGGCAGGGTCAACCTGTTGAAAATCGTCTACTTGCCAAAGTACTTGTATTTCTTTAGGAATACTCCGAAACATCCCCAAGAACTTTTTTAGGAGACTGTATTGATTGCTGATCTCCTTTGTGTGGGCTGGGAGACCCCCCAGAGTGGAAAAGCAGATACTGTATCTCCCTATGTCGGGAGGAGGACTGGCGCTCCCAAACTTCCAACTATATTATTGGGCAGCCATCCTTGTCACAGTACAGTGGTGGTTCTCCCAGCCCAAACAGAATCCAGCTACTACATTGGAAGCGGCTATTCTGCGCTTCTATGCAGCCTTGAGCAACCTGGTAATCAAAGGCCTGAGAGCCAGTCCTCTTATGACATCCCTCATGAGGACCACGGTGAGGGTCTGGCAGGAGGCTAGGGTGGTTTATAGGTGGTCTAACCGTATCTCCCCCCACATTACCCTATGCTACCACATTTAAATAGTATCCCAGACCCTTCCCTGTGGTCCAAAAAGGGGATCACCGCTATGAAGCACATAGTACTTGACGACAAACTCGTGACTTTCCAGGAATTAAAACAACTTTACTTAATCCCGATCTCTTTTAAGTTCAGATATTGGCAGTTGAGACATGCCTTCGGGGCTCAATTTACTGAACCCTTGACCCTAGAGTCAGACTCTATCGAGCGCCTCCTGATCTCCAATGTAATGGGGAAGCTTCTCTCCTACCTGTATTTATACCTCACAGTAGCATATGGCACCAAACTAACTAGATCCTGGGATAAATGGAGGGCTGATACTCCATCCCTGGGAGAGGAAGAATGGAAAGAGTGCCTCTCCACGTATATTGCCTCCATGATTGCAGCTAAAGACAGATTTGCACAATTTAAGTTCCTACACAGGGCCTACTACACCCCACAGAAACTGGCTCACATTTACCCTTAACGGGACTCAAACTGTCAAAGATGCAAACAAGAGGTGGGAATATTCTGGCACATGGTCTGGTCCTGTCCCAAATTCCAACCCTATTGGGCAGCTGTGGCCTCCACACTGAGTGAAAATAAGTGGGACAAAGGTGCAGGTGGACCCACAGATTCTACTACTAAGCCATATGGAAGACATAGGGAATAGATATTGTAAACCGTGTCTGACCTGGAAGTCAGAGGAACCCCCTATACACGCTTCTTGGCAAAGCTCGGTAAACTCGGTGCTGCCCCTGTACTGACTCGCAGATGAGAGCAGACAAGGTCCGGGGAAGTTTGATAAAGTATGGTCCACATGAATAGAGGCTTGTGGCTAATACCTGCCCCGCCCCCCCCCCCCAAGAGTTCTGATGGATGAATCATTCACTGGTTGTCTTTCCTCCCCCCCCCCTCCCCCTTTTTCACGCTGTCTTACTTGACTGCTATGTTTCAAGGTAAACAAGATGTTATAGTGATAATGGTTGGGTATACTTACCAAAGATGGATAGGGGTCTGACACACTTGAAACTGTCAGACGGGAGGTAACTCCCTGTAGCTGATTGAACTATTGATGCCTAAACCTGAATGCTACTGTAATACTAAATAATGAATGTACTGTAATGCTGAATTGTCTAATAAACTTCTCTGTTTAAAAAAAAAAAAAATGACAGATTGGATCTTGCGTGCGTTTACATCAGACTACCTCCAATGTGGCTCCAGCTTTCAAATGAAGCGAAACACTGAACAGGCATGAATGTAACAAAAATGATATCCATTCCGCTCCTGATTCACCAGGGGAGATCTGTTCACCAAACCCCTTGCTTCATAACCTTGATGTTGCCTGTGTGAAGGGGGGGAATAATGCTAAAGAACAAACTAGTTAAGATGGTATAGTGATGATGCAAGCAAGCACGCATTTGTACAAATTTGCAAGCTATGCATGCAGAAATTCTAACTTGCAGTTTTGGAGTGTTTTAATTTCCTTTTAGTTCTACTCTAATGAATTATGTGGCTAATTTTATTAAAGCAACTTTGATGATCTTCACAAAAAAAAAAAATCAAACTTAAAGCGACCTTGTCTTTACAAAGTCAAAAAAAGAGACACCGCATGTAAAAGGAAATGCTATATGCTTGCCTTTTCAGCAGCCTGTATGTTAAAACTCCACCATGTTTCATGGCAGCAGCAAGTATTCAACAGTTCCATGTGTGTATACCTGCTTCCCTTTACTGTATGTTGTGGCTCTTCCTGATATCTTGTAGGGACAGGGCCTTTTGAAAGAATTAGAAATGCGGTGGAAGATGCATATTGCCATGTATGTACCTCCTTAATAACACAGGCTCTTGTGCACATGAAATGCAGGTAGCCATACGCCACTTCTGGTTGTGCAGGAACACTCATGGTCTTGGCATGGGGGCGCATGATCAAAGAGCCTATAAATGTTTAACCTGCATTTTATTTCATAATTTTCCTTCAGTACAATTGGCAAATAAACTGAACTGCTTTTGTTTCCTGCTTCCTTGGTTCTTTAAAGGGGGCCTATGCAATGGCATTGTAATTATTTTTTTTTAAGTTCTTTTAAATTATTTTCATGTTTTGTTTTGCAAATGAACTATTATAACCTCTTAAAAAAATGTAATACAGGATACCCCTATGGCACTGGATTAATGGAGCATTATACATTTTCTAGAGAGCACAGCAGAGGTGTGCTGCTTTCAGGCTTCATCTCTAATTGAAACTGGATGTAGTCATTTGTACACAGAGGAGTTGGGAAGTATCATTGCTTTGAATCACACCATTGTATGTGTTTGTTTAATGTCATGCCAAGTCTTGCTTGTTGGTATAATTAACTGAACCTCTAGATTTCAACCTGGCATCTGCATAGCCTAACTGGACATGACAGCTGTAAGTATATGCCCAAGCTAAATAACACATGCATAGCCATCTTTAGCATTTTTTTTCCTTCTTACAGCACCAAATTTAAGGTCGGACAGTGAGAGTGATTATTCTGCCTCTGATTCTGATGAAGAGATGGAAGAAAAGCCAGCCACTGCTAAAACACCAAGCAAAGGATCACAAACGCCAAGCAAAGGGTCTCAGACTCCTGGGAAAACACCTTCCAAAAAAGGAAAGAATAAAGTACGTTTTATTTTTAAGCTGTGAGCCTGCATTAAAAATTTAAAAATTGTATTTTGCCTTGCTTGCAGGATTTTAGTGGTTTAAGTGACATACATAATTGCTGTATCCAAAGCTTTGTGACCTGTAAAACAATCTTGCATTTTTTTTCATTAACAGAGCAACTTGGTGGAAGAGTACTTTGAAGCTCACAGCAGTTCCAAGGTCCTCACTTCGGATAGGACATTGCAAAAGCTCCAGACTCCAAAGCTAGACCAGGTATAAATCTAATTTACTCTAAAAGTGAGGACATACAAAACAGAGTAGTTTTTCATAAAACATGGTCCATATACAGTACAGGTGGATGTTATTATTGAACTATTAAAACCATTAAAGTGCATGTAAACCCCCAATTTTTTTTTGATGTCTTAATGTAGAGTATAATATTTCCTATCATTTGAGCCCAGTCTTGCCACAAAGAGTTAATCCAGCTCTGAGCAATCCTCTTTTATTGTTCAGTGAGATAAAACTTGACAAACAGAGAAAAACTTTGTTAAATCCTCCCCCTTGCTGTGAGTGACAGGTGATTTACATATCTCGTGCACTAGCCTAAGACATGCATTATTTTTTAATTCCCACCCCCACTCCTTTCTTCAGCAGCTCTGCAAGGATTGGCTGTTCCACACCTCAGCATGATTTGACATGCTGAAGTCACGTGGTTACTTTCCTGTCTTTTCACTGGATGTTGGAGATCACAGCAGAAGTTCAGTGTAAGAAATACACAGGAGAAAATGCATATTGACAAGGGGAGTGTAGAGGTGGGCGGGGAGTCTACTGACATCACGACTCCACCCACCGAGCTCCAGAAAACAGACCCACCCATAGAATCTGCAGTTTTTCAGGTCTCATAACAGACAGAGGGGAGACATTTGACAGGTAAAGATACATGCAGGAGGCATGTATATTCTTATAGATAACCCCTATGGCAGTTGTTTAGAAAGGATGACATTGGGTTCACATCCACTTTAAGTTTTTCTCTGTGCAGAAACTTAAAATCCTATCACTGGTTTTACCTACAAACCTGTAACTGTGTCAAACTCATGCTATTGTGGCTTCTTCAATTGAACTAGATTTTAGTGCAGTCATATAAATACATTTAACGGCAAAACTTTTTAATTTTTTATTCAGGATGAAATGGGGAGGGTTTAGAATACATCAGTTTTTATTGCTGTCTATGCCCCCATTAAAGAGTCACCCTTTTACCTTTCCGTTCTCCTCAAGAGTGAAAGCAAATCCTAAATTTTGGTTTGTCACCCAAACAGGGATAGAGGAGGAATATTCAAGTTGAGATAATAGTTTTGGTGAGACTAGTAAGTCCCTTGCTTTTGGACGGAGTTCCTCTCACTACCTGTTTTGGTTATGGGACAGGAAGTGAAGGGAAATCTCCACAATGGTACACAGCTGGTGAAAAGACTGACAGAGGTTATAACCTGCCGTTACTCTATCCAAAATGTAAAAATAGTTTTGCCTTTTAGTTCTCCTTTTTAAATAAGTAACTTTTTTAAACTTTTAGGTCAACATTTTTAAATCTCTATAAACAAAACCCCTATCCCCGCACAGCAGATAACATTTAAGTCTTAAAACCAAACTAATAGGAGCAACTAAATGCTAAGGCTGGGTTCACACACATGCGATGCGGGAACCAGCGCGATTGCCGTGCAGGTTCCTGCATCACATGTCTCTCCCAGGCAGTTCACACTCCCCTATTAAACCGCTGCGGGTGTCAATACAAAGTTAATGACAACCCCAGAACAGATCACAGTTTGAACTGTGAAATGGTGCAGGATTCAGATCGCATAGGTGTGAACACCCATGCAATTTGATTCCAGTACAGACCAATAAAAGGGTCCTGCACCATTTTGGTCTGAACGCGATGCAAATTCAGCCATACTTATCACACAGACATTGCATGTGATCTGCACAGCAATGTGATGTCTGACATCACAATAGTGTGAACCAAGCCTAATAGTGAAATATCAGATCAATGAATAAAGTGTATCAATACACAATCACTACACCTGAGCATATTAATTGGTACAACCCACTACACAACATAAATTGATAAAAATGTGAACCAGCTAATATTAATGGTGACCTACATATGCAGTATACATAAAGAATGCTAGAGCACCTATGGGTATAAGATCACTAATGGTGCATAATAAATGAAGCACAATCAATGTGGTTCAAAAGTAATTTATAACATGTATCAGTCAGTCCTATGTGTCTTTATTTCCAGTGTAATCCTCCCCTAAACTGCATGTGTGGCACGCAGTGAAACACTTCGACCAATTGTGCCTTTTGGGTGTGCTCTCACCTGGAATATTGGACCTCTTAAATTACAGTACGCCATGTAAACCATAAACCCCACATGGGGTTTATCCTCTCTTATTAAGGCTTTCTCCAGGCACAATTCTTAGGACTGTAGTCACACCAGCATCTCAAAGGTTATTCATTCTCCTCCACAGGCTTGGCAACAGTCCTGGCACAGTGCCATCAAAAAATTCACATACAGTAGGTAGATGGATCGCCTATCAAATTCACATATACTGCTCTCTGTGGCTAATACAGACTCTACCCTGCTTCCTCAAACTCCGGTGATTGCTCCTAGCTTGATGACTTCACACTTGTGGCTCTGCCTTGAGCATTTTGCCCTTAGGACTTAATCAGCCACAAGTGTGAGGTCATCGGACTAGGAGCATTCTTGGGAGTTTGAGAGAGAGCAATATATGGGAATTTGATAGGCGATCCATTTACCTGTGTGAGTAAGTTACTGTTTTAATGCAATAAACTTGTATTTTATTGAAAGCACAATGTTGTGTCTTTTGCTAAACCTGTGGAAGAGAAGGAGTAACCCTTAAGAGGCTGGTGTGACTACAGTCCAAAGAATTGTGCCTGGAGGGAGGAGAGATGATTAACCCATGTTGGGTATATGGCTCATGTGACCAGTAATTTATGATGTCCAATATTCCAGGTTAGAGCACACCCACGATTGCTAGAAGTGCTTCACAGTGTGGCACACATGCAGTTGTGGGAAAATTTGCACTGGAGATGAAATGAAAACACACATGACGGATACATGTTCTAAATGACTTTTTAAGGACATTGATTGCAAATCATTCATTATGCACTATTAGTGATCTATTACACATGGGTGCTCTAGCATTTTTATTGAAAATGTGTGGTCACTATTGATAACATACCATTACATCTGCTAAAAGTTTATTCATTAACGGCAAGAAAAGCTCTTTTGTGCACCGCTCTGTACCAGCATGCATTTAGACGGCTCTGCTTTTGAATTCAGTGCTTAGCCATGGCTATCTACTGCCCCACTAGCCACTAATAGCTCCTCCATGACCTGGGTATTTTCATTGGACCAAAGGGTGGGTTTGGCCCAATGTTGGTGATCAGACTTTTTGTTAGAGTTGTAGACATGGGGTCGAGCTGAAACTTTTATAGACAGGGCCTAAACTCCAAGTCGGATAAGACCCTCAGCAGCTAAGTGAAACCCTTGATCAGAGGGGTGGTAGAGAAAGGGGCTATTCTGCCTCAGAGGTAAAACCATGCCATTTGTGGTACCTGTAGGTTATTATTTAAGGTTGAATATCATTTTTATTGAATTTTTTCAAGAAAATAACAACATAAGAAAACCAGTGTTAAAGGGGGAGAGAGTACAGAATAAAGAAAGGGGAAGGGAGGTTAGGATGGGGGAAGGTGGTCCACACCTTCCACTCGTAGTACAAAATAGTATAACTTCATATATACATAAGTGCTTAAAACAGTTTTTCATAGTAAAATATCTCTCAGTGCAGTGCCTCAGGACACTGTCCGGAACTTGTTGCATACAATCAAACTGTCGTATGGGGGAGGGTATGGGGTGAAGGGCAAAACAGGAGATGGGGGAACAAGGGAGGGGAAAAAGGAGGGGGGAACTCAGCAGTATAGGACTTGCAGTGTCCAAGTTACCTATATATTGTGCTATAGGAAGTTGTCAGAAACTTTTTTATTAGAACTAAAAATAACAATAATTATACCAATAAAGACGCCACCTCCCTCCAACATTGTGTAGTATAGGGCCCTAGTCCCTCAAGCAGAGATTCTGTTGAGGAGGAGGTCCGATGAGGAGTGGTGAAGCCAGAGGGACCACAGTAGTTTGAATATTATCCATATTTGCCTGTAGCTCCTTCATTATCATTATGTCATTGAGGGTGTCTATCCATCTGGTAATAGAGGGTATGGTTTCTGTTTTCCAATATAGGGAGATGACATGACTGGCTGCGGATAGGAAGAATTTAAAGAGATTCTTGTGAGATTGGACTGGTCCTGGGAGGATGGATAGAAGAGCCACTAAAGGGGATGGGGTTAGAGAGGCGTCATATACATCACTGTAAATACTGAAAACCTTGTCCCAGAATGGGCGGACCCAGTCACACTCCCACCACACATGAATATATGGACCCCTTCCTCTGTGACAGTGCCAAC
The DNA here is from genome assembly GCF_042186555.1 of Aquarana catesbeiana. NCBI lineage: Eukaryota > Metazoa > Chordata > Amphibia > Anura > Ranidae > Aquarana > Aquarana catesbeiana. The sequence continues at coordinate 261,360,989 of NC_133329.1, read as the reverse complement.
ATATGTCCGAAGTACCTGGATACATCTTGTGTACCGTGACTGGATCTCTGCACCAACGTGATAATAGTTTATAATTCTTCTCCTGTGAGAATCCTGATATGGATGATTTATGTGTGAGTGTGAATGATGTAAACCATTGTTCTGGGGATATCTCTATGCCCAGGTCCCTTGACCACTTTTGTGTGAAATTAGGCAGAGAGTCGCATGTGTGGAGCTGTATGTCTCTATATATCTGGGATAGAGTGTATTTGGGGGTCTGAGAAAGACTACACATATCCTCAAATGTTGTGAGTGGTCCATGGACCTGTCCTGAAAGATGCAGTGTCCTGCTGTGTTGTGTCAGAGATATTATTGAAAGCCGATCGATCTGAGTGGGTGGCCGACTGTCTGGTGTCAGTTGGAATTGACCTGTGGCGGGGTGAACAAACTGTCTGGCTGTAGGCCACTGTTCCCGCATTTATGAGCCACTTTGTCCCCTGGTGAGATAAGTTGGGAGGGATGGGTTGTCAAATAGAGAGGTGAGAGGGCTATGGTCAGTGGATAGGGCGAGTTTGTTGTGTTTGCTATACCATAAGGTGAGCGCTGCTGTTGTCATGGGAGAGATTCTGGTTATTGTGCGAAATTTAACGTTATATCCCCAAAGAAGGGCCCGGAGGTCTACTTGTGCCATGTCTTGCTCTATGATCGTGGATGGTTTGGTTAACGGTCTCGGAAACCATTCAAGGAGTCTCGAGATTATGGCAGAGGTATGGTACAATTGAAAGTCTGGAAGGCCAATGCCTCCTCGAATTTTAGGGGTACATAATTTATGCTCAAGTCTGGAAGAGTGGTGTTGCCATATGAACTTGACCGCTAGGGAGCGAAGCGAGAGGAAGAATGCGCTGGGTAGAAGTGTGGGTAGTGTTTGAAATAAATAGAGAAATTTAGGGAGAATTGTCCATTTTAAGGACTTTCATTCGGCCCCACCATGTAAGCTAGAGATGATGCCAGGATTCTAGTGAACGTCAAGTTTTGGTCAACAGTGGACTGTAATTCAAGGCGTATATGTCCTGTAGGTCTTTAGGGATCTCTGTCCCCAAATACTTAATCGAGCGTGATTGCCAGTGGAAAGGAAATTTTCCCTGAAATAAGGGCTACGTCTTTCGGTGTAAGATATTCAGGGCTTCTGTTTTGGCAATGGGTTTTTTTTTTTTTTTTTTTTTAAAAAGAACATGTTTATTGTCAATAACTTCATATAAGTACGGTGCATATCGTACAGCCACATAAAGAAATAATATACAATGCTTGTAAATCGGCATGACTGACATATAATATGACAAGGTATAGAATCAAGTATAACTTCAAGTGTTGCAAAATTATAATTTCCCCTCTAGACTGTCTTTCTCCATTATCAGGATTGTCAGCGCTAAGTACATCCATTAGTTTGGTACATTAGAGTTATGCAACATGAGATGACTCTATCTCCCCCACTATTTATATGAATCACCACAGCTAATCAATCTGTACAGGTATTAATGTTGTCTATCCACCTATCCCATATCTTGTTGTATTTGGCTGGGCATCCCCTGTGTCTGTACGACACCTTTTTGTATGGCAATGACGCATTTACTTTCCCAACCCAGGCCTGGATAGTAGGAGAGATGGTCCTCATCCAGTGCTTGGCAACTAACTTTCTAGCGCAGAATAAAGTTTCACTAAGGAATGTAGCTAGGAACCTATCCAAGGTGACATTTGGGAGTAACCCCAACAAATAATTTGTGCCCAGTAGTTTTGAATCTGTGGACATGACCACATTAGGTGGAAGAATGAGCACGGGTTACTCGAACATCTTGGGCAACTTGGATTCTGGTTTGGAGAAAATATGGCTATTCTGTGAGGCGTGAGATAAGATTTGTGTATTACATACAGCTGAGTCAGACGTTCAGATATTTTAGGTGAGGTTTTTTTTAACGTTTTCTAATATTTCTTCCCAGTCATCTATTGGGCCTGCATCTTCCTCCCATCTAACTCTCGCTGTATCTATGATTCTTGCCACCGATTTAGTACGCAGTGTGGTGTAGAGAGTGGATATAAGTTTTTCTGGGTTTGACCCTGTAATCACGTCTACTAATGGTAGCATTTGCGGGTTAGGGAATCCATTCGCAAATTGAGTTTGGAGCGCGTGCCTTAACTGCATATAGCTGAATAGCATATGGGAGGGGAGGTCAAACTCCTCACAGTGTTTGAAAGTTTCTTACTCCGAATAAAGTAATGACCTGAAAAAGGAACACTATCCCTCTGGCGGCCCATCCAGTGGCCCCAGGTAGGGATACCAACTCCCCCAACTGGGGGTTGTGCCACAAGGGTGTGTGTGAGTGGAAAAAATTGGCTCCAATCAGCTTGATCGCCCTCTCCCATACGTACTTGTGCTGAAGTAGCAACAAGTTCCGACCGTCTCTTTTCCTCCTTCTGCTCCCACCCCTAAATAGTACTTGTAGAGGGGAATAAGTGTCATTATTCGGCTTCTCGCATATTAAAGTTTGGTATCTGGTTTCATCTATTTTATGTATATAATAAAAGTGTGAGAGCCATGTAATATGTATACAGGTCTGGGAGAGCTGCCCCCCCCCCCCCCCAGGGTATGCATATCCTCCAGTTGAATGTGTCCGCCATAAGGACTGCCGTTAGGTAATTTGCTCGATCCATATGTTGGAGCTCTCGTAACACGTTGTGAATAGGAAGATCAGGTTGGCATTGCTCAGTTTGTGTCGGGGTGAGAATTATGGACCGTCTATTGTCAGGAGCGGAGGTCTTAACAACTTTCTGCCATAACTCCTGAACGTCCACACTTAGACATTGTAGGGTCAGAACGTGTACACCGATGAGTGTTCATTATGGCGGCCAAAGAAAATATTGTATGTAGAAAACTAGGGAATGACACTCACGTTATTCAGCAGACTGGGATGTGCTTCAGACAGGTCGATTCTTCTCTGCATCCCGTTGATCCACCCATGCCAATGCCAGCGCCGGATCCTCAAAGAAATGTACCCGGTCCTCTCCAACTATGCGGAGGCGGGCCGGGAACAACATTGCATATTTTATGTGGTGAGCTCTTAGGCGGCGTTTAACTTCCGAGAACCGTGCGCGTTGCTTTTGGACCTCTGCAGAGAAGTCTGGGAACGCTGAAATGTATCCGGATTGAAAGGGAATATTGCCTTTAACTCTGGCGAGGCGTAGGACCGGATCCCGGTCTCTGAAGTTAAGCAACATCGCTATGAAGGTGCGCGGCGGAGCCCCCTTGGGTGGGCGGTGTGCCGGCATGCGGTGGGCCCGCTCCACCACGAATGTAGCCGAAAAGGCATCCCTGCCTTATGTAGCGATCAGAAGCTGTTAGAGGAAAGTGGCTGGATCTGAGCCCTCAGATCCCTCCGGTAGCCCAATGAAACGAAGATTGGACCTGCGGGTCCGGTTCTCAAGATCAACCTGCTTCTGTGCCAGCTGTTGTAATTGGCGTTGCAGATCTTCTTGAGAATGCTGCAGGGGATATAACGTGTCTTCCGCTCGCCCTATCCTTGTCTCAGCTTTGGTAACTCGCTCCCGGAGTTTAGTCATATCTTGCCTTAACGAGATGTCCACTTTCACCTCCTCTATCTTCGTTGTTAGAGTGGATTGGCACAAAGATATAGCTTCCAGTACTTTCGCTGTGTCGGCTGTCTCATATTCTGTGTGAGAGGCCGCGTGAGCTGCTGGCAAGGTGCCATCTTCCTCCTGAGGGTCCCGCTCCGTCCTCCGGTATCTGTCTAGAGATGAAGAGGCTGTATTGTTCCTCTTTGGTGGAGACATGGTGCGGCAAGTTTACTGTATCAGTTCCCACGATTTTGAGGTAAAAATCAGTATTTTAGGTTACAGGATGTAGATAGAAGGAACTGTCACAAGCGGAGCTTCAGTCACACACGTCCTCTCACATTGCCATCCAGGCCACGCCCCCCTTTTTTGGCAATGTTTAATTTTGAAGTTGCTATGCACTCCGAAGCGGTCAAGCCCCAGTAGAATGGCAGGAATGCTAACTTGCGGCTGAGTGACATAGAGAAGCAAATCATCTGCATAAAGCGATAACTTGCGGGGGTCTGAGGGCGTGGGGATACCGTGAATAGTCATTACTGCGAATGGCTTGGACCAGATGTTCGACAGTGAGCGCAAACAATAACAGGCATCCCTGTCTTGTACCATTTCTTATGCTGAAGGCCTCCGAACACTCACCATTGGCAGCGACATTTGCGGAGGGATTGGAATATAATAACCTTATTTTGGTCAATAGCCGTGGACCTAGGCCTATTTGATGTAGGAATGCCTGTAAGAAGGGCCAGCTTACTATATATCGAATGCTTTCTCGGCGTCGCATGCTAGTAAGCAGGTGGGGATGTTGTGGTGTTTGGCATATGATATGAGGTGTAGGGTTTTCGTAGTGTCCTTCCGCTCTATGTCTTCGAATCTGCCCTTCGGATCTACAGTATGTCAGTATCGAGCACTGCTGGGGTAAAGGAGCTGTGGAAGGCCACTGAAACCCTTTCATTCTAGATATGGGATTAGTGCTATGGAACCATGTTGTAAAGTCTTTGTCTGGGAATGTGTCTGAGCGAAAATGAGTTTCCTGTAATAATAGTATCTGCGTTTTGGCTTTGTGGAAGTGATGTAGTATCTGTCTGCATTTTTTCAGGTGTATTAAATCCTCGACAATTTAGCAAGGATATCTTAAACTCTAAGGCGGACGCCATGATGTGGGAATCGTGGAGTAATGTACTGAATAACTATGAGTCCTGAAGTGAAAAGGCCTAATGTTAGTATGTGGAGCTGAGATGAGATGGGGAGAAGAGGGAAGGTAGGAAAAGAAATGAGGAAAGGATGTATGCACTGGAACGGTAATCTGTATGGTAGAGCTGTGTGCAGGTTGAGTGCAAAGTAGAGTTGGGAAAGGTGTATTAGGGTCCTTTCACACGGGACAGATCCGTGATGATCCGCGTGCTCAGCGGGGATCGCTCCGTGGATCCCCGCTGAGCAGGCAGATGAGTGTGCAGCGACGGACCTGTCAGAGTGCTGCTCTCCCCTATGGGGGATCGGATGATGACAGACCGTAGAGTCTGTCGTCACCCAATCCGATCCGAAAACGGATGGAAAAGTAGGTTTTTCCTCCGTTACACTTTTTCGGATCAGAGCGGGTCGGATGTCAGCGGACATGTCACCGCTGACATCCGACGCTCCAGAGAGGTCTATGGAGGGTCCGTTCAGGTCCACCTAAAAAACTGACAGGCGGACCTGAATGGATCGTTCATGTGAAAGAGGCCTTGGGGAGCAGTACGTTAGTTTGGTGCATTGCATATGACTGAGCATGTTGCCATCTATGAGGAGACTGCTCCCTCTAGTGTCCATTTTGTGGTAAAGGTAATAGGCACTACTGAGTAAAACTAAAATGAATTTCAGATACAGAGGCAGTAAAGACTCTGCTAACCCTATTATGGGGTAGAGCTGGGAGATTTTGAAAAAAAAAAAAAAAAAAAATCTGCGATTTATTTATTTATTTATTTATTTATTTTTTTCCTAAACAAAAAAAACAAACCTGATTCACGATTTGAATCAAGGTGTTTTTTTTTTTTTGTTTTGTTTTTGTTTTGTTTTTTTGTTGTTTTTTGTTGTTATTTTTGTTTGTTTTTTTGTGGACACCGCACCGGTCCTGGGGAGCTGCAGGCAGGAGTTTTTAGGTGAGGCCACGGCTTCGGCCTAGTCCACGGCGTCCGGTCTCGCGGACTAGGCCGAAGCCGTGGCCTCGCCTAAAAACTCCTGCCCGCAGCTCCTCGGGACCGGCGCAGTGAAAAAAAAAAAATCGATTGGCTTAAATTTTGATACGATTTGACCTCTCAACTCGATTCAAGATTTAAATCAATTTTTTCCCCAGCCCTATTGTGGGGAACGCGTTTGGTCTGACCAGGGGTACTCCGTCCCCATCCTATGTATCTAAATATATTAAAACATTTCAAACAGCACTTTGAGCAAACTATATTATTAATTGAGCAAGAGGTGGAATTCACAGGGTCACCTAATATCTAAGTTACAACAGTGCATATGATAACAGATATGTAAGGCAAGTAACTTATAACTTGTGCAAAACATTTAAAACGTAACCCTGAGGACAGCCATAAAAGCCGTCACGACCATCTCTTCCCCTCTTCTGGGGGAATGACCCACTGTGGGGGTCACTCGCCTCTCCCGGGGACCCGGGTGAAAGAGGGGAGAAAAAAAAAGGAAAGAAAAATCAAGTCACAGATGAGTTGAGAAGATTTCACATTAAAAAAATGTATGCAGCAAATGACATCTCTGGGGTAAGCTGGGTTGGGGTTGCAGGGTCCCAGGGATCTGTGGATCCTGTCTATTTCAAGTGGTGTCTCTTTGGGCTTATTCAGAAACTGGTTAAACATAGTGGCAGCCGCCATTGCTAAATCTTTGTTTTCCACTGATTCTGGCAATCCGCGGATGCGGATATTCTTGCGACGGCTTCTGTTCTCATGGTTGTCCAGACCAGAAAACAGTTGTTGGCTTTGGTTAGTGTGTTCTTGCAAAATGTGCTCATGCTCTGAGATTCTGGAGGCTGATTCCTCTACAGTGGTCTCAATATCTTCTATGCTGTGGCCTATGTCTTTACGGAGATCACTGATCTCCCTCCTGTATGATCTCTCCAGCCTGCTAATGTAGGATATAATGTCCTGCTTTGTGGGGAGGGCCTTAATATAGGCCTCCATGTCCCAGCTTTCCCCCTGGCTGTGGTGAAGAGGAGAGGGGCTTCTGGAGTGAGGGGGGCTCCTTGGGTGATAGGGTTCTGGTTCTGAGGACAAGGGGGAGTGAGGGGAGTGTACGGCCTGTACCTTGGAAGCAGTGTGTGCTGCCGCTGAGCGGGTCGCCTCCATCTTGGAAGCCGGCGTGGTCTTGCTGTCCGGGCCCCTTTGCCGGGAAATAACTGCCTATTTACCCGGATTTCTGGTTCCCCGAGGTGCGGGTGGTATTGCTGCAGCCTCTCCTGCTCATAGGGGAGACCGATGGGAACTCCGTCCGCAGTGCTGTGTGCCGTTTCTAGGATGGAAGCGGGAGCCGAGCTGTCAGGTGTCCGTCCTCTCCTTGCGCCAAACCACGCCCCCAGATGTGATTTTAAGAGGAGTACTCAGGTTATTATTTAAAAGGGTAAAAATGGATGGCACATTGTCTCTGTGGAGACAAGGCAGTATGTGCTTCTGTAGCCTGCTTTAGATCTTTGTCCAGCCATACAGGCTGTGATGGTGTACCATCGCGTGCGCATCTGCTTTCTTAAAAAAAAGTACAATCAAAGCTTTTTGGCTATACTTCTCACCCATATTACTCCTTTTAAATCCACTCGTCATGAGAGAAATGTGGACTACCATTGCTAACTTGAAGACTCCCTCTCAGCATACTTCTATCCTTTTACGCTATACAGAAAGTGAGTTCCCAGTTTAGCTTTGTAAGACACTCTCTCCCTGATAGATGTTTTTCTGTTGGAGATTGAAGATCTATAAATAGTAATGATTTCTACTACAAGGCTCCTGACTGCCTTGTTTAAGGAAATATTTAAATAAGACAGCCATGTAACTAGCATTTTCTCCAGCCATCTTTAATTTATTTTTTATTTTTTTTGTTTTTTTGTTTCCTTGGCCTAGCAGGAACAAACTTTACAAGTCATATTTTTATTTATTTATTTTTTTTGTTTTGTGATCATGCTAGTTGGAAGGTACACCCGGTCTAAGCAGTTGCTCCTGGACAGTGAACCTGAATGCCTAAAGACAGGTGGCCAGGAGATATTCTTTTTTGAGATAAACTCCTAAGCTCTTTTAGAAGTATACATTTTTTAATTGTTTTCCCCAAGGTTTCATGTATCCCAATGGGAAAGGCAACTATCCATTGGGTTTTAGTGGACCTATTTTGGTCCACCTCACTACAACCACCCCTTGTATTAAGCACGGACTGAGGTGACAGATTTCTTTTTTTTATTTGCCAAGCACCAGGATGCCCTCATTTTACATTTTTTGCAGACATGTACCTTTTTTTGATATGTCCTAACAACATTTCTGTAGCCAGTTGACCTTTGCCTGCTAAGTCAGTCTATTCCTTTTTCCTTTCTGGTTGCTTTGAATGTAGCATTATAACAGGCTTCACAAGATACGATTCTACTAGTAAAGATGAGTGAGATGGTATCTCCTACAGATGAAATGCCAGTAGGGTAACCACAATAATACTGTTTACCTTCTGTGTAAACAAAACGACTCTTTAAAGTAGTTATTGACATTTTAGAAATGTGCAAACTACCCTGAACATCTATTCATCCACGTTAAATGTTCAAAAGGTTGCAGGAAAGTTTCCAGTCTAGTCATTTACCGTTTTCTGAAGAGGGATTTTGAATTATGGGTTAAATGTCCTAAACGTGATTTGTCCTTGTCACAGGTTTCTAAAAAGTTCAATCTTTCATTTGTGTAAATGGGAGTCCCTAAAGACCCCATGGACAAAAAAGGCAGAATCCCTTCTGAAAAAAAGCATGGGAACTCTAAGATACATATGCGTTGTGCACACTTTAGAGACCATTTGGTTGGTTAGATCGGCTGAAAAACCCATCTGGAATAAGGAACATCGAGGGAGCAGATATTGGAATTTATTTAGCCTTGTCCAAGGAAGTGAAATACTGTTCATCTTAGATGCTTCTGAGGAATTGATGCGGATAATGGGGAAAAGGGAAGAAGTAGCGGCCCTTTTGAAGTATAAACAAAGCACTGATGTGTGAAATGTCTGTCCTGGAGCTGTGTTTTTGTCTTTTTTTTTATCTGTATGGATTTAATCAATAAAGAAGCTGGTATTTGTACTTTGGAGTACTTCTATCTTGTATCTTTATTCATTGTGGTTCTGGACCGAGCTGGCACCCATGTACCATCAGTGATTGTGGATCTCATGCTGGTTAGCCTAGGATCAATGTGTACCCTGTGTGCTCCTTTTCTGGATAATGGGGAAGGCTTCATCACTTGTAAGTTCAGCAAGGCAGGCCTTATGGCTGAAAACTTGAACATGGGAATTGACATTTAATGAAAGTTATGCGGCATACCTTTTTAATGGTGTAGAAACTGTGTTGGACAGGTCGGCAGATAAGAAAAAGAACTTTCCCAAAAAGGAAGAAAATAAAACCAGATAAGGTTTCAAACTAGAAAGAAGGTACAAAAATTAAGACTCCTGCAAAAGCTGGCCCTTTAAGAATGGTAAAAGCAGCTCTTCTAATCTCTATCACAGAGGATGTTCGGCTGTTCACAGAAGATCTTTTCATTCTCTTTTTGCAGTACACCTGAGAGGGACATTGAATTGCTTTGTGGATTACCTAAGCAGAAAAAACTGAAGCAACCAGAATGGCTATTGAATCACCACATTTTTCAAAAGATAGTGGCAAAGTGGGGAAAACCAAACATAGACCTGTTTAAATGCAAAACAAACTCCAAAATGACTAGAGAATTTCTACTCTCTAGCAAAAGAACAATGGCATCCAGTTGGCTTGTACGCCCTCCCCCTCATTCTTTTTTTCCAAAACTATTTAGAAATTGCAAACAGGCAGTGCCAAAGTAATATTAATCGCCCCCTTCTGGCCACGGAGGACATGGTTCAGCAGTCTCCAGAGATTAAACAAGAATCCCCCTTTTGGGTTCTGCCCAACATACCCAATTTAATTAATCAAAGACTAATACTGCACCCAAAGTTCATTTAAATGAGGCTGACAGCTTGGTGCCTAAACAGAAACTTTGAAGGCACAACATCTGTCAGAAAGTGATTTACCCTATTTTGTCAAGCATAAAGTCACAAATGCCATCTATGTGAAATTCTGTGAACATTCAATTTATAGCTGTCTATGAATAATGAGGATCCTCGTAGCATATTGGTCTATGTCCTAGAATTCCTACAGGAAGGAGCAGAATACACCATACATACAAAAAAAATACAGGTAGCTGCCCTTTCTTCCTTAGATTTAAGACTAGCTGAAGATCCTACCATTAAATTATTTCCATGGTGGAATTTAGAAGTGGTCCTTAAACACTTGCGTATCAGCCTATAATACCTCTTCATTACCAGGCTATTTTTCAGTTTTCAGGTCTCATTTTTTGCCACATTCTTTTGGAAATGAAGACGTGCTGGCACTGAGGGGGTTAAACACAAAGCTTGAGAATGGTGCACTAGATACATTAAATGTACAGTTCTTACACAGAGGAATTGAAGGGGTTAGCATACTGGTCACATACAGTGGGGCAGGATGTACATGAAGGGGTTAATGTCCAGATGGGCAGGATAAGAGTAGTGAGGGGTTAATGTACAGCTACATGGGGACAGTATTGGGTATGGTATATATTGACGAGGAGGGAGTGGGCAGCAAAGGGTTAAAAAGATCCCTGAGACACCGCAACAGAATGAATTAATCTAATTTGTTCATTCTGTGCTGATTCATGAGTACTTCTTTCTCCTTCCCCAGTTGTAACTGGAAGGGGAGGGATCAGCGCTGTAAATAGTATCATGTGATCACTGTTTCTCTGTGTTCCCAGCTGTCTAATGGCACTGGGTAACCAAAAAAGGGCCACTGATCCACCGTTGAAAAATGTACATTGATACCCAAGTTCTTAAAGCACTTCAGCAACCTCTTTTTGAGCCCATTAATCACATTCAGACAGAAACTTTTATTACAGGTACTTCATTAGAGCCGTCAATTTACGCAGAGCTTCACATCTGTATTGTACATTCACATCAGCCCCTGCCCATTACTGTTTTGTTAGTGGCCCTAACCTCCACCAGTAGAGTAAGTGAGATGCAGGCCTTGTCCATTGCATCTTCTTTCTTTTCAGTATTTCAAGACAAAATTATTCTTAAAAGTAGAGCAATGGTTTCTGCCTAAAGTAGCTACCCATTGTCACAGAATACAAGGCATTGTCCTATACAATAGTTCTCAAAAAGTACTTATTCCAGATGGGAATTAGTATGCACACTGAAAGAGCCCTACCCATCTGATGGGCAGAAAAAGCAGGGGGGGAAAAGCAGATTTGCAGGGCAGCTACTTGGATGAATTTCAATACTTTTTCTCAAGCACTACAGAGTAGACCTGATCTCCAGCCAGGATCAGGCAATTGGCAGAACAGTCCTGCAAGCAGTGGCCCAACTGTAATAAGGTTTGGTTTCTCATTTCTCCTGTTATATTTTGTCCTTGATGATTGGGGAAAACCAAGCTAGTTACCTGGTAACGTCATTTCCAGGAATCTTCTAGGATAGCAAGGTATTCCTACCCGAAGTGTTTAATTTTTATATAGTATCTGATATTTTTTGCAGTTTAAAGTTCCCCTTGAGTTTTTTTTCTTTGTATCACCGAGCCCGACAGGCATCTGGGGCTTTTTTTATTTGAATGCGAACCTTGTGTTTTATGTTTTAGGTTTTGGGCAGAGCCACTCCCCTATGAGCCGTCCTGGAAGATTCCTGGAAATCATGGTATCCTCCTTTTTACTTGCATGAAAACGCCCTAATTCAGGGAAGCCTATCCCACACCCACCTTACAACTGTCCCTGAGCCACCCCCATCAATGTAAGCTCTATGAGCAGGGCCCTCCTGTCCCTTCTGTACTGTAATTGTGCTATCCCCCCTCTACATTGTAAAGCACTGCGTAAACTATGGGTGCTATATACCTCATGTATAATACTAATAATGAAGGTAAAAAAAAATCTGTGTGCAGCAGCCCCCCTAATACCTGAGTCCCATCTCAATCCAGCAATGTGCATGAGAGCAGTGACTCTCCTGGGTCTCTGCCTCCTGATTGGCTGAGACAGCAGCGGGAGCCATTTGTTCCCACTACTGTCAATCACAGCCAGTGAGCCAATGAGGAGAGAGTGGGGGTGGGGCCAAGTTACACTTCGTGTGTGAATGGACACAGAGCAGTGGCTCGGGTACCTCCCTAGCAAGCTGCTTGCTATGGGGGCACTTGGAAGGAGGGAAGAGCCAGGAGTGCTGACGGGGGACCCGAGAAGAGGAGGATTGGGCCTGCTCTGTGCAAAACTTCTGCACAGAGCAGGTAAGTATAACGTTTTTATTATTTGAAAAGAAAATCTGCCTTTTAATATAACTTTAAACATTTTTAACCACACAGTTATCCACATTTTAATATCTGCAGGAAACATTACGTAAACTTTTGGACCAGACCCCATCTACCTTTGCTGCTGATCTCCGCTACCTGAACAAAAAATATGAAGAACTATTCTACAAGTGGATGTTACAGCTGCAGTAAGTTCTCAAGTATGCATACCCATATTCATGACCAGGGGTACTTTTGTATCTTTGTGACCTGTGGAGTGTTTTTTTTTTTTCTCCCACTTGGTTATGACCGCCTTGTTCATCGTGTGGCTGTCCATTTCTGTCTGCCCCTGAATGTAAAGGGCACAGTGACATGAGGGTTTTTTTTTATTTATTTATTTTTTGCAATATAGCTTATCCAATTGATCACTGTAAAATGAAAGTTAATCTTTTGGTAAAAGCCCAGTCACAGGAAGTATATAGGGACTGTGTGCCCATGCAATTGTAGAAGCACATTTCAGCACATGGTACCGTGGGTGTGTATTCTCAACAGACACAGGTGTGGGTAGGGCTGCTCACACATCTAGACATTAATTTAGGAATACCAAGAAATCATGATGTAGTTATAAGCCTTTTGGTCTTTAATGGAAGCAGGTTTATCTTTTATTAAGTGAGTTATTTGTGTTTCCTTTTCAGCCTTGGTTTCAATATCATCCTTTTTGGTTTGGGCTCCAAGAGGAACCTTATAGAGAAGTTTAGAACATCCATGCTACAGGATTCTCTCCACCTTGTTATCAATGGATTCTTTCCAGGCATTACAATAAAATCAGTAAGGGTCCTTCTTCAATAACCAATTCTTGTATTTGTTGCAGTTTGATTGTTGTATTTGAGAATTTTGTGGAGATGTTATGTGCATTGTTTTATAGTTTGTTGGTGTTAAAGTGTTACTAAACACAGTAATATGAAAATAGTTCATCCACCCCCCCACAGTGCCCACAGCTTATAAATCTTCTTTTTACATTAACCGACTCGCGCCTGCTGGCCGTCAAATGACGGCCAGGCGGCGCAGCTCTCGTTCTGGGCGGGCGTCATATGACATCCTCCCAGAACGACCGCTCACGCGCCCCCGGGGGGCGCGCACCACGGCGATCAGTGGTGCAGTGTGTCAGTCGGACACACCGCTACACCAATCTCGGTAAAGAGCCTCTGACGGAGGCTCTTTACCACGTGATCAGCCGTGTCCAATCACGGCTGATCACGATGTAAACAGGTAGTGCCATTGATCGGCTTTTCCTCACTCGCGTCTGACAGATGCTAGGGGAGCCGATCGGCTGCTCTCCTGACAGGGGGGGTCTGTGCTGATTGTTTATCAGCACAGCCCCCCCCCCCCTCAGATGCCCGCCCAGGACCACCAGGGAAATGCCAATCAGTGCCCGGGCAACTGCCAATCAGTGCCCAAATGTCTGCCAGTGTAAGTGCAATCAGTGATGCCAATCCGTGTCGCCTATCAGTGCCACCCATGAGTGCCCATCAGTGCTGCATAGTGCCACTCATCAGTGCCGCTTACCAGTGCCCATCAGTTAAGGAGAAAAAGTACTTATTTACAATATTTTATAACAGAAACAAAGGAAAAACTTTTTTTTTTTTTCAAAATTTTAGGTCTTTTTTTTTTTTTTTTTTTTTTATTTAGCAAAAAAATAAAAACCCCAGAGGTGATCAAATACCACCAAAAGAAAGCTCTATTTGTGGGAACAAAGTGATAAAAATCCTGTTTGGGTACAGCGTAGCATGACCGCGCAATTGTCATTTAAACAGCGCTGAAAGCTGAAAATTGGCTTGGGCAGGAAGGGGGTGTAAGTGCACTGTATTGAGGTGGTTAAAATACTGCCACTACATACCTTTTTGGATTATCTGTATACCACGGTTACATGATAAACTGCACAGTTTCTCCAGTGCTGAGAGTTCAGGTAGGAGGAGATTTCCACCACAGCTTGTATACACACACCCACATCTGTGATGTCAATATCATGTGACCTGGCTATCTCTGAGAACAAGTAAATGTTCTCTCCAGCATAAAAGACACAACTGAGCATGTGCAGGTTGGCTACCCTGCCTGTGTTAGCTGGCCTTCCCCAGATACAGTGCAGGAGGGGGGATCTGTGCATACAGTATGAAACAGCCTTTTTACACAATGCAGAGGATTTACCCCTTAAGTTACACAGTGAGTATAACAAGCTTGCTATGCTGCATATACAGATTGATTTTACTGTTGTGGGTTTAGTAACACTTTAACAATTATCTGTAAAACCCACATTTCTAGATGTTCTGGCTAAGGGCTCTTTCACATGGGGCGGATCAGTGATGATCCGCCCCGTGAACAGCCGCTTGCTCAGCGGGGATCGCTCCGCCGATCCCCGCTGAGCAGGAAGATGACAGGTGTGCAGCCACGGACCTGTCAGAGCGCCGCTCTCCCCTATGGGGGATCGGGTGATGACGGACCGTAGAGTCCGTCGTCATCCGATCCGAAAACGGATGGAAAAGTAGGTTTTTCCTCCGTTGCACTTTTTCGGATCGGAGCGGGTCGGATGTCAGCGGACATGTCACCGCTGACATCCGACGCTCCATAGACCTCCATGGAGTGTCCGTTCAGGTCCGCCTAAAAACTGACAGGCGGACCTGAAAGGACAGTCCGTGTGAAAGAGGCCTTAGTAGTGCTTTTATCATTTTATCCAAAAAGATCTTTAAAAAAGTTCTTCAAAACAGATCAACTAATTTGCAATTTAGCAGTCCTTATTTCGAGATTTTAGTGAAAGCAGGATTGTTTTTGTTTTGACCATAATCTCAGAATCTGTTAAACTGAACACAGGTTGTCTTGGGCACCCCACAAATGAATGCAGGGAGGGAGCATCGAGAAGGTGGGTATTATAGGTAGGTGGCCTGTGAACGTTTCAGGACCTGCCACTACCAACGTTTCTTTTAATGGAAGTAACAACTGCTGTTATTTCTTTTTCCACTAGCAGGCCGCCCATGTACGAAGGCAGGGTGGCTGCTCTGCACCAGTTTAAATACGTGTATGCGAGCCGGCATTTCCAGGTGGGGGCAGGGGCGCCGCCCCCATCTGTGCTGTGATTTGGTACAGCACAAGTCAGTCAGCAGGTCCTGGCCAACCAATGATTTATGGCCGGGACCTGCAAATCCACTTGGCGAATCGCAGTACAGAGCCCTGTGTTTACTAACCACACAAGGCTCTGTACACAGCAGCTATGTGGCTGTTTTTTCAGGGAGAAAAATCGGCCACATCAATCAGAAAAAGCAGCACATGATAGACATTGTTAGGCACACAGTTAACCCATTGATTTTCCACACAGTGTATAGTATTAGCACTGATCATTGTATTGGTGTCACTGGTGGTGTTAGTGTGAGATTCCCTGCTGCCCTTTCACAGAAGTCGCTGTTCACCTCCATTACTGTTTTTTAAATAAAATAAGAATTCCAGTGTGTGTGTGTGTGTGTATGTGTATATATGTGTGTGTGTGTATGTATATATACGCGCGCGCACACACTGTATATCTATCATTTGTAGTTTGTAGACACTATAACTTTCACACAGACCAATCAATATACACTTATTAGGATTTTTGTTTTTATCAAAAACATGTAGCAAAATACATTTTGGCCCAGATGAGTGTTTTTCCCGATAGGAATTGGTTCCGTCGGAAATACTTAGAACATGTTCTATTTATAGCTCCGTCAGAATTTTCGGGAAAAAAGTCTGATGAGGCCTACACATGATCAGGATATACGATGAAAAGCTTTCATCTGACTTTTTCTGTCGGACATTCCGCTCGTGTGTACGCGGCTTTAGAGGTGCAGCAGTGCTGTCCAGAGTTGTGTGCTTGTGACCGCGTTCATCTTGAATTTGAAGGGGCTTTCCTGTTCACATATCACATATCAGATGTCTGGAGGTGGTGGCTATGTGATGGATGAAGAGCTATATTATTGTAAACATTATCCCTAACTATTCAAACATTTCTCACCATTTAACAGTTTCATTATAAGTACATTGCTTATTTACCACTTTTGGCCCATTGAACAGCATGTGTTTGCTTTCACTTATCAGAAAAAAAAACTGTGGAATGGAGAATGTGATTGGTCAATGGTGCCTTTTTTGCATGAGGTGTAATCATTGTACAAAGGTTTGTTCTAATATTCTGTATGTATTTCTACATAGATTTTAAACTCCATCACAGAAGAGGCTTTAGGTCACTCTGGGACTTTTCGCAGCCCCTTGGATCAAATGGCCTTCATTTTACAGACGTTTAAAAACAGTAAGTTAATAATATATGCTGGATTATTCATTATCAATGAAAAGAAATCCAACATCTTTCCAGCAAAGTGGTCATGAAGAATTGCTAAGGTACCCTGCACATTGTACAGCAATAGAATGGGAAAAATGTTGCACTAGCCAGAAAGAAACCCAGATTCATAGCGTGGATTCACAAGTTGATCACCATTTCATATTCTTTTTAGAGATCTAAATACAGTATATGTTTTTGATTGGACCAGTTCTCCGTAATTAGTTCTCAGTTGCTTCCCTCAAAGCACTCCTGTAGGGGTAAGAAAAAAGCAGAGCTATATGTAGAAGATTTTCTACCCTAATGCATACAGTGCATTTAGAACTATTGCTTTGGGAACCACTTTGATCCTTCTACTGCCACTGACATATGACATACAGTACTGTACAAAACGTTTAGGCATGTATGACGAAATGCTGTAAAGTAAAACTGCTTTCTAAAATATATAAATATTTTTATCAATTTACAAAATGTAAAGTGAGTGAACAGAAGAAAAATCTAAATCAAATCAACGTTTGGTTTGAGCACCCTTTGTCTTCAAAACCACATCAATTCATCTTGGGGGGCCTAACCACAGATCTTCTGTGGATGTAGGCTGCCTCAAATCTTTCTGTCTCTTCATGTAATCCCAGACAGAATCAATGATGTTGAGATCAGGGCTCTGTGGGGATTAAACCATCACTTCCAGGACTCCATGTTCTTTATGCTGACGATGTTTCTTAATGACGTTGGCTGCATGTTTGGGGTCGTTGTCCATTTTGTTACATTTTGTTTATTGATAAAAATAAACTAATAACGCTTCTATTTCTGAAAGCATTCTTAAAGCGGAGTTCCACCCTGAAAAAACATTTTTACATTATCGTAGTCCTTTACGAGTATTAACAAACATTTGGATTATAAAAATTATTTTTTTTTACTCACCAGAAATGCCCTGTTGCAGCTCCTAATCTGCCACTTCCGGGTCCGCGGCACTCCGCATCACTTCCTCCCTCGCCTGTGCTCCTGGGAAATGTGAGTTGTCATTTCCCAGGAGTCAGTGTTCAGGAGTGAATAAAAAAATAGGGGTTATTTCCGGACAGGAAATGACGCAATTTAAGGCAGATCTATCTAGGTTGCCATAACAACAGAGCGGGTCCTTCCTCCATCACCACCCGTTGTTTTGGCAACTTGGTAAACAATCGACGCTACGGCCGCCGCAGCATCACGCATGCGCGAGATCGAGAGGTGCATGCTGGTTAACCAGCATGCAGCTCTCCATCGCTAATCCAGGAAAAGGTTGCGATTGGGCTTCACTTTCCCACAGTCATCATGGCAACGGCTAGAAGAGTAATTTCTAACTCATAAGTATAAAAAAAGATATGATTCATATACACTAGCATATAAATATATACACTTTATTTGGGTTATTAATGCATTATGATGGGATGCCTGTTAAAAAAAATAAATAAATACTGTGGCCGGAACGCTGCTTTAATTTACAGCATTTACTTGCCTAAAACTTTTGCACAGTACTGTATGTCATATGTCAGTGGCAGCAGGGGGGTTGCTGTAGCATGTAAATATGATAAACCAACTCTTGGCTGTCATGTGGAAGCAGTCGGGTGGCTGTACAACTGCCCAGTCACTTTCACACACCCCCAGTACATACAGTGGATATAAAAAGTCTACACACCCCTGTTAAAATGTCAGGTTTCTGTGATGTAAAAAAAAAGAGACAAAGATAAATCATTTCAGAACTTTTTCCACCTTTATGACCTATGAACTGTACAACTCAGTTGAACAACAAACTGAAATCTTTTAGGTGGAGGGAAGTTAAAAATAAAAAAATTAAATATGGTTGCATAAGTGTGCACACCCTTAAACTAATACTTTGTTGACGCACCTGTTGATTTTATTACAGCACAAGCCTTAAAACAGCCCCACCATATATGTATTTAATTTGTCTATTTAGCTGCTTGCCTGGAATTCAGCTTTGATTTTAGTGCTAACAGGTCACTTTTTTCCTTTATAGAAACAGATGTTCTGGGTTTCATCTGTTTTCATTAGGACATTGCAATAATAAAAATAATTGTGTTCTTTTCTATAATGAGTCTTTTTTTTTTTCCTATTTATGTTTTTAATTTTTTACTACATTACATAGCCACAGCAGCTGCCTGTCTGGTCAGTGGTATTTTCATAATGAGTTTGTTCATTTTGTCTTATCAGAGCTGTTCACAGTGGATTGGTGCCTAATGAGCTGTTTTTAGACTGACAAACAAGGAAATTGTGAATTTAGAACCAGTCAACAATGTGTTTTAACATTTACTTTCTAATGCTAAATGTTAAGTCACTCAGACGCTGCTTGCAGTCATTGCATGATTTCAATATCTTAATTTAATATCCTACAGAGACTATGTTGTGCAGTGACCTATATCAGCCAATCCCCATAGATATGATTAAACATCTAAGAGATGAATACATATATTGGATGCTATGAGTTACCACACCTCACTGTATGCACTGTTATTAAAAATCCCCTGCTTATTGTTTTCAAGAAAAAAAATGTTTTCTTGGAGCTACATTACCAAAGTATTGGGACACCTGCCTTTACACGCACGTGAACTTTAATGGCATCCCAGTCTTAGTCCATAGGGTTCAATATTGAGTTGGCCCATGCATTGCAGCTATAACAGCTTCAACTCTTCTGGGAAGGCTGTCCACAAGGTTTAGGAGTGTGTCTATGGGAATGTTTGACCATTCTTACAGAAGCGCATTTGTGAGGTCAGGCACTGATGTTGGACAAGAAGGTCGGGCTTGCATTCTCCGCTCTAATTTATCCCAAAGATGTTCTATCGGGTTGAGGTCAGTACTCTATGCAGGCCAGTCAAGTTCCTCCACCCTAAACTCGCTCATCTATGTCTTTATGGACCTTGTTTTGTGCACTGGTCCAAATCATGTGGTGGAGGGGGATTATGGCGTGGGGTTGTTCTTCAGGGGTTGGGCCTGGCCCCTTAGTTCCAGTAAAGGGAACTCTTAAGGTGTTAGCATACCAAGACATTTTGGAAAATTTCATGCTCCCAACTTTGTGGGGACAGTTTGGGCATGGCCCCTTCCTGTTCCAACATGACTGCACACCAGTGCACAAAGCAAGGTACCTAAAGACATGAATGAGCGAGTTTTTGGGGTGGAGGAACTTGACTGGCCTGCTCAGAGTCCTGAACTCAACCCGATAGAACACTTTGGGATGAATTAGATTGAGTTGAGGTCAGGACTCTGTGCAGGCCAGTCAAGTTCCTCCACCCCAAACTCGCTCATTCGTGTCTTTAGGGACCTTGCTTTGTGCACTGGTGTGGAGTCATGTTGGAACAGGAAGGGGGAATTCCGAAACTGTTCCCAAAAAGTTGGGAGCATGATATTGTCCAAAATGTCTTGGTATGCTGACACCTTAAGAGTTTCCTTCACTGGAACTAAGGGGCCATGCCCAACCCCTGAAAAACTACCCAACACCATAATTCCCCTCCACCAAATGATTTGGACCGGTGCACAAAACGAGGTCCATAAAGACATGGATGAGCGAGTTTGGGGTGGAGGAACTTGACTGGCCTGACCTCAGCCTGACAGAACACCTTTGGGATGAATTGGAGCGGAGACACGAGCCAGGCCTTCTTGTCCAACATCAGTGCCTGACCTCACAAATGTGCTTCTGGAAGAATGCTCAAACGTTCCCATAGTAACATCTAAACCTTATGGACAGTCTTCCCGGAAGAGTTGAAGCTGCAAAGGGTGGGCCAACTAAATATTGAACCCTACGGACTAAAACTGGGATGTCCTTAAAATTCATGTGCGTGTAAAGGCAGGCGTCCCAATTCTTTTAGTAATATACTGTAGGTTACACTCTGCAAGTGCTTTATGTTAAAGCGGGGTTCCACCCAAATTTTGAACAATATCTGTATGTATTCTCTTCCTTGCCTAGATGCTGACATGCCGTTTAAAAAAATTGAAATTGCCGTAATTACCTTTTTATTTTTCTATTCTTCTTTGCACTTCCTGGTTCTCCTCCCGTGGGAGTAGGCGTGTTTCTAGCCTCTCCCAGACTCCTGGGAGCTAGTCTCAGGCTTCCCAGGATGCCACTGAGCATGTGCGGGAACGAGCGGTGAATGCTGGGAGCACAGCATTCATCACATCCAGGAAATAAATACTTGTGGGCTTCAAATGCCCACAATGAAGTTGGAAACCGCCTGCAGTGAATTATATGTTATTCTTTCCGACGAAATCTGACACAGGCGGACATATTACACACAATATGTGAGTATGTAATGCTGAGAAGAAAAGTTTGTGAATGAACTCAAAAAAAAAAAAAAAAAACGATAGATAGGTGGACCCCCGCTTTAAATGAGTGATCCAGTTATGCCCTCCTTTAGAAAAGTAGACCAAGTGGGAAATTAACTTAGTACTAAAGTTACTGTACAAACAAAAATGTAATATATTGCAGTTTATCAATCCTTGTATTATTCTTCCTTTTTTTTTTTCTTTTTTTTTTTTTTTTTTTTTGTTTAGGCTTTCATTCCCTTTTTTTTTTTTTTTTTTTTTTTTTTTTTCCATCTGATAATTCAGCCAGTAACACACTTCCTGTCTTAGGGTGTCTCCACTCTACTAGCCGTGAAGCCACCTTTGGACCAACAGCATTCTAACTTGTGGAGAGGGTGGTGTTCGATGCAATAGCAAATTTACACAGACTTGACTAACAAATTAAAGCCGAACTCCAGTGAACACTTAGGCCTGGGTTTACACTGGTGCTCTGCATTTTTCCTGCAACATGGGTGTATGCTCTGTTTGCATGCATTCTACATGGGTTTTTAGCAGCAGTCCCATTGACTTCTATTCGGTAGCAGCAAAAATGTGACCTAATAGAAATCAATGGACTGCTGGTTAAAAACGTGTGTAAAACGTACGTAAACCACACGTACACCCTGCGCTGCAGCCAAAACACAGCACGCCAGTGTGAACCCATCCTTAAGCAGTTACAGCAACTTTTCTTTCCTTTTGGGATAAAGGCTTTACGTGAATAAAAGCTGACCATTGTAAGCCCTGACAGTGTTTTTTTTTTTTTTTTTTTTTTTTTTTTTTTTCTTCTCAACCCTCTGGCTGCCACTTTAGCTGGACAGCTTGGTCTGTTAAAGGAAGTTGAAGAACAACATATGTACTGGCTGGATCACCAGGTGAAAATAAAGAAAAAAAACTAAAGGAAAACAGATTTAGTCACCACAATTAATAACTGCTAGAAAATTACTTAAAACTCCCAAACATATATTTTTTAAGCAGATGCCCTAGTGAATAAAATGGTGTGTGTTGCAATTTTTTATGTGACCCTATTTGTGTAGCGGTTTTTCAAATGAAACCTTTTGGGGAAAAAAATACACTTTAATACATTTTAGAAAACACAATATAATACCCAATTTTTTGGGTAAAATATAAAAGATGTTACGCCTAGTTAATAGATACCAAACATATCACACTTTAAAATTGTGCACACCTGTGGAATGGCAGCAAACTATGGTACATTTACTTATCCATAGGTGACGCTTTAAAAGCCTTTACAGGTTCCCACATTAGAGTTACACAGGAGATCTGGCACTAGAGTTATTGCTTTTGCTCTGATGTTCGTGGCAATACCTCACTTGTATGACGTGATCACCATTTACAAGCCAAGATCAGTTTCATGACATGCTGTAAAAGCCAGTAAGCACTTGTCAACAAACAGACCCCAAAACCGTAAGTGATCAAATCCTCGTTGCGTCCGGTTTCTGAGCCCACAAAAGAGGGACGGAATGTCCATTCCTTCCATTGTTCTTAGTAATTGCGACCAAACCAGGCTCCCCGATCAAGCGAAAGATCCTGATAAGGGGGGGCCCTTCCACCACCTGCAAAAGTGATTGAGTGGCTGTATAGCTGTTTAGATCTTTCACAAAAGAATATTGCTGACAAAATACATACCAGGCTCATGACTGTAGCTGCGTTCATGATCCTAGTCTAAAAAAGAAAGCAAGTAACCCTCAGTAAAAAATAAAAAGCCGCTGGTGCAAAAAAGGTGAATATACAGTCCTTCAGGGAAATAAAAAGATAGTGCAGCGCTAAAAAAATTACCAATAATGTGTTAACATCCAGAGTGAAAAAAAAACAATACCATCAATTCGTGAAAGATTAAATAATGAAATGCATGTGCATGAAATGGTTAAGTCACTTCTGAAAAGTTCCTTAATCGGTTTTAGAAAGGTATCGGGAATGTAGTGGCCATGAACAGGAAGTAAACAACCATCCTCTTCATGAGGAAAAACAGTCCGCCATGATGTGCAGTGTAATGAAACTTCACAGTGATATCCCACCACCGATATATATTGCACTCACCATAAAGTAGATCTAAATGAGCCTTGTAAGATTACCATCTCCCTTGGGACTGGTTCCAGGCAGGTGTGAGTGTCCTCAGTCCACATTCACGATGAAAAAACAGCAATCACTCCTCATCACCCCAGTGGGGTGAATACTGTATAAAAAGCTCACCAGGAGCCAAGGAGAAGCTAATATGGTGTAGTATTTATTTTATCCCAGGAACAGTACATGTACATATGGCCAGTAAAAATAAGCATAAAACACCGCCCTTTGACAATGTGCTTTAGCACGAAACGTGTCTGAAGGTCCTACACACTGACGTTTCTCCATCGTTGCAACCTCGTGGCAGAAGAGGCGTTTTTGCATGTGTTTTATGCTTATTTTTACTGGCCAAATGTACATGTACTGTTCCTGGGATTCAATAAATACTACACCATATTAGCTTGACCTTGGCTCCTAGTGAGCTTTTTTTATACAGTATTCTCCCCACCGGGGGTGATGAAGCGTGATTCCTCATATGATCCTAGTATAATCACTTCAACCCGAGGCTGTAGTCAAAAAGCTTTATACCTTCTCAGCCTTTCTATACATTCTCTGCCTTTCTATACATTCTCTGCCTTTCTATACATTCTCTGCCTTTCTATACATTCTCTGCCTTTATGTAAAAAAATTGTCCACTGCCTGTTCTTCCCCCGAGTCCTCCATTGATCCAGCGCTGTGCCCATCTGCAGCCCTGTCCTCCTCTTCTCCTGCTTTCACAGGACACCCTGAGAGCTGCAGGAGCCATCCGTTCCTGCTGCTGTCAGTCAAATCCTGTGAATAGGTAGTGGAGGGACATGGCCAAGCGCTGCGTGTGCATCTGGATGCACGCAGCCTGGTTCAGGAGCACACACACATGGGTGCCCACTCAGCACGCGGCTTTCCAGGAAGGGATTCGGAGAAGAGGAGGAGCGGACAGCACAGGGTAGGAACCAAAAAAAGTAGATAAGGTGCAGCTCTGTGCAATATTCTTGCATAGAGCAGGTAAGTATAACTTTCCTTCCTTTTCCCTAAAAATAAAAAAAAGACTTTAATATCACCTTAAAGGATAAGTATAGTTTTTTTTGTTTTTGGGTTTAATACCGCTTTAATTGTAAGATTTGTCAAATTTTTCCTTTCAGATAGCTCCTTGGTGCTTTATCTCCTCATTCATAACTTGGACAGTCATATGTTAAGAGGAGACAAAAGTCAACAGATCCTCGGACAACTGGCTTCCATCTCTAACATTCATCTTCTTGCTTCTATTGATCATATTAATGCTCCTTTAAGTAAGTGGAGGTGATTTTTTGTTTTGTTTTTCCTTGTATCAAATATATATATATATAAATATTTTCATGGTGAGTCCAGGGTCACTCTCCATTTTTCTTCAGGGGTGAAGGTACAGTCATGTAAATCTATGCCATTTGCACATTTTTGACTATAGTCACAAATGTCTGCCATAGATTATCTCCCATTGCAGGCTCTTAACTTATGGCTTGCTACAAAGTTGTAATGTTCTAGACTGGTTACTGGGGAACTAAGGATATTTTTCCCTCCTGCCTGCAACAGACTTATGACATCTTATCTTAGGAAACTTCACTTATAAGAATTGCTCCTTTCTTATAAAAGATTGAGCTTTTTTAAAAAATTTTGCTGATGCTGCTTGTTGTAACATATCAAAATAGTATCCCTTAAACTTCTAAAGGAACTACTATAATGTGTGTGCATATCTTTTTGTCAGATTTGAATGTGAAGGAGAACAGCTAAATGTAGGGCCCCTTTCACACAGGGCAGACTCTATTTTGATCAGCAGGGATCTGTCTATGGACAGGCGGTTCATGTCCGCTCAGTTTCTGCAGAATGGACATGGACAGAGCCCGCTTTGCTCTATGGGCAACTTTGGACTTCTCTGTCTGTTTACACCAGAGTTCCCTTCCATCCGATCCACCTAGACGAAGAGAACAGATCCCCTTCCATTTGTCCTTAGCTGATTGGAAGTAGGTGGGTGTAAATGAAACAAGTTCATTTACACTCGCCGGTCCATGGGGTGAATGGACTGTTCAATCAGGTCCGCCTGAAAAACTGATAGGCAGACCTGATCGGAACGGTCGAGTGAAAGGGGACTAAATGTGTGGTAAGACTATGTAAGCACGTCTGCATAGTGCATATGATAGTAACTTATATTAGTAAAAAAAAAAAAATGTCTTTCATGGTCAGATCCTTCAGTTTGCTAACAGACCACAAACTGAAAGACATGTGGCAAATTCAGGTAGAAAGCCATAACTGATATGGATACATAAAAGCTCCATTCTTGATTTATCTTGCTTAGTCCCTGTATCGTTACGCCCCCTCTATTCCTAGAACTAGATGCAGTATCTCACAAAAGTGAGTACCCCCCTCACATTTTTGTAAATATTTTTTATTATATCTTTTTTCACATGACAGCACTGAAGAAATTACACTTTGCTACAATGTAGAGAGTGTACAGCTTGTATAACAGTGTACATTTGCTGTTCCCTCAAAATAACTCAACATACAGCCATTATTGTCTAAACCGCTAGCAACAAAAGTGAGTACACCCCTAAGTGAAAATGTCTAAATTGGGACCAAAGTGTCAATATTTTGTGTGGCCACCATTATTTTTCGGCACTGCCTCTTGGACATGGAGTTCATGAGAGCTACACAGGTTGCCACTGGAGTCCCCTTCCACTCCTCCATGGCAACATCACAGAGCTGGTGTATGTTAGAGACCTTGCGCTCCTGCACCTTCTGTTTGAGGATGCCCCACACCTTTACCCTCCACTTCTTTAGCAAGGCAGTGGTCGTCTTGGAGATGTGTTTGGGGTCGTTATCATGTTGGAATACTGCCCTGTGGCCGCATTCATGGTTCCCTCAATGAACTGTAGCTCCCCAGTGCTGGCAGCACTCGTGCAGCAAAAATCAACACAGAAAAATAAAAAACAAATAGATCTCCACACACCTACATGAGTTGAACTATAATAATTTTATTACCTTAAAAAAGCGGTATACATAGAAAAAAAACACCAATCCCTATATCCCCCTATATTAGACCAGAGGGGAAGGCCCCCAAGAATAAAAAAGGGGGTTCTCCCCAGTGGTCTAACCCATACTAAAAACACAAACTGTGTAAATGGAGTGAATAGAGGAACCCCTCACAAAAAAGGAGGGGACAAACAAATCACACAGTCTGCAGACCTAATCCCTCCCCTAGTATGAAAGCACCCCCCAAGTATACCTGATAAAAAACATATAGATCACCCATAGGGTCAAGGTCATGCAAACAATTCCTAGTGTGGGGCAGTGTATTCCTGAAAAACAGGTTATATCTTACTTTCCCACAATGGAATATGGCACAGCCTAAAATGCACTAGATGAAAACCACCCAAAGGGATCCCAATCGTCAGTCAGTCAGTCAACAATTAAATATGTGTTTTATACATCCTCCTAGTAGTCTTGTCCTACTGAGTTGTATATGATTTAAGAGAAGGAAGGGTTTTCAGATACTCCAAGGACTGTATACAATAGCAAGTTGTTCAATTATCACCAAGTGTGAAACAATAGTACTAATTCCCTATTTTTATTAATCTGAGATTATTCCCATGACCTGGTAATTAATTCTCATGATTAGTCAATTAGTACATATAGCTGTATAATAGCTTCACAATCGCTGGTTTGTACGATTTTTTTTTTCACAAAAGTAGGTCGAAATCACTGTCAATATATGTCCAATCATCTCAAATTGCCAGCCAAGTGATAATTGTCCTCGATATTTCAATGTATATCTGTATATATGATATTGGTTGCTGCACTCCTTGCATTCAAAACGGACTAAGCAATGCACTGTGCAACCATCTCAGAATATTCTGAGGTAACACAAAGTATGAAACAGTGTTCATAGATATTATGATATGATATGTGGAGCAATCATCATAGATACATTTAGTGTAGCCACAAAAGGAGTTCCTGCAGCCTGCAGGTAATTTCCAGTTGGTAGTATTAAATAATACAACTTATAGTGTGGATTACTCACGGTTCTGTTGATTATACAGAGATCACTCAAACATTGAATCAGGATCGATCTATATATGTGTATCCAGTTGACTTTGTCAGTTTCGGGTCCTGATCCTAGGTCAGTTTGCTTCTATGCTTTCGTTGTGCGCAGCACATATGCTTTTAGCAAGCATATTGCATTTGACTAGCTTTCTTTTCTGAACTTTCGCTGTATATTAAACACTTTAACCACTTAAGGACCCGAGCCTCTTTTTGAGATTTGTGTACAGGTTAAAATTTTTTTTTTTTTTTGTTTTTTTTTTGCTAGAATATTACTTGTAACCCCCAAGTACGTCTGGCCCTATGGTCCTGGATGGGGGAGCTTCAGGACTGCCCTATCAGGGTTCAGTTCAACAATGCCACTGCAGTGGCCTATATAAACCACCAAGGCGGTACCAGGAGTCGTTCAGCTCTGAAGGAGGTGAACCACATACTAGCCTGTGCAGAGGGACATGTGCCGATTTATATCGGCAGTCCATATCCCGGGAGTAGAGAACTGGAAGGCAGATTATCTCAGCCACCAGCAGATCTGCCCGGGGGAATGGTCTCCACACCCAGGGGCGTTCCAGGGAATTTGCCAGTGTTGGGGATGGCCAGAGGTCGACCTATTGGCATCCAGGTTCAACAACAAGCTACAGCAATTTGTGTCCCAAACAAGAGATCCTCTGGCAATCGGAGCAGATGCTCTGATAGTTCCATAGAGACAGAACTCCCTGGTTTATGCTTTTCCCTCCGATCCCTCTCCTTCCACATTTGTTGCATAGGATTCAGAAAGAGGGGGTTCCAGTCATTCTGGTGGCCTGTCAATAAACAGGCCATGGACACTTCCACATCGCCCTGATCTACTGTCTCAGGGTCCTATATTCCACCCCAATTTACATTCTCTAAATTTGACGGCATGGCTATTGAAGCCAGCGTGTTGAAGGACCGTGGCATCTCAGGATCAGTAGTGTCTACCCTAGTGAATGCTAGAAAAGCTGTCACTAGGAAAATTCTGGGCCGCAGCTGCACTCGAGGGCATAAACAACCCCCTCTGTGTTACAGCAAATAAAATATTTAACCTCATACATATCTCCTGTGCTAGTGGATGTAAAATGATATTTCTTTTCATTCGGGAGTCTAGTCCTTAGGCATGCGAAGCATCTCCTACAGGGATAGAAGCCCTTCCCAGTCAAAAAGGTAAAGGTCTTCTTAGGTGGGTCTAACACATTCTTCACTACTTTATCTCGGATAGTTGGTGCTCTTTTATATATAAATCTGGGGTTCATCGTTAAAGTATCATATAATTGTTTGTCTGCCAGAAGTATATGCCAGTGTTGTCTAATAATCCTTTCTATTTTCTTATGCTGCATAATCCAGGATTATGGGTGCTGTTGCCAATGCTAGTTCCCGTTTGATCTTGTCTTTAATTCTTTACGATTCATTTCAGTCACCTCTACTATCTTCTTTTCAATAAACAGATGGTTGTAGCCTTTCGTGGTGAATCTGTGTTCCTTCCTCTCTGCCTGGTCTAGGAAAGTATTTAAGTTAGCACAGTTGCGTCTTAGCCGCATCAGTTGTCCTTTAGGGACATTAAAAAGCCAATTTTTGTGATGTCAGCTCTCGATAGGGAGATGGCTATTCCTGTTGACATTTTTAAAGTGCGTCTGTGTCAGGAGTTGAGAGTCTTCTTGTCTGATCTCTAAATCCAGGAAAGTTACATTTTTCTCGCTAATGTCCCAGGACAATTTTATGTTCCTATCATTCATATTCAATCTTTCCAAAAATTGGGTCAGCTGATCGAGATCCCCTTTCCATAATATAAAAACATAATCGATATATCTTTTTATATATCGTCAATTCACCAGGTCTATTATTAAAAACATGATCTTCCTCCCACTGGGCCATAAACAGGCCTGCTACACTCAGGACAAATTTGGCTACTCCAGTCTGTTGATGATAGTAGTTTCTATTGTACCAAAAGTAATTATTCTTAAGACAGAAGTCAATACATTTACTTTCTCTGCATGCACGGCAGCTTAGTATACGCCCTTAAACCCCATTTGGCAGCTTCGCACGCTTGATGGTGGAGTATTATTGTGTATAAAGAAGCAACATCTGCAGTAGCTATGATCCACGGTCCCTCTTCTCTGGGGGTGTCTTCTATAATCTGTAACATTTGTTTCGTATCTCTAAGGTAGGCTTTTGTACTTTGGATGACTAGTTGCAAGAAAAAAATCTATGTATTGGCCCATCCTTCATGTAAGCGAATCTATACCATTCACTATTGGCTTTGGTGGTGGATCTGTTTTTGTTCTTGTGTATTTTTGGTAGTGAATATATAATAGGTGTACGGCAGGAATCGGGTATTAAAAAACGGGCTTCTTTTTTGTTAAGTATATTTTTCTTTAACCCTAATTGTACAACTTGTTCAAGTGCCTTCCTGCACTTGAACATAGGGTTCCTCAATAGCTTGGTATAGGTGTTGTCGTCTCCCAACATATTTATCATTGTATTATGATATTGCTCCTTTGAGAGGATCACTATAGCACCTCCCTTGTCCGCTTGTCGGATGACTAGGTCTTTCCTCTTCATGAGTTTCAGAATACCACTTTTTATATAGCTTAGATCTTCCTTTTTCTTTATTTTAAGATCCTTAATATCCTCTAAAACAACTCTTTTAAAACCTCAATGTATTTATTGTCCTTCACGGGTGGGTTAAAAGTCGATCTGTTCCTCAGTGTACTGTGTAAAATTCCATCATTCTCGGCGTCGGTTGAATATTCAATTTACTCACAAATTTCTGGATGCGTATATATATATATATATATATATATATATATATATATATATATATATATATATATATATATATATATATATATATATATATATATATATATATAAATCTCCCAATTCCCTCAAGTGTTAGTTGTTGACCGCTTAAGTTAAAAATCCCTACCCCTTTTATTCCCTTTTTTCTTTTGCTCTCTCTTGCCGGATTTCTGGGCTTTTTCTGGAGTTTCTCGTCTCGTCTGGATTCCTTGATGTGTCCTGCCCCTGTCTAAAAAAGGCCTAGTTGAATCCAGGCCCCCATAGTGTGAAGGGTATTGTCTGCCACACCTTTCTTCCTCATCCCGATTCATTAGCGGGGCATAATAATTATAGGTGGATATTGGGCTGCGCTCATTCTGGCGGTGATTTCTCTGTTGTGGTCCTCTTCTTTCACCATAACCATATTCTTGGGTCGGGCTCCTTTCTCGTGGGCCATATTGTTCATAGGGTGGTACCCTATTATCCCTATATTCATAGGGGGGTCGCCTCTGATCATTATACTCTTAAGGTGGTCCTCTGTATTCTCTCTGGTCATACAGTGGTTTGTACCAATTATTCCCATTCTGAGGCTTTCTATTATTCTTTCAATAGTACGGTTTTCTTCCACCATTCTGTGGAGTCCGATTGTTGTACTGGTATCTTCTCTCGGCTCGATGGGGAGTATGAGGATGATAATTAACATATCTCTCATCATAAGTCTGGTGTCTCGGGGTTACGGTTCTATTTCCCTCCCTTGGGTCCTGGTATCCTGTGTTCTGGATTTTTGGCCCAGATTGCTTGTTTGCCTGCTGTGAATACACCCTCACTGTGAGATATCCCATCTCAGTCTCTTTGGGACAATATTGTCCTTGAGATATGTTTCAAAGGTGCTGATATCCCACCACAAACTCACTTTTTTCACCATATTATTTCCCAATTTTCTCATTAGGCTTTCCAAATCTACAGTTCTGCTAGTGTTAGTATTAGAAACATTAAAAACTTCTTCTAAATTGACTTTTCTTTTTTCCATATAAGAGCACATCCATGGTTGCTGCGGGAATGGGTGGATGGTTTATATGGTAAATTATAAGATATTTATTCCTGCGCTACCATGTAAGGAAAGAGACAAGTGGAAAGGCTACATGCACCGAATCAGGGTCAGCCAAACCCAGATGGACAATATTGTAAGAATGGGGGGGGGTGCTGCGCTAATCCATAACCAAAACGGTAATAAAATAAAAATATATATCACTCTAAGGGAAAAAACACAATACAATAAGGATCCCAAAACCGGGTTACAGAACCTACTAAGGTGAACAATTAATGCTGTGGCATAGTATACAAATGGTGAATAAGATATATAGTGCAACATGCAAGCATCCACTCACATGATCACTAAGGTAGTAAAATGGTGAAGATAAGCGAGATAAAACACATGAAAAAAACTTAAATCATAGGAGAAAAGTTCAAAATTTCTGCAATAGGTGGGGAAAATGACCACTGATAACAAAGATAACAAAACTAATACAAATATATATTCAATGCTGTGACATAATATAAATAATAACTAATAAAGGGCAACGTGCAAGCATCAAATCCAAGAAATGTCACCGAGACAGTGTTACACATATAGCACTAAAAGCACACTGTGCTGAATACGATGTGCAAAACTCTGCAATAAATGAAAACTGCAGTGTAAAGTGCAACAAAATATAAGTAAAGCTATAAATACAAAAGTTCAAAATAGTCCATATGTGCAAGGTAAGAGGCCACTGCTTATTATTGTGTGATTTGTACACGAAGAGGAGTCACTACTTCTTTCCATTCAAGCACTTCACTTTGATTACCGGCACATTGGAACTTTTATTCACTTTGAGAAGATATACTGTCATCTTGACCTTATTCACCACTGTTTTGCTATTTGCACATATGGACTGTTTTGTACTTCCATATTTAAAGTTTTATTTATTATTTTGTTGCACTTTTTCACTTTAGTCTCCATTTTGCACATTGCTATTTGCACAAATGTACTATTTTGAACTTTTGTATTTATAGCTTTACTTATATTTTGTTGCACTTTACACTGTAGTTTCCATTTATTGCAGAGTTTTGCACATCGTATTCAGCACAGTGTGCTTTTAGTGCTATATGTGTTACACTGTCTCTGTGACATTTTTTGGATTTGATGCTTGCACGTTGCCCTTTATTAGTTATTATTTATATTATGTCACAGCATTGATTATATATTTGTATTAGTTTTGTTATCTTGGCAGTGGTCATTTTCCCCACCTATTGCAGAAATTTTGCACTTTTCTCCTATGATTTAAGTTTTTTTCATGTGTTTTGTGTCGCTTATCTTCACCATTTTACTACCTTAGTGATCATGTGAGCGGATGCTTGCATGTTGCACTATACAGTGGGGACAAAGTATTCAGACCCCCTTCAATTTTTCACTCTTTGTTATATTGCAACCATTTGCTAAAATCATTTGAGTTCATTTTTTTTCCTCAGTAATGTACACACAACACCCCATATTGACAGAAAAACACAGAATTGTTGACATTTTTGCAGATTTATTAAAAAAGAAAAAGTGAAATATGACATGGTCCTAAGTATTCAGACCCTTGGCTGTGACACTCATATTTAACTCAGGTTCTGTCCATTTCCTCTGATCATCCTTGAGATGGTTCTACACCTTCATTTGAGTCCAGCTGTGTTTGATTATACTGATTGGACTTGATTAGGAAAGCCACTGTCAGACTTACCCGTACCAGACTGACGAACCCGATGTAGCAGAGGATGGCCTCCCGTATCTGGTTCCTGGCCCCTGATAGAGTACACAGAAGGCACGGGAGCACAGAATGGTATGAGAGCCTGGCGGGTGGTTTGCAGGGATAAGGCCCAGGATCCTGACACAAGCTGGCAGGTGGTAATAGGTAGGCTGGAGATCAGCTAACAGGTGCAGAGCAGGCAGATCCGGTCACTAGCAAAGTTGGCAGCAGGCTGTCAGCACGGTACAAAGGGAGCAAGCTGATACAAAGTCCAGGTCACAGGCAGGTTTTGGCAACAGGCAATCAGCACGGTACAAAGGGTCAGGCAGATTCAACGTCAGAGGCAGGCCGGGATCAGTTTGCAGGCGGATAGCAGAGAGAGAGAGTCCAGTAAACAAGCCGGGTCACAGGGAGATCAGAGCAATACACAGGAAACAGGAAGTTCGGAAACAGGAAGCTGATGATCGGACAGCACCGAGCACAGCATCCCATCAGCTTAAATAGGGCAACCGGCGCCAGACACCATGAGCACGCGCTCGCCGGCGCACTCCAGAGTGCCCAGCAAGTGTCCTGAACCGAGAACCTCTCTGACAGCCACACACCTGTCTATATAAGACCTTACAGCTCACAGTGCATGTCAGAGCAAATGAGATCAAAGGGAACTGCCTGAAGAGCTCGGCCAGATCTGTGCCTTGCCACAATTCTGTCTCTAAGGTTACAAAAACATTTCTGCTGCACTTAAGGTTCCTAAGAGCACAGTGGCCCCCATAATCCTTAAATGGAAGACGTTTGGGACGACCAGAACCCTTCCTAGAGATGGTCGTCCGGCCAAACTGAGCTATCGGGGGAGAAGAGCCTTGGTGAGAGAGGTAAAGAACAACCCAAAGATCACTATGGCTGAGCTCCAGACATGCAGTCGGGAGATAGGAGAAAGTTGTAGAAAGTCAACCATCACTGCAGCCCTCCACCAGTCAGGGCCTTATGGCAGAGTGGCCCTACGGAAGCCTCTCTCCAGTGCAAGATACATGAAAGTCTGCATGGAGTTTGCTAAAAAAAAATACCTGAAGGACTCCAAGATGGTGGGAAATAAGATTCTCTGGTCTGATGAGACCAAGAAAGAACTTTTTGGCCTTAATTCTAAGCGATGTGTGTGGAGAAAACCAGGCACTGCTCATCACCTGTCCAATACAGTCCCAACAGTGAAGCATGGTGGTGGCAGCATCATGCTGTGGGGGTGTTTTTCAGCTGCAGGGACAGGACGACTGGTTGCAATCGAGGGAAAGATGAATGCGGCCAAGTACAGGGATAGCCTGGACGAAAAACTTCTCCAGAGTGCTCAGGACCTCAAACTGGGCCGAAGGTTTACCTTCCAACAAGACAATGACCCTAAGCACACAGCTAAAATAACGAAGGAGTGGCTGCACAACAACTCCGTGACTGTTCTTGAATGGCCCAGCCAGAGCCCTGACTTAAACCCAATTGAGCATCTCTGGAGAGACCTAAATATGGCTGTCCACTAATGTTTACCATCCAACCTGACAGAATTGGAGAGGATCTGCAAGGAGGAATGGCAGAGGATCCCCAAATCCAGGTGTGGAAAACTTATTGCATCTTTCCCAAATAGACTCATGGCTGTATTAGATCAAAAGGGTGCTTCTACTAAATACTGAGCAAAGGGTCTGAATACTTAGGACCATGTGATATTTCAGTTTTTCTTTTTTAATAAATCTGCAAAAATGTCAACAATTCGGTGTTTTTCTGTCAATATAGGGTGCTGTGTGTACATTAATGAGGAAAAAAATGAACTTAAATGATTTTAGCAAATGGCTGCAATATAACAAAGAGTGAAAAATTGAAGGGGGTCTGAATACTTTCCGTCCCCACTGTATATCTTATTCACCATTTGTATACTATGCCACAGCATTAATTGTTCACCTTAGTAGGTTCTGTAACCCTGTTTTGGGATCCTTATCATATTGTGTTTTTTCCCTTAGAGTGATATATATTTTTATTTTATTACCGTTTCGGTTATGGATTAGCGCAGCACCACCCCCCATTCTTACAATGTGAATAAAGGCCTAACTTGTCCTGTAGACAATGCACAAATTCTTAAAGTGGAGTTCCACCCAAATTTTGAACAATATCTGTATGTATTCTCTTCCTTGCCTAGATGCTGACATGCCGTTTAAAAAAATTGAAATCGCCGTAATTACATTTTATTTTTTTATTCTTCTTTGCACTTCCTGGTTCTCCTCCCGTGGGAGTAGGCGTGTTTCTAGCCTCTCCCAGACTCCTGGGAGCTAGTCTCAGGCTTCCCAGGATGCCACTGAGCATGTGCGGGAACGAGCGGTGAATGCTGGGAGCACAGCATTCACCACATCCAGGAAATAAATGCTTGTGGGCTTCAAATGCCCACAATGAAGATGGAAACCGCCTGCAGTGAATAATATAAGTTATTCTTTCCGACGAAATCTGACACAGGTGGACATATTACATACAATATGTGAGTATGTAATGCTGAGAAGAAAAGTTTGTGAATGAACTCAAAAAAAAAAAAAAAAAAACGATAGATAGGTGGACCCCCGCTTTAAGGATCCAACAGATAAAAAGTTGTAATCCCTGTTAAAATCTTCTTTTTCCATGGCAGGTGCCGTTACTCAGCCTGCAGTCGCTGCAATAGGCATCTGTCAATCCCTAAAGGACCAATTTAAACAGGCCCTTAGAGAGCTTCATGCACAACAAGCTCGGAATTTGGCTGAACTACCAAAAGCATTATGCTTTGCCATAGATGCCATTAAAGATTCTATTCACCAGGCATCGCCTTACGCTTGTGCATATGCGTAGAATCCTGTGGTTAAAAAAAATTGGTCAGCTGAAGCACCATGTAAAAACCTCCTAACTAGGTTCCCTTTTCATGGGGAGTGGCTATTTGGAGAAGACTTGGACAAATATATCCAAACAATTTCTAGTGGGAAAAGTACTCTCTTGCCAGTCAAAAGAAAGTATAAACTCCCTTCATTTAAACTGGCTGTTTCCCCTGCACCAGGGGCTTCCGCCTCTAGGCAGTGGCGATGGCCTCCGCCGTCAGACTCTAGAGGAAAACCTCAGAGTCAGACCCAGGCTCAAAAGAAGTCCTGGGGTCGGAAACCTGCAAAGCAGAATCCTAAAGCCTCATCATGAAGTGGCAACCCCCCTCACCAAGGTGGGGGGAAGACTTCTGCAGTTTTCAGAAGTCTGGAAAGAGGAAATTCAGGACAGATGGGTCATCTCCACGGTAACGCTGGGGTACGAGTTGGAATTTCCACCGTCTCGCTTCCTGAGGTCAAGCGTTCCCAAAGATCCAGAGAAAAGACAATCTCTGTTTCAGGCACTAGACCGATTAATATCTCAAGGGGTGATTATACAGATCCGCACAAAAGAGCAAGGTCTGGGGTTTTATTCAAATCTTTTCATGGTACCAAAACCAAATGGGCGTCAGACCCATTCTAGATCTAAGAAATCTAAATCAGTTCCTGAAGATCCACTCCTTTCGCACGGAGACTATCAGGTCTGTAGTTTCTATCATTCTAGGAGGAGAACTTCTGGCATCAATTGACATCAGGGATGCATATCTGCATGTCCCTAAATTTCCCGCTCATCAAAAGTTTCTGCGGTTCAAGTTAGAACAGCAGCATTTCCAGTTTGTAGCCCTGCCCTTCAGGCTAGCCACAGCACCCCGGGTGTTCACCAAAGTGCTGGTCCCACCTCTAGCCAGGTTAAGGGCACAGGGCATAACAGTCATAGCGTACCTAGACGATCTATTCCTAATAGATCAGTCAGTGGCTCGTTTGGAGCAAAGCATGCGCACTACAACCAACTATCTGGAAAGTTTGGGTTGGATTCTCAACCTAGAGAAATCTTCCTTAATAACGCTAAAAAGGCTGGAGTACTTGGGTCTGATCATAGACACAGCCCAGGAAAAAGTGTACTTACCTCAGACAAAAATCAACTCCATAAGAGAGCTGGTACGGGTGGTCAGGTCAAAGGGCGATCCTTCCATTCACCTTTTGCATGAGGTTGCTAGAAACCATGGTGGCTTCATTCGAAGCAGTTCCCTATGCCCAGTTCCATTCAAGACTGTGGCAAAACAGTATCCTGTCTGCTTGGAACAAAACAATTCAAGCTTTAGACTTGCCAATGCGGCTGTCCCCAAGAGTGCCCCAAAGCCTCTTGGTGGTTACTAACCCAGAATCTGTTGAAAGGAAAATCCTTCAGACCAGTCATCTGGAAAGTGGTAACAGATGCCAGCCTTTCAGGCTGGGGAGCAGTACTAGAAAAGACAACTGTCCAGGGACAGTGGTCAAGATACGAAAGAACCTTGCCCATCAATAAGAGATTCGGGCAGTGCGTCTGGCTTTAAAGGCCTGGACTTTCAGGTTACGTGATTGTCCTGTCATGATTCAATCTGACAATGCCACAGCTGCGGCCTATATCAATCACCAAGGGGGCACCAAGAGTCTCTCAGCGCAGAGAGAGGTGAACCATATTCTAACTTAGGCAGAAAGGAATGTTCTATGCATATCAGCAGTCTTCATTCCGAGAAGAGATTTGGCACGCAGACTACTTAAGTCACCAGCAGTTATTCCCAGGGGAATGGTCTCTTCACCCTGACATATTTCGGGCTGTTTGCCAAAGATGGGGGACTCCGGACGTAGATCATGTTGAACCTGGACATTAGAAGTTAACTTTGTTGCCAGAACAAGGGATCCACTTGCATGCGGAACAGATGCGTTGGTGACCCCATGGGATCAGTTCTCACTGATCTATGCGTCCCCCCCCCCCCCCCCCCCCATTCAGTTGCTGCCTCAACTTCTTTGCAGGATCAAGCTGGAAAGAAAGCCGGTAATTCTGGTGGCACCAGCATGGCCCAGGTCATGGTATGCAGAAATCGTAAAGATAGCAGTGGAGGGCCCATGGTCCCTCCCACTACGGCCAGATCTGCTCTCACAGGGACAGATATTCCATCCTTCCTTACGGTCTCTAAATTTTAACGGCTTGGCTATTGAAACCCACATTCTGAAGAAACGTGGGCTTTCCGGGTCAGTTATCCCTACCCTGATTAATGCAAGGAAGCCAGCTTCCAGAACTATATATTATAGGGTCTGGAGGGGTTATGTTTCCTGGTGTGAATCCAAGGGTTGGCACCCTCGGAGATGTATCATAGGCAGAATCCTTGCCTATCTACAATTAGGGGTAGAAATGAAATTGGCCTTGAGTACTATTAAAGGCCAAGTCTCAGCTTTATCAGTCTTATTTCAAAGACCACTTGCTATTCATCCTTTTAGTCCGGGGGTTTTATGCAAGGGGTGACACAGCTTAATCCACCCGTCAGACCTCCCTTGAACCCTTGGGTCTTGAACTTAGATTTGTCTGTGTTACAAAAACAGCCATTTGAACCAATACAACATATTCCCTTAGTCCTTCTGACAAGGAAGTTGGTATTGTTGGTTGCTATATCCACAGCAAGGAGGGTTTCAGAATTGCCTGCTCTTTCTTGTAAAGAGCCATATTTGATTATTCATGAGGACAGAGTGGTGTTACGCCCTCGTCCAGGCTTTTTGCCAAAAGTGGTCTCCGGTTTTCACCTGAACCAAGATACTGTCCTGCCATCGTTTTTTCCAAAACCATGTTCCAGGGAAGAAAAGCCACTACATTGTCTTGATGTGGTGAGAGCAGTGAAGATCTGTTTAAAGGCAACTGTTCAGATTCGTAAGACTGATGTCTGATTTATTCTGCCAGAGGGTCCTAAGAAGGGACAGGCAGCGTCGAAATCCACTGTCGCTAAGTGGATTCGGCAAGTTATAATTCAAACGTATGATTTAAGGGGTAAGATTCCCCCTTTTCAAGTTAAGGCGCACTCTACTACGGTGGTTAGTGCTTCTTGGGCAGTGCGTCATCAGGCCTCCATGGCTCAGATCTGTAAGGCTGCAACTTGTTGTTCAGTGCATACATTCACAAAATTTGATCAGCTGGATGTAAGGAGGTATGAGGATATCGCCTTTGGGTGCAGTGTGCTGCAGGCAGCAGTATAGATCCTCAAGTCTGGTACCCTCCGGGTTGTGTCTCCCTCTCTTCAAGTAGCATTGCTATGGGACGTCCCATTAAGTAATTACTTAAGGCTCTGTGTCCCATGATGTGCGATAAAGAAAATAGGATTTTCTTTATCGTACATCACGGGACACAGAGCACTATAATAATGACTATCTGGGTTATATGCTACCTTTAGATGATTGGACACTGGCAACCAATAGTAAGAAGGT
The DNA here is from genome assembly GCF_042186555.1 of Aquarana catesbeiana. NCBI lineage: Eukaryota > Metazoa > Chordata > Amphibia > Anura > Ranidae > Aquarana > Aquarana catesbeiana. The sequence continues at coordinate 261,322,208 of NC_133329.1, read as the reverse complement.
TCCTCCCATATAACCCCTCCCATACAGGAAGTACCTTTTTAGTTTTTTGCCAGTGTCTTGAAGGTGATGGTCACGGCTGTGGAAGTTCTTCAATAATGTCCCAGTGAGGATGTTATAATCGGATCAATTCGGATGGCTTATTAAAAGCTAAAGTGGATGGTACCCGAGCCTTGGTTCAAGAATAAGGTTTTGCTTGTAATGTGTCTTTTATGGCGCTGGACCCTTGTTATATGGTATTCCTGGTCATCTGCCCAAGGAAACCAGAAGGGTGCTTTACAGGTCCAATGGTGTGGACCCCGAGAAAAAGGGGGACCCGGTCCTTGGAGGGGCTCAGTGGTGCTACCCGCGGTGATGGGGGAAGATTGGGCCTGTTACAGACCCTGCAGCGAGGATCGGTGAGTGCTCCCTCTGGAGGCCTAAACTGTATTACTGTGTTGCTTTAACATGTATTGTGTTTGCCAAGATTCAGTGCCTCATATTCCCTCTGTGCACTTGGCGGGTGGGTGTCGCGCGTACGTGTGTTTCGGGGTCCAGGCCCGCGTGCACGGGGTGGGAAGCCCGCCGCATGCTTTGCGGCGTGGATGGATGCGCGTGGTGATGTTCCCCATGGGCGTGCGCATGCGCAGTAAGATCCCGGGCGTGCGTGCGTCACGTGACGGCACGCGCAGATGAGGGAAGTCGGCGACCGCGTGTGTCTTTGCTGCTTGTCAGTATAGGCTCACAGAGCCAGGACTGTTACGGTGGGACACAGAAGTCGGGGCACGTGAGTTGGGCATTTGCAACACGACGTAGGCCGGGAGAGTTGCTATACGCTGGGCTCGGCTATATAGCACAAGAGAGAGTATATACATATATATTTTTCCTCAAACCCTGTAAGCAATGTCTTCCAGAAAACGAGGTGCAGGGAGCAGGGGTTAAAGGGACTCTTTCAAAAACAGGAGATCAACCTCGAGCTACTGCTATCAATCTCCCCTGAAAGACCTTCGGCATCTGGCCTAGCTGAGCCGTTGCATTTGTCAGGCGTTGTGGCCACTACCAATATCCCTGTATCGGCTTATGTTACTAAGTATGATTTGACATCAGCCCTAGCTGGCCTTGAGGGCAAGATAGTGGGTATGATTGCCTCAGTAACGCAGGGAGGGAAGAAAAGTAATAGGTCTCCCTCTCCTGAGCCTGGTCCCAGTGGAGAATCACTAGAGCACCAGGACTCTCTTAGCCAGTTGGGTCCTTGTGATTTGGATCCAGAATGGGCAGAGGATTTGGAGGAGGTGGCCGCAAAGGATAGGGAAGAGGAGGCTGAAGAGTCCTCGGCTGGGGATTCAAGTTCCGAGGAACCGATGTCGGCTTCCCAATCCCAAAAATTATTCATTCAGTCTTTGGCTGAAATTGTGAGAGCAGGATTTAAGTTACCCCCAGTACAGGGACCGGGACTTTCCTGTTCTACGTTGGGATCCTTAAGGCCTCAGCAGGGTTCCCAGGCATTCTCTGTGCATCAATTATTGGAGCAGCTGATTTACGCTGACTGGGAGCACCCGGACAGGATATATTTGCCTCCAAAAAGGTTCTCCTTTTTATACCCTATGGAGGAAAAATTCAGAAAAAGGTGGGATGCGCCTTTGGTTGATGCTGCCATTTCATCAGTGAATAAAAGCTTAACCTGTCCAGTGGATAATGCAGAAGGGTTTAAAGATCCAGCGGATAAAAAGCTGGAATCTTTACTGAAAGCCTTCTTCGCGGTGGCTGGGTCAGCAGTACAACCGGCAGTCGCAGCTATCGGTATTTGTCAGTCCTTGAAGGACAGTTTTAAAAGATTGGTCAGGAATGTACCTGTTCCGGAGGAGTTTTCTGACGAATTGTCAGAACTTTCTTGCGCTTTATGTTTTGCGGTAGACGCATTAAAGGACTCGATTCAGCAGATGTCTCATTTTTGCGCTACTCTCAATCCATATGCGCAGGGTCTTGTGGCTAAAGAACTGGTCAGCTGAGATGCCATGCAAAAGGCTACTTGCGGCTTTTCCCTTCCATGGTGAGCGTCTGTTTGGAGAAGATCTGGATAAATATATCCAAAAGATCTCAGGAGGTAAGAGCTCCTTGCTTCCAGTTAAATGAAGGAATAAGCAGCCTTCCTTTTAAGATTCCCAACGCTCCCGGTCCAGGCGCCTCTTCTCCCAAGAAGTATCGACGGCCTCAGCAGCCTACGTTTAAGAAACCTCAGGGTCAAAAAAGACCTTGGACCCAGAAGCCAGCCAAAACCAATTCCAAGTCCTCCTTGTGAAGGGGCACCCCCACTCTTGCAAGTGGGGGGAAGGCTGCGGCGGTTCGCAGATGCTTGGGGGAAATTTTGGTTCAGGACAGGTGGGTCATTTCTACGGTAACACAAGGTTACAAAATAGTTCCGGGATTTTCCTCCGAATTGGTTTCTGGTATCCAGGGTTCCATCGGACCCAGTAAAAAGGAAAAGCCTTTTCCTTGCTTTAAAACAGCTAGAAAGGCAGAAGGTAATTATCGAGGTTCCGCACAAAGAAAGATTCAAAGGATACTATTCGAACCTATTCACAGTGCCCAAACCAAATGGGGAGGTAGGGCCCATTTTGGACCTCAAGTCCCTAAATTCCTTTTTAAACGTCCGAACCTTCCAGATGGAGTCGGTTCGTTCAGTAGTCGCATCCTTGAAGAGAGGATTTTTTAGCATCCATAGACATCAAGGATGCATGCCTACATGTGCCAATTTTCGGTCCGCATCAAAGGTTCCCACGCTTCGCAGTAGAGGGGCGTCCTTTCCAGTTTGTGGCACTTCCGTTTGGTCTAGCCACGGCCCCTCGAGTCTTCACAAAGGTTTTGGCTCCAGTATTGGCTTTTCTAAGGTCCCAAAAGATCTTGGTGGTAGGATATCTGGACGACCTTCTGTTAAAGGACCAGTCTTACTCCACCTTAGTGCAAAACGTTTCAACTACCGTTCATTTCCTAAAGTTCCTAGGCTGGATCCTGAATACGGACAAATCAGCCCTTCGGCCAAGTCAGGTCTTAACATATCTAGGCCTAATCCTAGATACAACCCAGAAAAGGGTAATTTTACCTCTCTTAAGGGTTAGGTCCATAGTGGAGCTGGTCCAAGAAGTCAAAGGGGTACAAAGGCCTTCTATTCGGCTGTGCGTGAGGCTGCTGAATAAGATGGTGGTGTCTTTCAGCGCAGTTCCTTACGCACAGTTTCACTCCAGGTTGTTCCAAAGGACTATCCTGGAAGCATAGAACAAGTCTGCTCTAACCTTAGATCATCCCATGTCTCTATCTCTACAGGTAAAACAGGCCTTTCTTGGGGACCAACTTGAGGGGCGGAAAATCCTTTCCGCCTGTGACCTGGAGGGTGGTGACTACGGACGCCAGCTGTCTCGGCTGGGGAGCAGTCCTAGAAGAGGACTCAGTACAGGGAGTATGTTCCCAAGTAGAGAAGACCTTGCCCATCAATCTGCTGGAAATCCGGGCAGCTCGTTTGGCTCTCCTATTCTGGACGTCCAGATTGCGGGGGTTTCCAGTCAGAGTCCAGTCCGACAACTCCACGGTGGTGGCATACATCAACCACCAAGGGGGAACCTGGAGCCGGGCAGCCCAAAGAGAAGTAGATCACATAGTGATTTGGGAAGAAGGGTACGTGCCGTTTCTGTCGGCAGGCAGGTGTGGACAATTGGCTGGCGGACTACCTAAGTCGTCAGCAATTGTTACCAGGGGAATGGTCCCTTCACCCCAAGGTTTTCCGTCAAATCTGCCAGCGTTGGGGGATGCCAGAGGTGGATCTTCTGGCCTCCAGGTTCAACGCCGAGGTGGACAGCTTTGTATCCAGGACCAGGGATCCACTTGCTGTAGGGACGGACGCGTTGGTGATTCCCTGGAATCAGTTTTCCCTAATTTACGCTTTTCCTCCGATCCAGATGCTGCCGTGCCTGCTACGCAGGATACAGGAGGAGCAGACGACAGTAATTCTAGTGGCCCCAGGATGGCCCAGGAGGTCCTGTTACTCAGAGATTGTAAGGATGGTGGTGGAGGACCCGTGGTGCCTCCCATACCGTCCAAACCTGCTGTATCAAGGTCCCATATACCATCCTTCTTTACGGTCGCTGAATTTGATGGCATGGCTATTGAGACCAGAGTGCTAAAAGACCGTGGTGTCAGAGGATCTATACTGTCTACTCTGATAAATGGTAGAAAGCCAGTTTCTAGAAGTATTTACCATAGGGTCTGGAAATCCTATATTTCCTGGTGCGAGAGGAGAAGATGGCACCCTCGCAAGTATTCGATTGGGAGGGTCCTTGCCTTTCTTCAAACAGGAATTGATTTAAACCTATCTCTAAGGACCATTAAGGGACAAATTTTGGCCTTATTGTTTTCTTTCCAGAGGCCAATCGCATCTCATTCTTTAGTACGAGCCTTCGTCAAGGGGGTGCTGCACTTAAGGCCGCCGATTAAGCCGCCTTTATGCCCCTGGGACTTGAACTTGGTGCTATCAGCTCTACAGAGTCAAACCTTTGAACCTATTAGGCATATTCCTTTGATCCTATTAACTAGGAAATTGGTCTTTTTGGTGGCCATAACCTCGGCTAGAAGGGTGTCAGAGTTGGCCGCCCTTTCTTGTGAAAAACCCTTTCTGTTTGTACATCAGGACAAGGTGGTGATGCGACCACATCCAGATTTTTTACCTAAGGTGGTTTCCAGTTTTCACCTGAATCAGGATATAATTTTACCTTCCTTCTTTCCCAACCCTAGGTCTAAGAAGGAAAGGTCGCTTCACTCACTGGATGTGGTGAGAGCAGTAAAGGTTTACTTAAATATGTCAGCTCCCTTTCGGAAGACTGACTCACTTTTCTTTCTGCCAGACGGTCCTAAGAAGGGACAGGCAGCAACAAGTTCAACTATCTCTAGGTGGATTCGCCAGGTCATTATCCAGGCTTATGAGTTGAAACACAAGGTTCCACCTTGATATCTCAAAGCTCACTCTACTAGAGGAGTTAGTACATCATGGGCAGTGCGCCAACAGGTGTCTATGGCTCAGGTTTGCAAAGCGGCCGCTTGGTCTTCAGTTCATACATTCACCAGATTTTACCAACTGGATGTTAGTTCTCAAGGGGAGACTGTTTTTGGCCACAGCATGCTGCAAGCAGCTTTATAGGTCTTGGGCCTAAAAGGGAGTCTAGGAATACTATGTTCCCTCCCCTTAAATGAATTGCTTTAGGACATACCCAGATAGTCATTATTATGGTGCTCTGTGTCCCGTGATGTACGATAAAGAAAAATTGATTTTTTTAAACAGCTTACCTGTAAAATCCTTTTCTTGGAGTACATCACGGGACGCAGAGGTCCCTCCCCTCTTTTCTGGGATCTTCATTGCTTGCTACAAAACTAAAGGTACTTCCTGTATGGGAGGGGTTATATGGGAGGAATCTTCTTACTATTGGTTGCCAGTGTCCAATCACCTAAAGGTAGCATATAACCCAGATAGTCATTGTTATGGGGCTCTGTGTCCCGTGATGTACTCCAAGAAAAAGATTTTACAGGTAAGCTGTTTTAAAAATCCCTCCCCTCTTTTTTTGGGATTTAAAGTGGAGTTCCACCCACTTTTACAACTCTTCAGCATCCCTCATTAAACTGTGCACTGTAAACAAATTGGATATTTTTTTTATTTTTTTTTTCTCAGCACCTACTGTATATCTGCTGTATTAATTTTTCACTTCCTCTTCCCTGGCTGCGGCCCATCGCATCATTTCCTGTTTGCAATGCTTTCTGGGAAGGGGCGGCAACTTCCTCTGAAACTGCCGTTGCTATGGAAACCTGACCTGAAACCTATTATACTGCTTGTGCTGCACTGAGCATGTGCGAGATCTGCAAGGATGAGATCCAGGAAGAAATACAGTCTGGCTTTAGATGCCCACACTTAAGATGGCTACGGCCTGCTGTAAGTTTATAAAATAACAAACTACTAATATAAACTAACAAAACAGACCTTAGTTTACAGACTAACTTTACTAGAATACATTAAGCTTGTGTATTATAGGGGTATTTTTATTTAAAAAGTATAATTTCGACCGGAACACCACTTTAAGTATATTGCTTTGCTACAAAAACCGATGTGCTCCTGGAAGGAGGAGGGGTTATATAGGGGGTGAGCTTCTTGGATTGGGTATACCAGTGTCCATCACCTGAAGGTGGCCTATAACACATTAAGTAATTAGTTAAGGCTCTGTGTCCCATGATGTACTCCAAGGATTTTACAGGTAAGCTGGAGTCAATTTAGAGAAGGGGAGGATCAGAGAGAGAGAGGCTCACACAGCCTTTATACACAATGCAGAGGATTAACCCCTTAAGTTCCACAGTGAGTATAACAAGCATGCTTTACTGCATATACAGACTGATTTTACTGTTGTGGGTTTAGTAACACTTTAAGTGTAAGATCTTTAACTACAGTAGCTTTTCAGAAATTTAACAGGTTATATTCTTGACATAACTTTTAATGTGGAACTTCACTCTTTCAATCAACTTTGACTATTTTTAATACTTATGCTGCTAGCATTTGTAAATGGGAAAGTTTATCATATTTACTTGCTTCAAACCTTTTTTTTTTTTTTTTTTTTTTTTTTTTTTATAACATTTCTTCTGTTACTTTTGAGTCTCCAGGCCTAGGCAAATTATATCATACATCCCAGGAGTCTTTGGGAGGGGAGGAGGCATTTTCTCAGCTATGCGCACCCTCCTGTCTGCTAAGGGCAGATGGATTCCAGGAAGTAAATGCTACAATAATCATTTGCCTTTACACAAGATGACTGACCACAAATGCTAGATGCTAGGGGGTGTTTTTTCAATGTGGTGTTATTTGTTTTTTGTTTTTAGTGTGGGATCAGTCAAAGCTAAGCCTGTATAATTGGCTGTGGTATGAAACTACAACATACAACTCTTATGTGGAAGAGACATCCTATGAGAACTCATTGCTGGTTAAACGCTCTGGAGCCCTGGCCCTCAGTTCTCTTACTCATGTGATGCGCAGTCTTACCCCAAATGCCAGGTAAGCAAAATCTGCTCTATATTTTAGCAATATCATTACAGGCCCGCACAAGGTTTTCTAATATTTCTGGTCACGAGCTGTTTAGATCTCTAAATATAATCTGTTAACAATTCCATCTCAATATCTCTATCTCTGCACAAGCTGCTTATGTGGAGATAAGCTGATCTCCTAGGCAAACCATCTAGAATAACGTTCTTCCACTGTGACCACCATTGCATTATCATGATTGACACATGAGGTCTGTAAATTAAAATTCATAGAGCGTTTTTTTTCCTTCTTAAGCCTAGTACACACGGGCCGAATGTCGGGCGACATTGCCCATTTAAAAGAAACCAGCTGACATTCGGCCCGTGTGTACTGCAGCTGGTCTGACAGAAGCCAGCTTCTGTTGAAGGGGCATGATCAAAAAAGGTCTGCCGATCGGCGCTCTGAGCCAATGGCTGAGAGTACTGACCGGAATGTGATGGCGGGGGGCTGTCCCCCTGTTGAAACACAATAGAACAGCAGTGGAGTTTGCTGTACTAACATTGGATTGTTGGTACAGCAGATCTGAGCTGTCAGTTTTTTGGGGTTTTTTTTTTTTCATTCAGCCCACTGGGGTGAATGGGGAAAAAAAACTATCAGTGTGTGCTAGACTTTAGGCTCCATGCACACTAGCATTTTTTTTAAGCCAAAAAAAAGTTGGAAAAAATGCTGGTAATAGCTTTTTGTAGTAAAAGGGGGGAAAAAAGCTAAAAAAAAAAAAAAAAATTGCTATTAGTAGTGTTTAGGAGCATTTCTGCTGGCAAAATGCTCCAAGAAACACAAATTTTTTGCTTCTAGATGCTGAAGCTTGAAAAACACTAATAGCCTAAGGTAGTGTCCGTGGACATATAGGATAACACTATATAGCTTCTAGGAGCTGAAAAAAAACGCTAGTGTGCATGGAGCCTTATGCTGGCCGTACACTTTACGAAAACTCATTTTGGAAAAACGAACATTCAGCCATGAGAGCAATCGATAGTGCATCATGTAATGACCGATAAATCGTTCAATAGACCTAAATAAATACATTTTTTGTTTGTTTTTTCACATATACCTAGTGCAAATAGTTTAGACAGGAAACGCATTACCCTTTCAATTTATCATTCGTTCGACAGAACATTTCCAAACTTGTCCTTCCTTTATTTTTATTTTTTTGGGGCTCAAAAACGTCCTAACCGATTACCAATTTGTGCCCATTAACTGGCCGAAAAACGAATGAACTGTCTAACCGAATTTCGGACAATTTTTCGTATAGTGTATGGCCAGCATAAGACTTGCTCAGCTATAATGTGCTGAGGAGTGGCCACATAGTTGCTACTTTCTAAAAATGTTTCTACTTACTTAGAACTTTTGATACCTAGTGAGCAGGAAGTCATGCAGTGGGCCTTTCCTATATATGATCAGGATATAAATGGTGCTTGGCAATGTACAGTGTGGCACAATATGTTGCCCAGTGTGATTAAATCTATTTTTTTTTCCATAGGACTCTTTTCTTTTACTGTGTCATTATTATGTTTTTCTCTGTGGCCTCATTCATGTGTATCAAATGGAATCCTTCAAGACCTCTGTGTAATGTTTATAAAATGATGTGCATTTTTATGTACATTGCAGTTTTGTGAGGGAAGCTTTTATGTCTAAAACAAACCTATCATCCTTTACTAGACTTCCCCCTTTTATTGTTGCTCCCACAGTGCTCAGATTGCTGTTGACACAGTGTCAACTTCTCAACTTCTCTCTACTTTCTGGTATGGGGAAGCATGTGACATGCCTCCCCACAATGCAGCTTTGGGGGATCACCAAGGGGAAGGGCAATGCCATTCAGTAACCAATAATATTAGGCATTGTTGACAATTGCCATTGGCTTTGTGGAGGAGCAGAGGATGGATTAGAAATGTTTGGTATTGACAGGTTTACGTTAACCACCTAAGTACCAGCATGTATCACCCCTTCATTACCAGATCATTTTTCAGTTTTCAACACTGTGATACTTTGACTCAAAATGACTTGTGTCATACAACACTGTATAAATTTACCAAATAAATGTTATATCATTTTGTGAGACCTATACATTGCTCTATTGGTGATATTTAATAACCACATTTTATTTTTGACTATATAGAAGACCAAAAATTTTGAAAGCAAGGCTTCACTTACTTTCTGTTGTTGTTGTTTAGTCGTGTCCGACTGTTCGTGATCTCATGGACCATACCTCGCCAGGCTTTTCTGTCCTCCACTGCCTCCCGGAGTCCTCTCTTCGCATTAGGTGGCCAAGGTATTTGAGTTGCAGCTTCAGGATCTGTCATTCCCATGAATATTCAGGGTTAATTTCCTTCAGGATTGATTGGTTTGACCTTCTTGCCATCCAAGGGACTTTCTAGAGTCTTTTCCATTACCATAGTTCAAAAGCATCAATTCTTAGGCATTCAGCCTTCCTTATGGTCCAACTTTCACAGCCATAGATTACTACTGGGAATTCCATAGCTTTGACTATATGGCACTTTGTCGGTAGGGTCATGTCTCTGCTTTTTTGTAATGTTGTCTAAGTTTGCCATTGCTTTCCTCCCAAGAAGCAAGCGTCTCCTAATTTCATGGCTCCAGTCACCGTCTGCCGTGATCTTGGAGCCTAGGAAGATAAAATCTGTCACCGTTTCAATTTCTTCTCCTCCTATTTGCCAAGGAGTGATGGGACTGGGTTGCCATGATCATAGTTTTCTTAATGTTCAATTTCAGGCCAGTTTTTGCGCTCTCCTCCTTCACCTTCATTAAGAGACTCTTTAGTTCTTTTTCACTTTCTGTCATTAGTGTGGTATTGTCTGCATATCTCAAGTTGTTGATATTTCTCCCTGCGATCTTAACTCCGGCTTGTGATTCATCGATCCTGGCATTTTGCATGATGTTCACTGCATATAAGTTAAATAAGTAGGGTGACAATATACATCCTTGCTGCACTCCTTTCTCAATTTTGAACCAGTCAGTTGTTCCATGTCCTGTTCTAACTGTTGCTTCTTGACTTGCATACAGGTTTTTCAGAAGACAGGTGAGGTGGTCTGGTATTCCTATATCTTTCAGTGTTTGCCACATCTTGTTGTGAGCCACACAATCAAAGGCTTTACTGTAGTCAATAAAGCAGAAGTAGACGTTCTTCTGGAACTCTTTTGCTTTCTCCATGATCCAGCGAATGTTGGCAATTTGATCTCTAGTTCCTCTGCCTCTTCGAAATACAGGTTGTATTTGTGGTAGCTCTCGGTTTACATGCTTCTGAAGCCTAGCTTTTAGAATTTTCAGCATAACCTTGCTAGCGTGTGAAATGACTGCGATCGTATGGTAGTTTGAACATTCTTTGGCGCTGCCTTTCCTTAGTATCAGACTGTAAACTGACCTCTTCCAGTCTTTTATAGCTTTCTGTTAGAATTCCTTGCAAATAAAAATGCCAAGACAGTACAGAAATACCCCAAATTACCCTTTCTTGTTAAGTAGACACCTCAAAGTGATCTAATTTTAGTTTTTTTTTTTTTTTTTTTTTCCCACAGTTTTCTGGAAATTAAGAAATATGCTGGAATTAAGGGGGTATAACCACTTGACCTCCAGAAGGTTTTACCCCCTTTGTGATAAGGGCTTTTTTTGCTATTCAGCACTGCGCTACTTTAACTGGCAATTGTGCGGTCACGCAACACTATATCCAAATGAAAGTTTATTTTTTTTAATCATTTTTTTTTCACACAAATAGCTTTCCTTTGGTGGTATTTGAATTACCACTGGGCTTTTTTTTTGTGTTTTTTTTTTTTTTGTTTGTTTTTGTTTTTTGCTATATAAATAAAAAGACCCAAAATTCTCAACAAATAAACTAGATTTTCTGTTATAAAACATATATGATACCATCATATTTCTTCATATATTTAAACTAAAATGTATTCTGCTACATGTCTTTGGTTAAAAAAAAATACAAATTCAGGTGTATATATATTTGAAAATTGATCAGTTCTGTTTTACTGATGGCCTATCTAGTTTCTTGAGGGCCTAAAATGCCAAAACAATACAAATACCTCCCAAATGACCCCTTTTTGTAATATAGACAGTCCAAGGTATTAAAAGGCATGCAAGTTTTTTTTTTAAGTTTTGAACATTTTTGTCACTTTTTGTTTGGAAAATGGAGACATTTAAATAAATATGTTATATTTACATATTGTCAACAGTGCAGTACAGTGTCATCATATGACTAGTGTGGCGGTGATCAGAGATACTGACTGGTGACAGTATGTTTAAAAAAAAAAAAAAAAAATTTTTGTAAACGTTTTTGTTCTCCTTTTTTTTACGATAATTTTTTTTCCATACATTCTGTGATCACAGTAGTTCAGTGTCACTGTAGTGTGGAATAAGTAGAAATAGTAGATTATTATTATAAATATATATATATTTTTCTCTATTATTGCTTATAAGAGTGATTTAGTTTTAGCTGTCATGCATGGCTTTCATTCACGACAGCTTGTGATCTGTGATTGGCTACAGCTAATCACATGGTACCTGGTGCTGTGATTGGCCCAGGTACCATTTGATATCTGTGTCGCAGCATCACAATCGTAAGCAAAACAGTCACGATTGGAAGCCATTTATGACTGTGTTGTTGATACTCTAATCTGTATGCCCCAGAGGGCATGCCATTGTGCTTGTGCTCAGTGACTTACAAGTAGGTCACGGAGCCTGCAGCTGCCACTCTGCCACAATAAATGTACTGTGGCGGGGTGGCACGTGGATGAACATGCAGCTTAGTAATAGTGTACTAGATACTGTAAATGTACAGTTCACACACACAGAGCGATCAGAAGGTGAAGGGGTTAATTTACAGGTCACACACAGTGATAGAATGGAAGAGGTTTAATGTACAGATGTGCAGGATAAGGGAGGGGAGGGGTCAGTGTACAGGGTAAATCAGACAGGAGGGAGCTGACATATATTGTGAAGGGGTGGATTTTCTGACACTGTTACTATATTGCACTGCTGCTGACTAGTGTCCAGTAGGCTTTCTTTCCTCTCGCATATTGATCAGTGTGTGAGAGTAAAGAGTGCTTACTGATTGCCAGCCAGTAAAATGACACAGTTGCCAATGGCAGCCGTTGTTTACATTTAGTAATGCTATGATTGGTCACGAGTGATTACATGGTATAGAACAACTATCATTGGCTCTGTAGCTTTTTGCCTGTAATCCATTGTGTCCAGTCACATCACGACCACAGGATTAGATGTACTTAATGGTATGTTGTCCCCCCAGCTCTGTAACACTGGGAGAGCGGACCGGACGTTTATGTATAGTGGCAAGTCATTAACCACTTGCCGCCCGCGCTATAGCCGAAAGAGGGCTACAGGCTATGGACATGCGTGCTCTGTGATCGCCGCGTCTGTGAGACTCAGGTGATCATAGATCCGGTAAGGGTCAATCACAGCAGGCCCTTTACCAATGACAGCTGATCACGGAAATAAACAGATGCCGGTTATGGTTTTTTTAATACTTCATGCTGCTAGCGCGAAGGGGAAAAAAAGCAGCGGCTTCAAGTGATACTAAAGCTTTGTTTTTTTTGTTTTTTTAAATAGCAAACATGTCATACTTACCTCTACTGTGCAGCTCGTTTTGCACAGAATGGCCCCGAACACCCTCTTCTGGGGTCCCTTGGCGGCTCTCGCTGCTCCTTCCCGCATTAGATAACCCCCTAGGAGAAGCGCTCTCCCGAGGGGGTTACCTTGCGGGCACACTCCCAAGTCATTCATTCAGCGTCCTTAGCCGAATATATGACTCGGCCCCGGTGCCCAGGTCATTGGATTTGATTGACAGCAGCGATCCATGGCTGCGATCCGATCAAAGCCGGGACTCCGTGGAGAGAAGGACTACGTGTTCCCGCCAAAGAATATGAAGGGGCTCAGGTAAGTAAAACGGGGGGCTAGTGGGCCCGGTGACTGCCAGGCGTATTTTCACCTTAATGCATAGGATGCATTAAGGTGAAAAAACACACACCTTTACAACCCCTTTCAGTTAGAGGGACATTGGTCCCCATAGCGCCCGCATGTGCTGCTAATCAGTGCCACCTCTCCATGCTGCTTATCGGTGCCTCCTGATCAATGCAGCCTCACCAGCGCACATCAGTGAAGAGAAAATTTACCTGCTTGCAAAATGTTATAACAAAATATGAAAAACCTTCTTTTTTTTTTTTTAAATGTTCTGTTTTCTTTTTGTTTAGCAAAAAATTAAAACCCAGTAGTGAATAAATACTATCAAAAGAAAGCTCTGTTTGTGTGAAAAAATGATAAAAATGTCATATGGGCACAGTTTTGCATGACCAAGCAATTGTCATTGAAAGTGCGACAGCGCTGAAAGCTGGAAATTTGGCCTGGGCAGGAAGGGGGTATAAATGCCCAGTAGGCAAGTGGTTAAGGTAAAAGTAAAGGCAAAACCTAACTAACTCTAAACCTACTCCCACCCCCATTCTAAGCCTAATCTATCTACACCTGTAAAAAAAAGATCGCTAAACTTACCTATTCTGAGTCCTGTCCCAGGCTGAGCTGTCGTCAGCAACTTCAGTGTGTAGGAGAGGCAGCCAACAGCGTAAGCTAGGAAGTCTATGGGTGACGTCACTTCCCAGGAATTTGCCAGCTTTTGTTGGCTTTCTCCTGCACACAGGTGGTCATGTTGGAGAAGGTCATGTTGGAGACTGGACCCGCTTCTGAATAGGTAAGTATAGCAATCCTTTTTTCTTTCATTTACAGCGTTGGAAAGATTAGGTTTAGAATGGGGGTTAGAGTATGTTTAGCGATAGGTTTTTGCCTTTACTTAAAGTGATTAAAGCTATTTATTGGTCAATTCACTAAGCTTTACCGCATGTGATAAGGGTATCATTTTACTCATTTGCATAAATTATTGCATGCGGTAAATTAAGTTCAATTCACCAAAAACAAAATAACAATTATGCGGCATTTACCGTGGGGGGGGGGGGGGGGGGGGGATGCTGGTAAGTATCACATAAAAAGCTCTTAAATCTAAAGTCTAAAAAACAGCCTGAGTGCTGGGGGACCCCCACACTGCTTTTCGACAAATAGCTGGTTGCTAAGGAGCAGGCCAGGAAGCCAGCTGCCGTGTTCTTAAAGCAGATTTCCACCCAGAAGTGGAACTTCCGCTCATTTGTCTACAAACCCCCCCGGTGCCACATTTGGCACCTTTCAGGGGGGAGCGGATACCTGTCTTTGACAGGTATTCTGTTCCCACTTACGGGAACCACAGCCGCAGCTGTTGACGTCACTGCTCGGCTCCCTGCTCCTTCCTCTTGCGCCGGGCCAGTAGGAGAGAGGAGCGGAGCCTTGAGCATGCGCAGTAGGGTTTCCGGCGTGAAACCTTAGCACTACACTGCCGGGTTGACTTACCTGCAATTGCGGCGGCAGCACCCGACAGCTGTGTCCTAATATTAAAAGCCAGCAGCTGCAGTATGTGTAGCTGCTGGCTTTTAATTTTTGCAGAGGTGGGCGGACCTCCCCTTTAACAACCGATGACTCGTCAGTGGGTTCCCTGCTGACAGCTGAATGTAAAAAAAAGAAAAGGCAGCCCCCCCCCCAAAGCCGTTATTTAGCCGTTAGTAAAGTGACCCCTTAGTATGGCATTTAATGTTGTACTGCAAAAAATGCTGTAGAAAGCTGTACAGAGAGGTGTGTGTATATAAGGTTTGTTCATTGACACCCATGGATATTCTATAGCAGTTCTTTCTGTTATGATTTTCAGAGGCATTTTTCGGCTTCTTGCAGAGTATCAGTTGGCCAACAAAGACAACCCTTCATACCAAGGTATGTGTGACTATATGTATATGTATATTGTAATTCACTTCCTGACTATTTTAGATTGGTTCTCCCAGTTGTGACAACATTACCAAACTGCCCTCCAATTTCTGGTAAAACATGATTTGACTCCCCAACTATTACCATGTACAACTGGCAGTTACTGAATCACTGCAATATAGGACTTGACAGATTTTAACATTCCAGAGTGCCTTTGGCAGAGCCCATGGGAAAGATATGTAAAAATAAAGAATCAAGCAAGATGTTTTTGAAATTTGTAGAAGTGGGATTATTTCAGATGGCGATGTTATTTACTTTCTATTGTATTTCTTCTTTAGGTCTCTCGTTTCAAGACTTTTATCAGCAATGTAGAGAAGCTTTTCTGGTCAACAGTGACTTAACATTAAGGGCTCAGCTGACTGAGTTCAAAGATCACAAATTAATACGCACAAAAAAGGTATATTTGTTTTCTGAATATGTGGTCCTGGCCATTTAGCTGATTGAAAGTTATACTTATTAGTGGCGGTGAATAAGAAGTGCAGAAAGAATATTTTAAAATAATTTTTTTTTTTTTTTTTTTTTTTTGCCATATCATAGAAAATGTTTGTGTCTAGCCAGCATACTGCTTCAGCTTTATTAATATATTTATTATTATGTGTAATGTGAAATATCAGCCATGCCATTAAATTGGGCCCACTCATAGATTTTAATGTATGTGTTGGGTTCTAGGCAGAAAAACAGCAGCATTTCTCCTGTAGCTCCTTATAACTTGTTATTCATTGGGGAAATTTTTCATAGGTAGCGCGATTTCAAAGCTGCACTGGTGTGATCCAGGGCTTACAATTATTCAGAATTATAAAGAAACGGTAATAATTTTTCATAAGTCTAAAAAAAACTGTCACATGACACTAAAAGTAGGTATCGGTAATTGGTATCAGTGAGTACTTGAGAAAAAGTATCAGTACTCTTAAAAAAACTGGTATCTGTGCATCCCTAATAGAGGTGATTAAAGGCCAACAAATAGCCGCAGAACTATGTGGTAAAGTATAATACGCGCAACAACAACTTAAATATATGTGCAAAACATCATCCAGTTACTATCGTTTGCCTTATAATAACATAGGCTGAGACTATGCTAACACCTTGAGCGTGT
Organism: Aquarana catesbeiana; assembly: GCF_042186555.1. Classification (NCBI taxonomy): domain Eukaryota; kingdom Metazoa; phylum Chordata; class Amphibia; order Anura; family Ranidae; genus Aquarana; species Aquarana catesbeiana. The sequence goes on along the minus strand of NC_133329.1, from coordinate 261,306,174 downwards.
CCACCAAACTCTCTTCATAAACATAAAGTGCAAAATATATGTGCAGCCCAATCACATATTGAGTACAACACTAATTAAAGTGGTTGTAAACGTCTGGGCGAGTTTGTGTTTTTTCTTTTTTTTTTCCTTACCTGCAAGGTAAAGGCATAATGTGCTAATATGCATCACATACGAACACATTATGTGAAACTTACCTGAAAACTAAGCATTCCAGCGATGTGCTGTCATCATCTGAGGCCGTTTCCATCTTCAACTGTCTTCGTTCCGGGTCCATGGACTCCGGCTGTGTGATTGGCTAGAGCCGTAATTACGTCACTCCGGCACATGCGTGGGGGAGCCGCCGTTTAGGGCACAGGGCTCTGAAGGAACAGCCCAGGTGGTTGTTCCTTCAGGACATATGTGCCGATGACATCATCAGTTGCATATATAGTAATTCTCTCCTAAACTGTACACATTTAATAGATATTTATAATACCTATAGGTACAAATCAGAGATGGAAGTTTACTTCCACTTTAAATAAACAATATTCAAAATACTCAAATAGCCAATATACTAAATACAGTAAAAAGGTCCCATATATTAGAAACCCACTGCTGTGTAAACCTAAAGTGACAATTCATAAAGTTTCCTCCTGTTTGGTGTCAACCACCTCTGAAATTAAGTGCCTGCTCACCTCCAGTATCTAACCCCACTACAGAGTCATCATAGCCTTGATGATACCGGAACACTCCTGCTATCGTCTCTGAATCACACTACTTCACTTCTTGGTTCCCGATCATCAATAAGATATGCCATAATATAAAATAGAGAAACCATAGTGCTCTCTGCTTCCAAATATTTAATAAAATTGATCAAGGGATTAAAGGCCTTGCATGGATATATAAAAAACAAGCACGGAATCCACTCACTACGCTGATACAAATGGCTAGTTGTGACATCATGGGTTACGGCTCCTTTCACCCATGGGTGGACCAAAAAACAGGAGGTAAGGGACCACTCTGTGAAATAACCTTGCACAGAGCAGGTAAGTAGAACATCTTTTATTTAATAAAAAAAATAGACCTTAATATTACTTTATTGCTATATAGAATATTTTGGATAAAACGAGTAGCAGTGGCTCTTGGCAAACAGCTGATGTTACTCAGGTGTAAATATGATAAAAGATGGGGAAACATTCCTATACCCCCGTGTGAGAGGCTACAGCTATTTTTGTTCAACCCTATAAAAACCTTCTAGATTTTTCTGTTCACGTTATTAATGCATGTTATGATGTGCAATTAATGTTTGTTGCGTTAAGGCAGCCTATACAAATAAATAGGCTGCCAATGCACAAAAGCTGTAGTGCAGCATTTTTTCTGAGACAGCTCACCAAAATAGATGGCATGTGTGTCCAGAGCTGTGTTGCATTGCATTGGGGTTCCATTTAATATGGAAAGACACCGCAATGTGCTGATGAACATAACATATGTTGTCCTACAGCACACATTACTAAAAGTGTGATTTGGCCCTTAAAGTAGACTTATAGTATACAGGCGGTCCCCGGGCTACAAACATCCGACTTACAAACGATTCCTACTTACAAAGGGAGGGAGACAACAGGAAGTCGGAGAAAATCTACACCTAGGAAGGGAAATTCACTCCTGTAAGAGTTCTCATGGGGAAAAAAAGGTGTCTCCACTGAAGCCTTATCACCAATCCTTGTTTCCACATCAACCCAAAATGTTCACAATCCAATTGTCACAGGGACAGAAAGTGAGGTGAAATCTTCTGGACAGGGGCACAGACAGCAAAACAAACGTTACAGGGGAGTTAACCCTTCCCTATGCTATCCAAAAAAAAGTAAAAATTATTTTTTTGGCTGGAGCTGCACTTAAAGAATGTACTTGTTTCGACATACAAACAAATTCAACTTAAGAGCAGATCTGCAGACCCTATCTTGTTTATAACTTGGGGACTGCCTGTATTGAGAAAGTATTCCAAGATTGGAAGACGCACACCTGACATATGTTCTTGGTAAAACATAGCTTTCTTTATTGTACATCATGGGACACAGAGCACTATAGTAATCACTATGTGGGTATATAGGCACCTTCAGGTGATGGACACTGGTATACCCAATACAGGAAGTTAACTCCCTATATAACCCCTCCTTTTTCCAGGAGTACCTCAGTTTTTTTCGCCAGTGTCTAAGGTTTTGGTCACGAGTAAAGATGTATTTTGAAGAGCTCCAAATCTGGAGGGATTCCTGCTGGATTTAAACCGCCTCCATAGACCGGATCCATCCAAAGTGCCACTGAGGCCAAGGTGGATGGTTCCCGGGGCCTCTTATACGAAGCATGAGGTTTTGCCTGTAACGCCTCTCTTTGCAAGACTGGACCCCAGGACCCAGGACTTTTTTGGTCATGCTACATTACCTAAAGTTTTTTTTTTTCAGAGGGGTGCTATACAGGTCCAAGGGAGTGGAACCCCTATAATAGGGACCGGTCCTTGAAGGTTTGCTAACGCAGCCCACCGTGATGGGTGAAGTTTGGATCTGTCTATTACAGCAGTATCCTGCAGCGAGGAAAAGGTGAGGGCAGAAGCTTAGGAACTGTAAAAAGTCCACCTATGTTTTTTTTTCTTACATAAGTAAAATGTTTTCATGCCTAAAGTCTCCACTAGTAAATGCGTACCTTAGTACGTTGCTTCTCAGTCAGCTCAGAAGTCCCAGCTAAACAGCATGTGTGTGGTCTCAGTAAGCCAGGGGGATCCTTATCCAGTACATTTCCCCCCTGGGGGAGGGAAGTACAACTGTAGCATGTATTCCCCCCACCCACACCAACCCCCGCCCCCCCCAGTGCGGCAGCAGCTTTTCATATATGAGTTTATTCTTTTATTCTCAACAGAAAGTTTTTACACCTCCCAGCCCTCCCTTGCCTCCCCTCTCGCTCAAGGAGCGTATCAATGCCGTCCGTGCGTGCGCGGACTAGGGCTAATTTAAACAGGGGGACGTTGATTGACAGAGGAGGCGTGGCTTAAGGGTGTGGCTAAGGCGCGGCGCCGTGTGCGGGACGTAAGTACACGGGGAGCACACGGCGCTGGGGACAGGAGACAGACGCTCACAGCTAACAGCTGGAGTCGGACACACAGGAGACGAGCGCTGGGGGCACGTAAGGTTGATGCAGGCATTTCCAGTACAGGAAATAACATTTATAACACTAAAGCTGAACTTTATTAGCATTGTCTTTTGCTAGACTATTTTGCTCAGCAAGTTGTGCATTTACTTAGTGCCTCTGTTTTTGCTCAGCACTATGGCTCCCAAAAAAGACACCCCAAAGGTACCAAAAAATTCCACCCCCAGGTGCTGGGAACTCCAGTCATGTCTCTACGCTGTCATCCTTGCCTGAGATACCAGATATGGCAAGCCAGGGTGAGTCATTGGGACCAATTGGTGGTGCAACCGCTTCTCACATTTCAGCCCCTGTATACGTGACTGAAGATGCTTTTCCTCTGCCCTGCGGGGCCTAGAAGGAAGATTAGCGACTTTCGCATTCTCTATCCAAAAGGATAGAAAGCGTGTTAGATCCCCCTCCCCCACCTCAGACCTCTTACCAAGGGAACAGTGGGTAGAGGAGAGGATGAGGTGTTACCCTCAGGTGATCGGGAAGAAAGGCAAACCGATTACTCCTCTGCGGAGGAAACAATCTGAGAAATTGCTGATGCAATCTCTTACAGAGATGGTTCATGCCCCTTTAAGCTACCTCTAGCAGAGTCAGCTGATAGTTCTGTTTCTTCTTTAGGTTCCCTAAAACCCCCACAGCCTTTTCATGCATTTCCTGTACATGCATTATTAAAAAAGCTTATTTATACTGAATGGGAATCACCCAGATGAGCATTTTCTCCCTCCAAAGAGATTCACAGCACTCTATCCTATGGAGGAGAAATTCACCAAAAGATGGAGGGTACCAACAGTTGAAGCTGCGATTTCCAGTGTGAATAATAGTCTAACTTGTCCAGTAGACAATGCACAAATGCTTAAAGATCCAACTGATAAAAGATTGGAATTTCTGTTAAAATTCTCTTTTTCTTCGGCAGGTGCGGTTACTCAGCCTGCAGTTGCGGCAATAGGCATCTGTCACCAAGGGCGCTAAGTTTTGCCATAGACGCCATGAAAGATTCTATTCACCAGGCGTCCTGCCTTGCGCTGGTGCTAGTACACATGCGTAGGACCCTGTGGTTAAAAAATTGGTCAGCCGAAGCACCTTGCAATAGGCTTCTGACTAGTTTCCCTTTTCATGGGGATCGACTATTTGGGGAGGATTTTGACAAATACATTTAAACAATTTCTAGTGTACTCTTTTGCCTGTCAAAAGAAAGTATAAACGTCCTTCATTTAAACTGACTCTTTCCCCTGTGCCAGGGGCATCCGCCTCTAGGCAGTGGTGACGGCCTCCACCGTCAAACTCTAGAGGAAAGCCTCAGGGTCAGGCCCAGGCGCTGAAGAAGACCTGGGGCCGTAAATCTGCAAAGCAGAATACTAAAGCCTCATTGTGAAGAGGCGCCCCCCCCTCGCCAGAGTGGGGGAAGACTTCTGCAATACTCAGAAGTCTGGCAAGAGGAAATTCAGGACAGATGGGTTATCTCCACGGTGTCTCTGGGATACAGACTAGAATTTCGGGAGTTTCCACCGTCTCGTTTTCTGAGATCAAAGGTTCCCAAAGATCCAGGGAAAAGGCCATCTCTTTTTTGGGCATTAGACCAATTACTAGCTCAGGGGCTGATCATACATATCCCCACAGAAGAGCAAGGTTTGGGGTTTTATTCAAACCTCTTTACAGCACCAAAACCGAATGGGGGTATCAGACCCATTCTAGATCTAGAGAATCTAAATCAGTTCCTGAAGATCCGCTCCTTTCGCATGGTGTCGGTCAGTAATTTCTATCCTACAAGGAGAACTTCTGACATCAATCGACATCAGAGATGCATATCTGCATGTCCCTATATTTCCCGCTCACCAAAGGTTTCTGCGGTTCGAAGTAGAACAGCAGCACTTCCAGTTTGTAGCCTCGCCCTTCGGGCTAGCTACAGCACCCCGGGTGTTCACAAAAGTACTGGCCCCACCTCTAGCCAGGTTAAGGGCACAGGGCATAATAGTCTTGGCGTACCTAGATGATCTATTGCTAATAGAGCAATCGGTGGCTCATTTGGAGCAAAGTGTACGCATTACAACCAATTACCTGAAAAGTCGGGTTGGATTCTCAACTTAGAGAAGTCTTCCTTAAAACCGCTAAAAAAGCTAGAGTATTTGGGTCTGATCATAGATACAGCCCAGAAAAAAGGTGTTTTTACCTCAGGCAAAAATCAACTCTGTCGTCCCCTTTTCTGATAATGCAAGCCGAGCATGCCATAGCACTGTACCGCATGTTGAATAAAGAAATGGCTGCACACCAGGACTAGTTCCAAGATCCTTTATTGGACATCCCAAAAGTGACACCACAACTTGCCTGGTAGACACGTTTCACACAATACAAATTGGCTTAATCATTACTGTACAGAATGCCATGGCTCTGTATGGCATGCAATATCAGGAAAGGGGATAACAGATAGAAGATGTTTACATTCTCCAAACTCAGTCTGCAGGCACAAAATGTCAGCTACACTGCTAGGAGTTACCTCACCCTATAGCTGCACCCCCCTGGAGCTCCCCTTACCTGCATCCGCTGGAACTTTATCCTCTAAAAAAGCCTGCGCCATATTCCTGACTGACACCGAAACTGCACCCCCACCGCTCTACTCAATGGTATCTTCATAGTCCTGGGTCCCCTCTCGGTGCTCTCCAAGTTTCCTGTCCCTGTCGCTTATGGTTCGGGAGCAGTGTCATGTCAAGCTGACCAAGATTTCATCCATTGTCTCCTGGGATTGATGACACACATCTCCCAGGAACCAATGCAAACCGGAAATGACAGACATTGCCGCTGCCACTAAAGGAGGAAGTGAAATTAGATATAGGCATTAAATCGGGTAAGTGAACAGAAAAAAAAATTATAAAATGCCAATTCATTTTAAGGATGCACATTAGTGCTGCATGGTGAGGAGTGATAAATGTGGGTGGAATTCCGCTTTTAAGGTAATGCTTTAGATTCCAATTGGTAAACCTACTTAAAGCAGAACTCCTAGGCAAAACTTTTTTTTTTTTTTTTTCATTTTGTATAGAGCAATAGAGGCTAATAACCCCTGTCAGTTTTTATTTTTTTTTTTTTTTCGCCATCTGTGTCCCATTTCAAAGATTTCCTTTCCCTTCCTGTTCGATAGCCAAACAAAGTCAGAGGAAATCCCTACAAATTAAGGGAATCCCTAGGAAACTCCGAGTTCACAAGAATGGGTGTCCCCATTGTAAGATTTCCTCTCTATTATTTTTCTGGGGATAACCCAAAATGTTGGATTTTATTTACTTTCACTTTCGATGATGATGGTAAACGGGACAAGAGAGCATAAATGTCCCTAATGTGGGTGTTCCGTCAGATTTGGCGACCTGTCATATTTTGTAACGGAAGTGACATTCTGTGATGGCCTTCTTGGTACACCCCGCAGTCAGCCACAGTAAGGATACAGTGAGAAGGCAGCAAGCGGACATCTTTTTACACCCACCGAAGTCTAGCATTTCACACTTATTTTTTTACCAGTTAACTGAGCTTATATAGTGAAATACAGTGTTTTTAAATCCGTCTGAGTGTTTTCATGGTGAATTTTAAAAGCAAGCGACAAGCGTGCTCATCTGACAGAACACTGCTGCTTTTAAAATTCAACATCAAAACAGCCACATGGATTTCTAAATACTGTATTTCACTATATATAAGCTCAGTTAATTGGTAAAAAATAAGTGTGAAATGCAAGATTCCGGTGGGTGTAAAAAGATGACTGCTTGCCGCCTTCTCACTTTATCCATAACCACTTGCCGCCCGCCATATACCAGAATGACGGCGGCAAAGTGGTTTCAAAATCCTGACTGGACGTCATATGACGTCCACAGGATATTGAGCCGCTGCGCGCCCCCGGGGGTGCGCATTGCGGCGATCGTTGTTGCGGGGTGTCAGTCTGACACCCTGCAGCACCGATCTAGGTAAAGAGTCTCTGACGGAGACTCTTTACCACGTGATCAGCCGTGTCCAATCACGGCTGATCACGATGTAAATAGGAAGAGCCGGTGATCGGCTTTTCCTCACTCGCGTCTGACAGACGCGAGTAGAGGAGACCCGAGTGGCTGCTCTCCTGACTGGGGGGTCTGTGCTGATTGTTTATCAGCACAGCCCCCCCTCGGATCCTACCCAGGACCACCAGGGAAGCCGCCCAGGACCACCAGGGAAACCAGTCACACTGGACCACCAGGTATGCCCCCTAGACCCCCAGGGACATGCTAATCAGTGCAAAGGCAGCTGCCAATCAATGCCCAGGCAGCTGCCAACCAGTGCCACCAGGGATGCCTATCAGTGCGGCGTATCAGTGCCGCCTGTCAGTGCCCAGCAGTGCCACCCATAAGAACCCATCTTTGTCGCCTATCAGTGCCACCCATGAGTGCCCATCAGTGCCGCCTATCAATGCCCATCAGTGCTGCATATCAGTGCCGCCTACCAGTGCCGCATATCAGTGCCCGCTCATTGGTGCCACCTCATCGCTGCCGCCTTATCAGTGCCTGTCAGTGCCACCTTATCAGTGCCCATCAGTGAAAGAGAAAACTTACTTAATTACAAAATTTTTAAACAGAAACAAAGCAAAACTTTTATTTTTTTCAAAATTTTCGGTCTTTTTTTATTCGTTTCGCAAAAAATAAAAACTGCAGAGGTGATCAAATACCACCAAAAGAAAGCTCTATTTGTGGGAACAAAATGATAAAAATTTAGTTTGGGTACAGTGATGGATGACCGCGCAATTGTCATTCAAACTCTGACAGCACTGAAAGCTGAAAATTGGTCTGGGCAGGAAGGTGTCTAAGTGCCCTGTATTGAAGTGGTTAATGTGGGCGACTGTGGGGTGTACCAAGATGGACGTGACAGAACGTCACATCAGTTACAAAATTTGACAGATCGCCTAATCTGACGGAACAGGGGCACAGATAGCAATAAAATCTGACAGGGGGTTCTAATTCCTTTCCACCCTATCCAAAACTAAAAAAAGTTTTGCCTTTTAGTTATACATTAATGTAGATATGTCCATCTTTTTGGGCCAGAGGTAAGGATCTAGAATGTGGGCTATGCCAGTGTTACGGCTACAATTCAGTGTAATGTAACAGGAGTTGTTAGGCTAGGTCATGCATTTCATAAAACTGGATAGATGTGCCCTCTAGTGGCTGATGTGTCATTCATATTTTACATTATACAAACAAAATGAATAGTTACAAAGATTCAGAACCAATGCTTTTGATATTTGGTGAAATTATATTTTACCAGTGTAAGGTTAAAGAAAACCATGTAGACCTCTGTGTATAACATGTCGCAGTCTATATACCTGTATATCAACCTTCCCCTGCACAATGCCTGTAGGACACAATAGATGCCTTTCCCAATCATGTGATCAATATGTGGATATGATATTGTTATCACATGCCTTCTGTAGAGTCTATTGACAAAGATAAAAAGGCCTTTAGTCTACAGGTGTTGACTGCCACCTTCAGTCTGCATTGCTTCTATTTATTAGAGCCCTTTCACACCGGTCCGCCCATAGCATCGGCGGTAAAACGCCGCTTTTTTTTAGCGGCGTTTTACCGTCGGATTAGCGTTGCATTTCGCCCGCTAGCGGGGCGCTTTTAACCCCCGCTAGCGGCCGAGAAAGGGTTAAAACCGCCCACAATGTGCCGCAATAGCGGCGTTTTGCCGGCGGTATCCCAGCGCTGCCCCATTGATTTCAATGGGGAGCAGCGGTGGAGGAGCGGTAAACACACCGCTCCAAAGAAGCTGCTGGCGGGACTTTTTTTCCCGTCCTGCCAGCGCAGCGCTCCGGTGTGAAAGCCCTCGGGCTTTCACATTGGAGACAATGCTGCAGCTGTTTGAGGGCGGATTGCAGGCGCTATTTTTAACGCTATAGCGCCTGCAAAACGCCCTCAGTGTGAAAGGGGTCTTAGTGCAAATGTCGGCATCAGTGACTTCTGATCAAGAATGAGTTAAAGATTTAAAAATGACATTGTATTGTATAGTACATGTACATTTTTCTGTTCCTTTGTCATGTTGGTAATCCACCCAGTTTTGTCCGTTTTATGTTATTGGTTTGGACTTTCCATTGAAAATACCCACTTTTATTTATCTGTAGTAAAGCAAAAATTTTAGGTGTGAAATAATGCTGTAAACTAAGAATGCTTTCAAAAATGGACCTATTTAATAGTTCATTTACTTTCCATTTTTTTAATTGATAAAAATAAACAGAAGAGAAATCCAAATCAATATATGGTGTGACCACCCTTTGCAGTCAAAACAGCATAATTTCTTTTCGGTACACTTGTACACAGATTTTGAAGGCACTCGGCAGGTAGGTTGTTCCAAACCTCTTGGAGGACTAACCACAGATATTCTGTGGACGTAGGCTGCCTTAACTCCTTCTGTCTCTTCATGTAATCCCAGACAGACTCGATGTTGAGATCAGGGCTCTATGGGGGCCAAACCATCACTTCCGGCACTCCTTGTTCTTTTAACCTGAAGATAGTTTGGCGCACAAACTGCCAAATAATTTAATTCTGATCATCAGTCCAGAGCACCTGCTGCTATTTTGCTGCTCCCCAGTTCCTATGTTTTCATGCATAGTTGAGTCACTTAGCCTTGTTTCCATGTTAGAGGTATGGCTTTTTGGTCGCAAGTCTTCCATATAGATCACTTCTGGCTCTGGACAGTAGATGGGTGTACCTGGGTCCCACTGGTTTCCATCACTTCTGTACTGATGGCGCTGCCGGACGTCTGATCAGAGGGAAAGTAAGCATGACGTGGTCTTTCATTTGCTGCATTAAGTTTCCTTGGCTGACCACTGCGTCTATGGTCCTCAGTGTTGCCTGTTTTTTTGTGCATCTTCAAAAGTGCTTGAACAGCACATCTTGAAACCCCAGTTTGCTTTGAAGTCTTCGCTAGGGAAAGACCTTGCTGATGCTGTATTAACTACCTTGTGTTTTGATGCAGTGCTCAGTCTTGCCATGGTGTATGACCTGTGACATTAAACAGTCTTCTACAACCTTACCTTAGTAGCAGAGTTTGGTTGTTCCTTACCCAGTGTTAAGCCTCCTACACAGCACTTTGTTACAATTAATGACTGTGTTTCAACCTACATATGATATTGATGATTATTAGCACCTGCTTGGTGTAATTGATTAATCATACACCTAATGCTACAAAATCCCTGACTTTGTGCAAGTGTAAGAATTGATGCTGGTTTAGATTTGATTTGGTGTTCCCTCGCTTTGCATTTTGTAAATTGATAAACATAAGCATTTAAAAAAATATATTTTTGAAAGCATTCTTACTTTACAACATTTCTATGCACCTGCTTAATAGTAATGTATACACACACTATATAATATTTTTTAAATACTTTTTTTTTAAATGATTTGTAACCGCGTATATTGTCTATTTTTGTTTTTCAAATTAGTCAAGTGCATCGTTTTTAAAGGGTGTTTGTTTAGCATCCAGAGAAAGTTCAGAAAAGAAAGCTAAATCAAATGCAATATCGTTACTGAAAGCATTTCATGCGACGCAAACTGCCTGTTGTATATAAATCTTGTATAATAGTAATAATGTCATGAACAGTGATGTAAAATAACACCTTACATGATGATGCATATAAAGAGCAGGAAGGAGAAGTAGTAGGAGAGAAGAAAATGCAAAAAACTCTAAACAGGAGAAATACTCAAAATACAATCATAAAGCTATAATATAGTCCCTTCCAGGATGTAGACCTGGCCTTGGCCAAGCTGTCGCAAAAACTATAATGTTAAAATTTCCAATAGCAGGTGTTTAAATCTTCAGCAAGCTAAACTTCAGTTCTACATAGGTGAAGAAGCTCTATTTCTCAGCTGTGTTGAAATTATCCTAGGAGTGCTATCCAACCTTTTCACAGTTATAGTGGATCTAATATAGCCCATGTACTATAGAATTTATGTTGGTGTTTTATAAGTAGCTATCCATTATTCTGACTCCATAATATCTGATAGCTTTCTAATCCAATCTGCTCTAGTTGGAAGCCCCACCTTAATTCAAAAGATGGGTATCAAGCTTTTGGCCACATTCAGAAAATGTATATGTGATGATGAACTATTCTTTTATAGTGGCTAATGGGGATTGTGGGTAGGTAAAAGGTACCAGAGCATGTGGAAAGCCAACATCTAGAATTGTTTAATCTGTGATCTAATATCCATCCAAAAAGGGTTGATTTTGGGCCACTCCTTTTAGAGAAGTATGAAGATCTTTGTCTTCATCCCCTCCAAAAGAGTGGGGATAAGCTTAGAGGGCACTCAGGAACCACTGGGTGAGAATTTATAACTAGTCTCCTGTGTTTTGGAGTCTGGAGGACGTGTGTGTCAATTGAAACGTCTGTTGCATTTGTGAATCTGGAGGATCATGTCCTTCTAGGTCACATTCCCACTCCTGGATGGATGGTAGCTTCCCTTGTGAGACGCTTCATATCAGCAACTTTTATATTGTAAAGATACTATATTACTGGAGAAAATATTAGATACATAGGAAGAGAAGAAATGTTGCATATAGTGCCATTTACCCATGGGAAGTCTCACATATCTCTACCTCAGAGTATCTAAAGAGCAGTAGCTATAGCAGCAGCAGAGGCACCCAATGACCAGCTGGATGAGTACAGAAGGTCACTCTGGCGGATGACGGACTCATCTGGGGTGCGGAATCTTAAGTACTAACCGATGTTCACCAGAGCTCCTGATGGTGAAGAGGTTTTTTGCTGCATGTTAGCACCAGGTCATGGTCCTCAGGATCGCCCCATCAGGAGCTGACCAAGCTGGGGTTTAAGTGGCCGATATAGTAGGTACAGATAAGCAGAAGCATAGTCCATAAACATGCCATAGTTCAGTAAGGAGTGGTCGCAGGTTGGGACCAAGAAGTGTAGTCGGACAAGTCAAGGGTTGGTAATTACGAAGATTCAGATGGCAGCAGGACTGACAAGAGCGAGCTATTGGTTGGAGGGAGCACAATAATCTGACAAACAGGAAGTGCAAAGACATGACATTTAATAGAAAGTTCATGAGAGGAGAGGAGCAAAGGGTTTAAGGTTCAACACAAAGTTCAGGAAGGATCCTTCAAGGAATTGTCCAGGGAGCTGCCCAGCACTCCAGGTGGCTCAGCAAAAAAAGACATTGCCAGACCCAAGAGTTCCCAGGTTCAGATCCAGGCCCTAACCATCATATTAGTGGTGCCAAGGAGCCATCATGGTCCATCTTATTCCATAATTGTAAGTTATTGTTCCTTAAAGGCGAAGTCCCCTCCAAAACTGAACGGGCAGCCAGGAAAAGGTGTAATGCATTCCTCCCTGCCATACATTTTTCCATACAAACTATGTAAATAAACTCCTGATTTGCAAAAAGAAGGTTTGAGGCAGCACAATTGGTATCATCTGCAAATAGAACAAAACCCTCAGTAATGAGTTATTTTTTAAAATGTGAATGAGGATCTGTTCCATGCATATAAATCCTTGCGAATATTTTGTAGTATGGGTTAAATATTCTGGCAATATAGGTCGCTGTAATGGTCAGTGAGTGAAATACCCAGATATTTCAGTGAACATGGACTCTAAAAACAAAATGGTTTACTTGAAGATGTGGATTGTGACTGGGAGTACAGTTAATGGCAACATTTCTGATTTAGTGCAAGTTATTTTAAAACTGGAAAGCTGCCCAAACTCTCAATTTCAACAGTGAATTGGGTCAAATTGGTCAGTAGACCTGTAACACAAAATCAAGGTATCATCCGTTCCCCTGAGCCAATTTTGATCCCATGAATAAATCTACTAAGTAACGGTTTTAAATGTAAAGTAAAAAGAGTGGGGGCAATGAGTATCCTTATCTAATTCTGTTTATGCAGAAAGAATGAGAGGGTATTTTTTATTTTGTTTTCCAGTGATTCATTGAGGGTCGGTTATCAGTCTTTACACATGAGGACCCAGTTCCCCCAGCCAAATGCTTTCTCAGCATCAGTGAAAAGCAGACCCCAAATATTTTTAGTCTGTTTTTGACATTCATTTGACCCTTTGTTAAATGCATAAAATGTGTCTTTTTTTTTATTTTATTTGCAGGGTGCAGATGGAGTTGAATATCTGATCATCCCACTAGACTTGGCAACTTTGACAGACTTTTTAGAAATGGAAGACAAGGAGGGCTGAAGATTGCTCACTTAGCATAAGTTAAGAACAGATGGACTGTGATTACGAGCCAGATCACTGATTTAGGGATGCTTTACATCTACCTGATGTGCACAAGAGAAGAGAAGGTTACATACTTTATATCAATTGTAAATGGCTGCTGAAGGATTTGTCTTCTGTGTCAACATGTGGAGAGATGACTATTTGGAAAGTGTTACACAAGAGTCTGCATAAAAAGCTGCTGTGCAGCAACTACACAGCAAAATACCAAGCATATTATAATACATCAAGTCAAGCCAATGTGTACTTCACATGGTACTTAAGCAAACATATTTTCATAATTTAAACTTTAGTTTGAGATGCTAATGTTTATCTTAAAATAAAAATATACTTTTTTCCTCATTTGTCTATTTTGTAAGTAGATTTTATGGTCTTCTACAAATCTGAGTTAAAAAGAAGAAATAAAACCCCAAAACAATAGCTTCATTGTATCAGGATTATTGTACAACCGCTGGAAAGTGAAACTGATGTTGAGTCTACAAACCGCTCTAGGCAGTACATTTCAGAAAATGACAATTGTTCACCACTAATATAGCTCTGGGTTACTATAACTGCCCACGCCGATTCAGTGGTTTAGAGTGACCATCTGGGGAGGATGGCATTATTTAGGGCTGTCTAATTAGTGCTTTCTGAGGTGCTTCTTATATACTGAGAGGTTTTTTTCTAAGCTTAATGCATAGTCTTTGGACACCAGACCAGAAGAGGAGGAAGGAAGTGGCAGTGCTTGCAATTTTTTTCTTTTATCATGCAGGTTCAAATTCTAGGGCTAGGTCTCCCTTCCTTTTTTCTCAGATAGACCCCTACCCATCTATAACAGACTTTGTTCTGTGTAATGAAGGTCAGGCCACATTAGTCATGGTGAATTAACAGTGCTTTATTGCCTAAATATGTCCTCACAAAATGGACACCATGTGCTGTTATGCATATAGTTGCTGGTAATTATGCACACCTAGGCACAGAGGGGTGAAATGATTGCATTAGTCAACATTTGTATTGTGGCATATCTATGTAAAAAGAACTGTTTCTTAATGGAGCTGATGTGCATGAATGCAGGCTTCATTCACACCACCACGCATTGTGGTACCATGAAACAATGCCTTTAGACCCCTTTCACACTGGGGCCACGGCCGTGTTTGCTTGTTTTAGCGGCGTTTTACCAATGTTTAAGTGGTGCTTTTTCAGCCACTAGCGGGGCTCTTTTAATCCCAAAGAAGGGATTGAAAACTCCCATGTTGCGTCGCTTTTGAAACGCTTTTCTTTATCGTACATCACGGGACACAGAGCACCATAGTAATGACTATCTGGGTTTATATGCTACCTTTAGGTGATTGGACACTGGCAACCAATAGTAAGAAGGTTCCTCCCATATAACCCCTCCCATACAGGAAGTACCTTAGTTTTTTTGTCAGTGTCTTGAAGGTGATGGTCACGGCTGTGAAAGCACTTTCTTCAGATAATGTCCCAGTGAGGATGTTATAATCGGATCCATTCGGATGGCATATCATGCTAAAGTGGATGGTACCCGAGCCCTGGTTCAAGAACAGGGTCTTGCCTGTAATGTTTCCTTATGGAGCTGGACCCTTGTGATATGGTATTCCTGGTCTTTTATTTGCCCAAGGAAACCTAAAGGGTGCTTTACAGGTCCAGGGGTGTGGACCCTAAACAAAAGGTGACCCGGTCCCTGAAGGTCCTCAGTGGCATTACCCGCGGTGATGGGGGAAGATTGGGCCTATCTCAGGCCCTGCTGCGAGGATCGGTGAGTACTTCCTTTGGAGCCCCTTTTTTTTTTTTTACACTATTTTCCAATTAATGTTATGCAGATTGTAGTGTCTGTGTCCACTGTGATGGTTCAGAGACTCAGACTAAGGTTCCCGCTGGGGATTGCACGGATGGGTCGCGGGCGCATGCATACGGGTAGCACGCACGTGCAGGTGGCGCGGCGTAGCCCGCGCCCTCCTGTGCACGCTCTAGCGTGTGCGATGGCGGCATCGCAGCTGCGTGTTTCCCGCGGGCATGCGCAGTAAGTCCCGTGCGTGCGTCACGCGACGGCGCACGCACATAAAGGGAAGTCAGATGCCTGCGTGTGTCAGTGCTGTTCTCGTTGGCTCAGAGGAGCCAGGAGCCGGTCGCAGTGGGACACAGAGCGGGGAACGTGAGTCGGGCATTTGCAAACTCTGTAAGGAGGCTATAGTATTGACTTTGACTTTGATTCAACATATAGCACAGTGAATTGTCCTCAAAAACCTGTAAGCAATGTCTTCCAGAAAACGAGGTGTAGGGAGCAGGGCTAATCCAGGGGTTAAAGTGACTCCTTCAAAAACAGGAGATCAACCTCAGGCTACTGCAGTACCTGTCTCCCCTGAAAGACCTGAGGCATTTGGCCTGGCTGAGCCATTGCATTTGTCAGGCATTGTGGCCACCACCAATATCCCTGCTTCAGCTTATGTTACTAAGGATGACTTAAAGTCAGCTCTCGCTGGTCTTGAAGGCAAAATTGCGGGTATGATTGCCTCAGTAACACAGGGAGGGAAGAAACGAAATAGATCTCCCTCTCCTGAGCCTGGTCCCAGTGCTGAGTCACTTGAGCACCAGGACTCCCTTAGCCAATTGGGTCCTTGTGATTTGGATCCTGAATGGGCAGAGGATTTTGAGGAGGTGGCCATAGGGGATAAAGATGCTGAAGCTGAGGAGTCCTCAGCGGGGGACTCAGGTTCTGAGGAATCTGAGTCTGTTTATCCAGTCTTTAACCGAAATGGTGAGAGCAGGTTTCAAGTTGCCCCCTGTACAAGGGCCGGAACTTTCCTGTTCTACATTGGGATCCTTGCGGCCTCAGCTAGGTTCTCAGGCGTTTCCTGTGCATCCATTATTGGAGCAGTTGATTTACCCTGATTGGGAACATCTGGACAGAATATAATTACCTCCTAAAAGGTTTTCTTTTTTGTACCCTATGGAGGAAAAGTTCAAAAAAAGTGGGATACACCTTTAGTGGATGCTGCTATTTCTTCCGTAAATAAAAGCTTAACCTGTCCAGTGGATAATGCCCAAGGATTTAAAGATTCAGCGGATAAAAAGCTGGAATCCTTGCTAAAGGCCTCCTTTTGCAGTGGCCGGATCAGCAGTACAGCCAGCTGTTGCGGCTATTGGGATCTGTCAATCCCTGAAGGACCGTTTTAAAAGACTGGTCAGGAACCTACCTGTTCAGGAGGAATATTCTGATGAATTAACAGAACTTCCTCGCGCTTTATGTCTTGCAGCAGATGCATTAAAAGACTCAATCCAGCAGATGTCTCGCTTTGCGCTACTCTCAATACATATGCGCAGAGTTTTGTGGCTAAAGAACTGGTCAGCCGAGATGCCATGCAAGAGGCTACTCACGGCTTTTCCCTTTCATGGGGAATGTTTGGAGAAGATCTGGATAAGTATATCCAAAAAATCTCAGACGGGAAGAGCTCCTTGCTTCCTGTGAAAAGAAGGAATAAGCAGCCTTCCTTTAAAATTCTGAACGCTCTTAGGCCAGGCGCATCTTCTCCCAAGAAGTATTGACGGCCTCAACCACCTGCCTTTAAAAGACCTCAAGGTCAGAAAAGAACTTTGACTCAGAAGCAGAATAAGGCCAATGCCAAGTCCTCCTTGTGAAGGGGTGCCCCCACTATTACAAACGCTTGGGCAGGGTTGGTGCAGGACAAGTGGGTTATCTCCACTATAACACAAGGCTACAAAATAGAGTTCCGAGATTTTCCCCCAAATCGGTTTCTGAGATCAAGAGTTCCTTCGGATCTAGAGAAAAAGAAAAGCCTATTCCTAGCCTTAAAGCAGCTAAAAAGGCAGGGGGTGATTATCAAGGTTCCGCACAAAGAAAAGTTCAAGGGGTTTTATTCAAACCTATTCACAGTGCCGAAGCCAAATGGGGAAGTAAGGCCCATTCTGGACCTCAAATCCCTCAATTCCTTTCTAAAAGTGCGAACCTTCCGGATGGAATCGGTTCGTTCAGTAATGGCATCTCTAAGAAAAGGGGACTTTTTAGCATCCATAGACATCAAGGACGCATGTGCCGATTTTCGGCCAACATCAAAGGTTTCTACGTTTCTCAGTAGAAGGGTGTCATTTTCAATTTGTAGCACTACCGTTCGGTCTGGCTACGGCCCCTCGAGTCTTCGCAAAGGTGTTGGCTCCGGTGTTGGCTTCTCTAAGGTCCCAGAAGATATCGTGATAGGATATCTGGACGACCTTCTGTTGAAGGACCAGTCCTATTCCACCCTGTTAGAGAACGTTTCAACTACAGTTCATGTTCTAAGAGGCCTAGGTTGGATTCTTAACCACTTCAGCCCCGGAAAGATTTACCCCCTTAATGACCAGAGCACTTTTTACAATTTGGCACTGCATCGCTTTAACTGCTAATTGCGCGGTCATGCAATGCTGTACCCAAACGAAATTTGCGTCCTTTTCTTCCCACAAATATAGCTTTCTTTTGATGGTATTTGATCACCTCTGCCGTTTTTATTTTTTGCGCTATAAACGGAAAAATACCGAAAATTTTGAAAAAAAATGATCTTTTCTACTTTTTGTTATAAAAAAAATCCAATAAACTCAATTTTAGTCATACATTTAGGCCAAAATGTATTCGGCCACATGTCTTTGGTAAAAAAAATGTCAATAAATGTATATTTATTGGTTTGCGCAAAAGTTATAGCGCCTACAAACTAGGGTACATTTTCTGGAATTTACACAGCCTTTAATTTATGACTGCCTATGTCATTTCTTGAGGTGCTAAAATGGCAGGGCAGTACAAAACCCCCACAAATGACCCCATTTTGGAAAGTAGACACCCCAAGGAAATTGCTAAGAGGCATGTTGAGCCCATTGAATATAAATTTTTTTTGTCCCAAGTGATTGAATAATGACTAAAAAAAACAAAATTACAAAAAGTTGTCACTAAATGATATATTGCTCACACAGGCCATGGGCATCTGTGGAATTGCACCCAAAAATACATTTAGCTGCTTCTCCTGAGTATGGGGATACCACATATGTGGGACTTTTTAGGAGCCTAGCCGCGTACGGGGCCCCGAAAACCAATCACCGCCTTCAGGATTTCTAAGGGTGTACATTTTTGATTTCACTCTTTACTGCCTATCACAGTTTCGGAGGCCATGGAATGCCCAGGTGGCACAACCCCCCCCCCCAAATGACCCCATTTTGGAAAGTAGACACCCCAAGCTATTTGCTGAGAGGCATGGTGAGTATTTTGCAGCTCATTTGTTTTTGAAAATGAAGAAAGACAAGAAAAAAAAATATTTTTTTTCTTTTTTCAAATTTCAAAACTTTGTGACAAAAAGTGAGGTCTCCAAAATACTCACTATACCTCTCAGCAAATAGCTTGAAGTGTCTACTTTCCAAAATAGGGTAATTGGGGGGGGGGGTTGTGCCACCTGGGCATTCCATGGCCTCCGAAACTGTGATAGGCAGTGAAGAGTGAAATCAAAAATTTACGCCCTTAGAAAGCCTGAAGGCGGTGCTTCTTTTTCGGGGTCCCGTACGAGGCTAGGCTCCAAAAAAGTCTCACACATGTGGTATCCCCATACTCAGGAGAAGCAAAAAAATGTATTTTGGGGTGTAATTTCACATATTCCCATGGCATGTTTGAGCAATATATCATTTAGTGACAACTTTGTGCAAAAAAAAAAAAAAAAAAATTTGTCTCTTTCCAGCAACTTGTGTCACAATATAAAATATTCCATGGACTCGACATGCCTCTCAGCAAATAGCTTGGGGTGTCTACTTTCCAAAATGGGGTCATTTGGGGGGAGTTTGAACTGTCCTGGCATTTTATGCACAACATTTAGAAGCTTATGTCACACATCACCCACTCTTCTAACCACTTGAAGACAAAGCCCTTTCTGACACTTTTTGTTTACATGAAAAAATTATTTTTTTTTGCAAGAAAATTACTTTGAACCCCCAAACATTATATATATTTTTTTTAAAGCAAATGCCCTAAAGATTAAAATGGTGTGTGTTTCATTTTTTTTTTCACACCGTATTTGCGCAGCGATTTTTCAAACGCATTTTTTGGGGAAAAAAACACACTTTTTTCAATTTTAATGCACTAAAACACTATATTGCCCAAATGTTTGATGGAATAAAAAAGATGATCTTAGGCCGAGTACATGGATACCAAACATGACATGCTTTAAAATTGCGCACAAACGTGCAGTGGCAACAAAATAAATACATTTTTAAAAGCCTTTTACAGGTTACCACTTTAGGTTTACAGAGGAGGTCTACTGCTAAAATTACTGCCCTCAATCTGACCTTCGCGGTGATACCTCACATGCATGGTGCAATTGCTGTTTACATTTGACGCCAGACCGACGCTTGCGTTCGCCTTAGTGCGAGAGCAGGGGGGGCAGGGGTGCTTCTTTTTTTTTTTTTGCTTTTTTATCTTATTTTTAAACTGTTCCTTTAATTTTTTTTTTTTTTTAAATCATTTTTATTGTCATCTCAGGGAATGTAAATATCCCCTATGATAGCAATAGGTAGTGACAGGTGCTCTTTTTTTTGAAAAAAATGGGGTCTATTAGACCCTAGATTTCTCCTCTGCCCTCAAAGCATCTGACCACACCAAGTTCGGTGTGATAAAATGCTTCCCCAATTTCCCAATGGCGCTGTTTACATCTGGCGAAATCTAAGTCATAAAATGCTCGTAGCTTCCGGTTTCTTAGGCCATAGAGATGTTTGGAGCCACTCTGGTCTCTGATCAGCTCTATGGTCAGCTGGCTGAATCACCGGCTGCATTCTCAGGTTCCCTGTTGAGACAGGAGAGCCAGAGAAAAACACGGAAGATGGTGGGGGGGGGCATTCCCTCCCACTGCTTGTAAAAGCAGTCTAGAGGCTAATTAGCCACTAGGATTGCTTTTACATGAAAGCCGACCGCTGGCTGAAAAGAATGATACCAAGATGATACCTAAACCTGCAGGCATCATTCTGGTATAACCACTCAGTCGTGAATGGCGTACCTGAAGACAAAAAAAGGTTAACAATAAAGCACAGTAAACGGTAAAGTATAAAAAATTGCATGCCTGAAAAGCAAACGTGATAAAACATAATAACAATAAAACATTGCAGAATAGAATACAGTAAA
This sequence comes from Aquarana catesbeiana, assembly GCF_042186555.1. NCBI lineage: Eukaryota > Metazoa > Chordata > Amphibia > Anura > Ranidae > Aquarana > Aquarana catesbeiana. Next base: position 261,285,643 of record NC_133329.1, on the reverse strand, counting down.
AAAGAGCAGAACAATAGAGAGAGAACAATAAAACGACAACTATTTTTTTTTTTTTTTTTTATATTTTTGTTTGTGTTTTTTTTTTTTTTTTTTTTTTTTTTACACTTTTTTTTGTAACTAACTTTTATAACTGTAACCGGTTCCAGGTTCGGGTCTCTCAAAATGCGATGGCATCTTGGGAGACCCTGTGAAAGTGTGCCTAGTCTGTGCAATGCTGTACCCTACGCTAATACTCAACTAGTGTATGGTAGCGTTCAAAACATTCACCAATGCAAAGACCAGGATTATCAGGACAGGAGGGACAATAATAGCGGGTGTCACGCCTATATCCGCGCTTGCTGCAGACACGACATCTTTTTTGGGGGGGTTCGTTGGGTAGGGGTACTCGGGAGGACATAAAAATGCCTCTCATGCAGCTGACTGCATTTGGTTGGGGATGTGAATGGGGGAAGTACGGGCGCTGCAGAAGTGGTGGGTTCCCAATTAGGATTGGCTAATGCAGCAGGAAGGGCACGACGGGCCTGTTTGTCTTCTTCTTGGTGGCAGCGGGACACTACTTGTGCTTGCCACCTCACCAGCTTAAACTGCACTTATGGGACTCGCCATGTCACCAAGTGTTACTGCAGTACTGATTTGACTACGACTGGGGTGTACTAGGCCGCTGGTGCTTGCCAGTTCACCAAAACGCTACCAAAAAACTGTTAGTGATCGCAGGGATCAGGCCTGACTCTGTGAACGCTGCAGTTATGCGTTTAGTGTTTTATAAGTGACAGTGATCGATCGATACTGCGCTGGGCCGGGCCGGGCGGAGGGGCAAAACGCAGGTGCTAGCAGGTATCTGGGCTGATCCCGCTAACACTGCATTTTTGGGAACCCTAAACTGCTGGGGACGCTAGTATAAATCTGATCAGATCAGATATTGATCCGTTCAGATACTATACCACTAAGGGAGGTGTACGGTGCGTGCGTGTTAGCGGTACTGGCACTAACCTGACGCTGCTTGGGGCAAGTGTTTGCCAGTTCACCAAAACGCTACCAAAAAAAACTGTTAGCGATCACAGGGATCAGGCCTGACTCTGCGAACGCTGCAGTTATGCGGTTAGTGTTTTGTAAGTAACAGTGATCGATCGATGGTGGGCTGGGCCGGGTGGAGGGGCAAAACGCAGGTGCTAGCAGGTATCTGGGCTGATCCCGCTAACACTGTGTTTTTGGGAACCCTAAACTGCTGGGGACGCTAGTATAGATCTGATCGGATCAGATATTGATCCGTTCAGATACTATACCACTAAGGGAGGCGTATGCTGTGTGCGTGGGTGTTAGCGGTACTGGCGCTAATCTGACGCTGCCTGGGGCGACGCATATCACCGCCGGGCGATCAGGGGGCTAAACCTTTATTCGGTAATAAACGGCGGGTGCCCTGACACTATAAAAAATAAATGAACTAACCAGCGTCACCCGTAACAGTTATACGGTGATCACTGGTGAAAGGGTTAACTAGGGGGCAATCAAGGGGTTAAAACATTTATTCGGTAGTATATGGGGGTCGCTGTCGCTATAAAACTCTGACGGCGAACCTAAATATTTATCTCCCTAACTAGCGTAACCAGTGACACTAATACAGCGATCAGAAAAATGATCACTTAGTGACACTGGCGACAGGGGGTGATCAAGGGGTTAAAACTTTATTAGGGGGGGTTAGGGGGGTACCCTAGACCTAAAGGGGGCTACCACTAACTGCCCTACCACACTAACTGTCACAAACTGACACCATGCAGTAATCAGAAAAAAAAAGAAACTGCTTGGTGTCAGTGTGACGGGGGGGGGGGGGGAAGGGGGGTGTTTTGTGTGCCTGGCATGTTCTACTGGGATGTGTAGTGTTGTGCACTCACATTTCAGTCTTCTCTCCTCGGCGCCGGAACGGAAAATACCGAGCCGAGGAGAGATGACGTCACATCCCCTGCCTCTGTGTACTATACAGAGGCAGGGGAAGATTCTGATTGGCTTGGAGCGATCGCGAGGGGGGGGCCACGAATGGATGGCCTCCCCCCTCATCACTGAACGCTCCCAGACCAAAGCCGACCACCTCTGGCACCGAGGGGGGGTCCGATCGGACCCCCCGCCCGCGAGAAGGCAATCACGTACCAGGTACAAGATTTTGCATGCCCGTGCCATTCTGCCGACGTATATAGTCGTTAGGCAAGTGGTTAATATGGACAAATCAGCTCTTCATCCAGTTCAAATCCTGACATATCTAGGCTTGATCCTGGATACAACCTGGAAAGGGAGTTTTTACCCCCCTTGAAGGTCAGCTCAATAGTAGAGCTGGTCAGGAAAGTCAAAAGGGTAGAAAGACCCTCAATTCGATTGTGCATGAGGCTGCTGGAGAAGATGGTGTCATCTTTCAGCGCAGTTCCTTATGCGCAGTTTCACTTCAGGTTGTTCCAGAGAACAATCCTGGAGGCTTGGGACAAGTCTGTCCTAGCCTTGGATTATCCAATGTCTCTATCCCCAAAGGTAAAACAGGACCTCTCTTGGTGGTCAAAGACCAACAACTTAAAAAGGGGGAAGTCCTTTCCACCAGTAACTTGGAAGGTGGTAACTTCAGACGCCAGTCGTCTCGGCAGGGGAGCAGTATTGGAAGAGGCCTCCGTACAGGGCAAATGGTCCCAGGTAGAAAAAACCTTGCTGATCAATCTGTTGGAAATTCGAGCAGCTCGCTTGGCCCTCGTATTCTGGACGGCCAGGCTGCGGGGGTCTCCGGTCAGAGTCCAGTCCGACAATTCCACAGTGGTGGCATACATCAACCACCAAGGGGGTACCCGGAGCTGGGCAGCCCAAAAGGAAATAAATCATATTCTGACTTGGGCAGAGAGACACATGCCATCTCTTTCAGCAGTCTATATTCCGGGGGTGGACAATTGGCAGGCAGACTATCTAAGTCGTCAGCAGTTGTTAGCAGGGGAATGGTCCCTTCACCCCGAAGTTTTCCTTCAAATTTGCCAGCGTTGGGGGATGCCAGAGGTGGATCACCTGGCATCCAGGTTCAATGCCAAGGTGGACAGCTTTGTGTCCAGAACCAGGGATCCACTTGCCGTGGGGACGGATGCATTGGTGGTTCCCTGGGATCGGTATTCTCTCATTTACGCCTTTCCTCCGATTCAGATGCTGCCGCACCTGTTACGCAGGATACAGGTGGAGCAGGAAACGGTAATTCTAGTGGCCCCACGATGGCCAAGGAGGTCTTGGTACTCACAGATTGTGAGGTTGGCGGTAGGGGACCCATTGTGTCTTCCATTCCGCCCAGACCCGTTGTCCTAAGGTCCCATATACCATCCTTCTTTACGGTCACTGAATTTGATGGCATGGCTATTGAGACCAAGGTACTGGGAGACCGTGGTATCGGTGGTTCTGTTCTGGCTACTTTGATAGATGCTAGTAAGCCAGTGTCTAGGAAAATTTACCATAGAGTCTGGAAGTCTTACATCTCATGGTGTGAGAAGAGAAGATGGCACCCTTGCAAGTATACAATTGGAAGGGTTCTTGCCTTTCTGCAAGCAGGAATTGACTAAAACTTATCCTTAGGGACTATTACGGGACAAATTTCGGCTTTGTCGTTTTTTTTTTCCAGAGACCAATCGCGTCTCATTCTTTAGTACGAACCTTTATCAAGGGAGTACTACATTTGAGGCCACCAATTAAACCGCCCTTGTGCCCATGGGACTTGAACTTGGTGCTTTCAGCTCTACAGAGTCAACCCTTTGAGCCTGTTAAGCCTATTCCTTTGATCCTACTGACTAAAAAATTAGTCTTTTTGGTAGCTATAACCTCAGCAAGAAGGGTCTCTGAGTTGGCCGCCCTTTCTTGTGAGAAACCCTTTCGGTTTATTCATCAGGACAAGGTGGTAATGCGACCCCGTCCGGATTTTTTACCCAAAGTGGATTTCTAGTTTTCACTTGAATCAGGATATCGTTTTACCTTCCTTCTTTCCTAACCCTAAGTCTAAGGAGGAAAGATTGCCAGATAGTCATTACTTTGGCGCTCTGTGTCCCGTGATGTACGATAAAGAAAAATGGATTTTTAAAACAGCTTACCTGTAAAATTCTTTTCTTGGAGTACATCACGGGACACAGAGGTCCCTCCCCTCTTTTTCTGGGATCTTCATTGCTTGCTAAAAAACTAAGGTACTTCCTGTATGGGAGGGGGTTATATGGGAGGAACCTTCTTACTATTGGTTGTCAGTGTCCAATCCCCTAAAGGTAGCATGTAAACCCAGATAGTCATTACTATGGTGCTCTGTGTCCCGTGATGTACTCCAAGAAAAGGATTTTACAGGTAAGCTGTTTTAAAAATCCATTTTTTTTTTTTTCAAGCAAAGATGCTGCGTGCAGGACTTTTCCGAACATCCCGCAAGCGCACCGCCCGGGTGTGAAAGCACCCATTGCAGAGAATGGGAGGCAGTTTTCAGGCGCTTTTACAGACACTATTTCTAGCGCTAAAACGCCTGAAAACTGCCTCTGTTTTAAAGGGGTTTTATTGCAGTGAAGTGGTGTCATTCAATATGCAGTGCAGCATAACACACGCAGCCATTGATGTGTTGTGATGCACAGACTTAAAATATAAAAAAAACTATAATATAAATATATATAGTGTGTGTGTGTATACACTGAGAAAAATTTATAAACGCAACATTTTTGCCCTTATTTATTTATCATCAGCTGAACTCAAAGATCTCTGACTTTTTCTATGTACAAAAAAGGCCTATTTCTCTCAAATATTATTCACAAATCTGTCTAAATCTGTATTAGTGAGCACTTCTCCTTTGCCGAGATAATTCATCCACCTCACAGGTGTGGCATATCAAGATGCTGATTAGACAGCATGATTACTGCACAGGTGTGTCTTGGGCTGGCTAAAAGGCTGCTCTAAAATGTGCAGTTTACTGTCTTGGGGGAGTCGGGTGGTCCGAAAACCAATCAGTATCTGGTGTGAGCACCATTTGCCTCACGCAGTGCAACACATCAGCTTTGCATAGAGTTGATCAGGTTGTTGATTGTGGCCTGTGGAATGTTGGTCCATTCCTCTTTAATGGCTGTGCGAAGTTGCTGGATATTGGCAAGAACTGGAACACGCTGTCGTATACGCCAATCCAGAACATCCCAAACATGGGTGACATGTCCGGTGAGTATGCCATGCAAAAACTGGGATGTTTTCAGCTTCCAGGAATTGTGTACAGATCCTTGCAAAATGGGGCTGTTCATTATCATGCTGCAACATGAGGTGATGGTCTTGGATGAATGACACAACAATGGGCCTCAGAATCTCGCCACAGTATCTCTGTGTGTTCAAAATGCCATCAATAAAATGCACCTGTGTTTGTTGTCCATAGCATATGCCTGCCCATACCATAACCCCATCGCCACCATGGGCCCACTCGATCCACAACGTTGACATCAGCAAACCGCTCACCCACACAACGCCATACATGCTGTCTGCCATCTGCTCTGTACAGTGAAAACCGGGATTCATCCATGAAGAGAACACCTTTCCAAAGTGCCAAAACGCCATCGAATGTGAGCATTTGCCCACTCAAGTCGGTTACAATGAACTGCAGTCAGGTCGAGACCCCGATGAGGATGACGAGCTTGGAGATAAGCTTCCCTGAGACAAATTGTGCAGAAATTCTTTGGTTATGCAAACCGATTGTTGCAGCAGGTGGCTGGTCTCAGACGATCTTGGAGGTGAAGGTGCTGGATGTGGAGGTCCTGGGCTGGTGTGGTTACACGTGGTCTGCATTTTATGAGACCAGTTGGATGTACTGCCAAATTCTCTGAAGATGGACTTTGGAGATGGCTTATGGTAGAGAAATGAACATTCAATTCAAGGGCAACAGCTCTGATGGAAATTCCTGCAGTCAGCATGCCAATTGCACGCTCCCTCAAAACTTGCAATATCTGTGGCATTGTGCTGTGTGATAAAACTGCACATTTTAGAGTGGCCTTTTATTGGCCAGCCTAAGGCACACCTGTCCAATAATCATGCTGTCTAATCAGCATCTTGATTTGCCACACCTATTAGGTGGATGGATCATCTCGGCAAAGGAGAAGTGTTCACTAACACAGATTTATGAACAATATATGAGAGAAATGGGCCTTTTGTGTACATAGAAAAAGTTGGCGATCTTTGACTTCAGCTTCAGCTCATGATAAATAGAGGCAAACGCAAAAGTGTTGCGTTTTTTAATTTTGCTCAGTGTGTGTGTGTGTATGTATGTATGTATATATATACACACATACGCCCCAAGTCTCAGCAATGTAAAAGATATATATGCCAAATTTCAAGAAGATTGGATAATATTTAGGGGTGCACACATTGATCACTTTTATCAAAGCAAAGTCTGTGGGCTTCACTTGATAAGAAGTCATATACATCAATGCTGGATGAAGAAAGTCCCGTTCAAGGCTTTCTAGAAGAATAATCAGTGAAAATGGTTAACTACATCCAAAATGTCCTAAAAGACGGAAGTCATCCAAAAGACTACAAACAGTTATTACAACTCTCACTCCTGTACCTAGGAGGTTGGTCTAAAAACGACTTCAGTTTCAGGATCCCAGGGGCACTGCATCAAGCAAGGTGGATGGCAAAGACAATATATGCACTTAAAATTGTCCTCTTCACTAAACAGTTGATTATTCCTCAACGACAATTGGAAGGAATGAAACGGGTTGCACATTTTGTCAGCCTCATTTATGTTCGCTTTTGGCATGAGGCAATTGTAAGTCGATGGGCTCCAAAAAATTATTTGGATATGCTACAGCTTTTGAGCACTTGCCCAGATGCAGACGTAAAAAAATGTGCTCTCACAGTTGCTAAGAGACACCTTTGGTATCTGTCAGAAACAAACGTAGGATTGGCTTTTTTGGACAAACGTATTATTTCGGCTGTTAAGGAAAATATGACTAAAATTTTAGAAACCAAACCTGCAAAGAAAAAGGAAGTGAAATGATTAGAGGGTAAAAACGTGGTTTTTGAAGTAAAGGCCTGAGCCATTTCGTTACTAATAAAACCAAAGACGTTCTTTTAATTGTTTGAGATCCATGGCGTGACAGAATACAAGGGATTGCATCGTTCAGGGTTCATTAATAGAACACATGTTTTGCCTATCATATTACCTATTAATCTTAGTGTATAGTTTTAATAGTATTTTTTAAGTTTGTGATTTCTAGTTTTCCCAATAAAAGTAATTAACATTGAAAAATTGTATTTTTTGCCTACTTTTACAGAACTGATCAAAGTGTGCAACCTCTAAATATTATCCAATCATCTTGAAATTTAATAATCCAAAAAAGACTGCGCTAAAAAAAGTGACATAAATAATAACTATATATATGAATGTATAAATAGTGATGAATATCAATCTATCAAGTGATACAAAATATTAATAATATGATGAAAGCAGAATATCAAAATTAATATAAATAAATATGACAAAATAATAAAATAATGAAAATAAGTATTGAACACCAAATGACAAAAGTGACTAAAGATGAAGTGACAATGATCAGAAGAGAAACAGTCCTTGGAGCCAAGGCAGATTCAATTGGTGATCGTAGAGGTTAAACACCCAACACCCAGTGAGGAATCCTCCACCTTATTAGATGTACACTTACCAGAGGTAAGCTAAATATCAGCTTATCTATGGACATCCACTCAGGGGAAACCGACTCCTCAAATCTCCTCACAGGGAAGGGGCAGGCAGGATCTCTCCGTGCGGTGGATTCAATCGACATACCGGGGGGACCCAGAGGAATAAAGAATTTTCTCCATAGTGTGAATCAGTATAACCATTTATTAAAACAAGGAATATACACACTTACATTAAAATTTGCGGTAGTAGGTACATAAGAAGTAAAACAGCCGGCCGGCTTGCATGCACCCGTTCAGAACGAGATAGGATGAAAACGATGCATAAAAGTTTTAATAAACAGCAGTAAAAAACTTACAAACTGCTGTTTATTAAAACTTTTATGCAACATACAGAGAGCCCTAGATGTTCTTTACTTTATTTCATGTGACTACTGCGAGCTCCACAAGTTTTGGTATCTGACCGGCTACAAGTATACCTGCTCCTGCCATACTTCCCTTTGAGGGAAATGCTGTCTTTGACCTGACTGATACACTCAGGGGTCCAACAGCTGAGGTGAGCGGCTTGTGTTACCGTAGGTGGAGGTCTTGTTTCACTACAGTCACTCATCTTGTGTGGATGTCACTCGTACCACTGGATCACATGTTGGAAATCCTTCATTATGGACTTTTAATAATATTATTGTTTTAGTGAATTATTTTATGCGCTGTACTGCTTTTTGTGAAATATCTCTTTGGGATTTGATAAGTTTTATCCTCAGTACCACAGCTGCTTTAGCTTAAATGTTATGTGATTAGCGCTGGTTGATTTTCATGATATACAAACTGAGGAACTTAATAATTTTTCGATCGCTCTCAATTGGCCTTTACCTCTCATTGGTTGTGGTAGTGATTGAACAAAGTGTTGTAACTGAGCATATCTCCATTTATCCAGAGGTTTATTACCCCATTCCTGTGTGATTTCTGTGTATGTGCAGCACCTACTTCCCCTCATTATGTCTTGTAGTTGTATCACTTCTTTTTTAGCCCACCTTGTGAAATATAAGTGCTCTTCTTTCCCTGGTTTAAAATAATTAGTATCTATTAGTGTAAGCCTTATGTGATTACCAGAGGGTGGCCCTAGAAATTTCCATTGTGTCATTGATCTCAAAATACACTTTCAATTCTTGTTCTATTTTACTAATTGTATCCGGGTCCTGAATGAGAATATGACTTATGCGCAGGAGAATAATATGTATAGTCTTGCTTCTTTGGATGGCTAATCCTCCATGAATCAAGCAGCTGAAAATTCATAAGCCATTTTTTAAATGCATCATACCTCTGAGCCGTAAATCTAGGGGTACCTCCTGAGGAATCTATACGTGGATCCATGCTCCAATTTAAGTCCCCTGCAATTATCAGTTTGCCTTCTTTAAAAGCTTCAAGTTTTTTCAATACTTTCTTTAAAAAATTATCGGGGTCTCTATTTGGGGCATAGATATTTGCTATTATACACATCGTATTAAACAGTTTCCCCTTTATAAAGAGATACCTTCCCTCCGGATCAGCCAGACTCCCACCTTTTACAAACATCATCGTTTTATCAAATCCAATCGCCACCCCCCTAGAATGTGTTGATCCTGTGTCACCATAGAACCACTTTGGAAACTGATGACGCTAACCCCCCCTGACACATGCGTAACATAAGTCTCCTGGAGGCACGCCACATTTGCCCCCAAGAACTGCAATTCCTTATTTAATTCATACCTTTTTTCTCCCTGTATTTAATCCCCTCACATTATACGTGACCAAATTCACAACCCCCATACCTCACCCTGGTAAGAGCGTCTGACCGATCCGAGAAGCCACCTCATATAGGGAGACACCAAGACACCTACAGGGGTAGGAGAGAGAGAGAGCAAAGGGAGAGGAAAAAAACCCTCCCCCATACCCTCCAAAATCCCCAACCCTTGAACCCCCCCTCCCTCCACCACCCCACCTCCCCCCCATGTCTGGAACGAAGGACCCACAAAAAGGCCGGGCAGACCCCCTTTTTGTTCCAATATATGGTCCCGGTTGGCATCCTCCCGATGCCACCCCGTTGCCATATGCCCAATAGGCTCACGTTCCTGGCCCCTTCAAGCACACCCCAGACCTCCCGGTCCCTCGCCCCAACTCAGCGCTTCCCAAAAATACAGCTAATTAGTGCATCACCCCCCTTTCTCCAACGCAGTCTCCCTTGAGGGACTACCGGGCCCTATGCCTCCCCCCAGCCAATGCTGGGGGGAGGCGGAACGTCCAGCCTGCCACAGAAATCCTCCGGAAACCTCAGAACCACAGTCCAGCCATTCTTTTTCCCCACCAGGCAAGCAGAAAACCCCCATTGATAAGGTATCTCAGCAACTCTGTAAGGGGTCTCAGAAGTCTCCTTCTAGTTAAAGTCTTTGTCGCCAGATCTGAGTAAACCTGCAATTCTGCCCCTTCAAAACAAACCTGGCACATTCCACGTTTTTTCCATGATTCTGGCTTTTTCTTCTGCATAATAGAATCTCACTATCACATCTCTCGGACTTTCAGACCTATGGATAGAATAACGTGCAATCCTGTGTACTCTATCAAGTTTCAGGGGTTCTGACATTTCTCTCTCTAATAAGGGATTAAATAATTGCTGTATAATTGTTGTCAAATCCTCATTTTTATATTTCTCCAGGAGCCCTTTAATTCTCAAGTTATTATGTTGGCTGTGATTCTCTTGATCTTCTATTTTATAGAGGAGGTAACTATTTGTGCTTTGTAGAGTTTTAATTTGATTGCTGATATCCTCAAATCTTTGATCATGATCGTCCAATCTACCCTCGTCCTCCTCCACCCTTCCAAGTACTTGGCTGATATCCGTTCTTACTGCAGCTATATCCACTTTCAGTGAGGCCTCCATTTTTGCTAGCATTTCTGCAAGGATCTCTTTAATCTGCGGGACTCTCTCTTGAGTTAATGGGTGCAGATGTCTTTCTCCCATCTCCTCCTCCCCTCCACTTTTCCTTTGAGGCCCCCCCTGAGCCTTACTACTTTCTTGAGGGTTACTTCCATTACTTCTCAGCCTTACAGTCTTCCCCTCCTGCCCCTTTCCAGCTTTATTCTCCTCCACTGCCATCTTCTGTTTGTCCCTTGTCTCTAGAGGAGGGCTCCCTCACAAACATAGACCCTCGGCTGACGATCACTGATTACCTCTCCAACCCCTCAGAGGGGGTTCTCAAACATTTTCACGGCGGGAGTGTCCAGCCACTTTCCTAGGGCCTTTAGATAGTTTTTCTCTTTTCGGGGACAGGGGGGTACTCTCACCTTTTCCAACTCCAGAGATCTCTGCATCGCACAGCGTGTTTCCTCTCAGCGGACTGGAGCGTCTTTCGCCCACAGGTCAACGGGAACTGCTTCGTCGTCGTCCCTCCTCCACAATCTCAGCCGCTAGATCCTCTCGGGACCTCCAACGCTACCGTGCAGGAGTAAGGGGTAACTATGCAACTCTGTTAGGGGGCGAGAGGCTAGGCACCGAATCAGGCACTGACAAGCGGCTGACGATCAGCTCCACGTTCGCGGCGTCTCAGCATGCCAGCCACGAGCGGAGCGAGGCAGCGGGCGGGACCCGGGTATCCAGAGCTCGCACGGAGCGTGCCTACGTGTTAACGCTCCACCCCATCTCTCCAACCCTGTACATAAGTAGTAATGTATACGTGAGGGCTGCAACCTGTTTGCAGCCTTCAATCTTATAGGGAATCCTGTAAGCACGTCTTAGACACACAGTGGGTCCAGCAGTCAATCTGACTGCCCAGCCCCGCTGATTACAATCTGTGGATCTGGCCTGTCAGTTTAAAAGGCAGGTCCTGCTCTGCCTATCAGAAGCCGCAATGAGGGCTTCCCAAGTCCAGTAATCCTATTGGGTCCTTTCTGGTTCACCCACTAGTACAGAATGTTCTGTATGAAAACTGACCAAAGTATATACTTCTTTCAAGAGGTACTGTATGCACACAGGTGCCCAGTTGAAGAGGCCAACTACAAAAAGTGGAAAGTTCCAGCAGTGGATTTGGCTATTTCCTGCCTCAACAAATCCCTGACAGTCCCATTTGAGCACATCCCAGTTTTTAAAGACCTCATGGACAAAAGTTTAGAGGCCTGCCTTAAAGCCTCTTTTGCTCTGTCCAGTTTAGCCATGCAACCCTAGCAGTCTGGACCAAGTGCATGGCACGGAACCTGATCCTGGTGGATCTCTTGATATTCCAAAAATTGAAGCTCCTCCTAATGGCCTTGTACTATTGCATAGACCGTTCGGCTACACCAAAATTAGCACCAGGATCTTGTATTAGTTCAATTGCACAGGATTCTTTGGCTGTAGAACTGGTCTGCAGAGTCTGTAAAAACTATCTGGAAGGGGAAACGTTGACATAGAATGGCACTTTGAAGAGTCCTTGGGCACCTTTTAATAAGGAAGTCAAAGGTGGAAAGAGCACACTCTTACCTAGTAAGAAGAAAGCTAGGGTACTCGCAGCAAAATAAGACTTTTGACTTGCCATTAATCTACAAATCTTGGACAGGACACAAGACAGAAAGTCATAGACCATGGGTTATATGCTGTTACCTTATGGCTACTGGACACTGGCAAAGGCTTTGCTGGAAACTGCCCCAGCACACCTTCTTATAACACGACCCACTGTCAGGGCTGGGCTCAGCCCTTCCTTCTCTTAGCTGGCCACTCAGCTGTCAGCTAATTGCCAGCTCCTATCTCTCCACAGTGACTTACCTGTTGATATCCTGCTCGTCAGTCATGCCTACTTAAGCCGTCCAGCCCAGATGATCTCTGTCTTCGCCTTGGTCAACATCACAGAGACTATCTCCTGCATTCCTATTAAAGACTTGCTTGGCTGACATTCCTTCTGGCTCCAGATCCTGCTTGCTGTTCCACTACGCTGATCTCTGGCTTTTCTGACTATCCGTTCCGGTTACCAAACTCTGGCTAAGTTTTGACTACATTTGTTCTATTTACTTTATTATTAACCACTTGAGCCCTGGACCATTATGCTGCCTAAGGACCAGAGGTCTTTTTCCAATTTGGCACTGCGTCGCTTTAACTGCTAATTGCGCGGTCATGCAATGCTGTACCCAAACGAAATTTGCGTCCTTTTCTTCCCACAAATAGAGCTTTCTTTTGATGGTATTTGATCACCTCTGCGGTTTTTATTTTTTGCGCTATAAACGGAAAAAGACTGAAAATTTTGAACAAAAATGATATTTTCTACTTTTTGTTATAAAAAAAATCCAATAAACTCAATTTTAGTCATACATTTAGGCCAAAATGTATTCGGCCACATGTCTTTGGTAAAAAAATGTCAATAAGCGTATATTTATTGGTTTGCGCAAAAGTTATAGCGTCTACAAACTAGGGTACATTTTCTGGAATTTACACAGCTTTTAGTTTATGACTGCCTATGTCATTTCTTGAGGTGCTAAAATGGCAGGGCAGTACAAACCCCCCCCCCAAATGACCCCATTTTGGAAAGTAGACACCCCAAGGAAATTGCTGAGAGGCATGTTGAACCCATTGAATATTTATTTTTTTTGTTCCAAGTGATTGAATAATGACAAAAAAAAAAAAAAAATATTTACAAAAAGTTGTCACTAAATGATATATTGCTCACACAGGCCATGGGCCTATGTGAAATTGCACCCCAAAATACATTCAGCTGCTTCTCCTGAGTATGGGGATACCACATGTGTGGGACTTTTTGGGAGCCTAGCCGCGTACGGGACCCCGAAAACCAATCACCGCCTTCAGGATTTCTAAGGGTGTAAATTTTTGATTTCACTCTTCACTGCCTATCACAGTTTCGGAGGCCATGGAATGCCCAGGTGGCACAAACCCCCCCCAAATGACCCCATTTTGGAAAGTAGATACCCCAAGCTATTTGCTGAGAGGCATATTGAGTCCATGGAATATTTTATATTTTGACACAAGTTGCGGGAAAGTGACACTTTTTTTTTTTTTTGCACAAAGTTGTCACTAAATAATATATTGCTCACACAGGCCATGGGCATATGTGGAATTGCACCCCAAAATACATTTAGCTGCTTCTCCTGAGTATGGTGATACCACATGCGTGGGACTTTTTGGGAGCCTATCCACGTACGGGGCCCCGAAAACCAATCACCGCCTTCAGCGTTTTTAAGGGCGTGAATTTTTGATTTTACTCTTCACTGCCTATCACCGTTTCGGAGGCCATGGAATGCCCAGGTGGCACAAAACCCCCCCCAAATGACCCCATTTTGGAAAGTAGACACCCCAAGCTATTTGCTGAGAGGCATGGTGAGTATTTTGCAGCTCTCATTTGTTTTTGAAAATGAAGAAAGACAAGAAAAAACATTTTTTTTTTCTTTTTTCAATTTTCAAAACTTTGTGACAAAAAGTGAGGTCTGCAAAATACTCACTATACCTCTCAGCAAATAGCTTGGGGTGTCTACTTTCCAAAATGGGGTCATTTGGGGGGGATTTGTGCCACCTGGGCATTCCATGGCCTCCGAAACTGTGATAGGCAGTGAAGAGTGAAATAAAAAATTCACGCCCTTAGAAAGCCTGAAGGCGGTGCTTGGTTTTCGGGGTCCCGTGCGCGGCTAGGCTCCCAAAAAGTCTCACACATGTGGTATCCCCGTACTCAGGAGAAGCAGCAGAATGTATTTTGGGGTGTAATTTCACATATTCCCATGGCATGTTTGAGCAATATATCATTTAGTGACAACTTTGTGCAAAAAAAAAAAAAAATTTGTCTCTTTCCCGCAACTTGTGTCACAATATAAAATATTCCATGGACTCGACATGCCTCTCAGCAAATAGCTTGGGGTGTCTACTTTCCAAAATGGGGTCATTTGGGGGGGTTTTGAACTGTCCTGCCATTTTATGCACAACATTTAGAAGCTTATGTCACACATCACCCACTCTTCTAACCACTTGAAGACAAAGCCCTTTCTGACACTTTTTGATTACATGAAAAAGTTATTTTTTTTGCAAGAAAATTACTTTGAACCCCCAAACATTATATATTTTTTTAAATCAAATGCCCTACAGATTAAAATGGTGGGTGTTTCATTTTTTTTTTCACACAGTATTTGCGCAGCGATTTTTCAAACGCATTTTTTGGGGAAAAAACACACTTTTTTAAATTTTAATGCACTAAAACACACTATATTGCCCAAATGTTTGATGAAATAAAAAAGATGATCTTAGGCCGAGTACATGAATACCAAACATGACATGCTTTACAATTGCGCACAAACGTGCAGTGGCAACAAAATAAATACATTTTTAAAAGCCTTTAAAAGCCTTTACAGGTTACCACTTTAGATTTACAGAGGAGGTCTACTGCTAAAATTACTGCCCTCGATCTGACCTTCGCGGTGATACCTCACATGCATGGTGCAATTGCTGTTTACGTTTGACGACAGACCGCCGCTTGCGTTCGCCTTAGCGCAAGAGCAGGGGGCGACAGGGGTGCTTTTTTTTTTTTTTTTTTTTTTTTCTTTATTATTTTTTTGCTTTTTTATCTTATTTTTAAACTGTTCCTTTCATTTTTTTTTTTTTTTTTAATCATTTTTATTGTTATCTCGGGGAATGTAAATATCCCCTATAATAGCAATAGGTAGTGACAGGTACTCTTTTTTGAAAAAATTGGGGTCTATTAGACCCTAGATCTCTCCTCTGCCCTCAAAGCATCTGACCACACCAAGATCGGTGTGATAAAATGCTTCCCCAATTTCCCAATGGCGCTATTTACATCCGGCGAAATCTAAGTCCTAAAATGCTTGTAGCTTCCGGTTTCTTAGGCCATAGAGATGTTTGGAGCCACTCTGGTCTCTGATCAGCTCTATGGTCAGCTGGCTGAATCACCGGCTGCATTCTCAGGTTCCCTGTTGAGACAGGAGAGCCAGAGAAAAACACGGAAGACGGTGGGGGGGGGGCTTGTAAAGGCAGTCTAGAGGCTAATTAGCCGCTAGGATTGCTTTTACATGAAAGCCGACCGCTGGCTGAAAAGAATGATACCAAGATGATACCTAAACCTGCAGGCATCATTCTGGTATAACCACTCAAAGTCGTGAATGGCGTACCTGAAGACAAAAAAATGGTTAACAATAAAGCACAGTAAACGGTAAAGTATAAAAAATTGCAGACCTGAAAAACAAACATGATAAAACATAATAACAATAAAACATTGCAGAATAGAATACAGTAAAAAAGAGCAGAACAATAGAGAGAGAATAGAGCGAGAGAGAACAATAAAACGACAACTATTTTTTTTTATTTTATATTTTTGTATGTGTTTTTTTTTTTTTGTTTACACTTTTTTTTGTAACTAACTTTTATAACTGTAAACGGTTCCAGGTTCGGGTCTCTCAAAATGCGATGGCATCTTGGGAGACTCTGTGAAAGTGTGCCTAGTCTGTGCAATGCTGTACCCTACGCTAATACTCAACTAGTGAATGGTAGCATTCAAAACATTCACCAATGCAAAGACCAGGATTGTCAGGACAGGAGGGACAATAATAGCGGGTGTCACGCCTATATCCGCACTTGCTGCAGACACGACATCTTTTTTGGGGGGGTTCGTTGGGTAGGGGTACTCGGGAGGACATAAAAATGCCTCTCATGCAGCCGACTGCATTTGGTTGGGGATGTGAATGGGGGAAGTACGGGCGCTGCAGAAGCGGTGGGTTCCCAATTAGGATTGGCGAATGCAGCAGGAAGAGCACTATGGGCACGACGGGCCTGTGTTTGTCTTTTTGGTGGCAGCGGGACACTACTTGTGCTTGCCACCTCACCAGCTTGAACTGCACTTATGGGACTCGCCACGTCACCAAGTGTTACTGCAGTGCTGGTTTGACTAGGACGGGGTGGGTGGGTGGGTGGGTGGGTGTTAGCAGTACTGGCGCTAACCTGACGCTGCCTGGGGCTGGTGCTTGCTAGTTCACCAAAATGCTACCAAAAAAACTGTTAGCGATCGCAGGGATCAGGCCTGACTCTGCGAACGCTGCAGTTATGCGTTTAGTGCCTTGTAAGTGACAGTGATCGATCGATACTGCACTTGGGCTGGGCCGGGCGGAGGGACAAAACGCAGGTGCTAGCAGGTATCTGGGCTGATCCCGCTAACACTGCGTTTTTGGGAACCCTAAACTGCTGGGGACGCTAGTATAGATCTGATCGGATCAGATATTGATCCGTTCAGATACCATACCACTAAGGGAGGCGTATGCCGCGTGCGTGGGTGTTAGCGGTACTGGAGCTAATCTGACGCTGCCTGGGGCGACGCATATCACCGCCGGGCGATCGGGGGGGCTAAACCTTTATTCGGTATTAAACGGCGGGTTCCCTGACACTATAAAAAATAAACGAACTAACCAGCGTCACCCGTAACGGTTATACGGTGATCAGTGGTGAAAGGGTTAACTAGGGGGCAATCAAGGGGTTAAAACATTTATTAGGTAGTATATGGGGGTCCCTATTGCTATAAAACGCTGACGGCGAACCTAAATATTTACCTCACTAACTAGCGTCACCAGCGACACTAATACAGCGATCAGAAAAATGATCGCTTAGTGACACTGGCGACAGGGGGTGATCAAGGGGTTAAAACTTTATTAGGGGGGGTTAGGGGGGTATCCTAGACCTAAAGGGGGCTAATACTAACTGTCCCAACACTGTAACTGTCACAAACTGACACCAATGCAGTAATCAGAAAAAAAAAAAAAAACTGCTGGTGTCAGTTTGTGACAGGGAGGGGGGGGGTGATTGGGGGGGGATCGAGGGGGGATCGGGGTGTTTTGTGTGCCTGGCATGTTCTACTGTGTGTGTAGTGTTGTACACTCACAGTGAAGTCTTCTCTCCTCGGCGCTGCAACGGAAAATACAGAGCCGAGGAGAGATGACATAATTTCCTTTGCTGCTGTTTAGCATACAGCAGCAAAGGAAGTGATCTGATTGGCCGGCGGCGATCGCGAGGGGGGGGCCACGAACGGATGGCCTCCCCCTCACCTCCGATCGCCGGGGGACATAACAGGACCGCCTCGGGCACCGGGGGGGGTCTGATCGGACCCCCCACCCGCGGGAGGCAAATCACGTATATGTACGTGATTTTGCCTGCCCGTGCCGCCTTTCCGACATACATCGGCGTGAGGCGGTCCTTAAGTGGTTAAACAAGTGTGATTTAACTGTACTTCTGTCTCGGTCTGATTCATGGTTTCTGACACCCACTCTGCGAGGCTTCAGCTTTGTAGTAAGCAATACAGAGAAACAGAGGACTGAGGGGAAGGGACCTGTATTCTGTACTATACTCCAAGATAGGTAAATTTGACTTACCAGTAATTTCCATACCATCTTAATTGTACAAGACAGGGAGACCTAGAGTATGGGATGTCCCCAAGCAATAAACTGAGGGGTGGGCAACAACATAGTAAACAGGCCCACCAATGAGTGGTCAACGGACCCAAACACTCAGAAAACAGCTTGAAGCACCTTGCGGCCAAAGCTTGGATCCGCAGAGGCCTTAATGATGTTATGATAGAAAGTATAAACAGAAGACCAGGTGGTGGCCTTGCAAACCTGCGAAACAGCTGTTTAATGCTGAAAGGCCAGAAAAACGCTGACAGATCTGATGAAATGGGCCCTGATAGAGAAGGAAGGAACGTATTCCTTGAGGGCACAAACACTGGAAATTAGCAGCCTGAGCAATATTGGAGGAAGCAGGATGTCCCTTCCTGGGACATCCGGGGAGGACGAAAATGAACTCAGTTTTTCTGAAGCAGAAACTAGGTAGACTAACTGGTGAGCACATCCAGGCAATGGAGTGAAATCTCCTTGCTGTATTTAGGAGCAGGACATAGGTAATGGAGGACAATGTCCTCACTGAGTTGAAAGGAAGAGACCAGCCTTAGGCTGGAAATGGGGTCTGGGTTTCAGGGCCACCCTGTCTCTATGTAGGATGTTAGTCTTACCAGCAACAGTATTTCTAGGAATCTTCCAGGACAGCCACATGAGAGATTGGTTCTTCTCTCTATGGGAAACACGAGCCAACAGCTCAAAAAGCCCCTTCATTGAGTTATAGGCCTCATGCACACAGGATGTTAGAAAAAAACGAGCCGCAAGGCCACTAACAACGCCAGGAAAAAGCAGCTGTAAAAATGTGTTTTTACTAGCATCTTGCATTGGCGTTAATGCACATTTAGCCACGCTAGCGTTTCTCTGCCTCTATTCAAAATCAGTGGTTTCCTATGAGAGTCCATTGATTTGAATAGAAGTTGCACCATGATGATGTGTGGCTTGTGCACTGAGGATCTTGAATGAAAAAAAAACTGGCCTGGGGTTCCCCTCCAAGAGCATACCAGACTCTTCAGTCTGGTATGGATTTTAAGGGGAACCCCCATGCCAAAAAAATTGACATGGGGTCTCCCCCAAAATCCACACCAGACCCTTATCCGAGCATGCAGCCCGGCAGGTCAGGAAAAGGGGGGACGAGCGAGCACCCGCCCCCTCCTGGACCATACCAGGCAACATGCCCTCAATGTGCTTGCTTTGCGCCCCCTCACCCCAAAGCACCTTGTCCCCATGTTGATGGGGACAAGGGCCTCTTCCTGACAACCTTGGCCGGTGGTTGTCGGGGTCTGCGGGCGGGAGGCTTATCAGAATTGGGAAGCCCCCTTTAACAAGGGGTCCCCCCAATCTCGGCCCCCCACCCCATGTCAATGAGTAGGGATAGATTGTACCCCTACCCATTCACCCAAAAAAGTGTCAAAAATAAAAACAGTACACAGGTTTTTGATTAAATTAAATAAATTTATTAACCACTTCAATACCACACGCCGTCATATGACGTCCTTGACTTTGTGCGGGCATATCTGAGTGATACCTGCAGCTACAGGCATCATTCAGATATTATTTGCAGGCGGCGATTCTGTGCACGATAAGAATGATCATAGCGGCAGTTCCGCCGCTTGATCGTTCTTATAGGCGATGGGAGGGGGTGTCCCGGCGTAACATTATCTTTCACATTATACAAAAAAAATTGGGCTAACTTTACTGTTTTGTTATTTTTTAATTCATTAAACTTTTTTTTCCAAAAAAAGGAGTTTGAAAATTTATTGCGCAAATACCGTACGAGATAAAAAGTTGCATTGACCGCCATTTTATTCCCTAGGGTGTCTGCTAAAAAAACATAATGCTTGGGGGTTCTGAGTAATTTTCCAGCCAAAAAATTATGATTTTTACATGTAGGAAACGAGTGCCAGAATAGGCCCAGTATTGAAGTGGTTAAAGCAGCTTGGGTGTCTTCTTCTAATTTTCTTCTCTCTCCGGCAATGTCTTCATCCTCCAGTTCTTCTCCCGCCGCCGGTTCTCCTCTCTCCACTGTCTTCCCCCACCGCCGGTTCTCCTCTTTCCGCTGTCTTCTTCCTCCGATGTTTTCCTGGCTCTCTCCCCTGCTGTATATGCTGGGTCCATCGTGTGCCATTACTAATATAGCCATGGGGCTGGGCCACCCAGTGACATCATCTGGAGCCCCCCCTTGTGACATCACCGCCCTATTGGCCCCTTTATCAAAAACCTGTGTACTGTTTTTATTTTTGATACTTTTTTTGGGTGAATGGGTAGGGGTACAACGTACCCTATACTCATTCACATAGGGTGAGGGGGGGCAGGATCTGGGGGCCCCCTTGTTAAAGGGGGCCTACAGAGTCCGATAAGCCCCCCACCCTCAGACCTACAACCACCGGCCGTGGTTGTCGGGAAGACGCCCTTATTCTCAACACAGAGACAAGGTGCTTTGGGGTGGCGCAGGGCCTTCCCTGCCCCAAAGCACCCACTCCGTGTTAAGGACATGGGGCCTGGTATGGTCCAGGAGGGGGGTGCTCGCTCATCCCCCCCCCCCCCTTTCCTGACCTGTCGGGCTGCGTGTTTGGATAAGTGTGGGGGGGGGGGTAAGGATTGTTTTTTTTTAGGGGGGGGGGATTAAGGCCGGGCAAGGCCACTGATATCAACTTGAGAAGGTTTTATACACATCTACAGCGGGGCCCTGAGCTTACCAAAGGGGGGAAGTCTTTTTGGATTTAGAGAAGGCTTTTGATTCCATGGATTGGAGTTACATGCAGCAAGTAGTATGGCGGCTCGGGTTGGGCCCTCTATTCTCTAAATGGATTGCGCTGCTATATCACTCCCCAGTTGCGGCAGTCAGGCTTAATGGGATGGTATCAGATTTTTTCACGCCAGGGCTGCCCGTTCTCTCCTGGCCTATTTGCTTTGCTTATAGAGCACTTGGCTACAGCCCTGCGTGTGTCCTCTGGGGTGAAGGGAATACAGGTAGGTGTATTAGAGGAAAAAACTGCGTTATACGCTGATGATATGGTACTTTTCCTGGGGAATCATGACCAGTCGTTGACCTCAGCTCTGTCCATCCTGGATACCTTCTCCCGGTTTTCCAGTCTTAAGGTAAGTCACAAATTTTGCCATTGAAAGTTCCATCCCCAACCCTCAGGGCCCCGATAGGCTGCCCACTTCAATAGGTAGATAAGGCAAAATATTTGGAACTGAATATTACCCAGTCCATTTCTGACTTTATTCCTCTCAATGTTGCCCTGATTCTGCAGACGCTTAAGCAACGCACACAGGCCTTGCGTAACCTACAGCTATCTCTGATTGGGAAAAAAAATCTGCTGAAAATGAGATTTCTCCCCTTATTCCTATACGACTTTAGGAACTCCCCAAGTCTGGATACCTCAGACTATTTTCCAGTCCATTGCTAAAGTGGTTTCAAACTTTTTCTGGGGTGGGGGGGACGCCAAGCCTTAGATTGCAAGTGTTGCAGCAGGCCTAGAAAGAAGGGGGGATGGTGGTACCCAATTTTGCTACATATTTCTTAGCAGGGCAGTTGGTTTTTGCACATAGATGGCTGACTCAGCCAGATGATGCTGCGGTAAATTTAGAAGCTGCAGTAGTTGGTTCCTATGAGGCGCTGTCTGTCCTGTTATACAGGGGGAGAGGAGCCCCTTATCCTAGTATGGAGTCCATGCGCTCAGTCATCAGAGCATAGGACTTGACTAGAAGGGCTAAACTTCAGAGTGGAGTGGTGTCACTTTATACTCCTCTGTGGCTTAATCCCAAGCTTATCTCACTTTTGTACATATCCAAATCCAATCATCTGGACCAGATACGGGATAAAAAAACAGTGGGTGTGGTGGTTTGAAATGGGGTGTTGATGACATTTGATGTGCTCAAAGGTAAGTACCAGCTCCCCAGCTCGCACCTGTTCCGGTTTCTCCAGTTCAGACATGCTTTTTCTGCCCAATTTGGGTCCTCCACTTTGGATGTGCGGGCTGGCGACCTGGAATCACTGCTCAGGGCTAAAGACCTAACTAAAGCCTTGTCAACTATCTACAAGGAATTATTCATAGATACTACAAAGGTTCTAGCATCCTGTTGTGCTGCATGGATGTCGGATTTCCCACAGCTTGACAATGATGATTGGGATGATGTATGGGGACCACGTTTGCCAGACTGATGTCAGCTCGTGATCACTTGATACAGTTCCTTCATAGCATATACTACATCCCTGCTAAACTAACAAGGATTTTCCCTGCGCATCCGTTGAACTGTTGAAGGTGTGATGCACCTGGGGCAGATTTTTTGCACATCTTCTGGCTTTGCCCACACATCCGGCAATTCTGGGTGGGGATGCTGGACTGTGTTAGGTCGGTCACTACGATCACCATTTTACCATCTATATAAGTCTGTCTGTTGGTCTTGGTAAACACATTAGCACCCAAAAATGTGATCCGCACTTTGCTCACCTTGCTCTTGTACTATGCCCGCAAAGTGATTATCTTATCATGGAAGAAACCGTCGGCTCCTACAAATATGCAGCAAGTAGTCGGCGCAAAAAAAAGACAAACAGATCCTAGTTGTACAATAATGTGCATAAACAATAGGGAAAAGACAATTCCATAACAATAAATGAAAAAGGTTAGTCCGTGTTGTAACACTGCAGATGAAGGAGGCAGGAATAGAGTGTAAAATCCACATTCAGGGCAGCCTTCCAATGGGAGTGAAAGCCATATCCCAGTAACACTATAAAGCAAGGAGAAAGAGGCGCCTCTGGGTGCAGACGTTTTAAAACAATTTATTGTAAAATTACAGCAACAGCTGGTATAGCACTCACATTTTGGAAGAAGATTATAGGCAAAAGGAATGTCCCAAAGCAATCAAGGGGATCCGTGGGGTCATCTTCTCTCGGCTGATGGATGGTGGAAGCTCTGGGCAGTCTGTAGACGCTGGATGTTTTTCGGCCGAACAGCGGAGACAGGCTCCAGAGAGAGGCTTGGATTGCAGCCGATCAGGCGAGGGGTGATGACGTCACTCGATATGCGACGCGTTTCCTAAGCTGGCTCGCCGTGAGTGGTATGACGGCGGCGCTCCTTTGTCAAGCTGATTGGCTGGGAGCTGAAGAGGAAGTATAAATGTAGAGCGCTGATGGGAAAGGGGGCGGAATAAGGTATGGACCTGAGACCTAGTGTATTGAAGTGTCAGCAGAGGAGGGAATCAAGGAAAAGCAACTGAGAAAAGGGATATATTATGCTAATGAGAAAGAAACTGTTGGCCACGATGGGAAGGAAAGGAGACAAATGTGAAAAAAAAAAAAAAAGGGGGAAGGATGATAACATGATATACACAAATGTGATGAATAGGATAGACGGGGGCAGAGGGCTGTGATGCAGTTAATGGGAAAAAAACTGGAAAAGAGAAATATATATATATATATATATATATATATATATATATATATATATATATATATATATATATATATATATATATATATATAAAAAAGTCATATATGTAGAAAAATATAAATAAGGAATGTCTATATGGGGGAATGAATGATGACCATATGTGTCATATGTTAAACATAAGACAAGTGTATTAGCAGGCATATGTGTGCGCATGTGTATGCGCAACAACAATATGATATATGCTGCATATGGATCAATGGATTCAAACTCATATAAGTGAAAAATGGTATTGAAGGAAAATAAGAATTAAACGGTCGCTACATGAAATGGGTGACATATAGGGGTATGTATATGTAATACATGTATGCAATGTTGTGCATCCATATATGGTATTGGTATTGATATATACGTATGCGTATATATATCTATGGGGAGGGAGGAAGGGGGGGGGGAGAAGGAAGGGAAAGAAAGATATGGGGAAGGGGGGGGGGAATGAAAAAAAGGGAGGGGGGGGGAAGAAGGGAAGGGAAAATGACACCTATGCATGTTGTAACATACAAAATCTGAATAAAAATGGAACAAGAGTTGCATATCTACATTTTAACAACATATACATTACACAATGTAACTAGATAAAAATCAAGTTAAGATTCAAAGTCAATAAAGTTATAAGTAAAAAAGTATTAAAATCAATGGGATGGTAAAAATGAGTAAACATAAGAATATGGTACCATATTGGCTTATATTCATGTCCGCCTTACAAGATAGTAGAGGTTTCGATGCATTCATTGATTCCTCCAGGCGAAAGGACATCTAAGCGGTAGATCCAATAGGTCTCCCTCGCACACAATTTTTTGAACCTTTCGGCAGGCGAGAGAGACCTAGGGATCTGTTCTATGACCCAGACTGAGAGTCCAAGGGTGGAACCCTTGTGCGCTACAGCGAAATGTTTCGGTACACTATGGGGGTCTGTACCCAAAAGGCCAATTTTGTCGTTTGAGACAAAATTGTACTAAAAAAGCTGACTATATAGATGCCAGTATCCATCTTAAACAAAAGTTTTCTGAGAAAGGATATCCGAAAGACTTAGCGGAGACTGCTTATGAATTATATCTTCACGGAAAACCTCCACGCAGTATTACGCCCCCGACAAATTGCCCCATCCGGTTCATCACTACCTTTCATTCCCAACATAACAAAATGGAAAAGATACTCCGAAAACATTGGGATATCCTTCAACAAGACCCCCACCTCAGATCCATTCTCCCCACATACCCACAGGTTACCTATCGAAGGGCACCCAACCTTAAAAACAAAATTGCCCCCAGTAAACTTAAGACCACCCCAACCTTCGCGCCTATTACTCCACTCATCCCTCTAGTAGGGATGTTCCAATGTCGGAAAAAACTATGTAAGACCTGCCGCTTTGTCCAACATGGCCAAAAATCCTTTTGTACCAAAGGCCAGACATACATCCTCAAAGACTTCTACAACTGTTCATCCGACTATGTAGTGTACGGCTTGACTTGCCCATGTGGCCTCATCTATGTCGGCCGCACTATTCGGCCCCTGAGACAACGTTTTGGGGAACACAGGAGATACATTGAGGGTGGTACAGACCCCCATAGTGTACCGAAACATTTCGCTGTAGCGCACAAGGGTTCCACCCTTGGACTCTCAGTCTGGGTCATAGAACAGATCCCTAGGTCTCTCTCGCCTGCCGAAAGGTTCAAAAAATTGTGTGCGAGGGAGACCTATTGGATCTACCGCTTAGATGTCCTTTCGCCTGGAGGAATCAATGAATGCATCGAAACCTCTACTATCTTGTAAGGCGGACATGAATATAAGCCAATATGGTACCATATTCTTATGTTTACTCATTTTTACCATCCCATTGATTTTAATACTTTTTTACTTATAACTTTATTGACTTTGAATCTTAACTTGATTTTTATCTAGTTACATTGTGTAATGTATATGTTGTTAAAATGTAGATATGCAACTCTTGTTCCATTTTTATTCAGATTTTGTATGTTACAACATGCATAGGTGTCATTTTCCCTTCCCTTCTTCCCCCCCCTCCCTTTTTTTCATACCCCCCCTTCCCCATATCCTTCTTTCCCTTCCTTCTCCTCCCCCCCTTCCTCCTTCCCTTCCCCCCCCCTTCCACCCTCCCCATAGATATATACGCATACGTATATATCAATACCAATACCATATATGGATGCACAACATTGCATACATGTATTACATATACATACCCCTATATGTCACCCATTTCATGTAGCGACCGTTTAATTCTTATTTTCCTTCAATATCATTTTTCACTTATATGAGTTTGAATCCATTGATCCATATGCAGCATATATCATATTGTTGTTGCGCATACACATGCGCACACATATGCCTGCTAATACACTTGTCTTATGTTTAACATATGACACATATGGTCATCATTCATTCCCCCATATAGACATTCCTTATTTATATTTTTCTACATATATGACTTTTTTATATATATATATATATATATATATATATATATATATATATTTCTCTTTTCCAGTTTTTTTCCCATTAACTGCATCACAGCCCTCTGCCCCCGTCTATCCTATTCATCACATTTGTGTATATCATGTTATCATCCTTCCCCCCCTTTTTTTTTTTCACATTTGTCTCCTTTCCTTCCCATCGTGGCCAACAGTTTCTTTCTCATTAGCATAATATATCCCTTTTCTCAGTTGCTTTTCCTTGATTCCCTCCTCTGCTGACACTTCAATACACTAGGTCTCAGGCCCATACCTTATTCCGCCCCCTTTCCCATCAGCGCTCTACATTTATACTTCCTCTTCAGCTCCCAGCCAATCAGCTTGACAAAGGAGCGCCGCCGTCATACCACTCACGGCGAGCCAGCTTAGGAAACGCGTCGCATATCGAAGAACGTCATCACCCCTCGCCTGATCGGCTGCAATCCAAGCCTCTCTCTGGAGCCTGTCTCCGCTGTTCGGCCGAAAAACATCCAGCGTCTACAGACTGCCCAGAGCTTCCACCATCCATCAGCTGAGAGAAGATGACCCCACGGATCCCCTTGATTGCTTTGGGACATTCCTTTTGCCTATAATCTTCTTCCAAAATGTGAGTGCTATACCAGCTGTTGCTGTAATTTTACAATAAATTGTTTTAAAAACGTCTGCACCCAGAGGCGCCTCTTTCTCCTTGCTTTATAGTGTTACTGGGATATGGCTTTCACTCCCATTGGAAGGCTGCCCTGAATGTGGATTTTACACTCTATTCCTGCCTCCTTCATCTGCAGTGTTACAACACGGACTAACCTTTTTCATTTATTGTTATGGAATTGTCTTTTCCCTATTGTTTATGCACATTATTGTACAACTAGGATCTGTTTGTCTTTTTTTTGCGCCGACTACTTGCTGTATTGTTGCCTTTGAATGCCTTTCGTGCTGCACACTGACTATCATCCTTACATATGTGCATATGTATGTATGCGTGTGAGCTTATACACACGCATAGATATTCGCCTATAAATACAAATATTATGTGTTTGTAATTCCATTTATTTTATTATCCATTTTTATTTTTATTTTTATCACTTTTTTTTTTTTTTTGTATAGAAACCTCCCCCCCCCCCCCTCCCTATACCAGATTCACCTCTTTCCCATACACACATAAACGTGTATTTCTTGTAATCTTTTCCATACCACACATATACGCACTAATACATATAATATTGTGCGTTTGCAATCTCATTTTTATTTTTATTTTTCCGTAAATAACAAACCCCCCCCCCCCCCTTTTTCTTATTCCAGCCACATCTTTTCATGTACATCCTTTTGTAATTTCATCTTAACCAATAATCATGGATCTTCCAGCCATTATAGATGACCATAGATATAAGTTCCTAGACCAAATCTTTTCCAGTCTACTTCAGGTCGCTTTTTCCCAGGAGGCCACACTCACAGGTAAAACTCGATCACATCTTTGTGGCAAGTTCAAACAATTGGAAAGATTGATACATTCTGCCAACCAACAGTGGTGGGATCAATTCTTCCTTGAACAGTATATCAAAACTCGGATCTCACCCAGAGGCCTCAGAGTTCTGAAAGAAAGCCCTGCCTTTCTGAGTGCTGAGCACACTAAAGAATGGGCCAGCTTAGCCGAGTTCTGTACGGCTAAATGGATGGGAATTTTAATATCACATAGGAAAAATAGATTTGACAAACTGCAGGATCAAATACTCTCTATTATAAATGATATAAAAACTACATCTACCATCATTCCCCAAATATGGTCTAAAATACTTCAGAGCAACACCAAAAGAGATGAAGATTCTCTCGTCAGTTCCAAAATGGGAAAATTCAAAAGAGACTTAGATGATTACAATTCTGACAGAATTTTCACGTGGAATAAAAAACCTCTACCCAGTTCCGCGAATATACCATCCACCGAGGCCCCAAGAAAGACGGTACCTCTTTCCTCATATTCCTCTGTTTCAGCCCCTCCACCTCTCATGAGTCTACCATCACCTGTCCCCACTCCTTATCCACCCCCCCTTATGAGCATACAACTCCATATACCTCAGAGATCTAAAACGTTCCCTATATCCCAAAAGGCCCAACCTCCTCCCCACATACATGGTTTACATCCTTCAGGTACCCATCTTCCCACACCTACACGGAAGAATAACAACCAACGATATGATTCAAACCAAAAATATCCTAGAAAGTACATACAAAAAAAAAAATAGAGAATTAATCACTTCTCTAACCCTATTTTATAATAGGCAAAGTTACACTCCTACAGTCTCATCCAGTCAGACCACGAATGTGGATACTCAGAATGAAGCCAGTGGCCCTACACATCCACTCACTGTGCATGCGGATACCATACACTCCCATTCAGAAACCTCAATAGCAGACACGGCCAACTGTCAGACTGACTCGCCCACCCCAGTCTTACATACCATAGGAGGCCACACCTCTGTCGGTCCCCTCATTGCCTCTTCTCAGGATACTTTTTTAGTTCCCAGTCCCCCTCCGGCAACGATATCCAGAAAAAGAAAACTCACAGAAGAGGCCGTCGAGGGGGACGAACTAGATGAGCCATGCTACACCCCGAACCCAAAAAAACGGTAAAAATCTTCAATTTATCCAACTACATGCTGTCCTCCTCCGACACTGCACTTCTTAGTCGAGGCTTGAACTTCGCCCCTATCAATAAGCCAAACCCTTTCTTGTTGTTCAAAGACCTGAACTGCTATATCAGGAACCTAACCCTCCAAAGACACTTCAACATTCAAAAAGTAAAAGATCTACAAACCCCCATCTCACAGACCAATATCATTCCATCTTCACCCCCACCAGTAGATGTCGACAATGTCTCGGACATCTTTGACTATGATTGCTCAGACATTTCATACACCACGGACAATCATCCATATACAGAAGATGACCTATCTAGGCTACTTACACAACACCTTGCCACATCCCCACCCATCATACACTCCGGTTTAAAGCCCAAATCCATCTTTTTTCCCACACACTCAAAGGGGCCCTATATAGAGAGTTTTTACAGAGTGGTCTTTTCTGACATGACCAAACTCTGTAATACCACATCCACCTCCACATCACACAATCTCTCATCATCTGAAACCAGATCCCTGCAACAATTTATTCAAGCAGAAGATATCATCATCAAACCTGCTGATAAAGGAGGCGGTATCATTCTCCAAAACAAAGCTGATTACATTGCAGAGGCTGAAAGGCTCCTGTCAGATCACACCACCTACATGAAACTTTCTAAAGATCCCACCAAGGATTTCACAACAGAAGCTGAGCTTCTGATTTCCACTGCCCTCAGTGAAAATATCATCTCCAAGGTGGAGTGTCTTTTTTTCCGTAAATCTTTCTATTCCATCCCTTATTTCTACCATCTACCCAAAATCCACAAGAACCAACAGAATCCCCCAGGTAGGCCTATCGTGGCCTCCATGGACAGCATTACTTCAGGCTTCAGCCTATATGTTGATAGATACTTACAACCTCTAGTCCACCAACTTCAGTCCTATATACGGGATGGAACACACCTTGTGGAACAACTTTCACCATACAGTTGGGAACCTACGTACTCTTGGTTATCTTTAGACGTAAGTTCCCTGTACACTTCCATTCCCCACGATTTTGGCATCATGGCCCTCGAGTACTTTCTCTCCACAGACCCACTCATCAATCCCCGCCAGGCCACCTTTATCATAGAAGCCACCAAGTTCTGTTTAACACACAACTATTTTACATTCAACGGTGACTTCTACCTACAGTTACAAGGGACGGTAATGGGGGCGAACTTTGGCCCCTTGTACGCAAACTTGGCCATGGGGTTTTGGGAACAACAGTACATTTATCACAATAACCCCTTCTCGGCTAATATCGTCTTTTTTGGTAGATACATCGACGATATCATAATTATCTGGGATGGACCTCTAGATCTCATTCCATTATTCACCACACACTGCAACAATAACAAGTACGGACTATCTTTTACACATGATAGTAATCAGACTTCTTTAGCCTTTCTTGATCTAGAATTAAGACACGACAATCAGGAGATATATGTCAAGAATTATACCAAACCCACTAGTGGCAATTCATATCTCCACTTCAAAAGTTGTCATTATCCCCCATGGATAAAAAATATCCCCAAAGGCCAATTTTGTCGTTTGAGACAAAATTGTACTAAAAAAGCTGACTATATAGATGCCAGTATCCATCTTAAACAAAAGTTTTCTGAGAAAGGATATCCGAAAGACTTAGTGGAGACTGCTTATGAATTATATCTTCACGGAAAACCTCCACGCAGTAATATGCCCCCGACAAATTGCCCCATCCGGTTCATCACTACCTTTCATTCCCAACATAACAAAATGGAAAAGATACTCCGAAAACATTGGGATATCCTTCAACAAGACCCCCACCTCAGATCCATTCTCCCCACATACCCACAGGTTACCTATCAAAGGGCTCCCAACCTTAAAAACAAAATTGCCCCCAGTAAACTTAAGACCACCCCAACCTTCGTGCCTATTACTCCACTCATCCCTCTAGTAGGGATGTTCCAATGTCGGAAAAAACTATGTAAGACCTGCCGCTTTGTCCAACATGGCCAAAAATCTTTTTGTACCAAAGGCCAGACATACATCCTCAAAGACTTCTACAACTGTTCATCCGACTACGTAGTGTACGGCTTGACTTGCCCATGTGGCCTCATCTATGTCGGCCGCACTATTCGGCCCCTGAGACAACGTTTTGGGGAACACAGGAGATACATTGAGGGTGGTACAGACCCCCATAGTGTACCGAAACATTTCGCTGTAGCGCACAAGGGTTCCACCCTTGGACTCTCAGTCTGGGTCATAGAACAGATCCCTAGGTCTCTCTCGCCTGCCGAAAGGTTCAAAAAATTGTGTGCGAGGGAGACCTATTGGATCTACCGCTTAGATGTCCTTTCGCCTGGAGGAATCAATGAATGCATCGAAACCTCTACTATCTTGTAAGGCGGACATGAATATAAGCCAATATGGTACCATATTCTTATGTTTACTCATTTTTACCATCCCATTGATTTTAATACTTTTTTACTTATAACTTTATTGACTTTGAATCTTAACTTGATTTTTATCTAGTTACATTGTGTAATGTATATGTTGTTAAAATGTAGATATGCAACTCTTGTTCCATTTTTATTCAGATTTTGTATGTTACAACATGCATAGGTGTCATTTTCCCTTCCCTTCTTCCCTCCCCCTCCCTTTTTTTCATTTCCCCCCCCCTTCCCCATATCCTTCTTTCCCTTCCTTCTCCCCCCCCCCCTTCCTCCTTCCCTTTCCCCCCCCTTCCTCCCTCCCCATAGATATATACGCATACGTATATATCAATACCAATACCATATATGGATGCACAACATTGCATACATGTATTACATATACATACCCCTATATGTCACCCATTTCATGTAGCGACCGTTTAATTCTTATTTTCCTTCAATATCATTTTTCACTTATATGAGTTTGAATCCATTGATCCATATGCAGCATATATCATATTGTTGTTGCGCATACACATGCGCACACATATGCCTGCTAATACACTTGTCTTATGTTTAACATATGACACATATGGTCATCATTCATTCCCCCATATAGACATTCCTTATTTATATTTTTCTACATATATGACTTTTATATATATATATATATATATATATATATATATATATATATATTTCTCTTTTCCAGTTTTTTTTCCCATTAACTGCATCACAGCCCTCTGCCCCCGTCTATCCTATTCATCACATTTGTGTATATCATGTTATCATCCTTCCCCCTTTTTTTTTTTCACATTTGTCTCCTTTCCTTCCCATCGTGGCCAACAGTTTCTTTCTCATTAGCATAATATATCCCTTTTCTCAGTTGCTTTTCCTTGATTCCCTCCTCTGCTGACACTTCAATACACTAGGTCTCAGGCCCATACCTTATTCCGCCCCCTTTCCCATCAGTGCTCTACATTTATACTTCCTCTTCAGCTCCCAGCCAATCAGCTTGACAAAGGAGCGCCGCCGTCATACCACTCACGGCGAGCCAGCTTAGGAAACGCGTCGCATATCGAGTGACGTCATCACCCCTCGCCTGATCGGCTGCAATCCAAGCCTCTCTCTGGAGCCTGTCTCCGCTGTTTGGCCGAAAAACATCCAGCGTCTACAGACTGCCCAGAGCTTCCACCATCCATCAGCCGAGAGAAGATGACCCCACGGATCCCCTTGATTGCTTTGGGACATTCCTTTTGCCTATGATCTTCTTCCAAAATGTGAGTGCTATACCAGCTGTTGCTGTAATTTTACAATAAATTGTTTTAAAACGTCTGCACCCAGAGGCGCCTCTTTCTCCTTGCTCCTACAAATATGGCCTGTAAGGCATTGATTAATAAGGCTCTACTGATGTATGAAGCCACATATCTCAATAGCGGGGTACCTGATATGTTTAAAAAGGTGTGTGTGTGTGGGGGGGGGGGGGCATGGCTTGCCGCATGGAGCAGTAGGATGTGTCTTCTCATAGCTCCCAGGTCCCTCAGCTCCACGGGCTTCATTTCACCTGGAAATTCCCTTCCAAATCCGCACATGAGGAAGGACAAACATAAGGCACAGAAGTGCTCCAGCAGCAATCGACCAGGAGGCGATTTGGGGCACTTTTTTTTACCAGATCTCTGGTCGCAGCACATCGCCAGCCGGAATCCAAGATGGCGCTGGCACTGCCATCTCCAGCCTGCTCTGACTCAGCCCTGCATACACAGGTGAGCACACATGGACATTTCCCACTCTCTGAGGACTCTGATTACCCCTCCAGACTCACCAGAAGCAGCTCTAATGTCTCCCTGGGCTCGGGTGAGGGCTGGGACATGGAATCACAGATGAGGTCCCTGCACAGCTATATCAGATCCCTGCCCACTAAAGCAGACTTTGAACACTGTGTTCACAGGATTGAGAAAATGTACAAAAAGGAAATTTCTGACCTAAAGAAAGATATGAGGGCTCGATTTGAGGATATTGAAAGCACCACAGATGGCCCCAGTAACACTGTTCAGGCTCATGAAGAAATCCTAAACACTCACACCGTCATGCTGCAGCAGCTTTCTTATCAACAAGACAATCAACAATAACATCCGCATATGCAGGATCCCTGAGACTATGGACCCAGAAGATCTGCCCACGGCTGTAATGGCTATCTTTAATCAATTGCTGCAACGCCCTAAAGATGACCCCATTGAACTGAACTGTGTGCACAGGACCTCCGGTCCTGGAACCCCTGACCCCTACTTTGTGCGAGATACCCTGTTCTGGGTTCACTTTTACAGGATCAAGGAAAACATCATGCAAAGCTGCCAGCTCCCAGGACACTATCCTGTTTAATGAAACCCCTGTAATTCTTCTCCCAGGCCTCTCCCGTCAAATGCTGGCAATGAGGGAAGCACTGAAGCCACTTACACAGCTTTTACAATCTAGCCAGATAAAATGTCAATGGCACTTCCCCTTTCATCTCCGAGTACACCACGAGGGTAAAACTGCCATCTTCTGCACTATTGGGGACCTCCCTTCATTCCTAAGCAAGTTGGTGCTCCCACAAGTCTCTCTTCCAGACTGGCCATTTGCACCGACTACTCCTGGCCTGCCCTTGGCTCCGCAGTGGCAAAAACAGGGCCGCAAACGCCATTCCAGACCCCTGTCTCAACAGGACCCCAACGATTGAATCCTGCGCAGAGAACTATTCCGGTTAATTTTCTCCTTTACAGGGACTGCCCCTGTGATAACCCAGGCAATATGCAAACGCAATCCTTCTGAAGCGTGCTTTCCCTACATGTTACCACCCTGCTCATTTGTGGTTGTTTTTGACTTTGCATTCTTCCTCAAAGTACATTCATTCTGAAACCTGGACTGTTATTTTTGTTGTTTTCACTCCTTCCTTCCAGGTTGCTTTAGCTAATGGGTTCCTGATTTATGCCACTTTATGTAGTGTCTTTCTGTTTCTTTCTAACATTTTAAAGTATATGACTATGTTACATTGCTGCCTTCCACCAATATCTCCTTCCTTATGCCCACCCTTAGTTTAATCGCAAACTCCTCACCATGAGCACTTTCCTCTGACCTGATCATAACCATTACTATGCTTTAACATTTTTCATTTATACTGTCTGATTAATAGTTTTAAATATTGTTTGATACCCCGTGGAGCCGGGGGCTGCCCTGCCCTGCGAGTTTTCCCTGTATCCACCTTAGGTTTTTTTTGGCGGTGACATTATGGGCACCGTATGGTATACTGCTGTATACCGTGTTGTAAGGTTTTTTAATTCCTTACTTGTAGTCCTTTGGAGCCACCTAGTGGCCTTTTTTGTTACTGTTAATTTTTTTCTCCCTTTCCCTCACAATTTTTTTGTCCCTTTCCCCATTGGTTCTAATGCCACGTACACACAATCGGACATTCCGACGACAAAATCCATGGATTTTTTCCGATGGATTTTGGCTCAAACTTGTCTTGCATACACAGGGTCACACAAATCTCGTCGGAAATTCTGAACGTCCAGAACGCGGTGATGTACAACACGTACGATGGCACTAGAAAAGGGAAGTTCAATAGCCAGTACACCACCCTTTGGGCTCCTTCTGCTAATCTCGTGTTAGTAGTAGTTTGGTGAGAGACGATTCACGCTTTTCAGCCTTGCGCTTTTCCGATCGTTAATGCTCTTCAGTTTGTGTTTGTGAGTTCGTATCTGGTTTTCAGTGCGTGTAGTCATTTCGCAATTGTTTTCCAGTGAGTATTTTATAGTACTTATATGATTTTCAGTGAGTTCTTGTCCGCTCGTTTCTTATTTTCAGTTCGCTCTTCTCAGGCCTTTCTGTTTTTCAGTGCGTTCTGTTAGTTTGTTCTAAGCAGCCACCGTTTTGAAGCCATGAGAACCCTCACCCCTGACCAGAGGGTTTTTAACTACCGGCTGGTCAGAGCCAGAAGAGTGGTGGAGAACGCTTTTGGGATAATGGCCAGCCGGTTCCGCCTATTCCTTACGGCAATCAACACGGCGGAATATAAACTTAACCATTATAATCCTTGCTGCATTGTCCACAACTCTTTAAGGAGAAATTCAATGAACTATGTTGCCTCAGTTGGGCCTGAGGCCAGACTTCAAGAAGAAACCCTGACGGCGCTTGAAGCTGGCCGTCCTGGCTTCCCCCCCAAAGCGCACGCAAAGTAAGACAGAAGTATGTTGAGTACTTTGCGCGTAGGGAGGCCATTGATATGCCAGAAAATGTTTAAGAAACATTTTCCAAATACATTTTTTAGTTAAACTGAGATAATATTTACTTAGATTTACTGCTTGTGTTTCTTTTAGCTGTCTCCTAGGTTCTCCAATGGGCTTTTCTTTTTGGCCATTTTCTTCAATAGTGCAAACGTAATTTATTTGATACATGAGGTGACAATCTCTTCTTCAGCGAAATATTATTATGTTGGGGGTCTGCACAGTAATGCATTACTGTCAAAAATATTCATCATTTTCAGCACCATGAATGAATTTTGGTGAGTCACGAAAATGGCATGATTGTGGCAAATTATAAAGCACTGTGGGAGTTATTTACTAAAGGAAAATCCACTTTGCACTCCAAGTGCACTGCAAAAGTGCACATGAAACTGCACTTGAAAGTGCACTTGTAGTGCAAAGTGGAGTTGCCTTTAGTAAATAACCCCCATTTCAGTGTAAACACCAACTTAGTCCAAAAAATTATATTGAGCCTTGAAAGAAGAAGCAACACATTGTTGAGTAGAAAACTTTTTACTCTGTGCACATTCACATGTGCGTTAGAAAAGGGTTTTTGAACAAACCAATATATTTTAGTAATAACATTTTTTTTTGGACAGTACAAATAGCCTTTTTGTGTTAAAACTGGCATGTTTCAAACCATTAAACAATACACAACTCAGGAACTTACAAAGTTCAACTTTGACAAACGGTGTTGATATTGCCTTCATCAGATGGGGTGATGTCACCCTGTAAAAGTCAAATTTTGAAGATGCACACAAATTGAGAGTCAAAATGGGGATTTCCCTCCTGATCCCATGCCTAATGTCAACATGTGCTAGCTCCCATCATAGGGGATCAATGGACGTGTTTCAGGGGTGCAACCCCTTATTCTCATCTACTTTAGTTACGAGGAAGGGGTTGCACCCTCAAAATGCGTACCTTGATATCCTGTGATGGCAGATAGCACATGTTGACACACTGTGTGCATCTTCAAAATTTGGCTTTCAAAATTTTGGAGGAAATTTAGAAAAATAGAAAGAATTTTATATATGTTGGTGTGTTTTCGATTCTGCCTAAAACATCAATGATGTTTTTGAGTCTTTTTTGCACATCATTGATTTGCACACCATGATCTCCCCGATGAGGACTTGTGCACTTGCACTTGTGAAACGTGTTTCTTCTTCAACAACATCCACATCACCTAAAAAAAAAAAAAAAAAAACACACTATGTATTATAAATATGCAGGCATCCATTTATTACCTGAAGCTGTGGTCTCAGACACTCACCTGTTGTGGTCACTATTTCACCCACTTCATAAACCTCTCCTTCTTCCACATCCTCTGGTTGTTGTTTTTGGATTTTCCCCTCTTTAGGAAGTTGGGGGTCCCTGGTGACCTCAGACGTCCCGAGTCTTTTCTCCCCTATGTGAATAAAATAAAGGTATACTTGGCACACCGATATTTGAGGCAAGAAATAGGAATATGAAACATTGCCTGGAAGTGTCGTACAATTGTCTGTTTTGGCAGAGTTCAAAGCTGAAGACATGATTTTTTCCCTTTACAAAGCTGTTATACTTACCTTTTTTGTTAAAGTATCACACATGTAGAGACCCCTAGTATCCACTGGAGCACCTGTGTGGGACACTCTAAAAAGTTTGTTCTGGTGTCCCACACTAGTGCTCCTGCATCCAGCTGTGTGTCCTCTCCTTACACTGAATCAAGTTTGCATTTCATTCTAGTTACAAAC
Organism: Aquarana catesbeiana; assembly: GCF_042186555.1. Classification (NCBI taxonomy): domain Eukaryota; kingdom Metazoa; phylum Chordata; class Amphibia; order Anura; family Ranidae; genus Aquarana; species Aquarana catesbeiana. The sequence continues at coordinate 261,248,614 of NC_133329.1, read as the reverse complement.
CCATCTAGACAACAATGTACTAAACTTCTTTTAAGACAAATAGGCATGACCAAATGTAGTTAACCTGCATCTGAAAAAAAACATCGTATTAGTGGACGAACGAACGATGTTCACTACGAAGGATTACTGTGCCCACAAACCTGAAACTTGCAATTTTAAACTGTACAACAGTAAAGAAAAGCACATGGAGCAGCACGAACGTAATAAGAAGTATAGGAACACATGACAAAATACTTACTTTTTTGCAGCTTTCTCTTGATTCTTCTGTACTGATCCTGCTCCCTCAATTTGTGGTCTGACCATTGTTTCCTCAGTTGATCCTTGGATCGCTGTACCCCAAAATTCTTCTGCAGACTTCACAACTTTAGTCATGATCTTGGCCTTTCTCACATTTGGGTTTGGGTACAGTCCATGCTTCCCGTCATAGTCGGCCCTCTTGAAGATATCCACCGTCTCCACCATCTCTATAAAGGCCATGTTTGAGGCCTTAAATATCCTCCGGGATCGGGACGTTTGTGGCTCCGGGCTTTCCTCTTTGTTGCTGCTACTTTCAGGCACCTGCTTTGTCTGCGCCATATGCTCCCCCACTGCGCCGAAAGACAAGGGGCGGGGAATATACTAGGTAGAAGGTCAGGGGCAGGCAGAGTTTCATGCATGCGCAGTGTATATAAAGCGTAACGCGCGTGTGTTGTACGTATGATCTGTGAGCGGAGGAAGGCGTATCGGAAGTGCCAATCATTAGAACGAAGGCACAATTTTAACTTGGTGCATCAGTGGCCTATACTGCTTCTAGATTTAGGCCTATATTGGGACAAGATTAGGAGAGTTTTTAGCCTGACATTAGGGTTTGTCTTGTGTTGTGTCTTGCAGAGAAAATGGATCTTTTCCTTGTCAAAAGAAGTTTATTGAGTATACAATGTTATAAAGATACATAAAGTAAGTTTACAAGGATCTATAAAGTAATCTCATTGTTTTACAGTAGGGTTTATATAGGTAAATATCATGAAATTTCAAATATTAAACATTGGGTTCACGTAAACCTAAATTAAAGATATATATAATTTCCTTAGTTACTTTTGTAGGTATTTAAATGATTTATACCTACTATACATATTGTTTACAAGTAGAGTGTATATAGGTCAAATAAATTCTGATAATGAAAAATGGATCTTTTCAATGATGAGGACTTTATCCCCATATTCATTGCTATGTACAGGGAGCTGCCCTGTCTGTGGCAGGTAAACCACCTCTTTTATAACAATAAACCAAAGAGGAAGGCAGCGCTGGATCAATTGCTGGAATTTTTGAAGCCGGTGATCCCCACGGCAGACATGCCCTATTTGAAGGCTCTAATTGGTGGCATGAGGAGCACTTATAATAGGGAGCGCAAGAAGGTCCAGGATTCCCAGAGATCAGGAGCTGCAGCAGATGATTTATGTACCCAGGCTGTGGTACTATGACAGACTGCATTTTCTGGCAGGCCAGACTGAACCCAGGCCAGCATTCTCCAGTCTTCCTTCAAGGCTTCCTTCCACCTCAGCTGAGGCTTCCGACATCCAACCTGTGCCTTCCACCCAGGAAGAAGTGGAGGAGCCCAGCTTGAGCCAGGTATAGCATTGTTCAACATATTTCTAGTCAAATAATTAATTATGTTAACTAGATGTTATTATTGATCATTATTTTCTGATTTTACAAAGTGTTTTACATATCAATAGACATATCAATAGTAGCCACAAATGATTGGGACAAGAACGAAAAATGCTGGGGTCAGAATGATAGTCTTTTCTATTTATTAACATTCGATTTGCAACAGTCATGAGCTGAAAATTGTGTGTGATTGATGAACCAAAAACTAAAACTATATCCCTTTTTCATACACAGGAAAGTCTCAGCCAGGAGGAGGCCGTGGAAAGTGGCAGCCAGGAGGTGGCAGGGGTAAGTGGCAGCCAGGAGGTGGCCGGGCCCAGTAGCTTGCCCGAATCCCAGGTCCCTCCCCTCTGCCTTCCAAAAAAAAGTCCCAGGAAGAGGAGTAACCTGGAGGAGGCAGCACTTGGCCTATTTCAGAAGGCTACTGCGGCCCTCAGAACCCCCCAATAATCAAGACGACTATGCCTACATAGCAGCCTGCAAAATGCAGGAAATGGAGGAGGGCCAACGCCTCTATTGTGAGGAAGTTATGTTACAAGCCCTAAATAAGGGGTTGAGAGACGAACTCACAAGCCAAAGCCACAGTTGTGAGTTCAACCATGGTCCTATTCCTCCACCTCCTGCCACAACTACAACACCAAAGCCACAGCCTGGAAGGAAGAAAAGAGAGTGATGGCCTGGGTTCAGTCTGGTCTGACAAAAGATGCAGGCTGGGGACATATGTCATCTGCTGCTGTTCCTGATCTCTTGTAGTCCTGGACCGGATTGTGCTCTCTATTATAAGGACTCCTCAGGCCACCAATTTTGACTGTAAAATAATTGATGTGTGCAATGGAGTACAAAGGCTTCGCAAATTTCACCAGTTTCTCTAGCATCGCCTTCCTCTTTATTTTGTAATGACCCATAATAAATGGCATTTTATTTTTCACAAATACTTGCCTATGTGTTTAACTTCAAAAGGGACAGTTTGTTAGTAGGCAGGTACATTTCAAAAATACAATGTCAAATTAACAAGGGACACCAACACTAAGCTCCTTGAGCTTAAAAAATACAAGATAATAATGGTGTTGTGGTAACTTGACACAAAACGAAAGAAAAAATTATGGAGATCACTATAACAAAAAAAAAAATAGGAGATCTGGATTAAAAAAAACACTAACCAAAAATTCTAAACATTATTATGGAGATCTGACAAAAAAAAATTATTCATGAGATCACGAAAAATAATAAAGAAATCAGGTTGTCAGAACTCTGTGTGAATATGAACAGCAAAACATCTTCATTATGGGGGGCGTGGTCTGGACATGACTGAGTGAGGATGTGTGCTTGAGGACCTCCCAATCTGATCCATCCTTAAACAGCTTTTATTCAGCATATATTTTCTCGGTACACCTGGAATGTACTCCGCTGGGAAGCAGAGAGGAAAGCAGAGGAAGAGGGAATCTCCTAAATCACACAGGAGTGCAGATATCCAGCAATACCTCTTAAACAACCAAGGGGCCTCTCCGGTCACCAAGATGGCGGACACCAAGAGGCCTGGCCCTCCAACAGAACAGCAGCCGCGGGCCCCCTCTACCTCCCTACCGATGGCAACTAATCTAGACATGGACCTTACTACCCCGGAGATGTTCAGAATGGAATCCCAAGAACCATCACAGCCATCTCCCACGCCGTTGATCCTGAAAGCTGACGCCGAGCTGAGAGCACTGCTGCAGGCTCTCCCAACATGGTCGGACATAGAAGCTATAGTCAGCAGAATGGAAGCAACCCACCCTAAAGTGATGGCGGTTGTGAGACAAGAAGTGCAATCACTATGGGAACGAATGGGGACTGGAGAATCCTCAGTGTCTGCACTGGAACAGCGGATATCGGTGGTCGAGGTAACACAAGCATCCCAGGCTAACGCTATCCTCACACAACGGCTTCAAATGGAACAAATCGAGGATCGCAGCAGGCGCAATAATCTACGCCTGAGGGGCCTGCCAGAAGCCACTGGAACAGAAGATCTAGCGTCATCTGCCCTTGCAATTTTCAGAGACCTAACGGGAGACTTATTCCCCCCTAACCTGTCCTTTGATCGGATCCACAGAGCCCTCGGCCCCCGCTCAGCCGACCCAGATAGACCAAGGGATGTCATTTGCCGAATCCACAAGTATACCCACAAGGAGCTAATACTTCGTACAGTATGGGAGAGGGGAGATCCTGAATTCTACGGAGCTGCCATCCATATCATGCCGGACTTATCCAGAGCGACACTACAGCGGAGGGCCCTCTTGAAACCAGTACTGGAAGCTCCCAGGCGCGGTGGTCTCACATACCGGTGGGACTTCCCCATCTCAGTAACATTTAGGAAAGCCCAGCAATCCTTTACTCTCCGGACCCCCGCAGACCTTTCTGCTCTATTTTCGTTCATGGACGCAGAACCCATCGAGGTACCTGACTGGCTGCAGATGTTGCAGCACCTCAGCCCGCACTCCGGAGCATTGGGCATACGAAGAGCCAGATCACCCACAACACAGAGGAGCCGGAGCAGATCCCGCCTAACTTCGGCAGAAGCACCAAGAGAGGACTGATCGATGCCAGTATTGTGGTGAGATATTAGAAACCGGTCTCCCCCCCCTCCATGTTCTTGTATGCTCCGTGTGCCCTCCCCATCCCCTGGTTGTCTCTTCTCATTCTGGTATTGAACTGTCTCCCCTCCGGGACACCCCCTCATAGTCTGAGACTAACTATGCTGCCTCCCCCCCCCCGGCCATAGCATTAGATGCCACCAGCCACCCAGAGACAGTGACAGTTTACAGGGAGGCCGGGGGGAGAGGATCGCTTTACGAATGCCTTACATAAGCAGAAGCGTGTTCGTACATTCCCTGCATCTCTGCCTGCACAAGTCTGCCTGATATTGGAGCACTCTGTGGAGTGTCTTTGAGGGAGGGAGGGGCTGTGTGCGGAGAGGGGGGAATCCCTATCTCTCTACTCACCGTAAGTTCTACGGGGGGAACCCATTCATCTCCTCTGTTTTCCTCTCTCCTCATCCCGCCCTAATTACCGTATTTATCGGCGTATAACACGCACAGGCATATAACACGCACATTCATTTTAAGAGGGAAGTTTCAGGAAAAAAACTTAAATTTTAAATAAGGAACTTTGAAGTAAAATAAGGGTCAGTGCCCATCTGCAGCCTCACCATTGCCATCAATGCAGCCTTATCAATGCCCATCTGCAGCCTCACCATTGCCATCAATGCAGCCTGATCAATGCCCATCTGCAGCCTCACAAGTGCCATCAATGCAGCCTCATCAGTCCACATCAATGCAGCCTCACCATTGCCATCAATGCAGCAGCCTCACCATTGCCATCAGTGCAGCCTGATCGATGCCCATCTGCAGCCCAGAGGGGACAGGGAGGGGGGCAGGACGAGCGCCGACAGATTACATACAGTGAGAATCTCCTATGATAGACAGAACAGTGGTCCAATGGCGGCCCAGGAGACAGGAGTTCCTATTACAGAGGCTGCCAAGTAAACAGGAGATTCTCACTGTATGTAATCTGATGGTGCTCATCCTGCCCCCCCTCCCTGTCCCCTCCCAGGCAGCTAAAACTGAAGTATTGGCGTATAACACGCACGCACTATTTGCACCCAATTTTCATGGTGAAAAAGTGAGTGTTATACGCCAATAAATATAGTACTTCTAACCAACGCCCCCTAACACAGGACTCGAACAAACTCTTTTCGAGCAGAAGGGCTAATGGGACTTTATGGTAGTCATCCAGAGGACTTCGGAACATGGATTGGGGACACTAGATGATTCAGCAATTCCTGACATGCTAAGGACAAACGGTGCTAAGGACAAACGGAGACTATGTTTAGACCTGTGAACTGTGTTAACATGCCTAGAGGTTTGCTGATCTCTATACTTATTTAATGCTATGATCTGAAATATGTGGGGTTAACTAAGATGTAAGATTGTATAGTGGTAAACTCATGCTGCTATGGCTATATTCTCCAGAGAACACCCACATTTAAAGGTTAAAACTCAGGCAGTATTTCATGGAATGAGCCGTATCCATAGCATCACCAATGCCCCCGGGTGCCCCCGGAGGGATTGTTGGGGAGGGGGAGGATTAGGATGGGTCACTCGGATGCGGAGGGAGGGGGGCTACAGGTTTGTTTCATATCGCCAATTTTCGGGCTAACAATAATAATAGGCAGGGGGATAGGTGAGTGCCTGGGTCTACTTTGCTCCCAGAAGCATAACCCCACAACAAAGGGGATTGCAACCCGAGCTTGCCCCCCCCTTCCCCTTCTATATTCCTCACTAGGACACTTACCAGAGGACACCTGCTCCAGCGGTCCTTGGACACCCCAGGAGGAGGATCCAGGGGGCAAGGGGATAGGTTGGCACCGACCTCGCGGTTTGGTAGCTGGCCCCCTAATTATATTGGGGCATACACCGTGCTGTTGTTCAAGCTATACCAGGGAGGTGGGGGCCCTCTGTGGTTGTTTTTCCTCACCTCTTCTTTTTTCCTTTTTTGTTTTTTATTTACGCAATTAAGTTGTTATAGAGTTAATTGTTTAATTTATGTTGTCAAGCTGGGAGGACTGGAGTGACTCGGGAGACTCTCTCTCGGTCAACTCTTACCTCTTCCCCAATAGGATGAAGCATCCCCCTGGCGAGAACCGGGACATGCTTCTTGGCAAATAAGTTTATTTACACTTAGTTAAAAGACAGTAAGATTTCACTGTCCATTATCCGTCTTGTTGGACGGTTACATACTCACCTTTTCTGTCTTCTTTCTCTTTCTTATCTCTCCTTCCTTCACGCCTTTACTAACATCTATTTATTCTAATCCCCTTTGACTTCCCTCCACCCCCTTCCCCTCACCCCACCTCCTCCACCAATACCCCTAAGCCCGGGCGACAATGGACACCATCACCATCTTTTCGCTGAATACGAAGGGTTTAAACATACCAGAAAAGAGACGCATGCGGTTACATGACCTTAAAAGAGCACACGCTGACATAGCGTTCCTTCATGAAACGCACTTCAAGACAGGCAACCACGCCACTAATGTAGCTGCCAAATCCAAGGGAGTGTCCATACTCCTATCTGGGCCGGTACCCTGGATATGTAGTGACACCTTAGTAGACCCCGAGGGCCGCTATGTGTTTATTAGGGGATGGATAGGGGACAAGAAGGTTACATTGGCCACTATCTATGCTCCTAATGAACGACAAGATGCCTTTCTACATCGTATATTGAAGTTACTTGCAGAATTCAGGGAGGGTCAACTGATCTTGGGGGGGTGACATTAACATACCTCTAGCCCCTACGGTGGACACCTCCTCCATACGCACAAGCACACACAAACGCATAACCCAAGATCTTCGCAATGCCCAACTAATAGACATTTGGAGACTACACCACCCGGGAGAAAGAGACTACACTTTTTACTCGTCTCCGCATAAAGTGTATTCGAGAATAGATTATTTCTTTGTCCCACACAGTCAACTAGAAGCTGTCCACAGTGTGGAGATAGGCAATATTACATGGTCGGATCATGCGCCTATCACCATGCTTTATGGCCTGTCATCCACTCTGAACATCAGATCCAAATTTTGGAGACTAAATGAAAGTTTACTCCAGACACCAGTAGTCATGACAGACGTCACAAACGAGTTGAAACATTACTTTCAAACTAATGATACTGAAGACTGTGACCCTGGTATTTTATGGGAGGCCCACAAGACTGTGATAAGAGGAGTGTTAATTAAACATGGCACTCGCATCAAAAGAGAAAGAGAGCAACAACTGCTCCAACTCCTCCATAAGATACATGTAGTTGAATCGAAACACAAACAAACCCCAGTTGCCTCACTAGAAGTAGAACTGCTGTCCCTCAGAAAGCAAGCAGTAGACCTGCTACACTATAGAGCCAAAGCGGCACTGCAAGTCTGTCTTTCTCTTATGAATCAGGGAATAAATGCGGGAAACTACTCGCCAAAGCAGTTAGAAGTCATAAATTAAACACGTACATCCCCCATGTCATAGCCTCATCGGGACAGAAAAAGACCACACAAACCCAGATAGCGAAAGAATTTAGAGACTACTACTCCTCCCTATACAACCTCCCAGTACGACCCCCAATCGATGCGACAATAAATGACCACATATCAACAGCTCAAATCCCTCGAATTTCGACGGCAATTAGTACAGAATTGGATGACCCCATTACCGTGGAGGAGCTGCAGCGAGTGCTAGGTGAGATGAAACCTGGCAAGGCCCTGGGCCCAGACGGGTTTGCCCTACAGTACTACCAAACCCTCCTGCCGCTCCTGGCCCCTCATATGGTTAGGATGTTTAACTGTCTGGGGGAGGGGGCCCCTCTACCCAGAGACACTCTGAGGGCACATATTTCCCTCATACCGAAAGAAGGTAAAGACGCGGCGGCCTGTGGAAGCTATAGACCTATATCCTTGCTGAACGTAGATCTTAAGTTCTTTACAAAGATTTTTGCCAATAGAATAACCCAACACATGCCGGATCAGGTGGGGTTTGTCCCTGCCCGAGAGGCGAGGGATAACACCACCAAGGTGCTTAATCTCATTCATGTAGTCTCGACTACTAAAACCCCATGCGTCTTCCTTAGTACAGACATGGAGAAGGCGTTTGACCAGGTCAACTGGGTTTTTATGTCCTCAGTTCTCAAAAAGATCGGCCTGGGGCACAAGATGCTACAGTGGATCCTTAGCTTATGCTCCAACCCCACTGCCCAAGTCAAGGCCAACGGAATACTATCAGATTCATTCCCTATATCAAATGGTACCAGACAGGGATGCCCGCTTTCACCCCTCCTGTTTGCTTTAGCTCTAGAACCCTTCTTATGCACTATACAATCTAACCCAGATAAATCTGGCGTGACAGTAGGAGACACCCAATACAAGATCTCAGCCTACGCTGATGACCTGATGTTTTCTCTAACCAACCCAGTAGTGTCCTTACCAAACCTCCTCAGGGAATTTGATAGATATGGAAACTTATCCAACCCAAAAATCAATTTTGATAAATCGGAGGCGATGGGGATTAATATCACACCGAATAGATTAAGCTCCCTAAAATCACAGTTTAGATTTAAATGGTCAGATGCTTCCCTCAAATACCTAGGAACCCAGATCGCTAATGACCTAAAGCACACCTTCGGACTTAACTTCCCACCATCGTTGACTAAGACCCGCTTACTTCTGGAGGAGTGGAACAAAGGACTGCACTCTTGGTTCGGTAGGTGTAACCTTCTCAAAACGTCTATACTCCCAACATTTTTATATCTATTCCAGGCACTGCCAGTCAGTATTCCACCGCAATACCTTAAACAAGAGCATTCCCTTATTGTTAAATTCGTCTGGGCGAACTCGAAAACCTAGGCTGGGCAGGCGGTATTTAACATTACCCAAACATTTTGGAGGACTAGCCCTCCCAGATCTACGGAACTACTACCGGGCAGTTCACCTGGGTGGAACAATAGACTGGAACTGAAACGGCCAAAACAAGCTCTGGATACAACTGGAAAAGGCCCAGTCCGCGGTTCCACTGAAGGGAGCGGTTTGGTGCTTTGACCAGTTACCGCCAGCATTGAAGTTGCACCCGGTAATAGGCACGACCCTTAGAATAGGCGCATCCACTTTATTCATTACCTCCTTCTCCTCTAGAGACTCCCCTTCTCTACCCGATATTGGGGAATCCTTCTTTTCCCCCCGGTTCAGAACAATCGGAGTACAAGACACTTACATCATCCGGCAGGGACCGGGCATCACATTTCTTGGTTGAAAATCAATGACCCTCTATTCAAGACCTGACTGATGTTAGGGGACAATTCCAACTGCCATTCTGGAAAGCAATCCGAATACACCACTTTCTACACTCGATCCCTAACCCAGCACAGTTTAACTGTGACCTGACGACTTTTGAAGATTATTGTGCAAACGAGGGAGCACTACCTCAGGTACTATCTAAAACATATGAATTACTCAATTCCCCAGTTGAACAACCTGACCTGACATTCATACAGAAATGGGAAACCTACAATGCAAATTTACTAATGCCCAAATTCAAACGATTATCAGATTCTCCTTAATAACATCTATCTGCACAAAGATACAAGAACTCAACTACAAGATCCTGAACAGATGGTACTATACACCTCAAAGGCTACACACATACTTCCCTACTACCACAGACAGATGTTGGAGATGTCAGACAGACACAGGGACACTCCACCATTTTCTGGTCTTGCCCTCTGCTTCAGCATTTTTGGACAACAATTCGGACGATCACTCAAAAATGTACGGATCACACGATATGTGATAACCCAGCTTTCATTCTGCTCCACGCCACCACAATACCAGCACAGAGCTACAAAAAGTCGATAATAAGACACTTACTGAATGCAGCTAAATATTGCATCCCACTTATGTGGAAGAAAAGCTCACCACCGACTATTGGGTTGTGGCTACGCAGAGTGGAGGAGATCAGGAAGTTGGAGGACCTAGTCCTGACGGCACAAAATAAACAAGAACAACATTCCAAAGCATGGAGGCTCTGGAGGCTGTTTATATTCTCCAATGAAGGAATGGCGCTGCTTGCCACATGAATAATAAAACCCCAGAGACCTTAAGATAATGTGCCACCCCTTTTTTCCCTACTCCTCCCCCCCCCTCCCTCTGATTCTCTCTCTCCCCCTTTCTCCAGCCTTACTGGAACCTTCACGTCCCTTTCTTTCTAGTCACCATGCTTCAGCTCTCCTTTTCTCTCTTTTCATCTCTCTCTCTTCTCTGGTTTTATGAGGTATTTGTACTTAGGGAATGGGCAGTACAACCAGACCTACAACTACGAAGACGTGGTGAGATTCCTTGTCCAGTGCACCTTTTTATTCTGTAGATGGAAAGTATGGAAGATGACTGTACCACCACGATTATGGCTAGTACTGATATTGTGGTTATCATTATTGTATGTACTTACCTGTGAACATCAGTTGTTAAGGCTGGCATTGTACTGTACTGTCTGTTGTTTCCCTTTTTCTTTTTTTTTTGTTTGTTCCCTTTGTTCTCATCCTTTGTTTTTTCTTGAAAAACAATAAAATTTATATTTGAAAAAAAAACCCAACTTCATTATTCTAGCATTATAAAGAAGAAGAGAATGCGCTGCATTAAAAGATTTAAACATTTGCAGCAAGATGAATGTGTTACTTCCATTACAAATGCTAGTTTTACCAGACCGTGCGCTTCCGTCTCGTAAATTGATTCAGAGCATGTGTGGAACTTTGTGCGTCGGAAAATGTCCGATGGAGCCTACACACGGTCGGAATTTCCAACAACAAGCTCCCATCGAACATTTTCCGTCGGAAAATCCGACCGTGTTTATGGGGCATAAGAGAATTCACCCCATTGTTTCCATCCACCATTTTGAACCTGGTGACAGTGACCGAGACAAATGTTCTTATATGTTTAAGGTTTCCTCAACTTGTGTCACTCCTTTTCTCTCTCTTTTTTGTTTTCTCTCTCTTTCTTTTTTTTCTTCTCTCTCTCTCCTTCCCTCTCCTCTTTTTCTCCCTCCCTACCTTTCCTGGTTCCTCTTTCTCTGCTGAGAGCTGCTGATCGACAAGATGCCTGGATTGACTACCTCCCCCTCTATCCCCTCCCCTAAATGTACTGTGGCGACTGTTTGCCCGATTAATTTAGCATCTTTTAATTGCAGGGGGTTTAATGTGCTGGAGAAGCGGAGCAAAATCCTTTACCACTTTCATGAAATGCGCTCTAATATTCTATTACTACTGGAAACGCATTTTCGCACAGGCTCCATACCTGCCTTGCGTAGCAGATATTATCAAAATTGGCTTCACAGTACTAACTCTCACTCCAAATCTAAAGGGGTTTCCATCGCTTTCCATAAATCTTTAAACCCTGAGGTCCTAGACTCCCTTATTGACGTAGCTGGTCGCTTCATCTTTCTCAAACTGAAACAAAATAATTTCCCCATTCATCTTTCAGGACAGCACCATAGAGTGACACTGGCTCCTCCCCTCTCAGGAAACACCGCCTTTCACTTCGATATTTAAATCTCACTGTCCCGCCGGCCCCTCAGTTATGGTGTTTCCTCCGGAGGGGAGACATCACTAAGGAGCCGGGGCCAAAACAGCCAGGGGGGCTGAGGCCAGACATACCTGAGAAGGGGGAGACGGTGGTCTCTCTTTAAGCTGCCTGGTGGCTAGGGGGCCCGGGTTGGCGGCATTCGGTGCACCCCAGCTTTTCCTGGGGAAGGAGAAAGTCTGGGGAGGTCTTGTTCTCTACCGTCCAGAGGGGCGCTGCAGGAGGTGCACCAGGTCCCCCCTGTAATACAGCCAGCGTTGGAGCTACAGGCTGAGCGACGGGTGACGTCAGTTCCGGTGGGGGCGAGAACTTCCGGCGGATCCGCGTCTTCTGGTTCCGGAAGCAGATTACGAGAACGGACCGAGCGCTCAGCTGGTGCGGCCTGTTCTTTCGCTGTGCAGACAGCTATCAGAAGGCACGTTTGACCATCCATCCTCAGCAGGACATGTCAGAAGCAGAGGCTTTGTGGGCAGTTCCTGGAGAGAACAGCACCAGCCACTCTAAGGTAAGAGGCACACTGAGGTTGCGTTCCCTTACCTATCCCCGTTAGCTTCACGAGTGTTTCCCCTCCCTGGTGGTCGGTGGGGAAGGGGAGTGCGTCTGGGACCCTGGTGGCGATTGGTCCTGGGGGGGGGGGCCATTCCCGGTGGTCCTCTCTGGTAGCGCTGGTGGGCTTAAATATTGATAGCTGCTCTCTCTTTCTGTGTTTCAGAAAGCCACAGACAAAAACAGGTTGCCCCACGGTTCTAAGAAGAAATGTCCCTCATGCAGAGTCACCATTGGGGATTCCTGGACCAAGGCACTCTGTAAGAAGTGCATTGAGGTGTTAGTGATGGAGCAGGTGGCAGACCAGGGTACAGACTTGCAGGCGTCCGTCAAGGAGCTTTCTAGCACCTTTCAGTTGTTCAAGGGTCTCTTTCCTAGTTTCCAGTTGCCGCAGCCCCGAGCAATCCTCCACCAGCGCAGCGTGTGTTACACCTAGTCCAGCGGATACTCCCTCTGTTAGTGGAGAGAGACCAGGGGACTCCAAAGAGGAAATTGAGGAAGAGCCAGACAGCGCCCCTTCAGACTCCCAAGGGGAGTCAGATGGAGAGGGGGTGGATGGGGATTCCACAAGAACCTCTCGTTATAAACTTTCCCTTGATGAGGTGGAGGATCTCTTAGGAGCTATCCACACCACTTTGGGAATACAAGAGGAAAAGAAGGCGTTATCGCTCCATGACCAGATGTACAAAGGTCTGGGGGAACAAAAAGGGGGAGTTCCCGGTCCATGATGTCCATGATGTCTTGGTCGAAGCCATCAAGAAGGAATGGCAAGATCCCGAAAGGAAACCTTTCTTTTCAAGGGCTTTGAAACAAAGGTTTCACCTTTGCAGAAGAGGAGGCTCTAGTCTGGAATAAATCTCCTAGACTAGACGCAGCTAGTCTCAGGTTTCCAGGCATATGGACCTGGCCTTCAAGGACATGGGGGCTCTTTCAGACCCCATGGACAGAAGGATGGACTCGCTCTTGAAGAAGTCCTGGGACTCGTCGCAGGGAAACCTTAAGCCTGCCATGGCGGTCATAGTGATGGCCCATAACATGGAATATTGGCTTACTCAAATTAAGGCGCACATTGAAGCAGGGACACCAAAATAAACTTGTTTGTCTTCTGTCACGGAACGTCCCACACTCCACTTGAGTGCTTCCATCAGTATACCACTTCCTTGTAGTCTGGATACAGATATCAGATATTCCAAACACAAGCACAAAACAAGGCGACACTTGCTTCACTGTTAACATGGACTATATCTTTATTAGAACCAGAATACAGTCTTATATACAGTAGAAGATGAGGTTCCCCCCTCCTGCTCATATTACTCTAACAATACACCCGTAACCTAATTAACCTAATTAACATGAGCTAGTTTACTAAATCATTTACCCAGACCAGATGACTCAGAGACATGACCTGTAGGACACAGACTTGTGGGCACCGAGCTTCACACAGTAGTATAAACACAATAGCAGGAGCTAATTACAATTAACAATACAAACAACAATCTCCCCCCTCCTCAGCCTAGTCATCAACAACTATATTAAGATTAGACTGTTCGTCTCCTAGCCAGTCCTGGAGGCTAATGTGATCAGCTCACTCAATTAACAGGTTGAGTTCAGAATCAATCAAACCAAGAATAGTCTCTGCATACATCCTGGGAGATATTGTGGACAAATATTACTGTCCCATTTTAAGTAGTCCAAGATATATTTTCTCACTCACCCTGTGCCAGGATAGCACAGGGTGACTAATGCCGCGTACACACGAGCGGACTTTACGGCAGACTTGGTCCGGCGTACTGGATTTCGTCGGACAATTCGATCGTGTGTGGGCTCCAGCGGACTTTGTTTGCTCAAAAGTTGGACGGATTTAGATTTGAAACATGTTTTAAATCTATCCGACGGACTCTTCTTTCTAGCGGACAAACCGGTCGTCTGTGTCTGCTAGTCCAACGAACTCAAACTGACGCATAATCTGAAGCAATTACAAGACGGAAGCGCTCGGTATGGTAAAACTAGCCTTCGTATTGAAGCTAGCACATTCCTCTTCTGTGATCTTTTAATACAGCGCTTTTTTTTTAATTTATAATGCGAGAGGAATGAAGTTGTTTTTCTGCTTTATATTCACACAGAGTTCTCACAAACTACTTTCTTCATGATTTATCCTCATGCCATGACTAATATGATATTTTTAAAAAGCCAGATCTCCATAAAAAAAGTATTAAATTAGATTTTGGACTCATCTTTTTTTTTTTTTTATTGATTTCAACACTTATCTATTTTACAATGTGGGCTAAATTATACAAACATTTTTTTTGTTTATTTTATTTTTGTATTTTCAAGTTACCACAATAACCTTAATATTTTGTGTTGTTTTAATGAACCTTAATGAGGTTGGTGTCCCTTGTTAATTAGACATAGGGGGCAGGGGCGTAACTAGAACTAGCAAAATGTTGTATGGGGTCCCCCCACAGCTGCCCTAGTGTCAATGCAGCGTGACCTGTGCCACATATAGCGTGACCTGTGCACAATGCAGCATGACCTGTGCACAATGCAGCGTGACCTGTGCACAATGCAGCGTGACCTGTGCACAATGCAGCATGACCTGTGCACAATGCAGCATGACCTGTGCCCCATACAGCATGACCTGTGCCCAATGCAGCGTGACCTGTGCCCCATACAATGTGACTCGTGCCCCATACAGCAAGACCTGTGCCCCATACAGCGTGACCTGTGCCCAATGCAGCATGACCTGTGCCCCATACAGCGTGACCTGTGCCCCATACAGCGTGACCTGTGCCCCATACAACGTGACCTGTGCCCCATACAACATGACCTGTGCCCAATGCAGCGTGACCTGTGCCCAATGCAGTGTGACCTGTGCCCAATGCAGCGTGACCTGTGCCCCATACAGCGTGACCTGTGCCCCATGCAGCGTGACCTGTGCCCCATGCAGCGTGACTTGTGCCCCATGCAGCGTGACCTGTGCCCAATACAGCATTGGTACAGAAAAAACAGGGATAAAAACTGCGCTATAGAATATGTGATCAATAAATGGTGAAAAAAGCAGCAATTCCTACAATAAACATCAATTGCAAAAATAAAACATGTAAAAATAAGGGAATCGTGCTAGCTAAATGTGCAATTTTGCATACATAACATAAGTGAAAAAATATACAATTTGTGAAAAGGGAGGATGAATGCATGTAGCACTGCATATAATCCACAATAGTATCCCATCAAATGAAAAAGGAAAAATAAATGAAATGAAGAAGTGACTCCAAATCACCCATAAATAATCAAAGAAAAGTCCAAGTGATAAGCACTGATCGATCCGTGAAAACCAGAGAAGAATCACCACCGGGAATAAAAGGGGTTACTTCTTACCGAACGGCCATGATCCCCCACTACAGAGGATCACAGCTACGTTTCTTAGTCAGAGAAAGACTGATAAACTGGCCCGCTTAGACGGGGAGATTAAAGGTATTAAGGACCAGTTAGTCCCACATGTCAATAGTGAAGACTACAAAGAGCAATCTAAGAGTCTGTTAAAAATCCTCGAAAAGGAGGACAAGGATCAGAAAGCTAAAAAGAAAAAGAAATACAATAGAGACAAGCAAGATTACCAATCAGGTTTTGTTTTTATCTGGCAAAAGAAATTGGCTGAACTAAATGAAGAGGAGGGGAGAATGGATACACAGCCCCATGGAGCTATCTTGCCTAACATTGAACCTGCCCCCTCTCGAGTGAAACATCCCTTACCTAAAAGGGATGTGCCCCCTAAAAACACTAACCCCAAACCTAAGGGCTCGGGGCCTGGTCCTCATCATGGATCCAGGGGAGGTCCATCTGGATTACCCAGACAGGACTATTATCAGTCCCCACGCCCCAACCAATATCAACGCCCTTATAATACCCCTCCTCCATCAACATGGGAGAATCCATCATGGAGACGAAATCCACAGAGTTATAATGAAGGGCCCATTCAACATTACCCACCATCCGAGGGCATGGGTAATCCGGTCCCTACATACAACAGGTTTTACCCCTTGTCTGACCTAGATACCCCTGGATACCGAGGTACTAATGTTGATGGATATAGGCAGACTTATCCCGAAAGAAATCAGGGTACTCAGTACTCCATGAATTCTCAATCAGATTACAATCACCCTGGTCCCTCCCATCCCCATGGTCCTCCAGGCAGGAATAATAACCAACACTGGGGTTTTCCCAGGGACGCCCGGCCATCCAAACGTCCCGGGGAACGAAAAGAGGAACCAGAGGGGGGAGGCGGGTCCAGAAACTCAAAAAGAAGAAGAACCTAGGTTCAGGTATCTTTAATTTGTCTAAACAAACACTTACTGATGCCGAGAAGCGACTTCTCGACAAAGGCTTAAAGTTTGCCCCACCTAGGAATCTAAGTAAGTTTCAAACTTACATGGATGTACATAAGTTCACACGCCGACTAAATATCAAACGGTACATGTTGTCTAACCCCATCAATAGGGCAGACAACATGGTCAGCCAATATCAACACACAAATTTGTCAAATGCTTCCCTTTTTAATCCCCCGGGTTCCCTTGCCCCAGCTATCCGCGTTTTTAGGGATGTAGTTCTACGAGACCTTGAGCAAATCAAAGTCAGGAAGGTGAAATTGCACAGGGATCTCCAAGTTGGATTGGAATCCCTTTGCAATAATAAATCTCTGGTCATTAGGCCAGCAGACAAGGGTGGGGGGATTGTGGTGTTGGACCGTCATGATTATTACAAAGAAATGCACCGTATTGTAGATGACACTGAGACATATACAGTGTTGAATAGAGACCCTTTGAACAAATACAAAAAGGAACTGGAATCTATTGTCGATAGGGGACTTCGGAGAGGTATTTTGAGTGACAAAGAACGACGGTTCTTGGTTCCGATTGCCCCTCGAACCCCAGTCATCTACTACCTCCCGAAGATACATAAGGATCCCGTTTGCCCCCCGGGATGTCCCATAGTTAGTGGGATTGATTCAATCACGTCCCGGGTGGGCAAATATATTGACTATTTCCTACAACCGCTGGTGGGAAGAATACCATCATACATCAAGGACACCAAACAGGTGATTAACACACTCTCTAATATCACTCCTAGGGAGGGTCTCTGGATGGTAACCGCGGATGTTTCATCCCTTTATACCATCATTCCCCACCAACTGGGCCTACAGGCGGTTGAATTGTTTTTGGATCGAGATTCTGGTTTACCTTCCATACAAATTCAATTTATCATGGAACTATTGCGATATGCCGCTAGCCATAGCTACTTCTGGTTTGAACACCAATTTTATCAGCAGGACCGTGGAGTAGCTATGGGGGCCAAGTACGCCCCTAGCTTGGCTAATATTTTTATGGCCAAGTGGGAGGAGGACGTCGTTGACGCCCCCAGGAGACCTGAGGTCCTCCTGTGGGCTAGATATATTGACGATGTCCTCCTCCTATGGGATGGTTGCGAGGCCGAACTCTAAGGCTTTATGAATACCCTGAATGCCAATAATAGAGGCATCAAGTTCAATTTTGAGACCAGTCAGGATGTTATCCACTTCCTGGACTTGAAGATCCAGATTATGGATGGACAGTTTGTGACATCCACATATTTTAAGACAACTGACAGAAATGCCTACATCTCTGTAGACAGTTGTCACCATGAACCATGGATTAAAGCCATCCCCCTAGGACAATTTTTGCGCCTTAGACGCAATTGTTCAGACATGGCTACTTTCGACCATCAAGCATCTATTCTGACCAAAAGATTCCTAGAGAAGGGATATGACCAGCTCTCCCTCTCTCAGGCTGTCAAATCAGCAAGGGATAGGGATAGGGCTGATCTCTTGTCCGATGTTTCTAGACCCAGGATGGAGGTTTCAGACACTGTCCCATTTATTACTACCTTTTCAGTTCAACACCATGCGATTAAGCAATTAATACGTAAGCACTGGCACGTTCTTGGTAGTGATGCAACTCTTAAGACCATTTTACCACCTAACCCTAGAGTGATATTTAAGGGAGCAGCATCCTTGGGAAGTAGGGTAGCACCTACAGTCCAAGACCCCCCACAAGGAACTAGATCTTTCCTTCAAAATCTGACAGGGTTCTATAAGTGTGGGAAATGTCAAGTGTGTTCTCTTAATATCAATAGATCTAGACGTATTACAACATTTACGTCTACCAGCACAGGACGTTCACATGATATTGAACCTTTTATTACCTGTAGCTCTGAAGGGGTGGTTTATCTCCTACAATGTCCCTGTGGGCTTCAATATATAGGGAGGACAAAAAGGGCCCTACGTGTTCGCTTAAATGAACACGTAGGGAATATTAGAAGAGGTCATGATAAACACCCTGTCTCCAGACATTACGATCAGGTCCATAGTAGAGACCCCTCAAAAACACTCTTTGTAGGAATTGACAAGTACAAGCCCCACTGGCGAGGTAGTTCACTTATCAGGGAGATCTCTAAGTTAGAGATGTCCTGGATATATAAAGTCAAAAGTTACGTGCCATTCGGCATGAACGTCGACACCGACGTAAACGCCTTTATCAATAACGCCTAATTTATTTTGAGTTGTATTGGTATACAATATTTGATTATGCAACATATTTATGCTGTATTTATGAGCCCATTGTTAAAGCCATCGCTCTGGGTTCACATATCTGGATCACCGGACGTGCTTTTTGGTTATATTTTTTAACAGAATGCACCAATATATCATTATACACATTTATATCACTTCTTTTTTCTTTAACTATTTTCGTTAGTATGTACTAATATATTATTTTCACTAATACATTTACAGTACACTTTGATCCATGGAATAATCCTACATTTTTTATTTAAAAAGATTTTTTCTACATCATATATATTTTTTTACATATATTTTTATATATTTTTTACATTTATTTTCATGTTTAAGCATCTATATGGGAACAATATTCTCCTGCAAGTAATATTTAGTTTGACCAGTGGAGGCTCCCATCCCTCCTTTTTTATGTCCCCAGAGGCCTCATTTTCTACATTTTACGTGTGTCACCACTTAGAGGCTTTATAACTTGTGGTTCGTCCGCCATAGTGCGGACGTATGTCGGTGAGGCAGAGTGCGGACCTGCTTTGATGGCCTTTTTTCCCCCTTTTTCAGTGAGGTTTGACGTGTAAGGCCAATATATATTTGTTGATTACTGACGTCTCCCGTCCGCCTCTCCTCTCCCTCTGTGCCTATTTTTTGCTGCCCGTGCGCAGTAAGGCTATTTGATTGTACATCCAACACAGTGTCACATGACGCGATTCAGGTCTCATAGTGCGCATGCGCACTGAGATTGTTTTTGATTTTATTTTCGTTCCGGCTTTCTCCTTCACGTCCGACCCGGCGCCATATCACGTGATCGGGGCCGTGATACAGGGCGCCCATGCGCCCCTGTGAAGCGCCGCTCCACACACGTACAGACGTCCGGGCCAGGGAGAACCCAGAGCGAGGCTCTTTTATTTATTTATTGTATTTAAGGGAGGTGACGCGATGCACCGCCCGTGCCCCTGGAAGACGCAATCTTTTGCGAAACGCAGCGTAGGGCTGAGCGGTGTCATCGCGTCACCTCCCTCTGTCGTTGGTACTCCAGTAGGACGGGCGGCCTGTGTACATCCGGCCGGTGTCACAGACTGCCTGTCATCAGAGGACAAGTGCTTTTTTTAATGTGAGTGTTTACTACTTTCTTTTAATAAACATAAGTGATTTTACACTATGGGAGCCTTCTTCTGTTTCCCCTACATGACGTTCATATTCCACTGAGGGCTGAGCTTTGCCTTTTTCTTGGAGATCCATCTGTGACACAGCTCTTACAGCACCACTAACTCCAGAGGTTCCAATCCAGTCTTCTTTCGGGTCCCCAGGCTGTCGGAAGCAGCAGGATTTCAATGCCCATTTAGACCCTCTGTAACGGGGGGTCATGGGGTTCCGGTAAGCGGCCAGGCACTTCATTCATGGTGGTGGACCCACACATTTAGGACTGTATACAATTGGACACTTTTTTGGTTTAATCACAGCACGTTTGGTGTCTTTGTACATGGACTTTCTTCCTCCTTTTTTATATATATATTTTTTATATTTTTTCAAATCAGCTTACCTATTTCGCAATTTTCAAGTGTTTTTTCTTCGGTTCATGTACCAATTTGAGTTGCTATTGGTTACACATATTGTTCAAGGGAAGGTAGGACTCATCTCCCAACCTGATACACATATTTTTGACACATTTTGTATGTTCAGAAACATCACAAACAGGCTAGGTTTTTTCAGCCTCACACATGTTTTTATTTTAAGCGCGAGTCAACTTTTTTCTCATTCGATTTTTGTATGTTTGTGTCATACATAGGACTCTGCAGCATAGATGGTTAAAATTTCTTTTTGTTGCGCAGTTTATTCGACCTTTTTTCTTATTGGTACAGAAAAAACAGGGATAAAAACTGCGCTATAGAATATGTGATCAATAAATGGTGAAAAAAGCAGCAATTCCTACAATAAACATCAATTGCAAAAATAAAACATGTAAAAATAAGGGAATCGCGCTAGTTAAATGTGCAATTTTGCATACATAACATAAGTGAAAAAATATACAATTTGTGAAAAGGGAGGATGAATGCATGTAGCACTGCATATAATCCACAATAGTATCCCATCAAATGAAAAAGGAAAAATAAATGAAATGAAGAAGTGACTCCAAATCACCCATAAATAATCAAAGAAAAGTCCAAGTGATAAGCACTGATCGATCCGTGAAAACCAGAGAAGAATCACCACCGGGAATAGAAGGGGTTACTTCTTACCAAACGGCCATGATCCCCCACTACAGAGGATCACAGCTAGCAGGCAAACTTTAAATCGACTGTATGAACTTCTGTCAGCATCCACTAGGGGTCATCACACCGTCAAGAACAACATCAGAGCTCGTGGCAGAGATGCACCATAAAACACAAAAGGGAACTCACATAGCGTAAAACCATATGGATTTATTAAATTTCGTAAACATAAAATGGACACTTACAAAGATCCAGAGAATAGATAGTCTTAAGTCCAGTTCTTTGGCCAAATGAACACGGACAAACCCGTCCTACTGGAGTACAGCACAGCTTGGAGGTGACGTCAGCGCGTCGTCTGGCTCCTCCCTACGCGTTTCGTGACATCATCACGTCTTCCAGGGGCACAGGCGGCGCACTACGTCACCTCCTTATATAGTACCAAAACAAACCAGGCCTCGTTATGGATCCCTGTGCATACTGAGAATTACCCATGACGCATCAAAAGAGTCTAGCATCCGGGTACACTTCTCAGCACGAACGGTCAGCAGTAAACCATCATGTTATATCAGCTTATATACACCGATTTACATGTATGAAACAAACCATAATTTACATTTAAAGATCATCTTAAATGCATATATAAGGCAAAATGAGGAGTTAGTAAAATAAAATAAAAAACTTTTGCAAAAAGGGGAAGGTGTAATTCTAAACTTATGATAAATGACTATAGATCAAAAATTGTCCCTCACTGGTCACATTTAAAAGCTAACGGAAACTTATTTAAAAGGCAAGGAGAAAAAATTGAAAAAAGTTTTAAATGTGTACATCTATTTTCCTCTATCTATCTTCATCTAATTGGTACAGAAACCGGAAGTGGAGTAATTAATAGACTGTGGTCTCCATCAAAATGTCCCCACAAACATTCAACAGCGCCATCTGGTGAATGGACCTAAAGAGCGCTAAAGGAACATCTATTATTAGTTAGACCACCAAGATGTCCCTATCAAAATTGAGGCGGCATCTAGTGGATAACTTGGAGACTGCAAGAGATACAGATCCCAAAATAGGAAATATAGGGATCTATATATCAAAATAGAATCTAAAGGGTAAAATAAAAAATAAAAAATATATAAATGGATAAAAATATATTAATAAAAACATTCTATATAAAATAAGGGGGAAAATTAACCTAATCAAATAAGGCCCCCTAAAAATGAGCTGCTTCCAAAAAGGGAAGATGGTAAACCCTATATCATGTATAGCACTCTGGGGATAACAGCTAGATAACCCCTGTTGGCAAGAATTGGATATATGAACACATGGTCAAAAATGGTCTTATGTACAAAATAGATACAGTATGACCATGCAGATACAGACATTTTATTGCATTAGGAATTATTGATAAATGCGTTTACATCTGTATCTATATTTAACCCAAAGGGGGCATAAGTTCTTAATCTATAAATCCAGGACATTTCGCACTTAGAGTTCTCCCTTACAAGTGAACTCCCTCTCCAGTGGGGTTTGTATTTATCAATCCCAACATACAGAGTATTGGAGGGGTCCCTACCGTGTACTTCATCGAAATGTCTCGAAACAGGGTGCTTATCAAAACTTCTGCGGATGTTGTTAATGTGTTCAGTCAATCTGACCTTGAGGGCCCTCTTGGTCCTGCCTACATATTGCAGTCCGCAGGGGCATTGTATAAGCTAGACAACCCCCTCGGATGTGCAGGTTATAAACGGTTTTACTTCATAGACCCGTGAGGTACTTGTGGAAGTGAACTGACAGATCTTTCTTTCCCTACAACTATTAACCACTTGAGCCCCGGACCATTATGCTGCCTAAGGACCAGAGGTCTTTTTCCAATTTGGCACTGCGTCGCTTTAACTGCTAATTGCGCGGTCATGCAATGCTGTACCCAAACAAAATTTGCGTCCTTTTCTTCCCACAAATAGAGCTTTCTTTTGATGGTATTTGATCACCTCTGCGGTTTTTATTTTTTGCGCTATAAACGGAAAAAGACCGAAAATTTTGAAAAAAAATGATATTTTCTACTTTCTGTTATAAAAAAAATCCAATAAACTCAATTTTAGTCATACATTTAGGCCAAAATTTATTCGGCCACATGTCTTTGGTAAAAAAAATGTCAATAAGCGTATATTTATTGGTTTGCGCAAAAGTTATAGCGTCTACAAACTAGGGTACATTTTCTGGAATTTACACAGCTTTTAGTTTATGACTGCCTATGTCATTTCTTGAGGTGCTAAAATGGCAGGGCAGTACAAAACCCCCCCAAATGACCCCATTTTGGAAAGTAGACACCCCAAGGAAATTGCTGAGAGGCATGTTGAGCCCATTAAATATTTATTTTTTTTGTCCCAAGTGATTGAATAATGACAAAAAAAAAAATAAATATTTACAAAAAGTTGTCACTAAATGATATATTGCTCACACAGGCCATGGGCCTATGTGGAATTGCACCCCAAAATACATTCAGCTGCTTCTCCTGAGTATGGGGATACCACATGTGTGGGACTTTTTGGGAGCCTAGCCGCGTACGGGGCCCCGAAAACCAATCACCGCCTTCAGGATTTCTAAGGGCATAAATTTTTTATTTCACTCCTCACTACCTATCACAGTTTTGAAGGCCATAAAATGCCCAGATGGCACAGAACCCCCCCAAATGACCCCATTTTGGAAAGTAGATACCCCAAGATATTTGCTGAGAGGCATGTTGAGTCCATGGAATACTTTGTTTTTTGACACAAGTTGCGGGAAAGTGCCATTTTTTTTTTTTTTTGCACAAAGTTGTCACTAAATGATATATTTCTCACACAGGCCATGGGCATATGTGGAATTGCACCCCAAAATACATTTAGCTGCTTCTCCTGAGTATGGGGATACCACATGTGTGGGACTTTTTGGGAGCCTAGCCGCATACGGGGCCCCGAAAACCAAGCACCGCCTTCAGGGTTTCTAAGGGCGTAATGTTGTGATTTCACTCCTCACTACCTATCACAGTTTTGAAGGCCATAAAATGCCAAGATGGCACAAAACCCCCCCAAATGACCCCATTTTGGAAAGTAGACACCCCAAACTATTTGCTGAGAGGCATGTTGAGTCCATGGAATATTTTATATTTTGACACAAGTTGCGGGAAAGTAACACTTTTTTTTTTTTTTTTTTTGCACAAAGTTGTCACTAAATGATATACTGCTCAAACATGCCATGGGCATATGTGGAATTACACCCCAAAATACATTCTGCTGCTTCTCCTGAGTACGGGGATACCACATGTTTAGGACTTTTTGGGAGCCTAGCCGCGTACGGGGCCCCGAAAACCAAGCACCGCCTTCAGGATTTCTAAGGGCATACATTTTTGATTTCACTCCTCACTACCTATCACAGTTTTGAAGGCCATAAAATGCCAAGATGGCACAAAACCCCCCCAAATGACCCCATTTTGGAAAATAGACACCCCAAGCTATTTGCTGAGAGGCATGTTGAGTCCATGGAATATTTTATATTTTGACACAAGTTTCGGGAAAGTGACAATTTTTTTTTTTTTTTTGCACAAAGTTGTCACTAAATGATATATTGCTCAAACTTGCCATGGGCATATGTGGAATTACACCCCAAAATATATTCTGCTGCTTCTCCTGAGTACGGGGATACCACATGTGTGGGACTTTTTGGGAGCCTAGCCGCATACGGGGCCCCGAAAACCAAGCACTGGCTTCAGGATTTCTAACGGCGTTAAGTTGTGATTTCACTCCTCACTACCTATCACAGTTTTGAAGGCCATAAAATGCCAAGATGGCACAAAACCCCCCCAAATGACCCCATTTTGGAAAGTAGACACCCCAAGCTATTTGCTGAGAGGCATGGTGAGTATTTTGCAGCTCTCATTTGTTTTTGAAAATGAAGAAAGACAAGAAAAATGTATTTTTTTTTTCTTTTTTCAATTTTCAAAAGTTTGCGACAAAAAGTGAGGTCTGCAAAATACTCACTATACCTCTCAGCAAATAGCTTGGGGTGTCTATTTTCCAAAATGGGGTCATTTGGGGGGGGGGGGGGGTTGTGCCATCTGGGCATTCCATGGCCTCTGAAACTGTGCTAGGCAGTGAAGAGTGAAATCAAAAATTTACGCCCTTAGAAAGCCTGAAGGCGGTGCTTGGTTTTCGGGGTCCCGTGTGCGGCTAGGCTCCCAAAAAGTCCCACACGTGGTATCCCCATACTCAGGAGAAGCAACAGAATGTATTTTGGGGTGTAATTTCACATATTCCCATGGCATGTTTGAGCAATATATCATTTAGTGACAACTTTGTGCAAAAAAAAAAAAAAAATTTGTCTCTTTCCCGCAACTTGTGTCACAATATAAAATATTCAATGGACTCGACATGCCTCTCAGCAAATAGCTTGGGGTGTCTACTTTCCAAAATGGGGTCATTTCGGGGGGGTTTGAACTGTCCTGGCATTTTATGCACAACATTTAGAAGCTTATGTCACACATCACCCACTCTTCTAACCACTTGAAGACAAAGCCCTTTCTGACACTTTTTGATTACATGAAATAATTATTTTTTTTTGCAAGAAAATTACTTTGAACCCCCAAACATTATATATTTTTTTTAACGCAAATGCCCTACAGATTGAAATGGTGGGTGTTTCATATTTTTTTTCACACAGTATTTGCGCAGCGATTTTTCAAACGCATTTTTTGGGGAAAAAACACACTTTTTTAAATTTTAATGCACTAAAACACACTGTATTGCCCAAATGTTTGATGAAATAAAAAAGATGATCTTAGGCCGAGTACATGGATACCAAACATGACATGCTTTAAAATTGCGCACAAACGTGCAGCGGCGACAAAATAAATACATTTTTAAAAGCCTTTAAAAGCCTTTACAGGTTACCACTTTAGATTTACAGAGGAGGTCTACTGCTAAAATTACTGCCCTCGTTCTGTCCTTCGTGGTGATACCTCACATGCATGGTGCAATTGCTGTTTACATTTGACGCCAGACCGACGCTTGCGTTCGCCTTTGCGCGAGAGCAGGGGGGGACAGGGGTGCTTTTTTTTTTTTTTCTTTATTATTTTTTTGCTTTTTTATCTTATTTTTAAACTATTCCTTTCATTTTTATTTTTTTTTTATTAATTTTATTGTTATCTCAGGGAATGTAAATATCCCCTATGATAGCAATAGGTAGTGACAGGTACTCTTTTTTTTAAAAATTGGGCTCTATTAGACCCTAGATCTCTCCTCTGCCCTCAAAGCATCTGACCACACCAAGATCGGTGTGATAAAATGCTTTCCCAATTTCCCAATGGCGCTGTTTACATTCGGCGAAATCTAAGTCATGAAATGCTCGTAGCTTCCGGTTTCTTAGGCCATAGAGATGTTTGGAGCCATTCTGGTCTCTGATCAGCTCTATGGTCAGCTGGCTGAATCACTGGCTGCATTTTCAGGTTCCCTGTTGGGACAGGAGAGCCAGAGAAAAACATGGAAGACGGTGGGGGGGGGCATTCCCTCCCACTGCTTGCAAAAGCAGTCTAGAGGCTAATTAGCCGCTAGGATTGCTTTTACATGAAAGCTGACCGCTGGCTGAAAAGAATGATACCAAGATGATACCTAAACCTGCAGGCATCATTCTGGTATAACCACTCAAAGTCCAGCAACATACCAGTACGTTGCTGGTCCTTGTTGGGCATATATTGTAAACTTTTTTTTCATGCAGCCTGTGGGCTGAACGAAAAAAAGATATTGATCGGTGGGTATGCCCACCATTAGAATACCTCCCTTCATCCACCCACTTCTAATGATGGGCATATATGCCGAAGCATGGGGGCATCCTCCCGCAAAAGGCAGGAGCAAATTGCTCCTCCACCCACTGCTGCCCCCACGCTTCGGCATATATGCTGAAGTATGTAACTGTGGTGGTGAAATCACCTCCGACAGCGCTGGAGTCACGGCTTTATATATCGTGGGAGCAAACGCTATTGCTGTCAAGATAAATAAATCCGCGCTGCAACTGAATGGCGTACCTGAAAACAATAAAATGGTTACCAACAAAACACAGTAAACAGTAAAGTATAAAAAATCTGAAAAGCAAACATGGTAAAACATAATAACAATAAAACATTGCAGAATAGAATAGAGTAAAAAAGAGCAGAACAATAGAGAGAGAATAGAGAGAGAGAGAACAATAAAACAACAACTATTTTTGGTTTTTTTATTTTATATATTTTTTTGTGTTTTTATTTATTTATTTATTTTTTTTATTTTTTTTTTTACACTTTTTTTTAGTAACTTTTAACTTTTGTAACTGGTTCCAGGTTTGGGTCTCTCAAAATGCAATGGCATCTTGGGAGACCCTGTGTTAGTGTGCCTAGTCTGTGCAGTGCTGAACCCTACGCTAATACTCAACTAGTGTATGGTAGCGTTCAAAGCATTCACCCATGCAAAGACCAGGATTGCCAGGACAGGAGGGACAATAAGACCGGGTGTCACGCCTAAATCCGCGCTTGCTGCAGACATCTTTTTTGGGGGGCTCGTTGGGTAGGGGTACTCGGGATGGCATAAAGAAAATGCCTCTCATGCAGCCGGCTTACTGCATTTGGTTGGGGAAGGTGAGGTAGAACACCGTCTGGAAACAGAAGGGCTCTGACGATCTCTTCCTGGAATTTAAGGAAGGATCCAGTCCGTCCTGAAGCTCTGTATAGCACATGAGCATTCAGCAAAGCCAATTGAAATAAATAAACAGACACTTTTTTGTACCAGCGTCTGGACTTACGGGCAACTAGGTACAGCGCCAACAACTGGTCGTTGAGGTCCACCCCTCCCATATTAAGGTTGTATTCGTGGACACAGAGGGGTTTCTCCACAACACCAGTCGCCGTAGGAATTTGGGTCATCGTGTCTGCATGAAGGGAGGTGAGAACGAAAACATTCTTCTTATCCCTCCACTTCATAGCGAGCAAATTATTATACTTCAAGCAGGCTCTCTCCCCCAGCCTAAGACGGGAATCTACAAGCCGCTGGGGAAAGCCCCGGCGATTAGGTCGCACGGTGCCACATGCTCCAATCTGCTGATCAAACAAGTGACTAAAAAGTGGCACGCTCGTATAATAATTGTCCACGTACAAGTGGTACCCCTTTCCGAATAAGGGTGACACCAAGTCCCACACTATCTTGCCAGCGCTTCCTATGTAGTCAGGGCAGTTTGTCGGCTCTACGTGACTATCTTTGCCCTCGTAAACCATAAAACTATATGTATAGCCTGTGGCCCTGTCACAGAGCTTATACATCTTGACCCCGTATCTGGCACGCTTGCTGGGAAGGTACTGATTGAATGACAAGCGGCCAGAAAATTTAATCAGGGACTCATCAACGCAGACAACTTGATGGGGGGTAAACAAGTCTGCAAAACGGTTGAAGTGGTTTACGAGGGGCCGAATTTTGTAGAGCCGATCGTATGCAGGGTCTCCACGAGGACGACAGAGTTCATTGTCGTTGAAGTGCATGAACCGCAAAATCTGCTCGTATCGTGCCCTGGCCATGGAAGCAGAGAACAAGGGCGAATGGTAAATTGGGTCAGTGGACCAATATGACCGCAACTTACTCTTTTTATTCAACCCCATGAGGAGGGAAAGGCCCAGAAAGGTCTTAAATTCGGAGACCGTAATTGGTCTCCAATCTCTGGCAAGGGAGGACTGGGGATTAGCGGCGATGTGTTGACCAGCGTATAAATTGCTTTGGTCCACAATAGATCTATAGAGATCTTCGGTGAAAAACAGTGAATAAAAATCCAGTGGCGTAAAGTCAACTGTTTCCACCTGAATTCCGGGTTGGCCAGTGAAAGGGGAAAGTACGGGTGCTGCAGAAGTGGTGGGTTCCCAATTCGGATTGGCCAATGCAGCAGGAAGGGCACTATGGGCACGACGGGCCTGTCTTTGTCTTCTTGGTGGCAGCGGGACACTACTAGTGCTTGCCACCTCACCAGCTTGAACTGCACTTATGGGACTCGCCACGTCACCACGTGATACTGCAGTGCTGGATGTATGACCAGGGTGTACTAGGCCGCTGGTGCTTGCCAGTTCACCAGAAGGAATAGCGGCGCTAGTACTTCTCTGCTCCATACGAGAGCCCTGCTGTTCTTGCACTTCAAGGACAGAAGAAGATTGGGGTCTGGTACGCCTGACCCTAGCAGGGACCACAACTCTGTCGTCAGAGCTATCTGTCATGGAGCCGCTGTCCTCTACAGGTTCGTATTCTGAGCCTGAACTTGACAGATGAGTGACTTCCTCTTCACTATCTGTCATACTCAGAAACGTGTAGGCCTCTTCACTAGTGTACCTTCGATTTGCCATTTTGGGCTCTAAATTTAGGGGTACACTAGTGAGACTCACAGGCAAAAAAGCTCCTGACTGTCAGCAACTGTATCAAAATGCTACCAAAAAACTGTTAGCGATCGCAGGGATCAGGCCTGACTCTGCGAACGCTGCAGTTATGTGTGCTTAGTGTTTTGTAAGTGTCAGTTATCGATCGATACTGCACTTGGGTGGGCTGGGCAGGGCTGGGCCGAGGGGCAAAATGCAGGTGCTAGCAGGTATCTGGGCTGATCCCGCTAACACTGCGTTTCAGGGAACCCTAAACTGCTGGGGAGTATAGATCTGATCGGATTAGATATCGATCCGCTCAGATACTATAGCACTAAGGGAGGTGTATGCTGCGTGCGTGGGTTTTAGCGGTACTGGCGCTAACCTGACGCTGCCTGGGGCGACGCAGACCTTAGCTGACCCTAAAAATGTAATTTATATCACCGCCGGGCAATTAGGGGGTTAAACCTTTATAAGGTAATAAACGGCGGGTGCCCTAAAACTATAATAAACTATAATAAACTACAAAAAACAAACTAGCTAACCAGCGTCACCCGTAACACTTAAACGGTGATCGCTGGTGAAAGGGTTAACTAGGGGGCAATCAGGGGGTTAAAAACTTTAGCAGGTAGTATATGGGGGTCCCTGTCGCTATAAAACACTGACAGCGAACCTATATACTTACCTCCCTAACTAGCGTCACATGTGTCACTAATACAGCGATCAGAAAAATGATCGCTTAGCGACACTGGTGACGGGGGGTAATCAAGGGGTTAACCTTTATTAGGGGGGGTTAGGGGGGTACCCTGGACCTAAGGGGGGGTACCCTAGACCTAAAGGGGGCTAACCTAACTGCCCTAACACTTGTAACTGACACAAACTGACACCAATGCAAAAAAAAAAAAAAATGCTATTGGTGTCAGAGTGGCAGGGGGTACAGGGGGGTGATCGGGGGGTGATCGGGGGGTGATGGGGGGTGACAAGTGTGCCTGGCGTGTTCTACTGTTAGTGTAGTGTTGTGCAGACTTACTTGATGTCTTCTCTCCTCGGCGCTGCGACGAAAAGACCGGCTCGAGGAGGGATGACATCACTTCCTTTCCCTCTGTTTACATTACAGAGGGAAAGGAAGCATTTTCATTCGCCGGGAGCGATCGGGAGGGAGTGGCCAACAATGGATGGCCTCCCCCTGACCTCTCATCACCCGGGAAGAAATGGCGACCGCCTCGGGCACCGGGGGGGGACCGATCGGACCACCCACCCGCGGAAGGCAAATCACGTATATGTACGTGATTTTGCCTGTCCGTGCCACCTTGCCGACGTACATCGGCGTGAGGCGGTCGTCAAGTGGTTAAGGGAGCAAACTTGACAGCTCCTACACCTATAGTACCCTGTAAGGTCATGGAAGAAAGATCTATTGGTGATAGGTGGGTCCTGTACTGTAGGAGCAATTCTATTACCCAAAGTAGATGCTCCTCTGAACACAATACGAGGGTTCTTAGGTAAAATTGTATTGAGGACTGGATCCGTGGTCAAAATATGCCAGTGTTTTTTTACTAAATCCTTAATCTGGTGGTGCTGAGTAGAGAATGTAGTGATGAAAGGAAAATTGAAATCACCATTAGCAGCCTGACGCTGGCCTGTTCCCAACAGCGATGATCTATCTCTACCCCTTACCGTGTCCAGTGATCTTGACAATACAGCTTGGTCATATCTCTTTTCAATGAACCTCTCGGTCAGAATGGTTGCCTGATCATCAAAAGTCTCAATTTTGGTGCAGTTGCGCCGAAGGTGTGTGTATTGTCCTAAAGGAACCACCCTTAACCAGGGTTCATGGTGACAACTATCAAGGGGAATAAATGAGTTTTTGTCGGTTGCCTTAAAGTGAGTGGAAGTCACCAATTTATTATCCTGGACCTTAATCTTGAGGTCAAGGAAGTTGATCTCCACCTCACTGGTCTCAAAACTAAATTTAATGCCCCTGTCCTTCTCATTAAGGAAAGCCATAAAGCCTACAAGCTCAGCCTCACTACCGTCCCACAGGAGGAGGACGTCGTCAATATATCTGGCCCACAGGACCACCTGTGGTCTGTCCTGGGCCTTGACGATGTCCTCCTCCCACTTGGCCATAAATAAATTGGCCAAGCTGGGGGCATATTTCGCCCCCATGGCCACACCCTTATCTTGGCGAAAAAACTGATGGTCGAACCAAAAGTAATTGTGGCCAGCGGCATAATTAAGCAGTTCCATAATGAAGTTCCTTTGAGATAGAACAAGACCAGAGTCCCTGGCCAGGTACATGTCTACTGCCTCCAATCCCAAATTGTGGGGTATGATAGTATAGAGTGAGGTCACGTCAGCCGTGACCAACCGTGTACCTGGCTTCAACACAATGTGGGACAGCATATTGATAACCTGTGTAGTGTCTTTCACAAAAGACGGGACCTTCTGAACTAAAGGTTGCAAAAAATGGTCTATGTACTTGCCCACCCGGGACGTAACCGAATCCCCCGTCCCGGGGGGCAAGTAAGGCTCTTGTGGACCTTGGGGAGATAATAAATTACCGGAGTGCGGGGAGCACTTGGTACTAGAAAGAATTTCTCCTTTTTATCCAAAATCCCCTGACTGTAACCCCTGTCCACAATAGCCTCCAGTTCTTTTTTATACTTGACCACAGGGTCCCTAGTAAGGGGAGTGTATGTATCTCGGTCATCCACGATGCGATGCATCTCCTCCAGATAGTCACTCCAATCAAGGATGACTATCCCCCCACCCTTATCTGCGGGGCGGATGACCAGAGATTTGTTGTTACATAAAGATTCCAGGCCTAATTCAAGGTTCTTACACTTCGGTAAGAAGTAACCCCTTCTATTCCCGGTGGTGGATCTTCTCTGGTTTTCACGGATCGATCAGTGCTTATCACTTGGACTTTTCTTTGATTATTTATGGGTGATTTGGAGTCACTTCTTCATTTCATTTATTTTTCCTTTTTCATTTGATGGGACACTATTGTGGATTATATGCAGTGCTACATGCATTCATCCTCACTTTTCACAAATTGTATATTTTTTCACTTATGTTATGTATGCAAAATTGCACATTTAACTAGCGCAATTCCCTTATTTTTCCAATACAGCATTGCCTGTGCCCAATACAGCCTGGTCTGCCTGTGCCCCATACAGCCTCACCTGTGCAGAGGAAGGGGCAAGCCACCCGGATCAGCAGAGAGTGGGATTGCCCACTGTAATAGCTTTCATTTGAATTTCCCGTCTTCCCGGGGCTCATCGTCACATAGCCCCACCTCTTGGCCTGACGCCTTTGATGACGTCACACGTCCCGCATTTGATTGACGTTCTGTCTATCAAAGGCGCCGGGCCAAGAGGTGGAGCTATGTGACGTGAGCCCTGGGAACACTGGAAGTTCTAATGAAAGCTATTACATCGGGCAATTCAGCTCTCTGCTGATCCGGGTGGCTTGCCTCTTCCTCTGCACAGGTAAGGCTGTATGGGGCACAGGCAGACCAGGCTGTATTGGGCACAGGCAACGCTGTATTGGGCACAGGTCACGCTGTATTGGGCACAGGTCACGCTGCATTGGGCACAGGTCACAGCTTGCCTCTTCCTCTCCTCTCCCTTCCCCTGGCTGGGAGACTGTGCCGGCAGTGCTCTCATCCTCACTGGGCCCCACTTGGCTGCGGGCCCCATAGCGCCCGCATGGGTCGCTATGGTGGTAGTTACGCCCCTGATAGGGGGGGTTATTTTCCAAAGGCAAATTCATTTTTCACTACAAGTGCAAATTCTACTTGGAATTGCACAGAAAGAGCATTTTAAAGTGCCTTCGCTGTGGATCCGAGGGGCACATGCAAGGAACCCCCCCCCCCCCCCAAAAAAAAATAACCTTTTTCTTGCACATGATTATATGATAAAATCAGCAGAGCTTCCCCTTATTTTAGCTCTTCCCCTCAGATTTACAGCGACTGCACTTCCAACAAGTGCACTTGCTGTGCAATTTCTAGAGTGAACTTTTCACTAGTACTTTTCACTTGATTTTAGAAATTATTTAGCCTTTTGGCAAAAACACACATAGGGGTTGATTTACTAAAGGGAAAAAGACTGGGCACTTTGCAAAGTTGCCCTCTGCAAGAGCAGTTGCTCCAGAGCTTAGTAAATGAGCAGAAGCTCTGCTGACTTCCATCATCCAATCATGTGCAAGCAAAAATGCTGTTTTTTTAATTTTCCTTGCACAGGATCGGGTACTCTTTGCAAAGTCAAGCCTTACCTCATTTCCTAAGCTCTGGAGCAATTGCACTTGCAGAGGGCAATTGCCCTCTGCAAAGTGCACAGTCTATTTGCTTTTATTAAATCAACCCCATAGTCTTTTTGACCTGTACCTGCCTACTCCCAAACAAAATGTCGTTTTGGAATCAAAACACATAGTCAATAATGTAAGGTAACCAAAAAATCCATTTATTTTGGTGAAAAAAAAATTAGGAAGGCAACACTGGAGACACTTTTAGAATCTGTGAAGCCTTTCGTCCCCCAGGACACACATCAGGTTTTAGGACAAGAAAACTGATATCTTGCGACTAGGGAGCACAGTCAGACCAGACAGAAACCAGGCAATCACTTTTGACTCTTCCGTGGAGCCTTCCCTGCACGCTTCTCTGCAGCCTTCCCTCCACGCTTCTCTGCAGCCTTCCTCGGAGGCTGGGCCTCTGGTGGTGTACTTGGGGCAGGAGGAGGAGGAGGAGTGGCTTCATCTGCCAGATACGTGGTAGCAGTAAGCTCCCCTCTCAAGCCCTTCTGATAGGCCTGTAAAATCAAACCCTCACAGAGGAGGCATTGCCCCTTTTCCAGTTCCAGCAATATGGTGGCCATATATGTCCCATACGCCTCCTCTGCATTGGGTGGTGTACTCAGGATTTGGCTTGCTTCACGTATGAGGGCTAGGGATTCCTCTTTAGTTTGGGTCATTCTCCTGGGCCTTTTGGTGAGAATGCGGAGGGGAGGCACCTGACACTCCGTGCGGCTTCTACTCGGCCCAGCCACAGCCTCCTCCTCTCTCCCACTGGGAAAGGCCTCCTCCTCTCTACCACTGGTCAAGGCCTCCTCCTGGCTGAGGTCATCCTGTGTCAAAAAAAGGTACATAGTTGTAATATTGTGTTACACAATCACACACAATTTTCAGTTCATGACTTGCAAATATAATTCTCCACAAATAGTAAAGGCTATCTATTTGACACCACCATTATTTCAGGTGATCAACAATATTTGAAGTACATAGGCGTGCCCACAATGTGTGCCAGGTGTGCCTGGGCACACCCTAATCGCCTTGTGTGGTGCATATTCCCCCCTGTTTGGACCACTGATATTTCATTCCCCCAAAAAATGTTACAAAAGAAAATAATTTTTTGGAAAAGAAAATAAACAAAATTACACTGTCCACTGCCCTACTGACACCATCAGTACATATACACATGCATATGTATTTGAGCTTTGGGGTGCACACCCTAATGCAAGAGGCTGCGCACACCTATGCAGAAGTATATTTTTGGCCACTACTGTCTAGTGATATGTCTACATATTAATATTTGTGATGAAGTCATTTTTTATTAAGCACTTAAAAATTTAACACGTTAACATCATTAATAACATTTACACAATCACAAATTCCACAAAAAAGGATACCTGGCTGAAGCTGGGCGCATCCACTTCATCAGGGATGAAAAGGCCCAGTTCTTCCTGGGACTCCTCAGCTGGGGTGGAGGTGGATGGAAGGCTGGAGGGAAGAGTGGGGGGAAGGCTGGAGGGAAGGGTCGAAAGTGATTGCCTGGCTTCTGTCTGGTCATCCAGGAATCGCATTTTGTGGTAGTACCACAACTTGGGTACATAAACTTGGTCAGCTGCTACACCGGATCTGAGCGACTCCTGGATTTTATTGTGTTCCCGCTTGTACATGTTTCGCAAGATACTAATTTTCTTGTCCACAAACTTGAGGTCTGCCTGGGGGACTCAAGTCTTCACAAATTCTAAAAGTGTGCCCAGTGTTGCCTTCCTTACATCTCTATTGTAATATAGTGGGTGTTTGACCTCCCACAGGTTTTTCTTTTCCTGATATAGGTCAATAAATCGCAACAAAAAATCTGTCTCTTTAAAGGGATTTATTGTTGCTGAAAGACAAGACACAAGATCAAAACTGTAGTGTCAGTCAGAACTCCCAGGATTATTTTGGAAAGAATCTAGGGGACACATATACACACACACACCCCCATGTTTAAACTCACCTTCGTTTCTGACGCCTGCTACTTCCGCACGGACATACGTAGGCCATCGTAATAGCTTTATATACACTGCGCATGTGTCATGCTCCGCCTGCGTTGCCCGTCCCTGATGTTCTTTAGTACAATTTGTCCCCGCCCCTTCACTCTTCGTTGCGCAGTGGGAGTAGATAGAGAAAGATGGCGGAGAGAATCAGTGGAAGTAGCGCGGAGGAAAGCCTGGAGCCGCAACCATCCACATCCAGGAGGAGATATAAGGCCACCAACATGGCTTTTGAAGAGATGGTGGAGATGGTGTCAATATTGAGAAGGGAGGACTACGATGGCAAAAAAGGACCGTACACACAACCGAATATGCGTAAGGACAAAATAATGTCCTCAGTTGTCACCGCTCTAGAAGCTAAATTTGGCACAAAACGGTCTAAAGAACAATTGAGGAAGCAGTGGTCTGACATCAAAAGTCGGGAGCCAGAACAATATTGGCGAATAAAGAAGCTGCTTAAAAAAAGTAAGTACTTGTTGTGTTTTCCTATTGAGATACTTAACTTGCATGCTCATCCATATTTTTTTCGTTTATACAGCATCGT
Organism: Aquarana catesbeiana; assembly: GCF_042186555.1. NCBI lineage: Eukaryota > Metazoa > Chordata > Amphibia > Anura > Ranidae > Aquarana > Aquarana catesbeiana. The sequence goes on along the minus strand of NC_133329.1, from coordinate 261,212,219 downwards.
TCCTAAAGACCGTTCTTTGTAAAAGACATATGATACTAAAGAAAATTACTTTTTTTTTTTCGCCAAATACGATGGTATAGGGTTGGACATATAAATTTATGTCTTGATAATTTTTGGTATTCCAATAATTTGTGGATGTGGTGTAGATGTGTTGGAAAATATAATGCTTCTTCAAAAATGATTCAGTGTAATGTAAGGACAGGACACAGCAGCTGCTTCCACATCTGGACTCACGAGCACTAGTGTATTATGTGACCATAAAGAAATTTTAGAGGGGTAATACACATAGGAGATCATTGAGGTGTCTGCATCTGTGAAACTTGCATGAAAATGTGTATTGTTTAGAATTGTTGTTCAGAGGGAATGTTCATCCTGTCTTCTAATTTTTTAAGGACAAAAAAAGGCAATTGTCCATAACTCCTAACCAATGTTTCAGATTATTTTTAAAAATATAAAATATCACTGTGTTTTAACTATACCTTTTGTTGACTTATCATAGGGGAGAAAAGACTCAGACAACAGTCCAAGGATCCCAGGACCCCCCCAAGTCACCAGCCTGAGGCTGAAGATAGCCCAAGCCCCAGCCCAAGACCACGCCCACCCGACGAGCTGGAGGAAGTGTGCGACCTTTCAACCCCACCAAGTGAGTGACTGACACCCCAGTGTAAGGTAATGTATTTAGGCGTGCATATTTTAACCCTTGTTTTTTTCACACATTTTAGGTGAGCTTCTGGTTGTGGAAGGCCAAGCGGCAGAGCCATTCACCACAGACAGTGCCCAAAGACTGATTGGCCAGATAATGCTGTGGAATGGCCAAATTGATAAAATGCGTGAACAAATTCACAGCATGCAACTTCGCCTGGACTCCATGCAACAGGAAATGAAGAACACGATTGATGCTTTAGGCAGAATATAATAACGTTTTGCCTAAAAACATCAATCATGTTCTTCATTTCCTTGTGAAGTTTCTTTCTTCTTGAAATTTTGGTTACAAGTTTTTTCGTTACCAAGAAATTTTTATGATGCACACGGTGTGTCATCATGTGCTATCTTCCATCATGGGATATCAATGTACTTGTTTTGTGTTTGCAACCCCTTCATCCTCAAAATTATTGAGTGGTGAGAGGAACAAAGGGATTGCACACACAAAACACGTACATTGCTCCCCTATGATGGGAGATAGCACATGTTGACTTGACCCTTTTGTAATGCTCAATTTTGAGCATATTAAAAATGTTCTATTTACAAGGGTGACATCACCAGTACCGTTCTTAAAATGTTGAACTTTGTAAGTTCTTTGATTTTTTTGTGTTTTTCAAAACACTGTTGTAAGTTTTAAGATTTTAAATAAGGTGTATTTTTGTTTAAATATGCCTTTAATAACGTTTTCTAAAAAATAAATTATTAAAAAAATAAAAAATAAAAAAAATAACCAAAAATAAAAAACAAAACATAAAATGTTTCAAAAAATGCACCTTTCAATGTGCACACAGTAAAATGTGTTTACTACTACAATGTGTGTGGCTGAATATTTGTCAATAATATGTTTAGTAAATTTTTGTGTGGTTACAGTGACAAAAGGCCTTATTAACTAAAGGTAAATGCACTTGCCACTACTACAAGTGCACTAGGAGAAAGACCAAACTAAATGCAAACAAGAATAAAAACAAGATATTTTTTCAAAAATTTTTTTTTTTTTTTTTTTAAATTTTGTAAAATTAAAGCTCTTCTTAAATAGCAATGGCCCCCGACCATTAAAATAATTCACATATCGCTCACGCACTTGACGTGCGGTTCGGGGGGCCAAGCCAATACGGCCAATTTCCAGGCCTGTCATTGTTGGATCTTGTACAAGTCTGGCCTCAGGCCCAACAGAGGTTAGATATGTAGCAGAATGTCTACGTAAAAAGTTATGTAGTATGCAGCAAGCAAGTATGACATGATTAATTTTATAGTCCGCCAGATTTATGGCTGAAAGGAACAAACGGAACCGGCTGGCCAGAATCCCAAAGGCATTCTCCACAACTCTTCTTGCTCTGGCCAGCCGGTAATTAAATACCCTCCTCTCAGGGGTGAGTGTTCTTTGGGGGAACGGCCTCATCAAGTGCTCACCGAGAGCAAACGCTTCATCAGCGATAAAAACTGAGGGTGTCAATCCACATTCTGGTCATCAGGTGGCAATCCCAGGCCACCAGTCTGGAGACGCTGGCACAGCTCGGTCTATAAAAATAAGACCCCGAATGCGGTGGTGGCACAATGCGGACATGCTTCCCGTCAATCACCCCAACACATTTGGGAAAGTCCCAACGGTCAGCGAACTGGGAGGCCACAGTCTGCCATTCCTGTGTACTGGAAGGAAACTGTGGAGTGAAAAAAACAAAACAAAATTAATATAAGGAATTTAAAACATAACTTGGATATCAGATTACACAAAAACATTACTGAACAACAGCAGTCAAACATTATTAATATGTGTGTTTGTTATTTAAATTAGAAAAAACATAAGGCCCACTTATAAGATTAATCACCCCCTCTGATGGCCCATTGATCAATTTTAATGTGGGGGGAGGGGTTCTAATTAGGTTAAGAAACACACCTGATATTTTAAAACATATGAGGGGTGGGGGGGTCCTAATTAGGGTCAAAAACACACCTGACATTTGAAAACATTTGGGGGGTGGGGGAGGGGTTCTAATTAGGGTCAAAGACACACCTGACATTTTAAAACATTTGAGGGGTGGAGGAGGGGTTCTAATTAGGGTCAAAAACACACCTGACATTTTAAAACATTTGAGGGGAGGGGTTCTAATTAGGTTAAGAAACACACCTGACATTTTAAAACATTTGAGGGGTGGGGGAGGGTCAAACAGTACAATGGAGCTGACAATATACATTGTTCAAGGGACTATAGGCTAGAGATATAAATGGACCCAGGATTGCATGGTGGGGAGGTTATTGAATGTAAATATGCATGTAGGGCAATAAATGATTAATGTCCAAAAACAGGCATGCATGAAGATAAAGGGGACATTCACAGCATATTCCAAACATGGTAATTAGGTAAGGAGGACATTTAGACTATACATTAGCAAACATTTAATACAGATCATGTAATGGTAAAGGATAAAACTTACCTTCATATAGTCCTTCTGCAGGACCTGAATGATGGCAGAACAAGTCTCTGGGATTATTATCCCCAGAGCCTGGGGGGAGATGCCTGTCAAGAACTTCAAGTCCTGAAGACTTCTCCCAGTCGCCAAGTAACGTAAAGTGGCAACTAGCCTCTGCTCGCACACTGATGGCTTGCCTCATGCAGGTATCCTGCCTGCTGATATAGAGGGTCAGCATAGCCAGCAGACGCTCAAAAATGGGCCCTTACAGGGGAATCCTTTGAGCCATTGAGGCCCTGTACGTTAAAGTTGGTCACCCATAAAATGGTGTTTTTGTTGGCGATCACCACTAACTCGAAGCCCTCTCTATTAGGGCACCTTTTTTCAGGTTTTCCCAGACTTTGATTTTTAAAACGGATCCAGCCTTTTTGCCAAAGGTGGCCTCTAGTTTCCATAAAGGCCAAAAAATTATTTTACCTACCTTCTGTTCGAATACTGCGAGGGAACAGGAACATATTTTTCATAAATTGGACGTTAGAAGGTGCGTCCTTCAGTACTTAGTACAAAACAGTTTAGGAAATCTGATTTCTCTTTTTTGTGTTATTTTCAGGGGCTAGGAAAGGGTCCAGAGCCTCTAGACGTATAATAGCCAGATGATTAAAATTGGTCATTAGTCAAGCTTATGTGGTCAGGGGGTATTAAGGCACATTCCACCAGGGAGGTGGTGACTGCTCAAGCAGAGCGGACTGGTGTTTCTCCAGAGCAGATTTGTAGGGCTACAACGTGGTCCAGTTTTGCCACGTTTGTGAAGCACTACAGGTTAGACCTGCTGTCAGTCAAAGACCAGGCCTTTGGGTGTAAAGTGCTGCAAGCAGTGGTCCCACCTTAAGGTAAGGTGCTCGCTTATCCTCTCTATGGTGCTGTCCTGAAAGATGAATGGGGAAAAACCGAGTTACTTACTGGTAACATCCTTTTCCAGGAGTCTTTCAGGACAGCACTGGTACCCACCCAAATTGTTGGCTATCCATGAGAACTCATCGCATGAGATGGGTAAGATAAAGATTAGTATGACGTATTTTTGTGTCTCCCCAGCTGGCCAGAGATACTCTTGAAGAACTGAGGGGCCGGCAGGATGGTGAGATTTAAATATTGAATTGAAAGGAGGTGTTTCCTGAGAGGGGAGGAGCCAGTGTCTCTCTATGGTACTGTCCTGAAAGACTCCTGGGAAAGGATGTTACCGGTAAGTTTACTAGTAAGTTTTTTCTTGTAGCACCCTCTACCAATAGGTAGGTGCTAGAATTGGTTTTTCTAGGAGACTGTCAGCACAGGCAAATTTAGGCAGGCCTATGCTGCAAGCTAGGCCTGTCTGTTTTGATCTGGGGGCTGGGAGTGGTCAGAGTAGCAGTGGGTGTGGCCACCTGTATCTAGTTGTGAGGCACCTCCCCTGCTTTCAGGGAGAATGTTCTGGAAGAGGGGCAGGGCCTAGAACTGGAGTGGCAGGCAGCTCATGTGGGAGCCCTGACCAATCCCCAATTGGTATTGGCAGGCGGCGGGCCTCCTATATAAGCTGAGGTAACATGCCACTGGGGAGGTGATGTCGGCTGAGTAAAGTGGAGGATGGAATACTAGACAGCAGCAGGAGGGCACCCCATCTGGGGGGTTGCGCCGATCGCAGGAGGAGGCCCAGGGAGAGCTGTGAAGGAACTTTGCCATTACACGGTCATTAGCAATGTCTTTACCATTACACGATGATTGGTAAAGAACTCCTGGAGCAGAGGGGCAGGTGAATCTGTCGGAATGTATGGTCCGGTCAAGTTCTCTATCAAGGACTCAGGGCAGAGAAAGGTCGGTGAGTGTGGGTGTTGCTTGACAAAGGGGGCGGGTATGGGTAGTAGTCCCGCCCATACCCGACATCACAGCTCTGATCTGACAGGTGAAGTCTCTCGTCCTGGCTGCACAGTGGACATCCAGCTGACTTGCTCGCCTATCCCTGGCTGTGCTGGATGTTATATCAGCAACAGAATGTGTATGTTCCCTTCTCCCTCTCTGTAGGGGGCCCTGGAGGGGGGAAGGGGGGAGCCCGGCCAGGTGGGCCCCTTGGAAAGCTGGGGCCCCTTACAGGAGTACTGCCTGTACCCCCCTGATGGCGGCCCTGTCCGCCTTCACGCTGAACCAACGAGCGTGTGGGCAGAGTCACGCCCCGGCGGAGGACAGAAAAGAACTCGGCGTGCTGCACGCCAGACACAACGGGGAGGAAGATGGCGGAGGGTGATCAGAGGATGCCCGCTGTACAGCGACTACCTGAGATGCAGGACCGGGTGCTAGTCGACACTGGCATCCGATTGGAGCTCTGTGGCGGACTCGCTTTGGGGGTGATCGGAAGAGTGGAGCAGTTATGCATGCTGTGCCCCAGGTGCCACCTACCTATGATTGGAGTTAATGCCTGGGCCCGGTGCGGTCACTGTGGGGAACCACTAACCCACTTATGGCCGTTGCAGCGGGAGTCAAGGTATTATAACATACATGCGCTCACAGGACTATGCATGCTGCAACCGCAGGACATTCAGAAGGCCGGAGAGGGCCAAGGATCAAATGCCAGTGATGGAAGAGAATGACCATCAGGTATGTCCACTTCAGAGTTCCGGGGACATATGGGAGAAAGGGACTGCTGTGGAGACCTGTGGCCTGGCCAGGGGCCCGGAGGCTGCAAGAGTCAGTGTGCAGCCCCTGGTTGATATCCCTGAAGAGCCAGCTCCAAGTAAGACCCTTGCTGTGCCCATCCGGAGTGAGCCCATTCTGCAGGAGGGAAAACCTTCAGGTGAGCTGGATGAGGTGAGGTGAGCGAGGGCTGCGTCATAGAATGGGGTTCACCCAGAGTGTTGGAGAGGTTTGGGTCAGTAGAGAAGCTGTTTTCCTGGTCTTCCCCCGAGGAGGGCTCCAGTGAGGAGGAGTGGGAGACCGGAGATTCCCCATCCGTTGATACCCCATCCGATGCAGTGGAGGAACCACAGTCCCCAGCATGGACCCGAGTGCAAGCCAGCAGAATCTTCACCAATCAGCTATCCACTAGCCAGACCAGGGCACCCACGTACAGGCAATGGGTCATCAAGGCCCCAGATGTCTGCGTCCTGCCGGGAACAGGAAAACGTAGTTACCCCGACTCTCACGTTTCCAGCGAGAGGTACAAAGGAGGATCATTTTGGAGTGGGGCTTAGATTACCCCTATGTCACAGCCCAGACCATGGACATCATAGAGTACTCACGGGGACAGTGAGAGAATGACATGGTTTGGGACTTTTTACACGTCCCCAAGCCACTCCGGGTACCAGAGAGTGATGCCTGGACCCGGTTCAAGGACATCAAGCAGGAATGGAGCTTGGGCCGTGCAATCCACAAAGACCTGGTTGTAAAGGCGGGTCGGCCTACTAGGAGCCATTCGGTCTCAGTCAGAGGAGAAGGGGATAGCCGGAGGAGATTGCCGTATCCACGGTTTTATGTGTAGGGAGGACTGCTGTGATGTGCAGCCCACATGGAACCGGCCACCAGGACTGCAAGGACAGGGCAGGGCCTGTGTGTTTTTCTCTAATGAGTATCTCAAAATTTTCGCATGGACAGCTTTTTTGCCAGCCACCCAGGGTACCTTTTGGAGGAGGACAAGTGATCATGGACACTAGGGTGCACTGTCCCTGCCAAACCTTTTTGCTACCTAAACTTTCAGGAGGGGCCCCTCCAACCAGGAGCGATCAGAAGGTTTTATTGGTCATTGGCATGTCTGTTTTGACTGTACTCAGCAGGAGGTCCCCTTAGATCCCTCTTGCAGGAGTGACAGTGAAACAGAGAACAACATGCCACCCATTGTAAAATTTGAAAACTGTGTTTCTTTCACCACGTGGAGGATTGTAACCCCCTCTGCCTGGTGAACTAGTTGTATAGATAGTGTGTAGGTTGTGTGTTATGTCTTCTTTTAGGAACGCCAGGGATGTGACGGCTGTCCATCTCCACCGCGGGAACAGATGAAGACCTATGGTAGGCAGAGTATTCCTCCTAAGGGTGCAGTGCTCTGCCTCCACTTGTATGTATTTAGCTACAGGGACCTGTAGTTAGGATGTGTGTATGAAATGTGCAATGTAAATATATGATCAGAGTGTATATATTCTATTTTTGAACTTTTATACAAAACCCCTGTCCAACTTTTTACCCTTTTCCCCATCCAGCCAAATTATATGGTATGCCTTTACTCCTGGGCCCAGGAGGTATTTTTGGAAATTTATTTTGCACAGCTTAGGACAGCTGTGATTTTGGTGGGGGGTGAATTTAGTACCCTCTACCAATAGGTAGGTGCTAGCAATAGGTTTTTACTAGGAGACTGTCAGCACAGGCAAATTTAGGCAGGCCTGTGCTGCAAGCTAGGCCTGTCTGTTTTGATCTGGGGGCTGGGAGTGGTCAGAGTAGTAGTGGGTGTGGCTACCCATGCTCTAGTTGTGAGGCGACTCCCCTGCTTCCAGGGAGAATGTTCTGGAAGAGGGGCAGGGCCTAGAACCGGAGTGGTAGGCAGCTCATGTGGGAGCCCTGACCAATCCCCAATAGGTATTGGCAGGGGGAGGGCCTCCTATATAAGCTGAGGTAACATGCCACTGGGGTGAGATGTCGGCTGAGTGAAGTGGAGGATGGAATACTAGACAGCAGCAGGAGGGCACCCCCATCTGGGGGGGTGTGCCGATTGCAGGAGGAGGCCCAGGTAGAGCTGTGAAGGAACTTTGCTATTACACGGCTCAGACATGGCTGTTTGCTACTGTTACGTACCTAAAGGGTAAGCCCGAATTGCAGAGGATGGCCTCTCCTACGCCTCCGACTCGAGGGCCCCTAGTAGTGGTGACAGGGGTGCAGGAGTGCGGAGTGTTATGAGTGCCTGGCAGGATCAACAGCAGAAGGATCAGATGGCCGGCACAGCTGACAGGATGGATCAGTAGACAGGAACTGCAGACTGGACAACTCAGCAGACAGGACAGCAGCCTGGATGGCTCAGCAGACAGGCCCAGCAGACTGGATGGATCAGCAGACAGGTGAACAGCCTGGATGGCTCAGCAGACAGGTGAACAGCCTGGATGGATCAGTAGACAGATGAACAGCCTGGATGGCTCAGCAGACAGGCCCAGCAGACTGGATGAATCAGCAAACAGGTGAGCAGCCAAGATGGCTCAGCAGACAGGCCCAGCAGATTGGATGGATCAGCAGACAGGTGAACAGCCTGGATGGCTCAGCAGACAGGCCCAGCAGACTGGATGGAAGTCCAGGAACGTCAGACAGGCCGGGTCGGAAAGCAGGCTGGCAGCAGAGGTACAAAAGGAGCAGGCAGAGGGATAGTCAAACAAGCCAAGGATCAGGTACAGGCGGACAACAGGAACAGTTTCAAAGCAAGCCGGGTCAAAACAGGAGCAGATATCAGGTTTTCAGGGAACACATACACAGAGCTGGTTTAAATAACCCGCCAGACACTAACGAGTGCATGTGCGCGTGCGCATAGACGCCCGCAATCGTGCACCGATGGGTCTAATCTGCCTGTTACTGGCAGGATCTTCATGACATGGTCATTGCCAATGTCTTTACCATTACACGGTAATTGGTAAAGAACTCCTGGAGCAAAGGGGCAGGTAAAGCTGTCGGAACGTATGGTCCGGTCAAGTTCTCCATCAAGGACTCAGAGCAGAGAAAGATCGGTGAGTGTACTACAGTGGAGGGCTGGATGTGCCAGGAAGTCTGTGAGGGAACTTTGCTTTTACACGGTCATCAGCAAAGTCTTCATCATTACACGGTCAATTATGGAGAGTCCTGGATCAGAGGAGAGACTGGAGATATGTGTTAAATCAATGTAGCCTGAGGACACATGATTTGCAAGCTGGGCTGGCTGAGAACAGTAGTCCATTATCCAACATGTGCTTTTAAACTACTAGGCCTCCAGGGAGAGGTGCTGCAGGCTTCTGGCCTAGTAGCTGCGAGCAATCAGAGCCAGCTTAAAGGATTTGTTCAGAGTGGATAGTTATAGCTTTCAGAAGAAGATGTGACATTATTTTATTTCAATATAAGATTGGTGCAGGAGGAGAGGAGTTCTGGGAACATCACCCTTACACGGTCAAGAGTGATGTCCTCATCCCTTACACGTTAATGGATGGGGAATACCTGGAAGTAATAGTCTGCGGGAGTTGAGCAGAGGAGGAGCAACAGTCTGCATGGTGATGCAGGAGGAAGACTATAGCAATTAATACATGCACATCATCTCTTCTGGCTCTAATTGTGAAATCTTTAAAATATGATGGCAATTGAGCTATCCTATGGATATCCCATATACCCTTTTCCCCAACCAAGTTGTACCCCCCCCCCCCCCCAATAAACAAAAACAAAATGTATGGGAGTCTGGCAGCTGGGTGATTTGGTGGATGTCTGTTACTAGTGGCAACTAAACTGCTACATTCTCTTTACAGTGGCCAACATTTACGTCCCTAATGTGGATCAGGCTTGTTTCCTCTCTTCTGTTCTCTTTTTATCAGGGGAGATCTCAACATTGCCCTTTCCCCTTCTGCAGATACATCCTCAGGTAAGTCCTCTGTTCTTTTCTCTTCACTGACACGCATCAAATCCTTACTACACTCCTCACATTTAGTTGATGTCTGGCGTATTCAGCATCCCACAGAGAGGGATTACAGCCACAGCACACAACTCCTATAGCAGACTTGACCACTTTTTGATCTCACAGTCTCTGCTAGATACACCCCTGCAAGCTTCCATCGGCCATCTTCCCTGGTCCGATCACGCCCCAGTCTATCTGACCCTGGCACGCCCCCCGAGAGCCCGTAGGGGCACACACTGGAGGCTTAATGATAACTTGCTACGGGATTCTGTCTGTGTATCCGAAATCTCCAAAACTATTCAAAATTTCATGTCCGATCATTCCTCGGACACTACCTCTCCCCTCAATCAAGCTCTAAATCAGGGATATGCAATTAGCGGACCTCCAGCTGTTGCAAAACTACAAGTCCCATCATGCCTCTGCCTCTGGGTGTCATGCTTGCGGATGTCAGAGTCTTGCTATGCCTCATGGGACTTGTAGTTTTGCAACACCTGGAGGTCCGCTAATTGCATATCCCTGCTCTAAAATGTGTGGTACGGGGCGTGCTCATATAGCAAGCAGTTATTGCAGAACTTGAACCACTCCACAAACGAGATTTAGACCCTGTCATTTTCATTTGACTCAAAAACACAAAAGTATAGTGTAATATATTGTATGCTTTCTTCCCCTATCTCAGTTGACACATACAGAGCACCAGCAGCAACGAGATTGTGGGCCCTTCTAGCAACTTCCCAGTTACTTCAGAGGAACAATTTCAGGGCTTCATTCAAACCTGTTTATGGTCCCAAAGCACAATAGGGGCATCAACTCTATCCTAGACCTGAAGTTTATCATCGCCTTCTTGTGGCTCCAAAAGTTTCAGATGAAATTAGCTACAAGGGGAATTTCTAGCCTCAATAGATATCAGGGATGCGTATATACTTGGTTCCATTTGTGACTTTTTCCTCTGGCCTGTCCACAGCCCCCTCAGGTCTTCACCAAGGAGCTTGCCCCTACCTCTGCGCTGTTGCACTATCAGAGAATCCACATTATCAAATATCTGGACGATCTTCCGCTTAGCAAGCTCTCTGGCCAGGCTCTCATATTTTGGCAAGAAGCTCTGAAGTTCCGGCACAATACACTGGACCTTCAGAGCGCATGAATTCAGTCGCTGAAGTCAGTCATTGCATGCAGGATGAATATCTCCTAAACGATGTACGTTTAGGAGATATTTATTTTTCCTACAGGTAAGCCTGATTATAGGCTTACATGTAGGTAAAAATCACAAAGCGGGGCGTACAACCGCTTTAAAGAAAAATAATCACACACCAGTAAATAATATGCATGAGAATCAAAATTAAATGACAAAATGTCTAACCAGCAACCACAACAAAACAAACAATATACATTAGATATGATTTCCATTTTTCCATTTGTATTTTTGGGTTTTTGTATTTTTCCATTTTGTTATTGATTTGCACAGCAAACTTTTACAATGCAGCTGCTAATTATTTGATTTGGTATCACTACATTTATATTTATTATCTGGTTTCCTTTGGGCTTTGGTTATTTAATCAATTACAATATACATTATATACATAAATTAGATACACACAAGGAAGGGAAAAACTGGAGGAGCAAGGCAGCAGGGTACTGGGTGCAGGGCAGGAACAAGAGCAAGGTCAAGGTCAAGAATAAATGGCAGCAGAAGCACGGCAACCAGAATATAGGGCAGTAGCAGAGTGGGAGAAGCATTATATCTCCTGCTAGCAGCTGAGACCATTTGGAACTGATTACTGGGGCCTGCTAGCCTCTGGGAGACACCTGCTGGTGGACACAGAAACTGCAGCAATCAGCCCAGAGCACTTCAGCGCCACCCACAGGCGAACTTGGTCCTAACACCATCACTTAGAGTACCTGGGCCTAAACTTGGACACAGCCCAGGCTAGGGTGTTTCTTCCCCAGGAATGGGTGTTAACCCTCCGTGCTCATGTCTAGACCCTTTGCACCAAGAATCTTCAGTCCAATTTTGCACGGTGGCATCCTTCAAGGAAGTGATATTCACCCAGTCTCACTCCAGACCACTGCAGCTCAATGTGCTGATTGCATTGGGTAAACTCCCTCAGCCTTTGGCTTGGTTCATGCCCCTGTCTCCCAAGATCAGGATATTACCAACCTGATAGATAACCTACACTGTGCTGGAAGTGGGGAAATCCTTCCTCCATTTAATCTGGATGGTTCTCATTAGGGATGAGCCCACGTTAGGATGTTCGCCGAATAGCAAACAATTTGGGGTGTTCGCGGCAAATTCGAAAGCCGCGGAACACCCTTTAAAAGTCTATGGGAGAAATCAAAAGTGCTAATTTTAAAGGCTTATATGCATGGTATTGTCATAAAAAAGTGTTTGGGGACCTGGGTCCTGCCCCAGGGGACATGTATCGATGCTAAAAAATTTTAAAAACTACCGTTTTTTCGGGAGCAGTGATTTTAATAATCCTTAAAGTGAAACAATAAAAGTGAAATATTCCTTTAAATTTCATACCTGGGGGGTGTCTATAGTATGCCTGTAAAGTGGCTTATTTTTCCCTAGTTTATAATAGTCCCTGCACAAAATGACATTCCCGGCAATACAGATAAAAGAAGTAATTGAAAAAAAAAAATTGAAAAATTAAAAAAACGGCATGGGATCCCCCCAGTCCTTTACCAGGCGCTTTGGGTCTGGTATGAATATTAAGGTGAACCCCAAACCAAAATTTAAAAAAAAAATTGTGTGGGGGTACCCCCAAATTCCATACCAGGCCCTTCAGGTCAGGCCAAAAATCCATACCAGACCCTTATCCGAGCACGCAACCTGGCAGGACGAAGGAAAAGAGGGGGGGTGAGAGAGCACCCCCCTCCTAAACTGTACCAGGCCACATGCCCTCGACATGGGGAGGGTGCTTTGGGGTAGCCCCCAAAAGCACCTTGTCCCCATGTTGATGGGGACAAGGGCCTCATCCCCACAACCCTTGCCCGGTGGTTGTGGGGGTCTGTGGGCGGGGGTCTTATCAGAATCTGGAAGCCCCCTTTAACAAGGGGACTCCCAGATCCCGGCCTCCCCTCTGTGCGAAATTGTAACGGGGTACCCCTACCATTTCACAAAAAAAGTGTCAAAATGGTACAGATGACAAGACACGGCTTGGGACAAGTCCTTTATTAAAAAATAAAAATGTCCCCAGAAGTCCATTCATCTTCTCTCGCTCCACAGACCGAAAAAAAAAGCCGCAAACCGACCCACCTCCATGGGAGGCACCCGCCGTATAACGCATTCTCGCAGGTGACAGTTCTTTTATAATTGAGGGCGGGGCCACATGGTGACATTCCCGGGTGACCCCACACCCCTCTGATGCACGGGGACTTCCCTATGGCTTTCCCGGAGCGTCAGGGCCACCCGGCTACGTAACCGGGTGGCCCCGCCCCCTCTGATGCCCTGGGAAAGCCATAGGGAAGTCCCTGTGCGTCAGAGGGCGGTGGGGTCACCCAGGAACGTCACGGTGGGGTCCCTCCCCAGGTAAAAGAACTGTCACCTGCGAGGACGCGTCATACGGCGGGTGCCTCCCATAGAGGCGGGTTGGTCACGGCTTCTTTTTTCAGTCCACGGAGCGAGAGAAGAAGATGAATGAACTTCGTGGGACATTTTTACTTTTTAATAAAGGACTTGTCCCAAGCCGTGTCTTGTCATTTGTACCATTTTGACACTTTTTTGTGAAATGGTAGGGGTATACCCCTACCATTTCACACGGGGGGCTTCCAGATTCTAAAAAGCCCCCCCGCCCGCAGACCCCCACAACCACCGGGCAAGGGTTGTGGGGATGAGGCCCTTGTCCCCATCAACATGGGGACAAGGTGCTTTGGCGGGCTACCCCAAAGCACCCTCCCCATGTTGAGGGCATGTGGCCTGGTACGGTTCAGGAGGGGGGGAAGCTCTCTCTTCCCCCCTCTTTTCCTGCGGCCTGCCAGGTTGCGTGCTCGGATAAGGGTCTGGTATGGATTTTTGGGGGGCCCCACGCCATTTTTTTTAAGTTTTGGCACGGGGTTCCCCTTAATATCCATACCAGACCTGAAGGGCCTGGTATGGAATTTGGGGGGACCCCCACGCATTTTTTTTTATTTTGGTTCGGGGTTCCCCTTAATATTCATACTAGACCCAAAGGGCCTGGTAATGGACTGGGGGGATCCCATGCCATTTTTTTCAATTACTTCTTTTATCTTTATTGCCGGGACCGACAATTCATTATTTTACTTTTAAATTACTTTTTTCCTTTAGAAATGTCATCTTGTGCAGGGACTGATCTAAACACGGGAAAAATGCGCCACTTTACAGGCATACTATAGACACCCCCCAGGTATGAAATTTAAAGGAATATTTCACTTTTATTGTTTCACTTTAAGCATGATTAAAATCACTGCTCCCGAAAAAACTGCCATTTTTAAAACTTTTTTTTGCATTGATACATGTCCCCTGCGGCAGGACCCAGGTCCCCAAACACTTTTTATGACAATAACTTATATATAAGCCTTAAAAATGAGCACTTTTGATTATTCATGTTCGTAGAGTTTAACGGTGTTTTTTTTGCCTGTTCGCATGTTCTGCTGCAAACCGAACCGGGGGCTGTTCGGCTCATCCCTAGTTCTCATGAGTGGTGCCAGCCCGCTGGGTTGAAGTGGAGTCCTGGGGACAGAGACAGTCTAAGGGATGTGATCAAGGAAGAAGTTCAGACTTTGCATCATTTCCATTCTAACGTTTGTTAACCTATCCCTGATGCAGTGGACCAACCAGCTTCAGCAGCGACCAACAAGAGTTCAATCAGACAAAGTCACAGCTGTGGCTTACATCAGTCATCAGGGTGGCACCAGAAGCTTTGTGGCCCTTCGAGAAGCGGACATAACTCTGGCTTGGACCGAAAGACACATTCCAGACCTGTCTGCATTCCACGTTCCTTGAGTAGACAATTGACAGGTAGACTTCCTCAGTCTTCAGCACCTAGATGCAGAAGAAATGCCTCTTCACCCCAAAATGTTCTAAGACATCTGTCACCATTGGGGGATGTGGGATGTGGATCTGTTGGCATCCCGCTTCAACGAGGCTGACAAGTTTGTGGCCAGGATCCAAGAGCCTTTACAGTTGATGTGCTTTCCCTTTACTAAATTCTTCCTTGGCTGCTTTGCAGGATTGAGATGGAGGGTATATTGGTGTCACCAAACTGAGCCAGAAGGACTTGGTACTCTGACATTTTCCAACTCCTGAGAAACACTCTGTGAGCACTTCCCGACAGACCTGTGGTCTCAAGGTCCATCCTACCATCCTGCTTCACAGTTTCTGGCTTTGACAGCTTGGCTGTTGACGTCTAAGCCCTGAGGGATCATGATCTCGCCAACTCCATTACTTCTATACTGCTTAAAGCTAATAAATCAACCTCATTTGGAAGGCTTTCTTTGCATAGTTGGAGTCAGGGAGTTTCATCTTAGGTGCACCTATAACATCAACTTGCATTTTTGACGTGTTTACGATGCTAAAAAACACACCCAAGACGCCCTCCAAGTAATTTTTTTGTTTTTATTAACAGTTTCAGCTCCAGAAGATTTACCCCCCTTTATGACCAGGCCAATTTTTGTGATACGGCACTGCGTTACATTAACAATTGCACGGTCATGCAACACTGTACCCATATAAAATGTATGTCCTTTTTCCCCACAAATAGTGCTTTCTTTTGGTGACATTTAAAGACCTCTGTGATTTTAATTTTTTGCGCTATGAACAAAAAAAGACCGCCAATTTTGAAAAAAAAAAACAAAAAAAAAAAAAAACAATATTTTTTACTTTCTGCTATAAAACATATCCAAAAAAAAAAAATTCTTCAGAAATTTAAGCCAACATCTATTCTGCTACATATTTTTTGGTAAAAAAAAATCTCAAAAAGCATATATTGATTAGTTTGCGCAAAAGTCTACAATCTATGGGATATTTTTATTCTTTTTTTTTTTTTTACTAGTAAGGGCGGCGATCAGTGACTTATAGCAGGACTGCGATATTGTGGCGGACGTTTGGACACTAACTGATACTTTTTGGGGATCAGTGCTAAAAATATCCACTGTCACTGTACTAAAGACACAGGCTGGAAAGGGGTTACCATCAGGGGCAATCAAAGGGTAAACTGTGTGCCTAGCCAGTGTTTTACTACAGTGTGTGAGGTGCTTTTACTAGGGGAAGACATGGACCCATGTCCCTGCTTTGCAGAGACACCAGATCTATGCCTTCCCTCCTGTCAGAATGGCGATCTGCCTTGTTTACATAGGCAGACTACTGTTCTGTGTCTCTGCAGGATGATTGGCGGGTGCCGGCGGACATCGAGTCTGCGGTACCCACTGATCGGCTCCCACTGTGTTGTAATCACAGCGGGAGCGAGCCACTGGTGGCGCGCATTCGCGCCTGTTACCCGAAAGAGCTTTAAATCCTTCCAGACTCAACCTGTACCTTAATTTCTGCTGCACAGCGAAGCAAAGCAATGCAAATGCTACATGTTTTTCAAATGTGAACAGCTCAATCCGCTGTCCATATTATCCATTATTATTATATTATTTAGGCTGCTTTACTAGGCATTCAGAGAGTAGTAAAAACTACTTTTATTCCAAACACCTGTTTTAATTCCAGTGTGAAGAGGGCCTAAGTGCTTGTTCACATGTGTGTTGATTATGAAAATGAAAGCAATGCTCATTAATGTGCCTATAGCGTTTTTTTTTTTCTTTCTATATTCTTTATTTATGTATTAAGAGAGTGTGTACAATATTTCATGCATATGCAATTTTAACATTTTAAAGCATGTTAATCATCAGAATTTGTTTGAATATACTGTACAATTCCATAAAAAATAACAGTTCATTTGAAATATAACATATTTAACTGCTTGCCAACCAGCCGCCGTCATTATACCACAGCAGGTTGGCTCTCCTGGGCGAATCGCCGTAGGTGTACATTGGCTGCTAGGGGGCGTACAATACCAGAGCCGATGCACGTGGCCTGCGGTCGGGATGTCCGCCAGCCACCCGTGGTCGCTCCTCACAAAGACAGAACGGGGATCTGTCAATGTAAAGAGACAGATCCCCATTCTGTCAGGAACTAGAGAGAGATCTGCTGTTCCTAGTAATCATGAACAGCAATCTCTCTCTACTTCGTCAGTCCCATTCCCCCACATAGTTATAAACATCTCCCTAGAGAACACTTAACCCCTTGATCTCCCCGTAGTGTTAACCCCTTCCCTGCCGGTGACATTTATACAGTAATCAGTGGCTATTTTTTAGCTCTGATCGCTGTATAAATGTCATTGGTCCCAAAAAAGTGTCAAAAGTGTCTGATCTGTCCACCACAATTTTGCAGTCCCGCTATCGCAGATCACCGCCATTAGTAGTAAAAAAATAATAATAATAATAAAAACACCATAAATATATCCCCTATTTTGTAGATGTGATAACGTTTGCGTAAATCAATTAATATACGCTTATTGCAATTTTTTTTTACCAAGAATATGTAGAAGAATACATATTGGCCTAAATTGATGAAGACTTCTTTTGTTTTTTTTTTTCGATATTTGTTATAGCAAAATGTTTAAAATTTTGTGTTTTTTTCAAAATTGTCGCTTTTTTTGTTTATAGTGCAAAAAATAGAAATCACAGAGGTGATCAAATACCACCAAAAGAAAGCTCTATTTCTGGGAAGAAGAAAAGATGTCAATTTTGTTTGGGTACAGCGTTGCATGCCTGTGCAATTGTCAGTTAAAGCGACACGGTGCCGTATTGCAAAAAATGGCCTGGTCAGTAAGGAGGCAAATCCTTCCGGGGCTGAAGTGGTTAAATTATAATTATGCAATTAGTTAACCTGAACTTCCTGTGTCTGTTAACCTAAATAGACTTGTATGTAAGAAGTCATGAAAAATAGGAGACTAATTTATCAAGGATAATCTTCATCTTATGCATAGATAAAAAAAAAAAAGAGGAAAAAAAAAAAAAAGGGGGAAAATTAGAACAGGAGGTTTGGGGTGGGTGGGTGTAGAAAATGAGCTTAATATCTTCCATTCGGTGTCACGGTTGGTTTCCTAAAGGGGAATTGGTCTCATATTGGTTTAAAATAGATTTATATTCCTCAGAGATTGTAAATTTGTGCCAATAAAACCACTTCTTTAAAAATAAAAAATTCATGAGTACCTCTATCAGAATAGATAAGATCTTCCATTTTGTTTATAATCTTCGACCTTAGTCAACCACATGGCAATTGATGGGGGTTGATTTTGTTTCCAAAGATCAGTTATGCAACTTTAAAAAGGTGGGGCTGAATAGATTGTTTATAAGTCTTCCGTGGTATGGAATGATGGTGTAGAAGTAAAGAGGCTGATTCTAATGGGATTTGGTGTATTTTAAATTTTTGAGAAATTCTCACTTCAACCCAAAAATATTGAAGTCGATCACATGTCCAAAAAAAAAAAAAAAAAAAAAGGAGCATGTCTCCGAGTGAGTTTCCACATCCTGAACAATTGTTAGAAGAGAATGGGTATACAGATTTTATGATTTCTTGGCCATTTTTCAGAGGATGTGTATAAAAACACAAAAAAACTTTTCTTTCACTCATGGTTAGTGTTTGGCTGAAGCCATTTATTATCAATCAACTGTGTTTATACTTTTTAAATCATAATGGCAACAGAAACTACCCAAATGACCCTGATCAAAAGTTTACATACCCCAGTTCTTAATACCGTGTATTGCCCCCTTTAACATCAATGACAGCTCGAAGTCTTTTGTGGTATTTGTGGATGAGGCTCTTTATCTTCAGATGGTAAAGCTGCCCATTCCTCTTTGCAAAAAGGCTCCAGTTCCTGTAAATTCTTGGGCTGTCTTGCATGAACTGCATGTTTTGAGATCTCCCCAGAGAGGCTCAATGATATTGAGGTCAGGAGACTGAGATGGCCACCCAGAACCTTCACTTTATTCTTCTGTAGCCAATGACAGATTGACTTGGCCTTGTGTTTTGGATCATTGTCATGCTGGAATGTCCAAGTAGGTCCTATGCGCAGCTTCCTGGCTGACGAATGAAAATGTTCCTCCAGTATTTTTTGATAACATACTACATTCATTTGCCATCAATTTTGACCAAATTTCCTGTGCCTTTGTAGCTCACACATCCCCAAAACAACGATCCACCTCTGTACCTTTTTATCATAGGCCTTGTTGTCGCCTCTCCAAATGTAGTGTTTATGGTTGTGGCCAAAAATTTCAATTTTGGTCTCATCACTCCAAATGATTTTGTGCCAGAAGGTTTGAGGCTTGTCTCTGTGCTGTTTGTCGTATTGTATGTGGGATACTTTGTGGCATTTGCGTAGTAATGGCTTTCTGGTGACTCGACCATGCAGCCCATCTTTCTTCAAGTGCCTCCTTATTGTGGTACAGTGTTAATTTCGTCGTCTAAAACATTTTAGTCGACTAAATAAATATTATTTTAGTTGACTAAAATATGACTAAAACAACTGAGATGCTAAAATACGACTAAAACTAAAATGGCATTTTAGTCAAAAGACTAAAATGGGATTAAAACTAAAATGCCATTTTAGTCAAAAGACTAAGACTAAAACTAAATTGAAATTTGACTTCAAAATTAACACTGGACTGTAGTGCATGTTCATACCTCAATACCATAATAAATAACATATTCAATTTTTCACTCCAGCAGTATATAATCAGTTTGGAAATTGTAGAGAAATGTTAACTAATGCATTACAATTTAATTACACCCATTAGATTTTAGACAGCTAAAATTAGTTTTAGTCGACTAAAATGTACTGGAGATTTTAGTCGACTAAAATGTACTGGGGATTTAGTCGACTAAATACGACTAAAACTAAAACAATTACAGAAGACTAAAATGGGACTAAAACTAAAATGCCATTTTGGTCCTAAGACTAAAACTAAATTGAAATTTGCTGCCAAATTAAAGCGGTTGTATACCCGCTGGGTTTTTTTTTTTTCCTACACCTGCAAGGCAAAAGGCATAATGAGCTAGTATGCACTGCATACTAGCTCATTATGAGATACTTACCTTAGAACTAGGCGCCGGCATCTCATCCTGTCCACGCCGAGGGAGCTGACATTTCCCCATGGCGTGTCTTCCGGGTATCGTGGCTCCGGCGCTGTGAGTGGCCGGAGCTGCGATGTCGTCACCCCCACGCATGCGCGTGGGAGACTTCTGTCCGGCAAGCTCCAGAGTTTGCCGGGCTGTCAGCCGAAAATCCCCTGTGCGCATGCGCCGCTGCAGTCAGCGGCTCATTGCGAGAAGAATATCTCCTAAACCGTACAGGTTTAGGAGATATTTTTTTTACCTATGGGTAAGCCTTATTATAGGCTTACCTGTAGGTAAAAGTAAAAAAAAAAAAAAAAAAAAAAAAAAAAAGGGTATACAACCACTTTAACACTGTTGTGGAGGCAAATGTTTTCAGAGAGTCCTGTATTTCACCTGAAGTTGTGTTTTTTCTTTGCATCCTGAACAATTTTCTTTGCAGTTGTGGCTGAAATTTTAGTTGGTCTACCTGACCGTGGTTTGGTTTCAACAGAACCCCTCGTTTTCCACTTCTTGATTAGAGTTTGAACACTGCTGATTGGCATTCTCAATTCCTTGGATATCTTTTTATACCCCTTTTCTGTTTTATACAGCTCAGTTTCCTTTTCCTGCAGATCATTTTGCTTTTCCCATGACTCAGAATCTAAAAACGTCAGTGCAGAACTGGATGAAAGATGCAAGCGTCTGTCAGGATTCCAGAAACCCAGTGACCTTTTATATACACACACACACTAATTAGAAGAAAACAGATCACAGGTGAGGATGGTTACCTTTAAATGCCATTCAAACCCCTTTGTGTCAACTTGTGTGCATGTTATCAGGCCAAAATCACCAGGGTATGTAAACTTTTGATCAGGGTCATTTGGGTAGTTTCTCTTGTCATTATGATTTAAAAGGAGTAAACACAATTTATTGATAATAAATGGCTTTAGCCAAACACTAACCATGAGTGAAAGAAAAGTTTTTGTGTTATCATTCATATTCTCTGAAAAATGGCCAAGAAATAATAAATTCTGCCAGGGTATGAAAACTTATGAGCACAACTGTATCTGGTTAAGTTTAGCCGGAGTCATGTACCATCTTGTCAGAATGCTGTAGTTCAGTTCCTGATATTTGGTACTTATGGAGATTTTGTGAGAAAAATAAAATATGTTGGCAAGTTGGTCAAGAGTAAAAGATAATTGCAGGTCACTTTCCCACTTAGCAATGAAAGATGGTTTGAAGGTCTTGGAGGGAGCGTTGATAACATTATACATAAGTGAAATAGAATATTTAAGTGGGGTGGAAGCCATACATTCTCTTTCAAAGGAGGTGAGGTTTTGTTTCAACTTTGATGCTGGAGGGAGTTTGGACATAAGTCAAGAAAGTTGTTTTTTTTTTTGCCAGGAGTCTAAAAATTTAAGTTGAGGATGAACATCCATTGTTTCAATCAAAGGCCAAGAATCCCCCATGGTTAATTGATGAACCCTAAGTACTTTGTCAATCGTGAGCTTTTGAAAATCTGGCTCTCTCAAACCAGGTCAGAAGGAAGGATTTCCAAGAGTAGGGAAGAATGGGGAAAAACTTCAGAAATTCCATCCATGGGAGAAATATCTTTCTACAAATCTTCCAAGCTATTCTGATTGTAGGGTGGGTTTTAAGGTCTTTGGGGGCATTAATTGCACACCAGGAAAGTGCCACAAGTGGGATTAAAGCTGTAGCCTATTCTATCATGACCCATTGTTTAAGCTGACTATGTCAACCCCAATCTATTACTCTGGTTAAATGACAAGCAGTGTAGTATCCAACAATATCTGGTATAGCAATGCCTCCATAAGGTTAAGCCAATCTTAAGATCTTGTAGTGGAGACGTGGTGGTTTATGTGCCCATAAGAATTGGGAAAACAGTCTGTTCAAACTATAGCCTTTAGTGCTAGTTCACACCAGATGCAGTTCCGTTCAGTTCCTTGCGCTTTTTTTCTGCACAAAATGCATGCACAGTGTTTTCCACGTATTCCAATGGCTCTAGTTCACACCATGCAGTCAGTTTCCAGTCAGTTTCTGCACCGGAAACTGACTGCATGGTGTGATCTAGAGCCATTGGAATAAATGGAAAACACTGTGCATGCATTTTGAGTGCAGAAAAAAAGAGCACGGAACTGAACGGAACTGCATCTGGTATGAACTAGCACTTAGCGTTTTTGAAGCATTGTAAAAAGCACCTGGAAAACTCTTCAACCGCCCATGAAAGTTTTGATTTTCTAGGGGAAAATGCTTAAAATGGGAGGGATGAAGAGGAAATGATCTGCCTTGAGGAGTGTTTAGGCTCTGGTTTGATAGCAGACATTTTTGTGATTTCTCTGCAAGATGATTTGATACTTTCTGGCACCCAAATTTGCTGGCACAGTTGCTTGCAGAGACACTTACTGTCAATGACTCTTTATGACACAATAGGCTTTGCCACTGGCAATAACACTCAATGCCTCTGCTCCTACCTGGCACTGGCAGTATTGCTGGCTGGCTTCATGCTTTTGCCCTCACACAAGCAAATGGTGTTGCCACACGGCTACTCTGTACAACCAGGAAATGTCTGGAGTCCCTCTGTCCTAGTTTGCTAATATTTCCCAGTGCATATTGGGATATATGAACCTCCACTGCCTCTCTCCCAGCGCCCATGCTTCACTAATGTGCTATAAATGCTATAGAATGCGCTACCACTGAACTGAAATAAATGGAGGTGGCTGACAAGCGACATGCTGCTTAACCACTTAGCGACTGCCCCACATACATTTACTGCGGCAGGGCTGCCGATCTGTGCCAGATCATTTACCTAATACGTGATCTGACACTTCCAGGTCTGGGGTGCATGAGCGAGGCACCGGCGACCCGCTCCGGCTGTGATTGGACATTGCGGGAGGAAATCAGCGGGTCTGGCAGACTTGATGTCTGACCCATTGATCGTTTGGGACGCAAGCAGAGTGGCAGTCTGCCTGTGTAAACAAGGCAGATTGTTGTTCTGTCAACAGGAAAGGCTTTCCTGTGTTTTTTGCTAAGCAGGAACACGGATCTCTGCCTTCCACTAGTCAATGCACCTCCCCACAGTTAGAAAGCACAACCTAGGCATACAGTTAACCCCTCGATCGCCCCCGATGGTAACCCCTTCCCTGCCAGTGTCATTAGTACAGTGCATATTTTTTTTTAGCACTGATCACTTTATTAGTGTCACTGCTGGTCCCCAAAAAGTGTCAGGTGTCCAATTTGTCCGCTGCAATATTGCAGTCCCGCTATAAGTCGCTTATCACTGCCATTAGTAAATAAAAAAAAATTTAAAAAAATATCTCATAGTTTGTAGATGCTATAACTTTTGCGCAAACCAAAACCATCAATATACACTTATTGGGATTTTTTACCAAAAATATGTAGCAGAATACATATTGACCTAAACTGATGAAGAAATTTGATTTTTTTAAAAATGTTATTGGATGTGTTTTATAGCAGAAAGTAAAACATTTTTTTTTTTTTTCCAAAATTGTCGGTCTTTTTTTGTTTATAGCGCAAAAAAAATAAAAACTGCAGAGGTGATCAAATACCACCAAAAGAAAGTTCTATTTGTGGGGAAAAAGGACATCAATTGTATTTGGGTACAGCATCGCATGACAGCGCAATTGTCAGGTAAAGTAATGCATTGCCATATCACAAAAAATGGCCTGGTCAGGAAGTAGCTAAATCCTTCCGAGATGTTTAAATGTTAAAGCGGTGTTACAGCCGCAATTTTTTTTTTTTTAAATCAGCAGCTACAAACACTGTATCTGCTGACTTTTAATAAGGAATATTATTTGTATTTTTTTATTATAGGGTGGACCTCCACTTTAACACAACACCATGGCTCCTGTGTGTACAGCACTGTGTGATGTCATTGTAATATTCATGACAGGCGATGAAGGGCGGTTGTAAGGCTTTAAAAAAAATGCAGCTTAAACGCAGGGTGTTGGTGCATGTGTGAACAACTTGTCTGTCCATACGTCATAGTAGTTCCATGTACTCTGTGAAATACTATACAGTACATAGGCCTCACACAAATCACACACCACCAGCTCTGTATTGTCATACAAAAGATAAGGAGACTCCAGGAACTGACACACCCACAAAAAGACAGGAAGTCCCCACAGTGTGTACAGCCCATGGGCACCCCGTGTGTGTATATACATATATATATATATATATAAAATCATCTCCCCTGACAGGACGGAGCACCCGGCTCCCTATGAGCGCCTCTCTCTCAGCTATCACAGCCCCGCCTACAGCACCATGGGAACAATGGGCCAAGATGGAAGCAAAGCCCGCCCACTATCCAGGTCCTGAGCTCTCCCGTATAATTACCCTCCGACCCTCCAATCCGCCACCACCACACACCCTACGTCACACCCACAGAGGCACGCTCCTATATCGTGTATCAGAGATACACGGCTCGGCTTCCTCTCCTTCCTATCTCAGGACGATTATATACGGCGGTGCCATTAGTAAATGGTGACATAACCACGCATATATAATACAAATCTGGCACATTTCAAAATACCGCAATTCCGCTTTCCCCCTCGAATGTTTGGCCTCAATGGTCTCGCCCTTCCCTTTCCCCGCCTCCAGTGACGTAGCTGGGCGGTACTCCGGCCTCTCTCTCTTTTTCTGGTCGTCGAACAGCACAGGAAGAATTCTTGGACGAGGCCTGTACTTGTTTCTCGTTACCGCCCGCCCCGT
The DNA here is from genome assembly GCF_042186555.1 of Aquarana catesbeiana. Lineage (NCBI taxonomy): Eukaryota > Metazoa > Chordata > Amphibia > Anura > Ranidae > Aquarana > Aquarana catesbeiana. The sequence continues at coordinate 261,187,633 of NC_133329.1, read as the reverse complement.
CTCTGGCCCGTTTCCTGCCTGACTTACATTCGGTAAGAGCCATGTGGGGGAGGGAGCCGCCCGGTACAAGGGGCGCCGTGGGCTGTGCGTGGGAAGGCTTTGTGGACGGAGGGTGCCGGCTAGGCCCGGCTGGTGGGGGGAGCTGCTGACTTTCTGTCTATAGGATGAATGTAGTGATATCGGGGGGTGGGTGTCTCTCTATCTGACACCCCCTCCATATGTGGTGGACCCTTCCATACAAGGGTGATAGTGTCCTGTACACCCTACGAATCCTTCATTGTGTACACAGCCTCTCACATGTGTGTTCTGAGGCCTGATCACACACACTACAATCTGGGGCCTGACCTCCCACATCACACACACACACACACACACACACTACAATCTGGGGCCTGACTTCCCACATCACACACACACACACACTACAATCTGGGGCCTGACTTCCCACATCACACACACACACACACACACACACACACACACACACTACAATCTGGGGCCTGACCTCCCACATCACACACACACACACACACACTACAATCTGGGGCCTGACTTCCCACATCACACACACTACAATCTGGGGCCTGACTTCCCACATCACACACACACACACACTACAATCTGGGGCCTGACTTCCCACATCACACACACACACACACTACAATCTGGGGCCTGACTTCCCACATCACACACACACACACACACTACAATCTGGGGCCTGACTTCCCACATCACACACACACACACACACACACACTACAATCTGGGGCCTGACTTCCCACATCACACACACACACACACACACACACACTACAATCTGGGGCCTGACTTCCCACATCACACACACACACACACACACACACTACAATCTGGGGCCTGACTTCCCACATCACACACACACACACACACACACACACACACACTACAATCTGGGGCCTGACTTCCCACATCACACACACACACACACACACACACACACACACACACACTACAATCTGGGGCCTGACTTCCCACATCACACACACACACACACACACACACACACACACACACACACACTACAATCTGGGGCCTGACTTCCCACATCACACACACACACACACACACACTACAATCTGGGGCCTGACTTCCCACATCACACACACACACACACACACACACACACACACTACAATCTGGGGCCTGACTTCCCACATCACACACACACACACACACACTACAATCTGGGGCCTGACTTCCCACATCACACACACACACACACACACACTACAATCTGGGGCCTGACTTCCCACATCACACACACACACACTACAATCTGGGGCCTGACTTCCCACATCACACACACACACTACAATCTGGGGCCTGACTTCCCACATCACACACTACAATCTGGGGCCTGACTTCCCACATCACACACACACACACACACACACACACACACACACACTACAATCTGGGGCCTGACTTCCCACATCACACACACACACACACACTACAATCTGGGGCCTGACTTCCCACATCACACACACACACACACTACAATCTGGGGCCTGACTTCCCACATCACACACACACACACACACACACTACAATCTGGGGCCTGACTTCCCACATCACACACACACACACACACACACACACACTACAATCTGGGGCCTGACTTCCCACATCACACACACACACACACACACACACACTACAATCTGGGGCCTGACTTCCCACATCACACACACACACACACACACACACACACACACACACACACACACTACAATCTGGGGCCTGACTTCCCACATCACACACACACACACACACACACACACTACAATCTGGGGCCTGACTTCCCACATCACACACACACACACTACAATCTGGGGCCTGACTTCCCACATCACACACACACACACACACACACACTACAATCTGGGGCCTGACTTCCCACATCACACACACACACACACACACACTACAATCTGGGGCCTGACTTCCCACATCACACACACACACACACACACACACACACTACAATCTGGGGCCTGACTTCCCACATCACACACACACACACACACACTACAATCTGGGGCCTGACTTCCCACATCACACACACACACACACACACACTACAATCTGGGGCCTGACTTCCCACATCACACACACACACACTACAATCTGGGGCCTGACTTCCCACATCACACACACACACTACAATCTGGGGCCTGACTTCCCACATCACACACTACAATCTGGGGCCTGACTTCCCACATCACACACACACACACACACACACACACACACACTACAATCTGGGGCCTGACTTCCCACATCACACACACACACACACACTACAATCTGGGGCCTGACTTCCCACATCACACACACACACACACACACACTACAATCTGGGGCCTGACTTCCCACATCACACACACACACACACTACAATCTGGGGCCTGACTTCCCACATCACACACACACACACTACAATCTGGGGCCTGACTTCCCACATCACACACTACAATCTGGGGCCTGACTTCCCACATCACACACACACACACACACACACACACACACACACACACACACACACACACACACACACTACAATCTGGGGCCTGACTTCCCACATCACACACACACACACACTACAATCTGGGGCCTGACTTCCCACATCACACACACACACACTACAATCTGGGGCCTGACTTCCCACATCACACACACACACACACACACACTACAATCTGGGGCCTGACTTCCCGCATCACACACACACACACACACACACACACTACAATCTGGGGCCTGACTTCCCACATCACACACACACACACACACACACACACACACACACTACAATCTGGGGCCTGACTTCCCACATCACACACACACACACACACACACACACACACACACACACACACACTACAATCTGGGGCCTGACTTCCCACATCACACACACACACACACACTACAATCTGGGGCCTGACTTCCCACATCACACACACACACACTACAATCTGGGGCCTGACTTCCCACATCACACACACACACACACACACACACACACTACAATCTGGGGCCTGACTTCCCACATCACACACACACACACACACTACAATCTGGGGCCTGACTTCCCACATCACACACACACACACACACACACACACACACACTACAATCTGGGGCCTGACTTCCCACATCACACACACACACACACACACTACAATCTGGGGCCTGACTTCCCACATCACACACACACACACACACACTACAATCTGGGGCCTGACTTCCCACATCACACACACACACACTACAATCTGGGGCCTGACTTCCCACATCACACACACACACTACAATCTGGGGCCTGACTTCCCACATCACACACTACAATCTGGGGCCTGACTTCCCACATCACACACACACACACACACACACACACACACACTACAATCTGGGGCCTGACTTCCCACATCACACACACACACACACACTACAATCTGGGGCCTGACTTCCCACATCACACACACACACACACACTACAATCTGGGGCCTGACTTCCCACATCACACACACACACACTACAATCTGGGGCCTGACTTCCCACATCACACACTACAATCTGGGGCCTGACTTCCCACATCACACACACACACACACTACAATCTGGGGCCTGACTTCCCACATCACACACACACACACACACACACACACACACACACACACACACACACACACACACTACAATCTGGGGCCTGACTACACACACACACACACACACACACACACACACACACACACACACTAACTACAATCTGGGTCCTGACTACACACACACACACACACACACACACACTACAATCTGGGGCCTGACTTCCCACATCACACACACACTACAATCTGGGGCCTGACTTCCCACATCACACACACACACACACACACACACACACACACACACACACACACTACAATCTGGGGCCTGACTTCCCACATCACACACACACACACTAACTACAATCTGGGGCCTGACTACACACACACACACACTACAATCTGGGGCCTGACTTCCCACATCACACACACACACTACAATCTGGGGCCTGACTTCCCACATCACACACACACACACACTACAATCTGGGGCCTGACTTCCCACATCACACACACACTACAATCTGGGGCCTGACTTCCCACATCACACACACACACACACACACTACAATCTGGGGCCTGACTTCCCACATCACACACACACACACACACACTACAATCTGGGGCCTGACTTCCCACATCACACACTACAATCTGGGGCCTGACTTCCCACATCACACACACACACACACACACACACTACAATCTGGGGCCTGACTTCCCACATCACACACACACACACACTACAATCTGGGGCCTGACTTCCCACATCACACACACACACACTACAATCTGGGGCCTGACTTCCCACATCACACACTACAATCTGGGGCCTGACTTCCCACATCACACACACACACACACTACAATCTGGGGCCTGACTTCCCACATCACACACACACACACACACACTACAATCTGGGGCCTGACTTCCCACATCACACACACACACACACACACACTACAATCTGGGGCCTGACTACACACACACACACACACACACACACACACACTAACTACAATCTGGGTCCTGACTACACACACACACACACACACACACACACACACACACTACAATCTGGGGCCTGACTTCCCACATCACACACACTACAATCTGGGGCCTGACTTCCCACATCACACACACACACACACACACACACACACACACACACACACTACAATCTGGGGCCTGACTTCCCACATCACACACACACACACTAACTACAATCTGGGGCCTGACTACACACACACACACTACAATCTGGGGCCTGACTTCCCACATCACACACACACACACTACAATCTGGGGCCTGACTTCCCACATCACACACACACTACAATCTGGGGCCTGACTTCCCACATCACACACACACACACACACACACTACAATCTGGGGCCTGACTTCCCACATCACACACACACACACACACACACACTACAATCTGGGGCCTGACTTCCCACATCACACACACACACACTACAATCTGGGGCCTGACTACACACACACACACACACACACTAACTACAATCTGGGTCCTGACTACACACACACACACACACACACTACAATCTGGGGCCTGACTTCCCACATCACACACACACACACACACACACACACACACACACACACACACACACTACAATCTGGGGCCTGACTTCCCACATCACACACACACACACACACACACACACACTAACTACAATCTGGGGCCTGACTACACACACACACACTACAATCTGGGGCCTGACTTCCCACATCACACACACACACTACAATCTGGGGCCTGACTTCCCACATCACACACACACACTACAATCTGGGGCCTGACTTCCCACATCACACACACACACTACAATCTGGGGCCTGACTTCCCACATCTCTCAAACAAACAAACACACACACACACACACACACACACACACACACACACACACACACTCTGGGGCCTGACCTGGACAGTTCATATGAGACCCCTTCCTCTTTCCCTCATCAATCCCCCTCCCTCTTAGGCTACACTGACACAGATAATTAGGACCGGTGCAAATAGTTGTGGCAGGAATCTGCGGGAAAAAAAAAATTTTTTTTTTTTTTTTTTTTTTTTTCTTCTTCTTCGGCTCCGTTCGCTGTAATGACAGGTTGCCACCGGCTGCAGGAATTCCCTGATGTCCTCCATGTTGGCCATTATTTGGAGTGATTGCTGCCAGATGCACTTTGTATGTGTCCAGCGATCACTGCAGGTTATCACTGGCTGCACAGAGAGCTGCAAAAAGATGCAGCCTCTGGTGACTTGACATTGTAGTGAACGGGGCCGATGACCACACCTCCCCGCTCAGAACCGTGGCAAAATCTGATTCCTGCCTCTACTATTTGCACCTGTCCTAATCATGTTAGTCTGGCCATGCCGATTTTTCAATTTTAGATTTAGGGCCCTTTCACACTGGGGCGGTTTGCAGGCGCTATTGCGCTAATAATAGCGCCTGCAAACCGACCTGAAACAGCCGCTGCTTTAATCCCAGTGTGAAAGCCCCGAGGGCTTTCGCACTGGAGCGATGCGTTGGCAGGACGGTCAAAAAAAGTCCTGCCAGCAGCATCTTCGGAGCGGTGAAGGAGCGGAGTGTATACCGCTCCTGCCCATTGAAATCAATGGTACGGCGTGGCTATACCGCCGGCAAACCGCCTCTGCAGAGGCGCTTTGCGGTGGTTTTAACCCTTTCTCGGCCGCTAGCAGGGGGGTAAAACCACCCCACTAGCGGCCGCATACCGACGGTAAAGCGCCGCTTACAATAGCGGCGCTTTACCGCCAACGCCCCCGCTCCAGTGTGAAAGGGCTCTTAGGGAAACTTCGTAATATGAGGACCTGCCTAATCCTATCCAGTCAGGTAGGCCCACGCACTACATGGTCATTGGTTGATCTAAAGGTGATTGTGCAATCATATTGTAGCGACCCCCATCAGCCCCAGAATAATTTACCCCCTTCTTGACCAGGTCATTGTTTGTGATACGGCACTGCGTCACTTTAACTGACAATTGCGTGGTCGTGCAACGTTGTAGCCAAACAAAATTTATGGCTTTTATTTCCCCAGAAATGGAGCTTTCTTTTGGTGGTATTTGATCACCTCTGCGGTTTTTATTTGTTGCACTATAAACAAACAGTTTTTTGAAAAAAAAAAAAACACATTTTGTACTTTTTACTATAATATTCAAAGAAAAAAACTTAAACTAATTTCTTCATCAGTTTAGGCTGATAAATCCTAAATCCGATATGTATTCTTCTACATATATTTGGTAAAAATCGCAATAAGCGTGTATCGATTGAGCAAAAGCTATAGTCACTGATTACTGTATAAATGTCACTGGCAGGGAAGGGGTTAACACTAGGGGGCGATCAAGGGGTTAGCTGTGTTCCCTAGTGTGTGTTTTAACTGTGGGGGGAGTGTGGCTGACTAGAGGAAGAGAGAGATCGTTGTTCCTACTTAGTCAGGCTCGCTCTCCCGTTCTCGCTCTGGGGACATGCTGTGGGCGTACGCCTGCTACATTGTCTTAAAGAGCCAAAGTACATTTACGATGGCTCGCCCAGGGGAGCCATCCTGCCACAGTATAACGGCGGCTGGTTGGGAAGGGGTTAAGAGTTGTAGAGGCAGAATTTTTTTTTTTTTTTTTATCAACGTATCAGTATAAAAAAAAAAAAAAAAAAAAAAAAAATTCTGTGAGCAGCAGCCACTCAGCACCCCCTAATTACCAGAGCCCCATCACTCTCCAGCGATGTCTGGGACAATTCTCCTGATTGGCTGAGACACAGCAGCGATGCCATTGGCTCCCGTGGCAGTCAATCAGGGCAGAGGGGGGCTCAGGGCTCCGTGTCTATGGACACACGGAGCTGTGACTATGCTCCAGTGTCCCCATAGGAAGCTGCTGACTTTGGGTGCACTGAATAGGAGGGAGGGGCCAGGAGCAGCAAAGAGGGACCTGAGAAGTGGATGGTCCAGGCTTCTCTGTGCAAAAGCAACTGCAGAGAGTTAAATATAACATGTTTGGTGTGTGCCCCCCCCCATCATAAACGCATGGAAAGTAGGTTATATGGGTTCCGATTGCATAGTATACACCAGTGTTTCAGTTCCAGAAAAGAGAGTACAACATGCTGCTTTTTTATTTTCTTTACTTTTCCTGCACAGAATTGTACTGGAACGCAGTAAAAAGCATCAAAAATGCACCAGACCCCAGTACAGTTTGAATAACAGGAAAAATAAAATGCACCAGAGCAAAATGCGATTATAAACACGCACGGAGGACATGTTTGGTGTGAATGGGCATTTAGCCCTTCTATGGAGGGTCTCAGGAGTGCACTCACTTTTGCTCTCATGTGACCCATTGGCCGCCATCAGCTGATATCCTAGATCGGCTCCAGGCTCTGGAAAGATTCCGGCTATATTGTTGGGATTCACCCAGCTGCCTGATTGACAAATGGCTCCACCTCTCAACGCAGAGTTGGAAACTAGAGTCAGCTGCACCCGGCCTCTCACCAGCTTGGCACTCCAGTGAGCGTTGAAGGGGCACAGCAGAAATTGGTGACGAGAAGTGAGTGACTAGTGGTTAGGTGATTGATCAGTTCTAAGAGCCAATTTGGAACAGCTGCATGCAGCATCACTCAAGTTTGCAGCATAGAGGTGAGTGTGTAAGTAAATTTTCAAACCCCAAACTTCTCCTTTAATAACCCATTCACACTAGGAACTGTACAGAAATGCTATGCGGTTCCTGTGCAATTTACATGCAGTTCTGTACAATGCTATTTCAGCCCTGTTGATTTTGAGTGAGCTAAAATAGTGCATGCAAACGCACAGCAACCGTATCGCATGGTACTTTTGTACCATGTTTGCAAACTCACTGCATTTGGGGTGGTTACTTTGCACTGACCCCTGCGGCAGATCGCAAAGGCAGTGCATGAAGCCGCACGGGAACCTGGATTTCCCGTACTGCATTTGAATGTGAATGGGCCCGTAGCTGAATAGTGCCACACACAAACCGTGAGCTGGACTGCTATGCGGTTGCAGTATGCTATTGCAATAGAAAGTCTCTCATTGGCTAGGAAGCCAAATGAACATTCAGTAGATGAGTGTCCCTTCCTGAATGCCTGGCAGCTACTGCTTGACCACCCTGAAAAGCAATCTACCATGGACCACTTTTCACAGGGGGATAGAGAACCTCTTGTTTGAACAAGCTCTGGAGAAATGTGGTGGTTTTATTTTAATTTTATTTTTTTTGCACCTAAGTTTTCGATTGAATCTTTCCATTTATCACTTCCTAATTCCTCACCTAGGTGGAGATGATGCGTAATTGATGTATATCTCACACAAGTGCAGACTGCTGCAGCTCTATAGAACCTGTTGGAGACCAGATCTCTGCCAGTCTATGGGCCATGCACAGGCTTGCAGTCTCTCTGCACACAGGTTTTTCTGGATTTTGTGCAGGCATGCTGTGGGATTGTGCCAGGTTGCATAGACCCATTACTCGCCTGCTCCTGTGGGGGGATCTTGTGTCCGGATGGCAGCCTTTGGAGGAAGTTGGTTAGGAACACTTTTGGCTGCCAGGAGGCGAACGCTGGAGCCTATGGACGTGTGTGTGTGTGTGTGTGTGTGTGTGTGTGTGTGTGTGTGTGTGTGGGGGGGGGGGGGGTTTTTTTTTTTTTTTTTTTTCCTTTTGTACAGTTGTCTGGTAGTAAAACAGTAATGGTAGGTGGTGGTGAAGTTCCTCTGTTTTGTATGCCCCTCAGTCACATCCAGGGTACAGCTGTCTTGATAAGACTGAAATAGATAACTGGGTGGAAACTTGTCATTTTTGCTTCCCAAACCTCCATCAGTCACAGGTCATGATGACCAAGCAGTATAGAGGTACTGCCAAACACTTTTACACAATTGCTGGTAATGTACACGAGGGATACTAAATATAAGGCCTTCTGGCTTTTTTTTTTTTAAGGTTTCATTAAGTATGCCCACATGTGACATGTATTCTAGGGAGGGGCTTTAGCCTAGTTTCAGACTAGTGCAATCTCAGACATCACATGTGATTCACACCTGCACTGCAGGTGCCAATCACATGCGATGTCAGCAATGCAAGTTCACACAGAAAAAGGTGCAGGGACTTGTTTTTCTCCGCACTGGAATCTGATCGCATGGGTGTTCTCACCCATGCATTCCGATTCCTGTACAAATCCAGAGTTTGCACTGCTATCCGTGATCTGTTCTGGGGGATATCATTAACATTGTATTGACACCCGCAGCGGTTTGAAGAGGGCAGTGTGAACTGCTTGTGGGAGATAAGGGATACGGGAACCAGCGCTGGTTCCCGCATCCCAATAGTCTGAACTTAGGCTTAAAGTGGAACAAAAAAGGGTCCACCAGACAAGTAACCTTTTTTTTGCATAAGAGACTTATGTCTTTTCTGTAATATAGGATACCTGTGCTCTTTTTTTTTTTTTTTTTTTTATCCTTTCCCCCTTGGCAACCTGTCAAACAGCCTCTGATTCTGAGCATGCTCAAGCCTACCACCATCTGTATATTGCCAGGGCTTACAATAGTAAATCCTCAGGGGTATGGCAGGCCAATTGTCCGCTAAACATCTGATGTCACCCATTTACAGGCAGAGGTATGGTTTAAGTGATATATTGTTTGTTAGGCTTTCGCGGTTCTTGGAGGCGGCCTCATCTGCCAATCTTGGTTGCAGAATCTTTTTGTGGCTCTTGTGATCACTCCCCACACACTATGGTACGGCCTTTGGATGATCACACCCAGCTTATTGAAGACCGTGTCCCCATATCCCCTCCACCACTCTTAAAAAAAAAAAAAAAAAAAAAAAAACAAAAAACAAAAAAAAACCTAGATGAAGTGTGCAAAAAAAAAGCTTGGGGGAGGGGATTGCTAAATAGTCCACCTTTACCTGACCTCTGTAGTGCAAGGGGTGATGACATTTTTCTAAGATGCCAGGAAATGCAGAGTGGGCTAAACGTCACAATAGTGCTGTGGTTTCGTGCAATTTGATTTACTCTGCGTTCCCAGGCCTCTTGGCACAGGAGGGTGACTTCGCCTCCAGTGCTACAGAAGGTGGTAAAGGTGAGAATGTATTGCCTTACCCCCAGTTTTTTGCACTTCATGCAGTGTAGGTGGGGGGGCATTTAAATAAACTCTGCCTGAAGTGCTTTAGCACCCAAGCAGATGTGAAGACATCAGAAGTAGTTGTAGATCTTGCACATTAATCATGTTTATGGACATATCGATCCCTGTCTGTAAACAAAGGCGTATTATCTCGTTATTGAAGTCCAAAGATAAAAAGGTTGCTCTGTTTTGGCAGGGCAAGTAAATGCGGGATTTCCGTGTTGGTCAAAGCCCCTATAAAGTGACCCTGGCACAGATTGGGGCAATTCATACTGGACATACTGAGAGAATGCAGGACTGCCTAACTTTACATGCTGTATTGTAGTGTCTGTGCCTGCATACTGGCATCAAACAAGACATCCTTATTGAGACCTGCCTAATCCAAAAATACTGCAGCTGCCTCATAGGTGCCCTCATATACCTATTGCAGACTCCACCTCCCACCTATTCTTATTGGCCCATAACTGGTGGGCTGCCTGATTGGCCAGTATGATTTTGCCAGAAGCAGTAAAGTCGTTGGCAAGCTGTGCCTGTTTAATAGCTTCGCTCTGGGCTTTAACTGTAGACCCAAGAACTGGAACCAGGTATGTTTGGGTACCTTTTTAGGTGTATACAGTTTATCTGCAGCTGGTTCTTTTTGACAATTTCTCTTTTAAAATTCTCCATTTGATCACTGTTAATACATTGAGAATTCATGTAGTTTATGGGAAAATGTAAGACGTGAGGTCACCTTTCACATCTTACTCGAGGTGAAGTCAAAGTAAAGCCAACTAAACAAGGAAGATATACAAAAGTGGAATTTTCAGGGGGGAACGGGACCTGTGTTTGACAAGTCCCCTTCCCCACTTCCAGAGACAGTGCCACAGCGAAGCTTGCCCTCCCCCTCTGCCACTGGGCCATGTAGAAAGCGCAGTGCGCTTCGCGAATGTGCTGTAGGGAACCAGCTGTGCTGACATCGTGGGTTCCTGGACAGGTGTGTCCATATACTAAGTCAGCAGCTGCAGTATTTGTAGCTGCTGACGTAAAATTTTTTGTGGGGTGGGAGGACCTTTAATTTTTAGACTGAATATTCAAGTTCTTCCATAGAGACAGTCACAACTGGGCTTAAAGAGATCTGAGTTGGGGATTCTAAATGAAAGATATCATTTATTTATTTTTTTTTTTTTTTAACATGTTATAATTACCTACTCGGTGCAATGGTTTTTCAGAGCAGCTCTGATCCTCCTTCTGTTCTAGGAGTCCTTGACAGTGGTCCTAGCTAGTTCCCCCTAAAAGTAAGCCTGTCTATTCAGAGTGGCTCGGCCCCTTGCACTTTGTTCTATTGAGATGGGGGGGGGCCACACAGACTATAGAAAAGACCTGTTTGTACAGTAATCCAGGTGTCATTTGCTCATTACCCAGCTCATGGTTTAGTAATTAAAGCCAGTGATTGTCCACAAATTATCTGACATGTCACTTTGGCAGAATTTTGATTTAAATAATTGACTTGCCTCAGAGGAAGCCAAACACTGATTGAAATTCACCCTGTTCAGTGTATGGCCAGCTTAGAGGAGCGCCAGTCTCTCCCCAAAAAAAATGAAGTCGGCAGCTGCTGACTTTAATATAGGGACACTTACCTGTCCAAGGATCCAGCGAAGTCCTTGCCCGGGCCATTTCTCCAATCGGCTTTGGGGCCAGACGCTGGGATCTTCAGTAAGGGAAACTGGCAGTGATGCCTTCCGGCTTCGCAGCTGGTTTCCTACTGCGCATGCATGAGCCGTGCTGCGCTTTGTGAATGGTCCCACAGACTTCTGGGACCTGTGATCTCCACAGGTACCCCCCTCTGTAAAGCATTGCACCAGCACTGATGCCATGCAGGTCTCCTGTAAACCTGACTCTGTATTTGCTTCCTCCTCATACAAGGAAGCCGATACATTCTTACTGGAAGCATGAATGAACTACCATGGGCGCTCCACAGCGCCATGGTAGTTCATTGAGAACTACAAGCTGACAGCTGCCAAGGGACTTGTAATTTTCAATTCGCAGAAAACTGAATAAGTGACAAATGAGGAGCCCCACACGGCCACATGTTTGTTAAAATTTTGACAGCTAGCGGGGAGGAGAAGATCCTCCACTAGTGCTCACAGTAGGGGGGGGGGCGGTGCTTTTATAACATGTTGCACCCCGAATATGGGTGTAACATTTAATTTAAAGGTGAACTTATCCTTTAAGAGATCAGCTGATGTAAATTCTATCAGTAAGTCCCCTTTCACACCGGTGCAGCTTGTCGTGTAATTTGACATTTTCAAATCGCAGGGCACATCACACCTTATTGTTGGCAATGGAACAGTTCAGATCGGGGGTTAATCTGACTTTGTGGCGCCGTGCTGACTTGGGAGAAATTTCCTGTGCTATTTTTGCGATTTCGGGTGCGACTTACATAGACATCTGACGTAAACCCCCACATATACCCAGTGAAACAAATCCTCCTACTTAAGTTTTTCTATTACATGATTTTTAGCTTTTGCATAGCATCCTAACTTTTTTGGAACTGGGGTTGTAGTTTGTAAATATAGTGGGGAAAAAAAGTATGTGAACCCCTTGGAATGAACTTGTTTTCTGCAGTAATTTGCCATAAAATGTGATCTGATCTAAGTCACAATAGACGAACACAATTCAAATATAGCGTATTTTGAAAGGAAATGCTGTTTGCATGCAAACCAATCACCGTATAATTATGTATTTACTTTATGTGGGTAAGTAGAACGCGTTCCACATAATGTTTCTAATCCTAATTGTCTTTATTTTGCAGGGCAACTTTTTTATGAATAATCAAAAGCAACAAAAGCCAACGCTATCTGGCCAGCGTTTTAAAACCCGAAAAAGAGGTAATGTGATCATCGCCTTTATCATTACATGCTACGTTATGCAGGCATGTCAAATATTACAGTAACCAAAGCTGTGTGACATCTTCAAAGCACATTATGTCTATTTGGGGCCAAGGCTTGTTTTATGGGAATTATTGAAGTGCTTTCTAAAGAGAAAAATATTGCAACTTACAATGCTTCATCCCATATAAGGCCCCATTCACGTGTCATGCGACTTTGGACCCAAAGGCGCATGACAAGTCACACACCAATAAATACTGTTCATATTTGCACCTATAACCAAATGCCTGCTACACCACGATCATCCAGTTCTGGAAGGGTGTTGTATGATGTCCTCCCAGAACCGCATATGGGTATAGTGCTGCATGACTGTGCAATTGTCATTCAAAGTGTGACAGTGCTGAAAGCTAAAAAAAACCTGGGCAGGAAGGGTATAAAAATGTCCGGTAGGTAGTTTTTTAGTTTCTGAAAGCACATGGCCAGTGAAATAAAAATAAGGTGCCACAGATTTTTGGGGCCTGTTGATATTTTTGTGCAAATGTTTACCAAAACAATGATTTTGCTAAAAATGCACTAAAATCATTATTGGCAGATACTAACATGGTAAATTTTACAAAATTCCTTCTAAATATAAAATCTAAACCTGTATCGAGTTAAATATTTTTCTAAACTGTTAAATTGCGCCTTTTTGAGAAATAGTGAAAATTGAATGTGTGCCAAATTCTCAAATCTGGAGGTTTTAAGTTTTTCCTTTACAGCTTTCGGTTAAGGACCAGGCCTCCTTTTTAGCAGAAAAGGAAAAAAAATTACTTGGAACCCCCAAACATTTATACCTAACCCCCAAAACCCTAGAGAATAAAATGGCGGTCGTTGCAATACTTTCTGTCACACTGTATTTGCGCAGCGGTATTTCAAGCGCACTTTTTTAATTGAAAAATAAGACAACAGTAAAGTTGGCATAATATTATATATTTTTTATCGTGTGAAAGATAATGTTACGCCAAGTAAATTGATACCCAACATGTCGTCCTTCAAAATTGCGCCTGCTTTTTAACCCTTAAAAATCTGCATAGGCGACATTTAAAAAATTCTAAATTCACAAAAAATTCACTTAAAAAAAGTAATTAAAAAAAAAAAAAAAAAATTGGCCCTTTTTAATAGCTATGGGCAGAAGTGACGTTTTGACGGAAGTGGTTAAAGACTCCTCCAAATCATATATTTTCTGAAATCACATGGCCAATAGAATAAAGGTGCTACTTATTTTTAGGGCCCTGCGATATTTGTGCGAATGTTTATCAAAACAACATTTTTGCTAAAAATACACTAAAATCATTATTGGCGGATTCATACATAGCCAAATTTACAAAATTCCTACTAAATAAAGCTAACACCTGTATTGAGTTAATAATGAATATTTGTACATTTGCTCCCAATCTTGACATCCATGTGGGTGCACAACCTAGCATGCAGACAGTATGAACTCGGGGACATGCAGCTAGACTTACATGGATGTCAAATTGGGAGCAATGGCTGTTCATGCATTTGCTACATCTAAAATTCCATTAATGGAACACCTGTGCATCTCTGTACAGGTAAACATTGCCTTGCAGGGGTGTATGCCCTGAGTGAACAAGGCTTTAGGCCCCTTTTTACATGAGCAAATGGCATGTGTCCCTTTACACCCGCCTGCATCCTATCTGCCAAAAGCAGACTGATGGGGAGCTGTTCCACCATCCGTCTAGCAGATCGGATGGAAACAGACAAGGTGGTTTTTATATAGAGCTTCCCTTTTGACCTGCGACTTATGGGTCGCGGGGCTGATATGGGGCCGGGCAGAGGCTGGAGATGAGTCTGATCACAGCACAGGCAGTGTGAACACTCCACAGGCAGCAGCACCAGCATGTCGGAAGCAGACGCTCAGCGACGCCAGCTCCAGCCATCCGTAGGTAAGGGCACCCTGGGGAAGGGCGACCAAGTCCCTTATTTTATAGAAGGGGCTTGGCACTCCCCATGGTTGTATCTGTGTGATGTCTATGGGGGTATTGATTGGTGCGTGTGTTTTTTTTTTGTTTTTTTTTTTTTTTTTTTTTTTGTGTTTTTTCAGAAAGCTACAGAGAAAAAAACATGCATAGCTCTAAGAGTGCTCCTCCTGTAGGGATACCCTAGGGGAGGCTTGGGGGAAAAAATTTTATGTAAAGAGTTGGGGTTAGCAGCATCGGTTAAAGAGTTGTACTCAACTCTTCAGTCTTTCAAAACCTCGTTTTGAGGGTTTACAAATTCCCGCTAATACCTCACCTGCAACACCGCGTACAGCCCTGCCTCTGGCACAGGGCTCTGCACCTTCCCAACCTATGCCCACTGCTTCAGCAGAGGAGACTGCCGGGGCTTCCAGAGAGGAGGCTAGGGAGGAACCAGACAGTGCTACCTCTGGTTCTCAGGATGAATTGGAGGGAGAGAGTCGGGATGGGGAGTCCAGGAAACTCAAGATACAAACTGTCCCTTGATGAGGTAGAGGACCTTTTGGGGGGCAGTCTATAGCACCCTGGGTATTCAGGTGGACCAGATGTATAAGGGCTTGGGACAACAGAAAAGGTTTTCCCAGTTCACGAGGTCCTGGTGGAGACAGTCAAAAAGGAATGTCAGGATCCTGAGCAGAAACCCTTCTTTTCCAGGTTCCTGAAAAGGAGGTTCCTGTTTTCAGATGACCCTGCGTCAATCTGGAACAAAAGTCCTAGACGCAGCATTCTCGCAGGTTTCCAGACACACAGATCTGGCATTCGAGCATTTAGGGGCTCTGACAGATACCATGGACAAGAGAATAGATTCCCTTCTAAAATAGACCCGTGAATCAACTCTGGGTAATCTGAAACCAGAGATGGCGGTCACAGTGGTGGCTCATTACCTCAAACACTGGCTTACTC
The DNA here is from genome assembly GCF_042186555.1 of Aquarana catesbeiana. Classification (NCBI taxonomy): domain Eukaryota; kingdom Metazoa; phylum Chordata; class Amphibia; order Anura; family Ranidae; genus Aquarana; species Aquarana catesbeiana. Next base: position 261,171,050 of record NC_133329.1, on the reverse strand, counting down.
AGATTCAAGCCCACATTGAGGCAGGTACGGCAAGAGACAATTTTGTCATCCTTTCCGACTATTTTGCAAGGGGTAGCGTATATAGCGGATGCTTCTGCTGAGTCAGGTTACATGTCAGCAAGTACCGCTGCACTAGCCAACTCAGCCAGGAGGGCCCTCTGGCTCAAAACATTGCCAAGCAACATTGCCTCTAAAATTAAATTATGTGGCATTCCGCTGACTGGGGACCTTCTGTTCGGCCCAGGCCTGAAAGCGCTATTTGACCGCACAGCCAATAAAAAAAGCTTTCCTGGTGAAACGAAAACCCCCAACTTGGACCAAGAAGGGGTTTTGTCCACAAAAAAGGGGGGGACCTCAAGCCAGTAGGGGAAAAGAAGACTTGGGGGGGGGAGGTTTGGGGTGTGTTTGGTTTTTGTTTTTTTGTTTGTTTTTTCTTCCCTTCCCCTCCTGAGCAGCCCTTAAAAGCCAGTGACAAACCGGTCACAGTAGGAGGAAGACTGGGGGCCTTCCTTCCACAATGGGAAGTAATTTCCCCCACCCAATTTATCCTGGGGATCATGAGGGGGTACTGCCTAGAGTTTACAGAGCCCCCTCCATGGCGAAGCCTAGTCGTGCTTCTCCCCAGATGTGCTGCAAAAGCAGAGGCTCTCCCGGTGGCATTAAAGGAACTAGAGCAACAGAATGTAGTTTGCAGGGTCCCTAAAGGGGAAGAGGGGGGGGGGCTTCTATTCACATGTTTTTGTGGTGAGAAAGCCCTCAGGAGGTTACAAATTCTAAACCTCAAACCCTTGAACAGATCAATTGCCTACAAAAGGTTCCAGATGGAGTCTATATTTAGTCAGGGCATTACTACCCCAGAACTGTTATAAAAATTCGTGTGTGTGTGTGTGTGTGTCGCGCGCGACCATTCATCTGCAGTTTCAGGCACTGCCATTCGGCCTATCCTCGTCACCAGAGTATTAACAAAGATCATGGCAGAAGCAGTTTCTTTTCTGCCACTCAAGAGTATCAATTATTACTTACTTGGAAGATTTACTCATCTTTGCAGTATCTCCAGAGCAGCTAATCAGGGATCTGAAACTAACAAAGGAAACCCTGACAGGCCTGGGATGGCTGCTGAATCTGGAAAAGTCCAGTTTAATACCAGCTCAGCGAATCTCCTATCTAGGATACCTGCTGGACTCAACACAGCTGAGAGTCCCCCCCCCGGCAGAATCCTCCCTCCAAAGTCACAAGCAGGCATTAATAAGGGCCGCTATGTCAACCCTGGGTTTACTGACCTCTGCCATCCCGGCCGTCCAATGGGCAGGCTTACACTTCCGTCCCCTGCGGGCCTTTGTTCTAAAGGTGTGGGATCACAGAGGAGTCATTAGACACCCTGCTTTCAGTTCCTTTATCAGGCCTCTGGTGGTGGAGGAAGCAAATAAATCTGTCATGGGCGCCTGTGGATCATTCCAGTGTCCAGAGTGATTACCACAGATGCAAGTGGCAGAGGCTGGGGAAGCACACTTGGGATCTTGGCTGGCACAGGGGACGTGGAAAAAAAGAGGAACTCAATAGGTCATCCAACTGGAAAGGACTAAAAGCAGTTGGATTGGCACTCAAAGCCTCCAAAGGGGAACTCCTGGGCCAACATATCCAGGTGCGTTCCGGCAACTCCTCGATCATTGCTTATATAAACAAGCAGGGTGGCACGAGCAGCGGAGTCTGAGTCTAGTGACAGGGATCCTGAGCTGGGGGGGTGATGGGCCCCCAGAGGTGGACCTATTGGCTTCAAAGGCCCCATGTTTCTTACTAAACGGATGTGAAAATGCTCTAGGTGTAGATGCCCTGACACAAAGCTGGCACTACAAAACTTGCTATGACTTCCCACCTCCAGTTCTACTTCCAGCTGTACTAAGAAAATTTCAGTTAGAAAACCACCTCTCTAATCTTAGTGGCTCCACACTGGCCAAAAGGGCTTGGTTTTCGATCCTCAGGCAGTTGGCAGTGGAACCCCCCCTGGCTCCTTCCACTTCGAAAGGATCTCCTATCACAGGGCCCAGTTCTGTCCCTGGGTACACCGCTGGAACTTAGTGGCCTGGCTTCTGAGGAGGAAATACTAAAAACCAAAGGGTTTTTCTGAACAACTAGTAGCCACCCTCAATAGTAAGGAGACGCACCGATTCTACCAAAAGGTTTGGGAGCACTTTAGAGAATGGTGTTTAGAGAACTCCTTTAAGGTGTGGAGCCCTATAGCAGTCTTGGAGTTTTTGCAATGCTGGGCAGATAAGGGACTAGCCACCAGTACCCTTAAAAGCCAAGTCTCAGCACGTATCTAGAGAAATCCCTGGCCACCAGCCTCCTTTTGACCCTTTAGAAGATCGTGCTCTAAAGGACTTGACTTACAAAACCGTTCTTTTTTTGGTGGTAGTGACCACTGCTAGAAGGGTTAAGCAAATAAAAGGCCCTCTCATTTAGACACCCCCCCCCCCCCTCCTTTTTGTTTTTTCAGATTGAGTTGTTTTTAAGACTGATCCGGCTTTTTTACCAAAGGTGGCTTCAAGATGCCATAGAAGCCAGGAGGTAATTTTGCCCACTTTTTGCCCTAATCCTTCAAATGAAAGGGAATTTAGGTTTCATACTTTAGACATAAGGCGATGTATCCTACGGTATTTATAGCTGGCAAAGAGTTTTAGAAAGTCAGTTTATTTTGTTTGGAGCAAGGAGGGGGCAGAAGGCATCTAGACGCACCATTGCCAGATGGCTCAAGGTAGCCATTGGCCAGGCCTACAAACTGACAGGTAAAGAGGCTCCCATGGGAATTAAAGCACACTCTACTAGGGCTATGGCAGCTTCGCAGGCGGAAGGAGCTGGAGCAACGCCAGAGCAGATTTGCAAAGCAGCAGTATGGTCCAGTTTTACCACCTTTGTGAAACATTACAGAGTGGATCGGGTATTGGCAAATGAGCAGGCCTTTGGGCAAAAGGTTCTGCAAGCCGTTGTCCCGTCCTAAAGTGGTAAGTGCTCGCCTAGCCTCTCATTGTGGCTGTCCTGAATGATGGGGAGGGAAAATTAGAGTTACTCTTACCGGTAACGTCTTTTCCAGTAGTCTTTCAGGACAAGCCCTAGTTGCCCACCCAAATTTTTTTTGGGGGGTCTTGAAGACCTAAACGCAGGCACAATAGTAATGTGTGATGGTATGTTATTAACGTGTTCTTGTGTCTCCCCAGCTGACCGGAGGTGCTCTAGAAAAAACTGAGGCTGGAAGGGGGAGGTGAAAATTTATGGGTTTCTGGCGCAGTGTTTCCAAAGGAAGAGGAGGAGCCAAGGTCTCTCATTGTGGCTGTCCTGAAAAACTACTGTAAAAGACGTTACCAGTAATTGTAACTCTAATTTTTTTTTCCATGCGACCTCCCCATAGAGAACAGCGGGCTGTGTCCATGTCTGCTCTGCATCAGCGGAGCGGACAGGAACCTGCCATCCGCCTGCTTAACGGTTGCCTGCTGAGCACGCGGATCCGCTTGATGGGAGTCTGCTCCACGTGTAAGGGGCCTTACTATGTGGTTTGGTGTCGGGTTTTTTGTTTTTTTTTCCTTTTGAAATGTCGGAGGTCTTTTTTGGTGTTGACTAAGGTGGCAGGGGGACATGTATTGATGCACCGGAAGCCAGCGGGAAAGCCAGAGTAGGGTGGTGGTGGTGGGGGGGGGGGGGTTTAAAAGGGATGCGAAAAAAGCGGGGGAGCCTTTTTTGGAGGAAGGAGTGGTGGGAGGTGGAGAAATAGGGAAGCGGTGGCATTGGCAGGGATGGGTCACATTTGAGGTGAGTCTGCTGAATAATTCTGCTATAAGTTTGACTATGCGCCTATAGTACAGGAAGGAATGCAGGTCAGTATGGCGTACGGAAGTGGCCAGCTGGAATCGGTGCTGTAGGTCCATAGCTGGCAGTGAAAGGGTTAGACCCCTTTCACACTGAGGAGCTCAAACTGCCCATGAAAGCCAGGTGTTTTTGTAACATTAGCGAAGCACTTTTTTTATTTTTTTATTTTATTTTTTTTTTTTTTACCACCTAAGTGTGAAAGCATCCATTGAAATGAATAGGAAGCAGTTGTCAAGCGCTACTTTTAGGCCCCTTTCACACTGGGGCAGGGGAGGTGGCGGTAAAACTGCGCTATTTTTAGCTGCAGTATTCGCCCGCTAGCGGGGTGGTTTTACCCCCCTGCTAGCAGCCAAGAAAGGGTTAAAACCACCGCAAAGCGCTGCTGCAGCAGCGCTATGCCGGCGGTATAGCCGCGCTGCCCCATTGATTTCAATGGGCAGGAGCAGTGTATACGCCGCTCCTTTACCGCTTCAAAGATGCTGCTAGCAAGACTTTTTTTTTTTTTTTTTTTTTTTTTTTTTTTTACCGTCCAGCCAGCACACCGCTCCAGTGTGAAAGCCCTCAGGGCTTTCACATTGGAGACACACTAGGGGCTCTTTCAGGGTGCTTTGCAGGCGCTATTTTTAGCGCTGTATCGCCTGCAAAGCGCCCCAGTGTGAAAGGGGTCCTTAAAGCAGAGACCATACAGGATAAATGGGTCATTCCCAACCCCACCAGTTCCTCAGTGGGGAGCTATTAAATGTCAACTGCACCCAATACTGGCATTTTTTGGTTTTGTGTGGTTACTGAATCATTAGCTGACTCCTTCCCTCCCCCCAATGGTGACAAGTTTGTGAACTGCCACACCATTACAAAGCATGGTTGATGGTTACACTAGTCAGTTTCTTTCTAATGCATGTCAGTGTTGGATGGATCTGTAGCCATTTCTGTCTTGTTCATAGCATGGTGAACCTGTTGGCATCTAATGCTACGTTTGGTCTTTAAGTGTTTTGAGACCTCAGAATGGTGGGGTTGTGTATCTGGCTGTCAACCCTCGCCTCTATCTTCAGGTCTACAAGGACCAGACTGCACAACAACCTCCCCCCTCCATCCTTAGTTTGAACAAAGTGGAACAACTATTTAGTTGAGGAGCATACTTGGGCAAAATCCAATGGTGTAGACAATTACAATAGTTTCTGGTCATTTTGATCACCTAGTGTCATCACCTGCAAATAGTAATGTGTACCGCCAATGGAGTGGGCTTTGTGTGGAAGGTTTGTGGACACATTCTTGCATAATTTGAATGAAATATCCACTCCTTTGTGCTTTGTGGTTTGTTTGTTTTTTTTGGTTTACAGAATGTAAACCTTTTTCTACATAGGAGAAACCAATTTTTTTTTTTTTTTTTTTTCTTTTTCAGATGAAAAGGAGAGGTTTGACCCTACCCAATTTCAAGACTGTATTATTCAAGGCTTAAATGAAACTGGCAACGACTTGGAAGCAGTAGCAAAATTTCTTGATGCTTCTGGAGCAAAACTTGACTACCGTCGCTATGCAGAAACACTTTTTGACATCCTGGTGGCTGGCGGGATGCTGGGTATGCAAGCGCATAAAATTGTTGCTGTCAAACATCTTGTCCGCTATTCTCACTACTGGCAGCTGGTCTAACTACATAATTGCATTTCAAAATGGTGCTGCAGTAAGAAATGATACCTGGTAGTGGTGCTGTAGTTTGTGCCAGAACTGACCAAAGTCAGTACAAAAACTGACTTCACATCTGATCTTGCAATAACAAAAAGGCTCCATTGTACAACGCTCCTGCATTAATTGAATATTTTTCACATAAACACCATTGACAACCTGGGTGTTTACATTTTTACAATTTCACTGCCATCGCACCTGCTTCATCTGCTCAAATTCAGCTGACCTTGCTTCTACAGGAACACTTTTTTTTTTTTTTTTTTTTTCCCCCCCTTAGTTGAGGCTGATGCATATTCTTCATATTTTTGTTAAAAAAATTGCAATAAGCATTTGTTTTGCGCAAAAGTTATAGCGTCTACAAAATAGGGGATAGTTTTTATGACATTTTAAATCGTGACTACGACATGGCTGACAGATCGGACACTTTTGGCGTGACTTTGGGACCATTTACATTTTATACAGCGATCAGTGCAATTAAAAATGCATTGATTACTGTGTAAATGTGACTGGCAGTGAAGGGGTTAAGTGTGTCCTAGGGAGTGATTCTAACTGGGGGGGGGGCTGTGTGTGACACGACACTGATCACCGCTTCCGATTACAGGGAGCTGTGATCAGGGAGAAGCTTGTTTACATCAGCATTTCCCCGTTCTTCCTCTCCGTGAGTCGATCACGGGTATCCCCTCGGACATTGAGTCTGCGGGACCCGGGATCACACTCGCAGAGGTTGCAGCGGGTGCGCTAGCAAATCGCTTCTTAAAGGGCAATGTACAGGTACATTAATCTGCCTGTAGGTGCCCTTCTGCTGACATATATAGGCATGAGCCAGTCGGCAAGCTGTTAAACAGATGGGAGGTAGTTTGGGGATACTAGTCAGGAGCAGGCAGTATTCTGATTGGATGCAGGCGTCATTTTTATGGAAAATTTTTTTTTTTTTTTTTTTTTTTTTTTTTTTTTTTTTTTTTTTCTCTCTCCTCCATCTGGTTCTTTTAATGAGTCGTTTGCAAAAATGTACTGTTAAGCCAGTGGTCCTGACCATCCATAGAACAAATGTGACCAGAAATGGCACTGTGAAATACACTGGCCAATTAATCTGCCATGTAGGATCAAGTCTGTTAGGGCAGTGGTCTTCAACCCTGTCCTCAGGGCTGACCAACAGGCCAGGTTTGCAAGATAACTGAAATGCATCACAAGTGATATAATTTGCTCAATGATTGCAGTATTGTAGCTTGCATCTCCCCAAGGTAATAAAACCTGGCCTGTTAGTGGGCCCTGAGGAACAGGGTTGATGACCACTGTGTTATGGCATCGGCTTTCAGAAGTACACCCAGAATTTCCATGTGTTGATACAATGCACTTATGCGTTGGACTCTATTAGAGCAAGCAGTGCACTGACTTCTGTTGGCTTGTTGTATCTAGTGCTCATTCTCACACGTGCAAAATGTTTACATATCTTACTGGCAGCAAAATTCTATATAAAATCTTGTCCTTGGACATATAAAATTTTGTGCTAATGTTGCATGCCTGCATACGGAGCCAATGGTTCCCTAATTACTTGGCTGCAGGTGGCTATTAAGGGCCAATGACATACATTTAACACTGTATGCATTTAAAGATTAGCACATGTTTTATGTGTATCCTTGTGCATGAGCCCTTAACTGGCATTCATTTTGTTGTAGTGGTTTAATGTCTGTACATATTTGCACGTGGCACTCCAACATGTATTTGCTCTTCCAATGTGCATCTTGTAATGGGCTGGGAACATTGTACTGCATTTGTTCTAATTATGCTAATTTATTCTTGCAGCACCAGGTGGCACTCTTACCGACGACGTGATCCGTACTGATGTTTGTGTGTTTTCAGCACAAGAAGATCTAGAGACCATGCAGGCATTTGCTCAGGTAAATCTGAATCTGACGAGGCCCAATGTCATATTCAACAAGTGCTTTAGGAAATATGTTGCAGGCAGAATATATATAAATAACCAAAATTAATGGAAACAGCAGCCGCCTAAAATGATACCTCTAAAACTAGAAATAACAGTGCTGAAATATTGATAAAAGCCTAAACAAGCTAATGGCAGCGCTAGTAAAATTGGTCATACACAGAGCAATCTAAAAAAAAAAATAGATATAGTCCGTATACACTTTATATACGGACTTTATAATGCTGACGTAGATAATTCTGAATGAGTCCTTTAAACGGTCTATGAAGTGTGGTCATCGAGGATAGCTGCATTCATTCTATTCTGTTTCACATCACATGTGCTCGGAAGAAAGAGGGGAGGTGTGCAAAGAAACCCCTTCTTGTAGAAACTTTTACTGGATCCAAACTTGATTATGGCATGTAGTCATAAACCATGGGAATCACTGTCAGTGGGCGATCAGCTTCCGAATGGTTCAGTGTTTGCTCAGGTAAGGTATTAAAATCCAAACAAGCTTTGCAGAACCCTTTAAAAAGGCTGTTAAGATTCCCATGTCTACACAGCACATTTGGTGTTTCTGTAACTGCTGTTTTAGCATATTACATTACAGCAGGTCTAAAAGTGATTTGGCAGCACCCTTTGTATTGGGATATTGAATCTTGTAGCATCAAAAAGCTGGATGGCTGGCACCACTGACTAAGTTTATATTGTCAGGCAATGATGGCCAATAGAGCCCATGTATGCTGTACTGCTGGAAGAATGTAACCATTACACAAGCCTTTCATGCATAAGGACTGCTAAAAATGCGAGTACTTGCTGTAAAGAGTCTGTGCTAGTTTTTGTTGACCGAGGCCTAGTAGTGGGGAAGGGTTAGAACGATGGCTTTCTTCTTCTTCTTCTTCTTCTCTTTTTTTTTTTTTTTTTTTTTTTTTTTTTTTGCATAAAAAATAAACCATTTTGTTTATTCTTTTCTCTAATCTGAAACCTGAAGAGGTGTGTTTAACAAATTCAAGTGCAAACGTTTAAATCACGTATCATTGTTTTTTACTCTTTAGGTTTTTAACAAACTAATCAGACGTTACAAATACCTGGAGAAATGCTTTGAAGAAGAGGTCAAAAAGGTATACTTTTTTTTGTTTTGCTCTTTTTAGTAGCGCCCCTACCCCCCCCCCCCCCCCCCCCCCTCCTTCTTCCTTAAATGTGTGCATTTTAAACTCTTCTCTTTCCAGCTGTTTCTGTTTCTGAAAGGTTTTTCAGAGTCTGAGAGGAATAAGCTGGCCATGCTTACTGGTGTTCTTCTGGCCAATGGGATTCTTAATGCATCGATTCTTAACAGTCTCTATAATGAGAATTTGGTAAAAGAGGGTAAGTTGTTCTGAGGTTTGCACTGTTAGATTAACTGAGGGTAACGAATGAGAAAGTTGTCAATTCTGCCTATGGGGTAAAAAAGGTTTACTCCCAGAGGGCTTTTCTGTACCACCTTTTAACCTCCCCTTCCCTTTTTTTTTTTTTTTTTTTTTTGTGGCAGTTAACTTGGAAATCAATGGAGTCTTGTATTTAAAATCTGGCTGCTTTGGTGCAAGTACAGACAGCCTTTTTTTATTTTAGACACTTTTCAGGAATAGATTGCTGTGTTTTTTATGAAATAAGTTTGACGGCTGTCACAGTGCATAAAGTGACTAACAGTTCTGCAACATGTTCTCTGTGCTTTGTGGATTTCCTCTCAACGCTCCAGACATGCATGTACATTGGTTCTGTCTAAATTGCCCTGGTTTGACAATCTAAGTGTGCCTGTGATGAATGTCACCATTTGCCACAGCAGCAGTTACAGCACTTTAAGTCCTGATGAACCAGACAAAATTTGCTTAGTTGGTGGCCCTCTTGGCAGAAGCAGGGTACAAAATTTTTGGCCAAGCAGCATCTACATCTAATCGCATGTAGGCACGGTTTGGGTATTTTGACCTCAGGAGAGTTACTTTGTGCTATTAGGATTTGGATAAATTGAATCCAGGACTATATATAGTGAACCTGGATTGTCAGTGGCCTGGTATTTTGGGTAAGGATTACACAATTGGTAGTCTCTGATAGTTTTGAAGGGACAAATGGAATAGTTAGAGAGCAGATCAGGATGACAGCTGAGCTTATTCCATACCCTGCAGCTCATTATAGTTAATGAGTTTGAGCAAGAGATGAGTCTGGAGAAGGCCCGAGCTCAACCCTTACAGCTGACTACTACCATGCTTTTGGTATATGGCATATCCCTGCCATATACCATTCTTTTGGTATATGGCAGGGATATGCAATTAGTGGACCTCCCAGCTGTTGCAGAACTAAAAGTCCCATGAGGCATAGCAAGACTCTGACAGCGAGCAGCTTGACACGCAGAGGCATGATGGGACTTGTAGTTTTGCTGCTGGAGGTCCGCTAATTGCATATCCCTGGTATATGGCTTCACTGCATGTGAAGCCATATACAGTGCCCTGAATAAGTATTCATACCTCATTGACATTTTCCACATTTTGTCATGTTACAACCAAAAATGTAAATGTATTTTATTGGGATTTTATGTGATAGACCAACACAAAGTGGCAGATAATTGTGAAGTAGGAGAATGATAAATGGGTCAACTTCTTTCTTGTGTACATTTGTATTCGGCCCCCTACAAAGTTTTGATTGTAGAACCACCTTTCGCTGCAAGTCTTTTTAAGTATGTTTCTACCAGCTTTGCGCATCTAGAGTGACATTTTTGCCCGTTCTTTACAAAATAGCTCAAGCTCTATTGGATGGAGAGCATCTGAACAACAATTTTCAAGTCTTGCCACAGATTCTCAATTGGATTTAGGTCTGGACTTTGACTGGGCCATGCTAACTTGTGAATATGCTTTGATCTAAACCATTCTATTGTGGTTTTGGCTGTATGTTTAGGGTCGTTGTCCTGCTGGAAGGCGAACCTCTGCCTCAAAGTCTGCAAAAGACTTGAGACAGACAGGTTTTCCTCTAAGATTGCCCTGTATTTGGCTCCATCCATCTTGCTATCAACTCTGACTAGCTTTCCTGTCCCTGCTGAAGAAAAGCATCCCCACAACATGATGCCATCACCATGTGTTTTCTGCCACACATAGCTTTTGCATTTAAGTCAAAATGTACAATTTTGGTCTCATCTGACCAGAGCACCTTCTTCCACATGTTTGCGAGAAACCCATGTGGGGGACACATCAAGCGGGACGACTTATGGCTTTCTTCTTGCCTCTCTTCCATAAAGGCCAGATTTGTCGAGGGCACGACTAATAGTTGTCCTGTCGACAGATTTTCCCCCCTGAGCTGTGGATCTCTGCAGCTCCTCCAGAGTTACCATGGGCCTCGTGGCTGCTTCTCTGATTAATGCTCTCCTTGCCTGGCCTGTCAGTTTAGGTGGACGGCCATATCTTGATAGGTTTACAGTTGTGCCATACTCCTTCCAATTTCGGATGGTGGATTGAACAGTGCTCTGTGAGATGTTCAAATCTTGTTTGGTGTTTTTTTTTTTTTTTTTTTTTTAAATCTAACTACTCCATGCACTGGAGTAGACCTTAAAAAAATAAAATTTACACTCCTTGCATCCCCCACCCCTTGAAACCATTGTGGGAGGGGTTGTCAAATGATTGGATTGTAGACTATTGTGTGAAATACCTTGACATGGCTAAATGTGTTTCAAATTTTATATACTTTTTTTTTTTTTTTTTTTTCGTCAGGTGTTTCAGCTGCTTTTGCAGTAAAACTATTTAAATCCTGGATCAATGAGAAAGATATTAATGCAGTAGCTGGAAGTCTTAGAAAAGTGAATATGGACAATAGACTTATGGTAAGACAGCTATTTCTTATAATTTTGTGGCAAGAATATCACGTACTGCCAGACTGCTATACATGATCTAAATATCCCTGCTTTGCTCTTAACTGTTTTAAATTAATTCTAGGAACTATTTCCAGCAAACAAGCAGAGTGTAGAACACTTCACAAAATACTTCACAGATGCCGGATTAAAGGAATTATCAGAGTATGTCCGGAATCAACAAACAATAGGGGCTCGTAAAGAGCTTCTGAAAGAGCTGCAGGAAATGATGGCAAAAGGAGAGCCTCTTAAAGAGGTAACTACTTGACCATATTGTAATGTGAACTTGTTGCTCAGAACTCTACAGAGTAATTAGACCTAAATTGATACCTGGCCTCTTAATGGCTTGGTGTTCTACAGTCCTTGGTTATGAAGCTACATTTATTTTACTGACTGCTTTTAAAACAAAGCCTGTGCACTTTCCCCACTAACTTTCAGATCAGTATATATGTAAAGGAAGAAATGAAGAAAAACAACATCTCTGAGCAGACTGTCATTGGTATCCTGTGGTCCAGTGTGATGAGCTGTGTGGAATGGAACAAAAAAGAGGAGCTGGTTACAGAGCAAGCCATCAAACACTTGAAGGTATCTGTCCAAATAAAACCCATTTCTCCCTGCAAAAGTCCCCAAAAATACCTGTTGCTCCTCAACTCCATCTATTGCCGCTTTTCTTGATGGTGTGGCAACAATGCTCCTGAACTTAGAGCAGAGTTGCAATTCCTATGTAAGCTGTGTCTGCTTGCACTACAGTTGGATGGGAAAGTTGCAGGGGCGTTACAGTAATTCGCAAGACATACAGGAAGATTGACTGACTGAGTCCTGGTTCGCTTATATGCGATGAGAGAACCAGCATGATTCCTGTGCAAGTTCCCGCAGTGCATATGATTTGCAGGCAGTTCACACTTCCCTCTGCGAACTACTGCGGGTGCCCAGTAGAAAGTTAATGACGCCCCTAGATCGGATCGTAGTGCGAACTGTGAAATGGCGCAGGATTCAGATTGCATAGATGTGAAGACCCATGCGATCTGATTCCAGTGTGGACCAAAGAAGGGTCCTTCACCATTTTAATGCGAATGTGACTTCAGCCATACAGTCTGCACAGCAATGTGACTTGCATGCAACATCTTGCATCACAAAAGTGTCAACCCATCCTGAAGTCACTTTTAGTATGCCATAAGTGCTCTGTGGTTAGCTGAAATGGCCCTGGTCTCTAAAGAACTGAAGAATGGAGGACACAGGAGTGAAAACTTGATGAGGGAATCTCCTAAGTGGGGGCAAATGACAGCAAAGAATTTTTTTTTTTTTTTTTTTTTTTTTTTGTAGTCTTAAATTACGTGCCGTTTTGAAATGGTTTCCTGGCACCAGAACAAGCTATTATGAGAAAGCAGGCCAACCATACTGCTGTGCACAACACATGCTGTGCATTGTGGTAAGCAGTGTTAAAAATATCAAGTTTGGGTTTTTTTCCTGCCTTTTTGAAGTAGTATAAGCTATCTGCCCGTTCCATTTACGGCACTGCAGTGTATATATCCCTGGGTGGCTGGTGGGAGGAGACCTCAACACTCAGAGCATTGACGCCAATAGGTTTACGCAACTGTTTGAGGGAATTCCTCACGTTGTCAACTCTTGCAGCAGTCATCCAGGACTCGGGTATAAGTTCATGTGACTGTTGGTAAACAAGTAAACTAGTTGCGCTGTTATACAAACTGGTATTCGACATTTGTAAAGTAAGAGGGCAGGCAGCATTTAAAGCTTCCTGGATAGCTTTTTCTTTAGAGCTGTGTGTGTGTGGCCAACCAATTCAAAATTATTTGACTTTAATGCAACAGTGTTTAAATGGGGCATACATGTTTCTGTCCTATTATGGGCAATTACAATCATTAGGAAATACTACTGTTCAAGATATTTGGCTGCTTTAAACTAATGCTTTTTGTCAGCCAAGCTACATTTGGCTCTGAAATATAACCACATACAGGCTGTATGGCTTGGAATCTTTTGTTTAGTTTGTGTAAAATAGATACATATAGATATGTTCAAAAGTTTTAGGCAGGTATGAAATGGTTTTTAAAATAACACTTGTTTGAAAGCATTCTTAATTTTTTTTAAAATTTAAAAAAAAATTTTTTTCTTTAGCAAACAGTAAAATATTATCAAATCCAATATTTGGTGTGACTACCCTTTTGGCTTCAAACCAGCATCAATTCTTACTTGCACAAAGTTGAGGATTATGTAGGATTAGTCAAGTGTATGATCGCTTTATACCAAGCAAGTCCTAATCATCCATTTCTTATGTAGGTTGAAACAGACCGCTGTGTTGGAGGCTTAAAATAGGATGAGAAACGGCTACTAAAGTCAGCCATAGACTGTTCGAATCTCAGCCGGTTTAGCAGAGACCGGCTGAGTTTTGACATGGTTCCCCATGCCAGCTGTTCCAGATGTCCAGCAGTGCCGCAGAACTGACACAAAAAAAAAATGTGTTCAAGGTATGTGTATCTACTGTTCAGAAGTAGTCTTCATGGAAGACTTTTGGCCAAAAAGCCATACCTCCAACATATGGAAACAAGGCTAAGTGACTCAGCTACATGAAAACATAGGAACCGGGGTGCAGAAAAATGGCAGTAGGTGCTCTGGACTGAGGAGTCAAAATTTGAAACCTTTGGCTGTAGCAGAAGACAGTTTGTTGGCTGGAAAGTAATACAGTAAGTGGTTGCGCTTTCTTGCAAGTCTGGAGCTGCATTTCTGCAAATGGAGTTGGAGATTTGGTCAGGATCAATGGTGTCCTCCATGCTGGGAAATACAGGCCAATACTTATCCATCATGCCATACTATCAGGGAGGTGTGCGATTGAACCCAAACTTATTCTGCAGCAGGACAACAACTCCAAACATACAGCCAGTGCCATGAAGAACAATCTGTCTATCCTAATGTTGTAAAGCACTGCAGAAACTGTTACCACAATATAAATCTCATACAAGTATAATTCTTTAGTGTAAAGAACAAGGAGTCCTGGAAGTGGTTTGGCCCCCACAGAGCCCTGACCTCAAGATAAAGAGTCCTGTCTGGGATTACATAAGACTGAAATTTTGAGACTGCCTACATCCACAGAAGCGCTGAGGTTGTTCCAAACATCTTGGAGAACTAACCGATCTGCTGAGTGCCTTCAAAAATCATGTGCAAGTGTACCTAGAGGAGTTGATGCTGTTTTGAGAGCAAAGAGTGGTCACACAATTTTTGATTTATATTCTGTTTGTTTGCTTTCCATTTTGTTTAATAAATTTAACACTTCTATTTCTGAAATCTTCTTCTCTTCCCCCTTTTTTTTTTTTTTTTTTTTTTTTTTTTTTTTTTTGTAGCAATACAGCCCTCTCCTTGCTGCCTTTACTACACAAGGTCAGTCTGAACTGACTTTGCTGCTGAAAATTCAGGAGTATTGTTATGACAACATTCACTTCATGAAATCCTTCCAGAAAATTGTGGTGCTTTTTTACAAAGGTAAGCTTGGTAGTTTTTAGGCTTCAAGCACATGTACATTTTGAGGCTCAAACATAAAATTCCTGGTGCTTTCCTGCACATGGGAAACAGCAGGTGGTGCATACAGCCAGCCATATAGAAGTCAGTTGCTGTAATCATCGCCAAACCTGTGCATAGAGCATATTTTTCTTAAACATATGCTGTGTATGGCAACAGGTAAATGCTAATGCAGAGGAGCATGTGTGCATGAGAACTTGTGCACTGTTTTATGCTCTCAATTTTTGATGTAACCTCATGCGGATATGAAACAGATGTTTACAACTTGATATAAGTTCCCCCCCCCCATATTTACTTATGAGAAAATTGTCCTAGTATCATAATTGCACCAAACCATTGACTGTATGGTAACTATTGGTGTTATGTACTGTACAATATAGCACATATGGGTTCATAGACATGGAAAATTCTTAACACTCCCATCCTGCTCTAAGGGCGAATTTCCTTGTTTTCTTGTTTGTACTATAACCTGACACTTGATGTGCATGCAATAAGTGGCTCAAGGGCAAATTGAAAGCCGATCTCCATTTTTTTTTTTTTTTTTTTTTCTCTTTACAGCTGAAGTTTTAAGTGAAGAGCCCATTTTGAAGTGGTATAAAGATGCACATGTTGCTAAAGGAAAAAGTGTATTTCTGGAACAGATGAAAAAGTTTGTAGAGTGGCTTAAAAATGCAGAAGAAGGTAACTACTGTGCAAATGGTACCTGCCCTTTTTTTTTTTTTTTTTTTTTTTTTTTTTTTTTTTTGTAGTAATTTGTGTTACATGTCACATGCTTTATAAGCAATGTATGCATGTAGAATTTCTTTAACACATGCATTACTGCATACATTTTGTTAAAGCAGCGGTGTTTTACATCTTTTGATTCCAGCTTGGTAAAAATGCGACACTAATGCTCTGTCCAAAAACATTGTCAAATCCACAATCCTGCAACAGCTATATATAGTCTGAAGGCTTGTGATGTCTGTATGGTATAGCCTTCAGACTGTAGGCAAACTTCTGATGGTCTCATGAGCCTGTACAAGGAAAAAGGTGGTTCAAGGTTAATGCTATAATGCAATAAAGTGTTTAGACTTAAAATTGAATTTGTATCTGTATGAGTTATTAAATAACCACCGGGAAGCAGTTAACCTTTTATATAAAGGAAATATTAAACTGCCACAAGGTAAAACTAGTTGCCTACCTAGGCCCCAAACTATCCCCTTCCAACTATTCTGGGGGGACAGCACCACCTGCACTGTGAAACTGGCAGCTATAAAATGGGCACAAGCGTATGGCTACTATTGCAGCCATACGTTTGTGCTTAACCCAGCTAGGTAAATACTACTAAAGGTAGCAAAGTTTTAATAGATTTGTAAATGGCAGTGTAGTCATGGCTGTTCTAATTGAGGCATAATGCAAATACTTTCTTTAAAATTATTTTATTTTTTTTTCCCCTGCAGAGTCAGAGTCTGAGAATGAAGATGTTGAATGAACTGTCAATAGTATTGCCAGTAAGCAAACACAGGAGCTGTAGATTAAAAAAGTCATACTCAATTATGTGTCTTTTCTGGTTCATTACATCCTACCTCCTGTATCAAGCATGATATAAGGGCTTTCATCACTTACTTTTTTTTTTTTTATTTTTTTTTTTTTTTTCCCCTCCTTATCCCTTTTTACGGTCATGTTTTTAGTTTTAGAAGAAACCATGTTTTAAGTAACAATGCGTTGTCCAAATTCCATGTCCTGGATTTTTGTTACCCTCTACCTCCTGTATTTTCTACTGTAATAATGTAATTTAAGGCCTTTCAAAATGTAACAATTCGTTTTATCCCCCGGTTTTCTATTAAAAATAAAGTTCAAAATCACTATGATTTGGTATATTTGTTATGGAAAAATATTTGCAAATTAAATGCCATATTCGACGACCAACTGTGGTGTTTTGTGTTTTTGTTTTTTTTTCCATATACTATTCAACTGTGATCGTGTGTGTGTGTGTGTGTGTGTGTGTGTGTGTGTGTGTGTATTCAGTTTACAGTGAGGGTCAAGTCAAGCAGTTGACATAAATGGAAACAGTTTCTCCTGCCCAATGCTTTTGTAGTTTATTGGTTCAGGCACTTCTGCCAAGCAGACCATGGGCATGCCACCTGGTTGTTGATGGAGCGAACACTTTATAGTTGTTTATGCCAATCGGCAATTGTTCTTTGTACAAATTTAGTGCTATCTGACATTTTTAAAGTGGGATTTCAGGAGGCTGATCACCACACTACAATATGAAACTTCTATTTTTATTTTATTTTTTGGGATGCAGTAATGTATGCACTGCTGCTTTTACTCCTACTTCTGTTTTGTGGCCCTGATATCGGAAGACAATGCAAAAGGAATAAAGAATGTTGAGGCAGTGTTGGAGGAAGCTGCAGAATATTTCTCTCCCCCCACATTGTTGCTATATTAACCACTTCGGCTCCAGAAGATTTTACCCCCTTCCTGAAAGGAGCACTTTTTGCAAATTTGGCAATGAGCTGCTTTAATTAGTAATTGTGTGGTCATGCAACACTATACCCAAATACCCCCCCCCCCCCCCCTGCAAACACTGGAATTTACACAGCTTTTAGTTTTTAACCACTTGCCAACCAGCTGCCGTCATTATACTGCGGCAGGTTGGCATGATCCCACGAATCGTCGTAGCTATGTCAGGCCCTTTTGAGCAGCATGACAGGCATGCACCCGCTGTACAGCAGGGGTGCTGAATGTCGTGACCGGCAGTCGCGATGACCGCTGGGCACGAGAGTCAGAACAGGGATGTGTGAACTCACACTTCCCAGTTCTGTGAGGAGAGAGATTTCCCAGCTCGTAGGAACTCACAATCTCTCATCTCCTATATTCAGTCCCATCCCCCCACAGTTAGAATACACAGGGAACACCGTTAACCCCATGATCGCACCTTAGTGTTAACCCATTCCCTGCCAGTGAGATTTATACAGTAATCCGTGCATTTTAATAACACTGATCGCTGTGAAATTGTCAGTCGACCCAAAAATGTGTCAAGTGCCTGCCATAATGTTGCAGTCTCAATAATTGCAGATCACTGCTATTTACTAGTTTAAAAAAAAGCCATAAATCTATCCCCTATTTTGTAGATGCTATAACTTTGGCACAAACCAATCAATATATGCTTTTTGATAGACTATATTAAAAAAAAAAAATGGAGTATGTATTAAATTACTTATACTCAATTTTTTTATGTATTCTACATTATTTTTTATTTTTTTATATCGGCCCAAACAGAGGAAAGATTCGCTTTTTTTTTTTTTTTTTTTTTTTTTTTTTTTTTTTTTTAAAGTTGAGACTATTTATTACAGCAAAAAGTACAAAATATTTGGGGGGGGGGGGGGGGGGGTCGCTTTTTTGTTTATAGCACAAAAAAAATACAAACCGTAGAGATGATCAAATGCCACCAAAAGAAGGCTCTAGTTGTGGGGAACGTCAATTTTTGTTTGGGTACAGTGTCGCATGACTGCAATTGTCATTTAAAGCAATGCAGTGCTGTATTGCAAAAAAGGGTCTGGTCATTGAGCAGCCAATTCTTCTGGGGCTGAAGTGGGTTTTTTGATTTGTATAAGTACAGAACATGGCCTTTTGGGCATTCCCCAGCTAACACATACAGAACACAAACTGCTAAAAAAATACAACTTATCAAACACAAAGAACAAAACATATCATACACTGCACTCGGCCGTTCTAATAATTTAAAAGATTAATGAATTACAAGGAGATTCCTGCTCCCTCTCAACTAACAGTGATATATCAGAACATTTTACTCATAGTTGGATTTATACCCAATCTATTGAAGTGTGAGTCACTGCAAAGGAGT
Source organism: Aquarana catesbeiana (assembly GCF_042186555.1). Lineage (NCBI taxonomy): Eukaryota > Metazoa > Chordata > Amphibia > Anura > Ranidae > Aquarana > Aquarana catesbeiana. Next base: position 261,152,345 of record NC_133329.1, on the reverse strand, counting down.
AAAACCATATATATCTTAAGCTAAACCATATTAGGGGTGAATAGATTCAGTCCATGGACTCCTGATCATCAGCTGTATAGTCTGAGTCTCTCCACAAGTGCCAGACCACTATTTATTTATTTTTTCTTTTTTTAGGGCAACCCTGAGACAAATCAGTTGCTTTGTATAGGGGTACAACCCTATTGATGTGTCCGGAAGGACAAAGTAGAGACTGTGGCTGATTTCCACTGGCACACTATTGCTTTCCTGGCATAAAATAGGAGACCCAATAAAGTACGCATAGCCCTATTAACGGCCAAAGAGTCAACTAACCCCAGGAGACAAATTCCAGCATTTACAGGGACATGCATAGTAGTATGTATGAACTGAGTCACATCCTGCCAATAGCTACTAATCTGAGGGCACTCCCAAAAGAGATGAGCAAATCTCGCAGGGTCACTAGAACACCAACGGCAAGAAGAGGAACTAGGGTAGATACGATTTAGTCTTTGCGGTGTAAATTTCTGTGCATTATTTTAAATTGGATCAACGGGTCTAGTCGATATTAGTGCTTGAAATGGACTGTCTCAGAGATCCTGCCGGTCTTCATTATCCAAGTCCTGCTCCTCTGAGCGCCACAGAGTAAGCAGGGCACCTAGACCCTTATGAACGGAGGGCGGTAGTGACTTGTAGATCACTGAGGGTGTTTTTTTTTTTTTTTTTTAAAGAGTGTCGTCCCGAAGGAGAACCTCCAAATCGTCCTGCTCCAATTGAAACAGAGGATTCAAATTGGGATGCATATGCGTGTCGGAGTTGCAGGAATCGGGAAAAAATGCATTAGGCAGTGTAAATTTTATGCCTCAACCTGTCAAATGTAAATAGTGTACTCCCATAACAAATGTCTGCAAGATATCTAACTCCTTTTGGCAGACTATAGACTGGAGTCCGGTAAGGAATGGAATTCCGGTAACATGGGCTTAAACCAAAGCAGTGTGGATGGGGACCTTTTACCCTGCACTATATTAAGTTTAATAATAACACGCCGAGCCCTAATAACTGCCCTCATAGCAGCAGTAAGAGGCAGGTGAGAGACTCTCAGACCCCTGTAAAGGAGATTACGGAGGGTCTCGTAGGATCCTGAATGCGCAGCTTCCAGAACTACTGAGGCATCAGAGGCAAGCCAGTTATGAGCATGGCTGCCAAATAGTTATAAAAGTCTAGGCAAGTCAAGCCCCCTTGTGTCCAAGGTCTGCATAAAATCTTCCTACTAAATCTAGCTGGGCAGAATTGCCATAAGAAGGAGCCCATCAGTGAATCTAGTTGTTTAAAAAGATTTCGGTAACCAGACTGGGCAGTGCCTAAGGTTATACAATAGGACTGGGAGGATTTTCATTTTTTATTAGATTGTCTCCCAATAAGGGATAAAGAGAGATGTGACCAGGTTTTCAGCCTCTGTTTACACCACTGAAGAGCTGGGGACAAGTTAAGTTGTCTAAAATCCTTAGTGCAGTGATGGCAAACCTTGGCACCCCAGATGTTTTGGAACATTTCCCATAATGCTCCACTACACTTTAGAGTGCATGAGCATCATGGGAAATGTAGTTCCAAAACATCTGGGGTGCCAAGGTTCACCATCAGTGCCTTAGTGTTTTTTTTTTTTAAAGATATGTTTATTGCAGTTTTTTTTAACTTACAGACATACAAAGCCAAAACAAAAAGGACCTTGTAAGGTCCAACATGAAGAACCAAGATACAGAATGCTCCTGTGTCAGTCCAGAACAATAATTGGTTAATACATCCATTATGCTAGAAAACAAGTTAGATCATTCAGTGTCGAACTCCATAGACAGGCATTTTGACCATAGTCAGTAAAATTGTAAAAGAGTGTAATCATGTTACAGAGCAAGCTGCCTCAGGCTTACTCTGATCACGGCAGTATAGGGGAGAGGGTCAGGGGGCTAGCCAGCAACCTGCCCTAGATTTTATGAAATGCTTTTGGTCTTTTACGGATGTCAAAAGTGAGTTTATAAAGCGGAAGAGCTTCATTAACCAGTTTTAACCATAGTCCCTTGGGGTTGCTGCTCCCCTCCAGGTCAATAAAATGGATTTCTTGGCATAGAAATATAGGATACGAAGTAGTTGTTTGACCCGGGAAGGGAAAGGCAAATCACCAAAGACACCCAGAAGGCAGTTCTTGGGGTGGACTATGTTGGGAAGTCCCAACGGCGAGGAGAGAAAAGAGCCTATGCTCTGCCAGAAGTCCTGCCTTAGTGTTAGAATAAATATTAATACCTAAATATTTAAGTTGTTGCCTATTCCAAAGGGGAATTGGGATCAGCCAGCCTCCTGATCAATCGGTAAAAGGAGGGATTTACCCCAAATAGTATATAAATCCAAGAGGGTCGCAATGCGGTCTAGGATCCGCAATGCTTCTGAGAGTGAGGGGCTGGGGTCTTTTAGAAAGAGTATTAAATTGTCAGCGTAAAGTTCTACCTTGTCTACAATGGAACCTACATGAATTCCAATGTCCTTATCGGATGCTCTTAGTACTTTCGCCAATGGTTCCATAGCCAGCGCAAACAAGGCAGGGAAAAGAGCACACCCCTGCCTCCATCCGTTTCTGGATCGGAAAAGGAGATGACAACTTGCCGTTCAGCTTAATACTTGCCACAGGGACTTTGTATAATAGATCAATTTCCTGAAGACTGGACCAAAACCGAAGAGCTCTAAAACCTGCCTCAAGTAACCCCACCGGACTGTGTTGAAAGCCTTTTCAATATCAAAGGCTACCAAGACTCAAAGCAGTCTCCTCGGGCTGGAGATGAGTAAAAACTCTGCTGATATTAACATCAGTGGATTTGCCAGGCATAAAGCCAGTTTGGTCAATATTGATAATTGATGGTAATACTTTCATTATCCTATTGGCCAGAGTTTTGATGAGGATCTTTAAGTCATAGTTCAGTAGCGATTATAGGTCTATAGCAGGGGTCTTCAAACTACGGGCCTCTAGTTGTTCAGGAACTACAATTCCCATCATGCCCAGTCAGGCCTGTGAATGTCAGAGTTTTGCAATGCCTCATGGGATTTGTAGTTCTGCAATAGCTGGAGGGCCGTAGTTTGGAGATCCCTGGTCTACAGGAAGAGCAGTGCATTAAATCTTTACCAGGTTTGGGCAATAGCACAATATGTGCCTGATACATGCTATATGGCAGCTGTCCAACCTCAAAGCAATGAGCGAAAAGCCTTTGTAACCTAGGGCTCAATAGGGTCATATGTGCCTTATATTCTCCTGGCAGAGCATCTGGCCCTGGGGACTTGTGGGTAGGGAAGGATTGGATAGCAGCTTCTATCTCCAAGAGTGACCGGGGTTTATCGAGTTCCTCCCTGTCCTCTGCAGACAAAAGCGGCAATCTCACATCTCCCAGGAAATCCAGCAGAGACCTACCCGGATCCAGAGGGAAATCCTGATACAATGTATTATAGAAATGATGGAATTCCTGTAGGATGCCCTTTTGGTTCGTAACCTAGTCCCCCTTGGGAGATTGTATCCCAGGAATCAGTTTGATTTGGAAGGATCAGCTACCAGATTAGCTAACAGTTTTCCATTTTTATCCCGATTCAGTTTGGCAGCCAGACATTTTGCATCAGACTGCCCCAAAGAGGTGTAATGGAGCTTAAGCTCCCTCCTTATTTGTGACAGGCCAGAGAATGAGTCAGGATTCAGATCCTCTGCGAAGGCTACAGAAACCTCCGACTCACGCTGCTCCAGTTGAGCGGCCTGCGAGGCAAAATCGGAGGACAAGACTTTGATAGAGGAGATTAATTCACCTCTAGTATGAGCCTTGCACGCCTCCCACACTACATCAAGGGAGGTGGAATCCTCATTAACTACTTCATTACCCAGCCATTGTCGTATGACGTCCGTAGATGGGATCTCCCTTCCTGGGCAGGCGTCATATGACGTCCTCGGCTTCTCGCAGCGCGGCGATCGGAGATCCAGCATGTCCCTCGGGACACAGACGTTCCCCGATGGGGGTAATGAGCGGGTGGCGGAGTGTTAGAAACATCGTGACCGGCTGTATCCAATTACAGCTGGTCACTATGCAGAGCAGCGTGCACGCCCCCGGTGGCACGCAGCGCGGCCATCGGGGTTGAGGCTTTTCCCTCGGACAAAGTCCAGCCCCGATCAGGGTAAAGAGCCAATGAAATTTGTTCAGGAACTACAATTCCCATCATGCCCAGTCAGGTACAGTTTATACTACAGTGTCCAGATTGCCCCCCCTAAATAAAGACTACCTGTCACCACAGTACCTGTCACAGGAGTACCCGCCATCAGAGTACCTGTCACCAGAGTACCCGTCATCAGAGTACCTGTCACCAGAGTACCCGCCACCAGCGTACCTGCCATCTATCCATCCCGTCAGAGTACCTGTCATCCATCCTGTCTGAGTACCTGTCCCATGATCCCATCAGGAGCAGCCAATTACTACCAAGGTGCGGCCCATTAGTCCCTGACGTTCAGCCCATCAGTGTCACCTGTCATAAAGCCACTATGTCTAGAAAGGTATACACTCCAGAAGAGGCATATCAAATTCTGAGTATGACCGATGAGAGCAACGGGGAGCTCTCACTGCCCAGTTCTGATTCCGATTCTGGTTCAGAATATGAGCCCGTTGAAGGCAGCACATCAGGATCTGAATCGAAAGAGGAAGTAGTCCGTCCAAAAAGAAGACGGTCTGAACACCAGGCAGCTACCAGCAGTGTCAACGGCACTAAACCCCAGGAGGAGAGACTCAGTACAAGCGCTGCTAGACCCCAGGAGGAAAGGCCCAGGACAAGTGCAGGAATTGCACGCCAAAGAATTAGGGCCCAAACCCAGCTTCCAGATACCTTGGCAAACCCATTGTGACTGCCTTCTAGCACAGGGTCAGCCACGATCCCCCCTTTCACAGCACAGCCAGGTGTGCTAGTCAACACAGAAGGTTTTTCCAAAATTGATTTTTTAAATTTATTTTTCCCTGACAAATTAGTTCAAGGCATCGTGTACCAAACCAATCTTTTTGCCCAACAATTCATTCAAAACAACCACAGCTCAAGCTATGCTATGAATGGAGATCCCTAACGGTGGAGGAGCTTAAATTGTTTTTAGGCCTAATGCTCAACATGGGGCTTACAAAAAAATTAAGTGCATAAATATTGGTCGACCAATCCTATTCACCATATGCCAGTTTTTTCATCTGTCATATCCAGGTCCCTATATGAAATTATAATGCGCTTCCTGCATTTCAGTAATAATGCACGGTGCCCCCACCCAGACTCAGATAAATTATATAAAATTCGCCCCTAATTGTTTTTTTTCTCCATGAGGTTTGCCGAAATGTATATCCCTCAGAAGAACATCTCTGTGGACGAATACCTGGTCCATTTCACAGGCCGGCTGGGAATCAAGCAGTATATCCCCAGTAAGAGGGCAAGGTATGGGTTGAAGCTCAAAAAGCTCTGTGAAAGATCCACTGGATACGTGCACTCATTCCGCGTGTACAAAGGCAAAGACTCCCAGCTCCAGCCCCCAGAGTGTCCACCGTACATAGGAATAAGCGGAAAAATTGTCTGTGAGTTGGCATTCCCACTCCTCCAAAAGGAGTATCACATTTACATGGACAACTACTATATCAGTTTACCCCTTTTCCGCCACCTATACCTGAAAAATACTTTGGCCTGCGGTACAGCAAGGAAAAACAGAAAGGGCTTCCCACAGAATCTAATCACCACAACGCTACAAAGGGGGGGAATCAACAAGCTTGAGAAACGAGGAAGTGTTGGCTGTGAAGTGGAGGGATAGGAAAGATGTATACATCATGTCCACAATCCATGATGACACCTCGGTGGAACTTCACAGAAGACGCGGCCCCATTCGAAAGCCTTCCTGTATCCACGAGTACAATTCATGGGGGGTGGATTTAAATGATCAAATGTTGCAGCCCTATGTATCAACACAAAAATCCCTGTTCTGGTATAAAAAAAGGGTGCAGTTTCCTTTTTTTATTTGGCCATGTATAATTCTTTCATCATTTATCAAAAATCAACGGAAACACCCAACACCTTCCTAAAGTTTTTTGAAGACATTGTCACTGCTCTGATATATCAACAAGTATCCCCCCAGAAAGCATTCGCTCCGATTGTGTCAGCAGACTACATGAGCGCCATTTTCCTGACCATATTCCACCACCGGAATCCGGAAGACGACGGCAAAAAAAATGTCAGGTGTGCACCAAAAGAGGAGTTAGGAAAGACACCAGTTTCCATTGTCCCCAATGTCCCTCCCAACCCACACTCTTGTAAACTATTAGCCCATATTTCCCCGTTTTAAATTTCTGTCCTGAATATTTCCCTGATGCCTCAACCAATCATATCATTGCCTCCCATGTGAACCAACCCTGGCCAGTTTATCGACTATGCCTCTGCCTGCCGTCTATTTCAGCCTTTTACCTGCACTGACCTTGGCCTGTTGACCATGTTTTTGCCTGCCCCCTGGACTGATCTTTCACCCCGCTACACAGGGGTCTCACGTATGTGAGGGGCTCCAGAATAGTGTTCTGAGTTGAGAAAAACAGTTTTTGGTTTTCTGTGTTCCCAGAACAGGGTCTGGTTGCCCAGAGGCTTCAAAGAGATTTGGGTGGGAGAAGCCTTTACCCCTGTCCCCATTCTTTCCTGACCGATGCCCTAAGCTTGATGGTCCTGCCTGCTCCCTGGACAAATACTTTGGCTGTGCTGATCATATCTCTGCCTGTAGTAACTATGGACAGTATTCCTGCCTGCTGCATGGACGATCCTTTTGCTGCTGCGGACCCCATCCCTGCCTGCTACCTGGACCAATGCTTTGGCTGTGCTGACAACATCTCTACCTGCTCTGACTATGGACAGTATTCCTGCCTGCTGCCTGTTTTGCTGTCGCTGTCCACGTTCCTGCCTGCTGCCTGGAGCAATGCCCTCCTCTGTGGACCACTGTACTACTAAAACCGCAGGTAATCTTTTCTTTACCCTTTGCTCAGCAGAATGTATTTTGGTTTGTAATTGGTATGTACAGTACATGCTATGTGTTAGAAATATGAAGGGCCTTCAACAATGTGATAGGTTGGCAGGAATTTATGTGTGTAATTTATGCTCCTAGAACGCCTGATGGTGCTACTTGGATGTTGGGCCTCTGTATGTGGCCAGGCTATATAAAAGTCTCACACATGTGGTATCGCCATACTCAGGAGGAGTTGCAGAATTCAATGGATTGACATCCTAATTCCTGATATCTCTTCATTTATTATACTAAGAGATGGTTTTCGATAAAAAACCTGTATTTATAACTGAATGTAACTGCATTCTGATAGTCACACACTGTGTGGGATCATGTTACATTCCAGTTATATTTCTTATTACTTCTGATTCATATAGCCTTAGAATATATACGTGAAATAAGGAAATTCTTGTTCAGTTATATATTATCAGGTAATAACAATAGATTTATTACTTTTTAGGACAAATATGTTCAATAATCCAGAAGTAATGGAAGCTTTTTCTTTCTTTTCTTAAAACAAATATATTATTACCTAACTAGCTCCTAGAATTATGTTTTTGTTTATTCTAATCTGAAGCAATACAACCTCAATTTTATGAGTTAACATATCTAAACAGTTACATATGAATAAAATATGTAATTGTTTACTCTAAAAGGGTTAAAATCCCAAAATAATTCAAACTATCTTCATCAATACCAAAGTTATTAACAGTACCTTTCTAACTAAATTATTTAGCCTAGGGCAAGACTAACCATATACAACCACCCTGGAATAAATAATTTCAACAAAAACTATATTCTGCACTCCAATTAATGAAACATCATTTTGATGTCTTTTGACATAGCACTTCTCTCCTGTAAGCGGAAGATCCGTGTACCCCCATTAGCCCTCCTCATTCTCCCAACCATATTATGTGGGAGTGTGACGAAGGCACTTATTCCCCTGAGAGAGATATTTATTCTCTTTCACGGGTAAATTGTGATTACTTGCAAAAAATAATTTATACAATGTATCATCTAATCTCATATGTTTTTTGTTTACTCTTTACTCCAGAATTCACTGGTTTCTTTTCTATCTATTCATCTCTTCAGTCCACACAGGTTGATCTGCGCAGTCAGCTCTGCATAACAAAAAGTAAGTCAAAACTATTTGATCTGTTGCCATGGCACCACTGAATATACTTTCCCTGAATGTTCAGGGAATAAATGTCCCTCAAAAAAGGACCAAAGCCTTCCGTACTTTTCATAACAAGAAGGCTCACATAGTATGCCTCCAAGAAACACACTTCACCAAAGATTCTACTCCAAAATATATTTCTCTTTTTTATCAACAAATTTACACGGCTTCTGCCTGTACCAAGCAAAGGGGAACTCTAATTGCATTTCACCGACCCACACCATTCACCTTATCATCAGAAATTAAAGACCCAGAAGGTAGATACCTGATACTCATGGGTTATATAATGGATACAGCAATCACGGTGATTTCCTACTACGCTCCTAACAAACAACCTACACCATTCCTCTCACATATATTACAAGTGATTAATACACACAAAATAGGAACAGTGATAATGTGTGGGGATTCGAACCAGGTCCTCCTCCCATTTCTAGATAAATCACCTTTTACACCATCCAAAATAACCTCTAGATTACCTTTTTCTCAACTTCTTTCCAAATACAATCTGGTAGATTCGTGGAGAGAAAGTAACCCAATGAAAAAGAAATTCACTTATTTCTCGCACCCTCATCAAACCTTCACCAGAATAGATCATATTTTTCTAACAATAGGAATGATACCAGAAATTATTGCATCAGATATAATTCCGATTCCGTGGTCTGACCATAATGCAGTATACACTAATATAGCCTCAGCCATACCAAAAGCGCATGACCCAACGTGGTACTTACCGGACATAATGCTCAAACACCCACTACATCAGATGGCCATTGAACAAGCTTTAAAGGAATACATATCAATTAATAATACAACAGACATCTCCCCAATAACACTGTGGGAAGCTCATAAGCCTGTCTTGCATGGTACAATACAAAGACAAATGGCACTATTTAAACGGGAACGCAAAAATCTAGCAAAAAAACTAGAACTCAATTTTAATGCAAAAAGAAAAAATAAATATCTGCGCTAACTGAAAAAGAACATCAAAAAGCAGCTGGCATAGTTTGTAGATTTCATCAAACATAAATATAAAGGTCAGAATGCAGCACTTAAATAAAATAAATGTCCAAATATAAATAATAGTCCATGGAACTCAATCGGCAATACAGATGACATGGAAACCTCCACCAGACTTCAGTGTGTAAAGGAAAAGCACACCACACCCTCGTGCTATCAGTCTGCTTACCAGAAAGATATAAACAATATGCGATGTACTCATATGGTGCAGAAGGTCAGCAGCAAATCCAAATGGCACACTCTATCATTGGTAGGCACAGCATGGAAGCAATCAGGTCATCATATATCACAGGCTCAGGACTCACATTGACGATAGATGTATTGGTGCAGTCATCAACAGGAATAAACCAATGAAAAGAAAGCAACAATAGTGAAGCCCGTAAGGTAAAACAGTCAAGATTTATTGTAGTCTATCTACAGGTAGGAAGTAAATTCATCGCAACAAAAAGGAACAATCCGCGGCTCTCAGCGTGCTTGCATCAACCAGCCTGACATGTTTCATCCTATGTGGATATCATCAGAGGCATGGCCAATGGTGCAAGCACGCCCACATATATAGTACACTATATATGTGGGCGTGCTTGCACCATTGGCCATGCCTCTGATGATATCCACATAGGATGAAACATGTCAGGCTGGTTGATGCAAGCACGCTGAGAGCCGCGGATTGTTCCTTTTTGTTGCGATGAATTTACTTCCTACCTGTAAGTAGACTACAATAAATCTTGACTGTTTTACCTTACGGGCTTCACTATTGTTGCTTTCTTTTCATTGGTTTATTCCTGTTGATGACTGCACCAATACATCTATCGTCAATGTGAGTCCTGAGCCTGTGATATATGATGACCTGATTGCTTCCATGCTGTGCCTACCAATGATAGAGTGTGCCATTTGGATTTGCTGCTGACCTTCTGCACCATATGAGTACATCGCATATTGTTTATATCTTTCTGGTAAGCAGACTGATAGCACGAGGGTGTGGTGTGCTTTTCCTTTACACACTAAAGTCTGGTGGAGGTTTCCATGTCATCTGTATTGCCGATTGAGTTCCATGGACTATTATTTATATTTGGACATTTATTTTATTTAAGCGCTGCATTCTGACCTTTCAATTTTAATGCAGCCTACATATCATTTCAAGATAATCCATCTCAGAGTACAAAATCTCATCTGGAAAAATCTAGATTGGAATACGATCTATTTCTCACTGAGTCAGTTGATAAATCCCTCAAACGCTCCAAACACAATTTCTACATGAATACAAACAAACCAGGTACATATTTGGCTTGGGCATTAAATTCAACTAACAAATCTTTCAAACCAATACGTTTGAAATTATCAAAAAATGTTTACACTTGTAATCCAGTTAAAATAGTCCATAAATTTCACTCACATCTCGCAACTTTATACAAGACAAACAATTAATTTAATCCTACAGAGGCTGAATCCTTCTTCTCAAAAATAACCTTACCTGAGTTATTTCAGGATCAAAAAAGCAGCTTGGATGAGCCTATAACTATAGATGAAGTTGCTAACGCCATAAAAGACCTAAAACTTAACAAAAGACCAGGCCCAGACGGCTACTCGGCTTTATACTATAAAACATTCTCAGAAATACTCTCTCCCATTCTCACTGAAACTTTTAACAAACTTCTAGATGGACATTCTTTTCGGCAAGAAACACTAATGGCAATTGTTTGTATGATCCCAAAACCCCTTTCTGATGATACTTCCTGTGTGAATTATCGGCCTATCTCTCTGTTAAACCTCGATATTAAATTATTAGCAAAAATAATAGCAAAACGCCTCAATAGCATTATAGGAAAATTAATACATAGAGATCAAGTAGGCTTCATGCCAAATAGACAGGCAGGCGATAATATACGCAGGGCAGTGTTATTGGCACATATTGCTAAAAAACGGAAAATCCCTTTATGTTTTCTATCTCTCGATATTAAGAGGGCATTTGACACAGTATCCTGGCAATATATGCAATATTCATTACAAAAATGGGGTTTTGGACCCCACTTTTTAACATGGATCAAAGCATTATATAATAAACCCAAAGCCTATATAAAATATGCTGGATACAAATCTGAAGCCTTTAATATCGAAAGAGGTACCCGACAGGGTTGCCCATTATCTCCCTTATTATTTGCCCTTATACTCGAACCCATGGCCCAATACATCAGAACAAACCAAACTATAACTGGCATTGAAGTAGGAGGTATTACACACAAATTATGTATATTTGCAGACGATATATTACTTTTTCTATCATCACCACAGGTCTCTGGTCCTAACTTAATACCAGCTCTTGATGGATTTGCAGCCCTATCCGGCCTTATGATTAATCCTAAGAAATGCCTAGTGCTTAATATTTCACTCACAAACATGGAATTGATCCCGGCTAGGGCTGCACTCCCATTCACATGGGCAGAAAAATCAATCCCATATCTTGGAATTCATTTAACAGCATCTCATTCTGACTTATTCTCAACCAATTATCCTCCTGTATTAAGACAGATCACAAATCTAATAAAACAATGGTCGCAACTTCCTTTATCCTGGATAGGGAAGATTAATGCAATCAAAATGACTATTCTACCCAAATTGCTTTATCTATTCAGAGTCCTCCCTATTCCAATTCCTTCCTATTTTTTGAGAATAGTACAAAAAAGAGCAACTTCTTTTATATGGGGCTCTTCTAAACCACGTATACCTATACACACACTACATCTTCCCAAAAATAAAGGAGGCCTGGGATACCCTAATTTTACTAACTACTACAGAGCAGCACATTTGGCCAGTCTGTCCAAATACCATGCAAAACAGGAAATCCCATTATGGGTATTTATAGAGGCTTCAGAAAATGACCCTCTATTAATATCAAATTTATTATGGCTTGATCCTAAAGACCGCTTTAAAATTCATAATCCCATAACTAAACACTTCTTATCTCTCTGGGATAAACTAAAAACCAAATATCAGTTACAATCTCCACACAATCCTCTCCTTTCTTTTATCAGAAATCCGGCCTTTTATCCGGCATGGATCTACCCAAATTCTTTTAAAGCTTGGACAACATCAGGCATTCAGACACTAAATGACTTCATAGCATCTAAATCATTCCTTTCATTCCCATCGCTTAGAGAAAAATATGATCTACCAAACTCTGAGATATTTAGATATCTCCAAATCAAAAATTTCTATACACCATTCCTAAAGGGGGATACACCATTATCCCAATTATCCATTTTTGAATCAATCTGTACAAAAGATCCATTTGCTAAAGGTACAATTTCATCACTTTATAATCAATTATATGGAGTAGCAAATCTTAATAGACCCTCTTACGTTCAGAGGTGGGAGGAGGACCTGGGACGAACTTTAGAAGACACGGACTGGTCTAACATATGGCTCACATCTAAGTCATCTTCACCCAACATCTTAGCACTGGAGACAAATTATAAAGTCCTAACTCGCTGGTACCTTGTACCCGCTAGAGTGGCAAAATATTCACCTAATACCTCAGCTCTTTGTTTTCGAGGATGCCCAGAAATAGGCACATATTTACACATATGGTGGACGTGCCCAGTAATCCAAACCTTCTGGAAGGAAGTCTTCGTGATTGCATCTAAAATATTTTAAAAAATAATACAACCAGATCCATATTTAACTTTACTTAATCTAAAACTGGAATGGTTAACACTCTCTCAATTCAAACTTATGATCCAACTAATAACGGCTGCAAAACAAACAGTGGCCAAGGCATGGAAATCTCCTACATTGGTACTAGCAGAAACAATTCACAGAATGAATAATACAATGTCCCATGCTAAGATGGTAGCCATCGATCAAAATCAAATTCCAAAATTTGAAAAACTTTGGCACCCTTGGATAAAACAACAGTTCCTGTCAAACTTCAATGACTCTGTCCTGTTGCCATGGTAACAGATTAAATGACTTACAGAGACACCCATTCTAAGGCTTCAAAGAGAACTAAAAAGAATAATAAACTGACGAGCGGGACAACCTTGTGGACCATACCTCTACCTTCCAACCCTTTTTCTTCTTTCTCTTTCCTTTTCTCCACCTTTCGATTAAAGCTCATTATCAGAATTTATTTGACCTATATACACTCTACTTGTAAACAATATGTATAGTAGGTATAAATCATTTAAATACCTACAAAAGTAACTAAGGAAATGATATATATCTTTAATTTAGGTTTACGTGAACCCAATGTTTAATATTTGAAATTTCATGATATTTACCTATATAAACCCTACTGTAAAACAATGAGCTTACTTTATAGATCCTTGTAAACTTACTTTATGTATCTTTATAATATTGTATACTCAATAAACTTCTTTTGACAAGGAAATATCTTATAAATTAACACTTTCTGTAAAAAAAAAATGCGTTTTAATTTTTTTCCCACATTTTCCAAAAACTTCTGGAAAAAAATGAACCGTTCAAAAGACTCATTACGCCTCATAGATTATACATTGGGGTGTTAGCTTTCCAAAAGGGGGTCATTTTGTGGGCATTTCCATTGTCCTGGTGCTCAAGGGCCTTCAACAGTGTGATAGGTTGTCAGGAAATTATATGTGTAATTTATGCTCCTAGAAAGCCTGACGGTGCTACTTGGATGTTGGGCCTCTGTATGTGGCCAAGCTATGTAAAAGTCTTACACATGTGGTATCGCCATACTCAGGAGGAGTAGCAGAATGTATTATGGGGTGTCATTTTTGCTACTGGAAATATATTATAAAATGTACAACTTTGTGTAAAAAAAATGCGGTTTCAGATTTTTTCCGCATTTTCCAAAAAACTTCTGGAAAAAAATGAACTGTTCAAAAGACTCATCATACCTCATAGATTATACATTGGGGTGTTAGCTTTCCAAAATTTGGTCATTTTGTGGGAGTTTCTATTGACCTGGTGCTCCAGGGCCTTCAAAAGTGTGATAGGTTGTCATCAAATGAGATGTACAATGTATGCTCGTAGAACGCCTGGACGTGCTACTTGGATGTTGGACCTCTGTATGTGGCCAGGCTATGTAAAAGTCTCACACGTGTGGTATCGCTATACTCAGGAGGGGTAGCAGAATGTATTTTGGGGTGTCATTGCAAGTATGCATGTGCTGTGTGAGAGAAATAACTTATTATTGATGATTATTATTATTCATTAATTATTATTGATGATTATTATGACAATTTTGTGTAAAAAAAAAAAAAAAAATTCTTCATTTTCTCAAGAATTTTGGGAAAAAATTACAACTTCAAAAAACTCACCATGCCTCTTACTAAATACATTGGAATGTCTGCTTTCCAAACGGGTCATTTGGGGGAGGGTTTTACTTTCCTTGCTTGTTGGGGTCTTAAGAAATGAGATAGACATCAGGTGTGATCAATTTTCAATGATTTGCACCATAGCTTGTAGATTCTATAACTTTCACAGAGACCAAATAATATAAACTAATTTGGGTTATTTTTACTAAAGATATGTAGCAGTATACATTTTGGCCAAAATTTATGAAGAAAAATGACTTATTTGCAAAATTTTACAATAGAAACAAAAAAAAAGTCTTTCTCTCTTTTTTCACTTATATTGCAAAAAATAAAAACCCAGCAGTGATTAAATACCACCAAAAGAAAGCTCTGTTTGTGAGAAAAAAATGATAAAAATTTTGTTTGGGTACAGTGTAGTATGACTGAGTAATTGTCATTCAAAATGTGAGAGCGCTGAAAGCTAAAAATTGCTCTGGGCAGGAAGGGTGTATAAATGTCCTGTATTGAAGTGGTTAAGCTGCCAAAATTCAGATCATTTGGGAGACACCATTTCCTGAACCTTGGGGTCGCCAATCCAATGTGGTGCCAGTCTCCAACATCCCGGTTCACGGCTCTCACCCAGAGGCATCACTATCTCAAGAGGGGAGTGGTCTGAAAGAACTACCAGGAGGTAGGAAGCCGCATGAACACAGGAGAGAGCTGAGGCAGATCCAAACAGCAAGTCTATGCAAGAACCTGATTTATGGGTACTTGAAACATGAGAATAATACTTGACCCCTGGATGCTTCTACCGCCAGATTTCCGGCAACTTGAAGACATCTGCCCAGACGGCCAGATCCAGAGAAACAGCTCTTAGTGGGTTGGATGTATCCAAATTATTATCCAAAATAGCATTAAAATCCCCACCCAGAATTAGATGCTGGACCTGGAGAGGGGCCAACCTGGTATAAATCGTGAAGAGGATGGTGGAATAAAATGGGGGGGGGGGGACATATACATTAACCAGTGCCCATCTCTGTGCATACAGTTGCAAAACTAAAATAAGGTATTTACCCCCCGGATTAGTAATAACTTGCTCCACTGAGTAAGGGAGTGACTTATTCAGGAGGATAGCAACTCCTCTAGCGTAACTGGAGTAAGTGGCAGGAAACCCTTGCTTGACTCATGCTCTTCTAAGAGCCAGAATTTTGCTACCTGTTAAATGAGTCTCTTGCAAGAATAAAACATGTGGTTTATGAGACTGCAGAAATTTAAAAAGCAAGGACCTTATCATTCAGGCCACGTATATTCCAGGAGAGTAATTTTATGTCCATGTTCGTTGTAACAGAACAAGGAGCTCCAGGAGGGAGCCACAAAGGATAAACTCTAGTAATGTAGAGCTAAAGAGTGACATAAGACCAATATATGGTGGCCTGAAAAAAAAAAAACAGTAACTAGGAGGGAGCAGATCAGGAGGAGAAGCAGATTGTTGATTCTGAGCTGGTGTATGGTTAACAAAAACTGAAAAAAGAACTCCCTACTGCTTGGCATTCCCCAACAACTCGCCAAGGCAGTTTCAATCCCATAACCAAGAAAAATAAAAAACACAGACTCGTCTACTGGATTACAGAGTTCTGGGATCCACGACCCAGGTTATGGGACAGCAGACAAAAGGAGGGGAGGGGACACAACCCCCAAAAGTTCCGGACAGAAGGTAGGGAACTCTAATGCCCCACACACACGGTCGGATTTTCTGACGGAAAATGTTCGATGGGAGCTTGTTGTCGGAAATTCCAACCGTGTGTAGGCTTCATCGGACATTTTCCATCGGAATTTCTGTCACAAAAAATTGGAGAGCTGGTTCTCAAATTTTCCGACAACAAAATCCGTTGTCATAAATTCCGATCGTGTGTACACAATTCCGGTGCACAAAGTTCCACGCGTGCTCAGAATCAAGCAGAAGAGCCGCACCGGCTATTGAACTTAATTTTTCTCGGCTTGTCGTACGTGTTGTATGTCACCGTGTTCTTTACATTTGGAATTTCCGACAAGATTTGTGTGACCGTGTGTTAGCAAGACAAGTTTGAGCCAACATGCGTCGGAAGAAATCCATAGATTTTGTTGTCAGAATGTCCTATCGTGTGTACACGGCATTTCTGTAAATTTTACCTACCAAAGCAGAGGACCATTCAGATATCAGGAATAATGCGCGGAAACAGGATGGTCCACCTTATCCAAATTCAGTATATGGAGGGCCAGCTTACATGCCACAGGGCCATGTATAAGGGACATCCAAACAGTCCCACAAGATGGCAGCGTGAGTGAAGAAGGATATCAGGTTAGAGAAATCCGACTGTGTGCCACCATTATAGGAGATCAATACTACTCCCCATCTTGTAGCAGAATTAGATGTTCAGTAACCTCGGAACATGAAATAAAGAATCATGGAACGGTAACGAGTGCCATGAGCACCAAATGAAGATTTTGCACAAGGATTACTGCAGGGTAAGTAGCCAGGTGTCAGCCTCGTCAGGGGATTCAAAGAACTTTACTGATCCGCCATGTTGAACCAATATGCGATTTGGGTAAAGCATGGAATACTTAATATCCCATTCACAGAGTCGTCTTCTGACATCTAGGAAGGTCTTGCAACGATTCTGCAGCCCTGCGGAAAAATCAGGATAAAGATGCACTGATGTATGCTCATAGGAAAGGGTGGGATGCTTGCGGGCCTCACTAAGGATGCGATCTCGGTCCCTGTAATTAAGGAACCTCAGCAGGAAAAGCCTCAGTGGAGGTGTGCCATGACCAGTTTGAACTCTGTTTGCCCTTTCCACCACATAAGCTGGGGGGACCTCAGTCAGGTTTAGAATGGTCTTAAAGAAGGTCTCGGTAAACTCAGCTGGACGATCCCCCTCCGCCCCCTCTGGAAGGCCTAGGACTCTGACAATATTTCTTCGAAGGCGGTTTTCTGCATCATCAGATTTAGCCACCAGGGTCTGGATGGTGCACTGTAATGTGTGAAGGGCATCATCATGCTGGGCAGTGAGATCCTCTGAGGTGGAGATCCGAGATTCGGTCTCAGAGAGTCTACCCCTAATTTTATCCAAGTCTGCCCTAATGAGGTTATATTCCTTGGCCAGATAGTCAATGCAGATCAGTAAGGATGTTTTACTGTGTTCTATGGTCGCGAGGATGACAGCGGTGTCATATGCTGGTGGGGCCACCTGTGGAGGCTAAGAAGCCGCCGCCACCTCCATATCTGCCAATAGCACTCTAAGTTGGTCTAAAATGGTGCCTGGACATAGGGCGGGCTGAGTGGGTGCCTTTCTCCCCCCTGGTGTGGCCCACAATTTGTTTCTTGAGGGCATGAATAGGGATCCAGGAATATTGCAAGCTGAGCGGTAGGGTATTGGAGCTGGCCCTTTAAGGGCTTTAACTGTTGAGTGAGGAAGACTTTTGAGCAGTGAGAGCAGCTACAGATGAATGGATGGCCTGCCCAGCACTCCCTATGAGGCCTAGATGACAGGGGCCGACGACAGCCCCTAGATGCAGCAGAGTAAACCAGCCCTCTCCAGGGGATGTCACCAGCAGGAATAGAGAGAGCGCTGCCATGGCAGATCAGGTAGGATGTGGGAATCACTGTAGGCCTCAAGATGGCGGCAGACCTCGAGTATATGGAGTTAACCTCGGCCGGATTACTGCAGCAGGGCTGGCTGGCCGGGCATGGAAAATGACTGGGGTTGAAGCAGAGGATGCCAGGGATTAGGTAAGCCAGATGTACAGGCTCACCAGGCTGTTCAGCAGCAAGGATGGCGAAGGATTGGAGTAGGATGATCGGAGCTCCTCGCAAACGCTTCCTCCTCGGCTCACATCCGGTCGGGTAGCTTATTGACTACCTATCTAATTTCATGAGGTGCTAAAAAGGCAAGGCAGTACAACCCCCCCCCCCCCACCAACTGCTTTTTGGAAAGTGGACACCCCAAGGAGTTGCTGAGAGGCATTGAGCCCATTGGATTTTTATTTTATGTCACAAGTGATTGAAAAATGACAAAAAAATAGGTGCTAAAATGGCAAGGCAGTAACCCCCCCCCAACTGCTTTTTGGAAAGTTGAGCCCATTGGATTTTTATTTTATGTCACAAGTGATTGAAAAATGAAAAAAAAAAAAAAAAATATATATATATATATTTTATTTTTATTTTTTTTACACAGTTGTCACCGAAATGATATATTGCTCACACATGCCATGGGTATATGTGGAATTACACCCCAAAATACATTCTTCTGCTTCTCCTGAGTATGGGGATACCACATGTGAGACTTAGAGAGCCTAGTCACATACAGGACCTAGAAAACCAATCACTGCCTTCAGAATTTCAAATGGCGTAAACTGCTCATTTCACTTCCTCACTACCTATCACAGTTTCGGAGGCCCTGAAATGTCAAGATGGCATGACCCCTTTTTGGAAAGTAGACACCCCAAGCTATTTGAGAGGCATGTTGAGTCCATGGAATATTTTATGTTGTGCCACAAGTGTGTGGTAAAAAAATTGTCACCTTCCCAAAAGTTGTCATTTAAATGATATATTGCGCAAACGTGCCATGGGTATATGTAAAATTACACACCAAAATACATTCTGCTGCTTCTCCTGAGTATTGGGATACCACATGTGAGACTTTTTGGCAGTTTAGCTACATACAGGACCCCAAAAACCAATCACCGTCTCCAGGCTTTCTAAGGGCGTAAATTGTTAATTTCACTCCTCACTACCTATTAAATTCGGTGACCATGAAATGCCAAGATGGCATTGTTGAGTATTTTGCAGCTCTCATTTGTTTTGAAAATTGAAAAAAGTACACATGCTTTTTATTTTCCAAAACTCTGACAAATAGCGAAATCTGCAAAATACTCACCATGCCTCTCGGCAAATACAGTAGGTGACCGCGATATTGTGTCAATCTCGCCGCACTTCTCGGCGAGATTTGACACCTACGAGCCCCGTCGCAGGAGCCAGCGCCGAGATGGCTCACTCATCGGGAAAGGAAAACGTTGTTTTCCTCCCGCGATGAGTGACAGGCAGCGCTGACAGCTGTCTAGTATGAATCCTGAGGCGGGAACACCGCGCCAAATTTTAAATGAAAAAACCGGCGTGGGTTCCCCCCTCGGGGGCATACCAGGCCCTTAGGTCTGGCATGGATTGTAAGGGGAACCCCCTATGCCGAAAAATCGGCGTGGGGGTCCCCCCCAAATCCATACCAGACCCTTATCCGAGCACGCAGCCCGGCCGGCCAGGAAGGGGGTGGGGACGAGCGAGCGCCCCCCCCCCCTCCTGAGCCGTACCAGGCCGCACGCCCTCAACATGGGGGGGTGGGTGCCTTGGGGGAGGGGGGCGCCCTGCGGCCCCCCACCCCAAAGCACCTTGTCCCCATGTTGATGAGGACAAGGGCCTCTTCCCGACAACCCTGGCCGTTGGTTGTCGGGGTCTGCGGGCGGGGGGCTTATCGGAATCCGGGAACCCCCCCTTAATAAGGGGGCCCCCAGATCCCGGCCCCCCACCCTGTGTGAATGAGTTTGGGGTACATGGTACCCCTACCCATTCACCTAGGCAAAAGTGTCAATATAAAAAAAACACACTACACAGGTTTTAAGAATAATTTATTAGTCAGCTCCGGGGTCTTCTTCCGACTTCGGGGGGTCTCCTTCCGACTTCTCCCGGTGTTCGGCCTCTTCTCCCGGGCCCCGCCGCTATCTTCTTCCAGCTCTATTGCCAGCGAGGGGCCCGGTCTGCTGCCGCTGTCTTGTCGCCGCTGTCTCGCCGCCGCTGTCTCTCCGCTTCTTCTCTTCTTTTCTTCTTCCCCGATGTTGACACGATGCTCTCTCCGGCTGGAATGCTGTGTGCGAGCTGCGGAGCCATTTATATAGGCAGTAACCCCGCCCCCTTACGACGTCATGGTCCCAGCATGCGCAGGGACTCTGGGGCCACGCCCCCTTATGACGCCAGAGTCCCTGCGCATGCTGGGACCATGACGTCGTAAGGGGGCGGGGTTACCGCCTATATAAATGGCTCCGCAGCTCGCACACAGCATTCCAGCCGGAGAGAGCGTCGTGTCAACATCGGGGAAGAAGAAAAGAAGAGAAGAAGCGGAGAGACAGCGGCGGCGAGACAGCGGCGACAAGACAGCGGCAGCAGACCGGGCCCCTCGCTGGCAATAGAGCTGGAAGAAGATAGCGGCGGGGCCCGGGAGAAGAGGCCGAACACCGGGAGAAGTCGGAAGGAGACCCCCCGAAGTCGGAAGAAGACCCCGGAGCTGACTAATAAATTATTCTTAAAACCTGTGTAGTGTGTTTTTTTTATATTGACACTTTTGCCTAGGTGAATGGGTAGGGGTACCATGTACCCCAAACTCATTCACACAGGGTGGGGGGCCGGGATCTGGGGGCCCCCTTATTAAGGGGGGGCTCCCGGATTCCGATAAGCCCCCCGCCCGCAGACCCCGACAACCAACGGCCAGGGTTGTCGGGAAGAGGCCCTTGTCCTCATCAACATGGGGACAAGGTGCTTTGGGGTGGGGGGGCCGCAGGGCGCCCCCCTCCCCCAAGGCACCCACCCCCCCATGTTGAGGGCGTGCGGCCTGGTACGGCTCAGGAGGGGGGGGGGGCGCTCGCTCGTCCCCACCCCCCTTCCTGGCCGGCCGGGCTGCGTGCTCGGATAAGGGTCTGGTATGGATTTGGGGGGGACCCCCACGCCGATTTTTCGGCATAGGGGGTTCCCCTTACAATCCATGCCAGACCTAAGGGCCTGGTATGCCCCCGAGGGGGGAACCCACGCCGGTTTTTTCATTTAAAATTTGGCGCGGTGTTCCCGCCTCAGGATTCATACTAGACAGCTGTCAGCGCTGCCTGTCACTCATCGCGGGAGGAAAACAACGTTTTCCTTTCCCGATGAGCGAGCCAGCGCGACATTCACAGTACCCTGTCGCCGAGAACCCCGCCCCCTTACGACGTCATGGTCCCAGCATGCGCAGGGACTCTGGGGCCACGCCCCCTTATGACGCCAGAGTCCCTGCGCATGCTGGGACCATGACGTCGTAAGGGGGCGGGGTTACCGCCTATATAAATGGCTCCGCAGCTCGCACACAGCATTCCAGCCGGAGAGAGCGTCGTGTCAACATCGGGGAAGAAGAAAAGAAGAGAAGAAGCGGAGAGACAGCGGCGGCGAGACAGCGGCGACAAGACAGCGGCAGCAGACCGGGCCCCTCGCTGGCAATAGAGCTGGAAGAAGATAGCGGCGGGGCCCGGGAGAAGAGGCCGAACACCGGGAGAAGTCGGAAGGAGACCCCCCGAAGTCAGAAGAAGACCCCGGAGCTGACTAATAAATTATTCTTAAAACCTGTGTAGTGTGTTTTTTTTATATTGACACTTTTGCCTAGGTGAATGGGTAGGGGTACCATGTACCCCAAACTCATTCACACAGGGTGGGGGGCCGGGATCTGGGGGCCCCCTTATTAAGGGGGGGCTCCCGGATTCCGATAAGCCCCCCGCCCGCAGACCCCGACAACCAACGGCCAGGGTTGTCGGGAAGAGGCCCTTGTCCTCATCAACATGGGGACAAGGTGCTTTGGGGTGGGGGGGCCGCAGGGCGCCCCCCTCCCCCAAGGCACCCACCCCCCCATGTTGAGGGCGTGCGGCCTGGTACGGCTCAGGAGGGGGGGGGGCGCTCGCTCGTCCCCACCCCCCTTCCTGGCCGGCCGGGCTGCGTGCTCGGATAAGGGTCTGGTATGGATTTGGGGGGGACCCCCACGCCGATTTTTCGGCATAGGGGGTTCCCCTTACAATCCATGCCAGACCTAAGGGCCTGGTATGCCCCCGAGGGGGGAACCCACGCCGGTTTTTTCATTTAAAATTTGGCGCGGTGTTCCCGCCTCAGGATTCATACTAGACAGCTGTCAGCGCTGCCTGTCACTCATCGCGGGAGGAAAACAACGTTTTCCTTTCCCGATGAGCGAGCCAGCGCGACATTCACAGTACCCTGTCGCCGAGAACCAGCGCGATGGTATCGCGCTGGAAACACAATCTCGCGGTCAGGTACTGTAGCTTGGTGTCTACTTTCCGAAAAGGTCTATTGAACCACTACTCTAAAATGGAAATTTCCGTAATTTTCCTTTCCTGGTGCCTATCGATGGCAGTATATGCACAATCTATGCGTATGCTGCCATGAAGGCACCAGGAAATTAGCTTTTAGACAAATCGCACCATTTTTTGTTTTGCCGGGCCAATCAGCCTAGTTAAGCTGCAGCTGGGAAATCTATTCCATGAAAATTGTTTAGGAGGGAGTGTAAAATGCATTGCTTAGATTAAGCATGCATCTGCAAAACAAATAATTAACAAAACACATAAAACATAAAAATTTACTACAAATTTTATTGGTCAACAAAACAAGACTTGGAAAAGAGCAAGGAAAGCAAAAAATACATGTATGTTAATTTTAGACACTAACAGAATATGGTTTTGAGGTCTGACAATTTTGCAGAGGAAATTAACAGGAGTTAAAAAGGACAGGCGCCCACAAACGGACAGGGGGTCATTTACTATAGCGCTATGGCGCTAATTCGCGCAAATTGCCACGAATTAGCGCTAATTCGCGGCAATTTAGCGCGAATTAGCGCTAATAGCACTAATTCGCGCTAAAACGGTATTCACTATAGCGCTGGTGAGAAAATACTCCCAAAATCGAATTTACTATAGCTCCCTGAAACTAAATAGAGCCCAAACCCTTACTCTGCTAAAACCTAGAGAATTGCACATGGAAATAATGTTTAGAGCATGATATAATTGCCTAAATGGTACTGAAATATGCGGTATATTATTTAAAGATTATCTGCTTTTAAACTGTGTGAAAAAGTGATTTCTACACTGAAATATCTTTAAAAGTCTGAAAAGTGAAAAATTCCCCGTTTTGGACAACTAGGTGTCAACACAACTGAGCATGCTCAGACCTGAAAATAACTCTCATTTTAACTCAAGTGTCTTTTTTACCTGGAGGTATAGTAAATACCAAAATGAGAGCTAATTAGAGAGCATTTTTTGGGAGTTAAAATCTGCTCTAATTTAGTCCAAATGAAGTTTCAGTCATTGATTCTAATGGAACAATTCTAACTTTCACAAAAAAACCTTTTAATGTTGAGATGAAATGTATCTTTCTGTGAAATAAATTTTCCTTTGCAACATTGTTGCTTCTACTTAAAATATTTTGATTTTAAGAATGCTACAATGTGAAATGTTTTGATGTTTTGGTAAAATATATTTTTCTCTGTCACTCTCCATCTCACAACAATCTTTACCCCAAACTCACACAGGTGTCTTTACAATCCACAAACAATACCATTGCTGATGCAAATTTAAAATGAATCACAATTTTCTGTGCTTTTTATTATTTCCAAATATTCATAATTTGAGCCCAAAAAATGTGATATGTGTACCAACATCAGAAATCAAAATGTAATTCCCAAAAATTTGAGGGTAATATTCTACTCTCACCCACAAAAAAACACCAAATATCACAGAATAAATCAAGAAGAATAACTCTTGAGTAATGTAATTCCATCACCTGTATGTCCATAGAAATGCAGTATTTATGTGTATTTATGTGTAGGAGGGTCTCACATGTGGTAGCTCTGTGGCTTAGAGGTTAGAGCTTCTGCTTAGTATCTCTAAGGGTCTGGGTTCAAATCCCAACCATGTTACTTCATGTAGAGAAGTTGTCTCATCTCCCAGGTCTTATAACTATGTCTAATTGTAGTAGTTATGTGTAGGAGGGTTCCTCCACCATTGTAATTTCTTTCCAGATACACTATATAGCCAAAAGTATTGGGACGCCTGCCTTTACACACACATGAACTTTAATGGCAGCGCAGTCTTAGTCCTTAGGGTTAAAATTTGATTTGGCCCACCCTTTGCAGCTAGAACAGCTTCTGGGAAGGCTGTCCACAAGGTTTAGTCTGCCTATGGGAATGTTTGATCATTCTTCCAGAAGTCCATTTGTGAGGCCAGGCACTGATGTTGGATGAGAAGGCCTGGCTTGCAGTCTCTACTCTAATTCAGCCAAAGGGTGTTCTATCGGGTTGAGGCCAGTCAAGTTTCTCCACCCCAAACTTGCTCATCCATGTCTTTATGGACCTTGCTTTGTGTACTGGTGTGCAGTCATGTTGGAACAGGAAGGGGCTTTCCCCAAACTGTCCCCACAAAGTTGGGAGCATGAAATTGTCCAAAATGTCTTGGTATGCTGACACCTTAAGAGTTCCCTTATCTGAAACTAAGAGGCCAAGCCCAACCCCTGAAAAACAACCCCGCACCATAATCCCCCTCCACCAAATCATTTGGACCAGTGCACAAAGCAAGGTCCATAAAGACTTGGATGAGTGATTTTGGGGTGGAGGAACTTGACTGGCCTGCACAGAGTCCTGACCTCAACACGACAGAACACCTTGGGGATAAATTAGAGAGGAGACTGTAGGTCAGGCCTTCTCGTCCAACATCAGTGCCTGACCTCACAAATGCACTTGGAAGAATGGTCAAACATTCCCATAGACACACTCCTAAACCTTGTGGACAAGAAGAGTTGAAGCTGTTATAGCTGCAAAGGGTGGGCCAAATGAGTTTTGAACCTAATACTAATACTGGGATGCCATTACAGTTCATGTGCGTTTAAAGGCAGGCATCCCAATACTTAGGCCAATATATTGTATATTGCTTGTGACACTGAGCATGGCTATGGACTTAGGGCTGGTTCACACCACAGAAATGCAGAGAACATGTGTGGGGCTTCCTGGTGGCTAAGTGGGTAGCAGTTCTGTCTAGCAGCACCTGGGATGTTGGTTCAATTCCCCAACATGCTAATGCTTGTGTTGAAGTTTATATGTTCTCCCTGTGTGGGTTTCTCACCACAATCTAAAGACACACTGGCATTATATTTGTCTCCTGTCGAAATAGGTTCTAATGTAAGAAAGTTAATTTTGGACTTTATATTGGAAGCTCATTGCAGCCAGGGACTGATGTTAATGTTTATTAGCACTAATCATGCCCAGGGACTTGGACATTTCAAATTTTAGGGTTTACAATGCACGGGTACATATGCTTAGAAAACTGTTGCTTTGTTTATGTGGATGCAAATGGACTTTGATCTTTGGCCTGTAGTTGGAGATTTGATGCACATAGCCAAGGCTAACACAGTTGCAAATAGTATTATGTGTTCCTGCCCATCAGGTGCAATCACTTTAGACATACATAAAGAGACAGATTGAAAGATACTGGTGGGCGTGTACTTCTATTGGGTGTGTCAGTGTGCTAACAATACAACCTCTCTTATATAAAGGCCTGCAGTAGGGGGGTTTGTTTGGCCTGAGAAGGAATGAGATTGGGAGATTTGATGAAATTCTTGTGCATTTTTTCAATCAAAAGTGGGTTTATGTGGCCATGCTGTCAATGTTGTGCGTGTATTGTTCCTGTCTGATCATGCAAACATCGTTTGGAAGCATCTGCTGACCTACTATTTTTGACCTCGTTTAATCGTGTACACCGAAATGCAGCTTCCAGCAGAACATGGTAACCAATGTATGTATGTGTGGATTGTGGGCTGATGGTGGGTGTTTTGAATAAGTCTTTTGCAATATTATGTTGGAATGCTTTGTAAGAATGACTGTTAAGTATCTTTCTATAATCTTGCAGATAATAATGTGATGTGTTGCCCGTTATACACTGAAATTAAAGCTGTGTCTACTCTAAGGTTTTGTCTAATTTTAGATTGTAAGCTCCTATGAGCAGGGCCCTTAAAATTCCGTTGCTAAATGTAGCACCATATATCCTGTCCAAATTTTTTTGAAGCTAGTAAATGTAAATTTATTTTTTTTCTGCTGGTAAAATAAAAGTACATTGAGCTTTTGTTGTGGTGTGTGTGTGTGTGTGTGTGTGTGTGTGTGTGTGTGTGGTGTGTTTTTTTTTTTTTTTTTTCCCTTCTACTTTTCTTTCTCTTTAGTTTTTGTTGGTGGTGGTTTTGGGAAAGTGCAATATCTCTTTTATATTTTATTTCAATATGTATTTGTGCACCAAAAAACTAATCTCTTTGCCCTGGTTCACATGCTACTTTGAAATCGTGCTACTTCAAGTGAAGTAACGCAATTTCAAAGTAGCAAGGTCAGCGTGATTTCAGGTGGCTTCATACACAAATGTCTATTGACGTCGCACCTGAAATCGGCAAAAGTAGTGCAGGAACTACGTTAGCAAATTGATGCGTGCCACAAAAAAAAAATGTTGCATCAATTGGAACAGTGCCATTGCCAATAGTCATGAGATTCGATCTCTCAAATCGCATGACCAATCGCTCCAATGTAAACCTAGGCTTCTGCACAACTGCAAGTTATATATAAAGATTGCACCTTTATCATTAACAGCTGTGGAGAATTGCAGGTAATGAATTCAGCTGGTGGATAGGCAGTGTTTGAATGTGTCAGCTCTGGTTCACATTGGTGTGATTTGACATGTCAAATCTGTGGCAATTGCACTGTTCTAATTGGTGCGATTTGTATTGATATTGGTGCAGAAACCTGCACTGATGTCTCTGATGTTGCCCCCACAGTCGGGACTGACATGCAGGAATGAAATTGTGGGAGTTCAGCTGAACGCTTTCCTCCTGCTGTCAGTGTGAACCATGGCTCAAACTGGGCCTTTTGCCTTTGTAATTACCCTGCTGCTAACCCAGGGACACCATTTCTTATCAAACTCCCTTAAGTTCACCTTCAAATATATGTAGAAATACAGATTTGCATATCTGAAAATAAAAAATACTAATCATGGTTGAGATCAAATATTCGCAGCTGCAATCAAAAGCATGGTTTCACCTTCTGACCTGGAAATTAGTCATTGTATGCACCCGGAAGTTCCTGTGCTGGTCAGGATCTCCATCTAGGTCAGTGGTTCTCAACTCCAGTCCTCAGGACCCACCAACAGGCCAGGTTTGCAAGATAGCTGACATACATCACAGGTGATATCACTTGCTGCTCAGTGATTGCAGTATTCTAGTCTGCAACTCCCCAAGGTAATACTTAAAATCTGGCCTGTTGGTGGGTCCCGAGGACTGGAGTTGAGAACCACTGATCTAGGTGGACATGGCGAGGTCTCTTTAGGAGAGATGAGGTGCTGCTCATTGGCCCGGTAAGTGTAGGATATGTACTTGTACTTAATCAATGGATGTCATAGTTAGATTTGGTGTGAGTGGGGTTCATTGATTTGTTTGGCATCACCACACATTTGCTTCCATCCCATGTGCACACATCACTTCCTGCATTTGTTCTGCTGATGTAAATCAGTAAGGACTATGCCAGTATAAATGAGAGCTCCTTTTATTAAAATATGAGACTTGTTTCACAGCTGGGCGAATTTTCCAGCAAATTTGGACCTCTGAGTTGCATGACAAGTTGTACCCCATGATTCTCAATGACAACCATTCATATCTGTGCTACTTTAAGTCGCACCAACTTCAAAGTAGTCCCTGTACTACTTTGGTGTGACTTGAGGTATATCGGGTACAATATTACAGGCATTCCCAGAAGTTGGGGCCAAGTTGCAGCGGCAAAGTGGCAGCAAAATAGTGTGACTTTCAGGTCGCAGCAGTGTGAATGAGATTCAAGGATATCACCTTTGAATTTGGCCCTATTGTCACTTGTGCATCCTGAAGGTGTAGCAAATTCGTCCCTGCACTACCTTGGTTTGACTTTGATGCAATTTGAGGTCCATACACCACAAGATTACACAGGCATTTCTTCAAGTCATGACAAAGCTGTGCAATTTTAAGGTCGCACAAGTGCAAATGAGGCCTTATTCAAAGGTGTTATCAATTAATCGCATTAGGTTACTTTCACACTTGGGTGACTTTTCATGGAGCTTTGGACCTCAGAGTCACATGAAAAGTTGTCCCCCTTGATTTCCATGCATATTTATTAGAGCTGCACGATTAATCGCCATCGTGATTTTTTTTCCCCTTTACGATCTTGAAAAAAGAGTTTCACAATTCTTGCTATGCAAAGAACTCTCTCTGCTCTTCTGAAGCCACAGCCAAAAAAACAGGAAGTCTGCCAAGAATTAGAACATTCTTTATCAGTGAACTTAACTAGAAACCTTGTAACAATTTGTCAATTAAATAGAATTCTGTGTAAGTGAGGAAAGTTTAACTACTTAAACACTAAACATTTTTCTGACATTTGTTGGTTTCAGGTTAAAATCATTTTTTTTTTTGCTAGAAAATTACTTTAACATTATATATATATATATATATATATATATATATATATATATATATATATATATATATATATATATATATATATATATATATATATATATATATATATATTTTTTTAGTAGAGACCCTAATGGTGGTTGTTACAATATTTTATGTCACACTGTATTTGCGCCTTTCAAATGCAATTTTTTTTGGAAAAAAGTACTTTAATGAATTAAAAAAAAAAAAAAAAAAAGAAAAGTTAGCCCGATTTTTTTTTTGTGGGATAATGTGAAAGATTTTACGTCGCGAGAATCGTGATCTTTTTATTCTAAGCAAAAAAATTGTGATTCTCATTTTGGCCAGAACCGTGCAGCTCTAATATCTATGCAACTTCACCCATGTTCACATAGGTCTGAATTGACATGTCAAATTATAGGCCAAATCAGCGCCTATTGCTGTCAATGGAACTGTCCGAATTGGTGCGATGCCACAACGATTCCCAAAAGTAGTTCCTGCACTACTTTGGGCGACTTCAGGGGGCGATTTCTTACCTCCCAACTTTTTGAGATGGGTATAAGGGACACCTATTAGCAAAAGTAGGTAGGCATATAGGACACCTTCTTAAAGGAGAACAGTTGGGACCTATGTGATTTCACTAGACATATGTGCAGGAAAGTGCACTGATGTCTCTGAAATCGCTGACAAAGTCGGGCTGAGTCACACTTGTGCGACTTTGGACATCAGAGTCGTATGACAAGTCATACCCCATGATTTTTAATGTGTACCATTCATATCTGTGCGACTTCAAGTAACACTGACTTCAGCGTAGTCCCTGTACTACTTTGGTCTGACTTTGATGCGAGTTGAGGTCCATAGACCTCAAGTTTACACAGGCATTCCCTGGAATTGCAGCAAAATTGCTGATGCAAAATCATGGGAAAGTTGCATGTCTTTCCCTGCAACTCCTGTGTCCATAGACCTCAAGATTACATAGGCATTGCTTAAAGTCGCATTAAAATCTCGCAACTTTCAGGTTGCACAAGTGTGAAAGGTGCCTAAGTCACTGTGCTGAGTACTATTTTATACCTAGAATATAAAGTAGTGCCACCATCAAACACTAGTAAACATATGTTCTCAATATAATTGTGCTCAAATGGCTGAAAATCACACAGATGGTATCACCTACTGAAAGCTTGCATTGTACTCAGCAGCATATGCTGAAAAGAGGCAAATGCCTATTAGCCAATGCCACATCGGCACGAGCATGGTTGTTACTATAATATTAATGCCTGAAATGCAAAACATTATTGTATTGAATCAAACATTAGTAAATGTATTTTCTCTGTAGGTAAGTGCTCAGCTCTGTAGCATAGCGGTATACCCTGCTGCCCC
Organism: Aquarana catesbeiana; assembly: GCF_042186555.1. NCBI lineage: Eukaryota > Metazoa > Chordata > Amphibia > Anura > Ranidae > Aquarana > Aquarana catesbeiana. Next base: position 261,122,154 of record NC_133329.1, on the reverse strand, counting down.
CAAAAGTTCAAGCCATGAATTCAAATCCCACTGACAGCATCACCTCCTGGAAGTGTGCATTGTACTCAGAAGCATAATTCGGCAAAGCACATCAGCTTGCTTTATTCCATATTTTAACTCTTCAAATGCATGCAATGGTGTGTACTTATTCAATAATATGGTATGGAATTCCAAAATTCAAGGAAAAAAATGTCGTAGGGTCCCCCCAGTACATACCAGGCCCTTCGGTATGGACTTTAAGGGGAACCCCACACCAAAATGTAAAATAAATTTGATGTGGGGCCCCCAAAATCCATACCAGACCCTTACCTGAGCATGCAGCCTGGAGGTCAGGATAGGGGGGACGAGTGAGCACCCTCCCCTTCTGAACTTTACCAGGCCACATGCCCCAAAGCACCTTTTCCCCATGTTGATGGGGACAAGGGCCTCTTCCCGACAACACTGGTCGGTGGTTGTCGGTCTGCAGGCAGGGGGTTTATCAGAATCTGGAAGCCCCCTTTAACAAGGGGGCTCCCAGATCCTGCCCCCTATGTGAATAGGTATGGGGTACATTTTACCCCTACCCATTCACCAAAAAAAAGCAGTGAAATGTAAAAAAATTAATAGCCGGTTTTTGACAAGTCCTTTATTGTAGAATAGCTCCGAGCTGTCTTCTTCCCTGAGCCATCTTCTCCAGACGCTGTATCTCTCTCCTCCATCTTCTCCCCGAGCTGTATTCTCCCAGAGCCGTCTCTCCTGCCGCCGCCATCTGCTGTGTTCTTCCGCACCGCTGGTTACCCGCTAATAAAAAAAAGCTGCTCTTCTTCCATGGTGGTCTTCCTCCGCTGTGTTGTCACCCGCTGTGTGGCGTCTCTTACATGGTCATGGAGCGGACTCTCCGGGTGACAGTATCGGATGGCCACAGTAGACCGCCACAAGAAGAGCGGCTTTTTTTTTATTAGTGGGTAACCGGCTGCGCTGAAGAACACATCAGCGGGAGAAGACTGCGGCAGCAGGAGAGACAGCTCGGGGAGAAGAAACATCAAACACTAGTGAATGTATTTTCTATGTATGACTGTGCTACACCCAATAGGCTAGCGGTCAGCACTTCTACCTTGAACTCATGGGTTCAAATCCCACAGAGAGATACTAAAAGATTGAATTGGTGAAAAAAAAGCAAATGACTATTAGCCAATTAGCCAAAGCAGCATATGCTGAAAATAGGTGAATGCACTTCTACCTTGAAGAACTCATGGGTTCAAATCCCACAGAGAGATACTAAAAGATTGAATTGGTGAAAAAAAAGCAAATGACTATTAGCCAATTAGCCAAAGCAGCATATGCTGAAAATAGGTGAATGCCAATTAGCCAATGCACTTTACATTTGGCTGATTCTATTATATTAACTCTTCAAATGCATGCAATGATATGTAAGTATTCAATACTATTATGGTGTGAAATTCCAAACACCACACACTAATTAATGGGCAGATTACATTTTTTTGTTTGTTCATTTTAATTCGCTTGTGCACTGAAAAAATAAACACAGCTGGGGGATGGTAGGTTGGCTGGTATTCGAACTTGTACCATGAGTGCTGTGGAGACATCTGAGCAGACTACTAAGCCATTGTGTTAAGTATGAGACCTGCATAATAGTGTAGTATGATTAAAGAATGAATATAAATAATTACCGCTTTATAGTCACCTAAATTAAAAAATAAAAAACAACATACAACAAATAGATAACCTAAATGTTTAATACATGTAACTTTACAGAATAGCAGACATTACTATGTAATAATCATTCATAACTGCATTAGTTAGCAAAAGAAGGAAAAAACTAGGAATACTAATTGCAACATACATCAATAGATGCACACGAGGTAGAGCACATCTCACATAAAAATGTTTCTTTCACATACATGGATCATGATTACAGTGCAGTACTATATAACAACTTGGTAGGAATTGGCATTTGCATATACGCGGAAGCGCTAATTAGCGCCAGCTTAGAATTTACTAACACGTGTTTCTCACTAATAGCGCTAGTTTTTCATTCGCACATTCGCCTGTTGAAATTTTATTTGACTAAAATGGGAGCTATTATTTGCCATAGTGCCCAGTACTTCCTGGCGCTATAGTAAATGACCCCCATAGACTTTAACGGTGTTTGCATGCTCAAACAAACTTTTTTCCTGTTCACATGTTCTGGTGCGAACCGAACGGGGGGGGGGGTCTGCTCATCCCTACCTAGCAGTAAAAAGGGTCGCTGGTTCGTATTCCCAACCACACCACAAGACTACCTGCCTGGAGTTTGCATGTTCTCCCTGTGCCTGCGTGGGTTTCCTCCGGGTACTCCGGTTTCCTCCCACACTCCAAAGACATGCTGGTAGGTTAATTGGCTTCTGTCTAAATTGGCCCTAGTATATGAATGTGAGTTAGGGACCTTAGATTGTAAGCTCCTTGAGGGTAGGGGCCCATATTAGTGTATAATGTATATGTAAAGCACTGCGTAAATTGACGGCACTATAGAAGTACCTTAAAGCGGAGTTCCACACAAAAATGGAACTTCCACTTTTCGGAACCCTCCCCCCCTCCAGTGTCACATTTGGCACCTTTCAGGGGGGAGGGGGGTGCAGATACCTGTCTAAGACAGATATTTGCACCCACTTCCGGCATAGACTCCCATGGGAGTCTATGCCTCTTTCCGTCCCGACCGCGCTGTCTGCTGGGAACACACAGCTCCCAGGAGAGAGCGGCGACCACTAGGGACGCGCAGCGCAACTCGCGCATGTGCAGTAGGGAACCGGGAAGTGAAGCCGCAACGCTTCACTTCCTGATTCCCTCACCTAGAATGGCGGTGGCAGCTGCTGAGAACCGAGTGGGTTCTCGGCGTCCCCTGCCAACATCGCTGGACCCTGGGACAGGTAAGTGGCCATGTATTAAAAGTCAGCAGCTGCAGTATTTGTAGCTGCTGGCTTTTAATATTTTTTTTTTTTTGGTGGTGTGGGTGAACCCCCGCTTTAAATAAAAATAAGTCTTCACTAATATTATGGTGTGAATCTCCAAAACACCATACACTAGCTAACAAGCAGTTTACATTTGATAAACTTTATTGTATGGTATATAAACCATCAAACACTAGTAAAAGTATTTTGTATATATAATTGTGCTCAGCCCAATAGGCTAGCAGTTAGCACCTCTACCTTCAAACATTCAGGTATTGAAAGACTCATGGGTTCAAATCCCACAGAAGAATCCTAAAAGATTACTATTGGTGGAGAAAAGGAGAATTACTGTTAGCCAGTTAGCCAAAGCAGCATACAGTGAATGCTAAGTAGCCAATACACTTTAATGTGGTTGATATTATTGTATTAACTCTTCAAATGCTTGCAATGGTATGTAAGTATTCACTAATATTATGGTGTGAATCTCCGAACACCACACACTAGCTAACAAGCAGTTTACATTTGATAAACTTTATTGTATAGTATATAACACATCAAACACTAGTAAAAGTATTCTGTATGTATAATTGTGCTCAGCCCAATAGGCTAGCAGTTAGCACCTCTACCTTCAAACATTCAGGTATTGAAAGACTCATGGGTTCAAATCCCACAGAAAAATCCTAAAAGATTGCATTGGTGGGAAAAGGAGAATGCCAGTTAGCCAAAGCAACACAAATATACGTGTATATATATTTACTGAAAATAGGTGATTGCCAAGTAGCCAATGCAGTTTAATGTGAAAGTTTTTATTGTATTAACTCTTTAAATGCATGCAATGGTATGTAAGTATTCAATTATATTATGATGTGACATTCCAAACACCACACACTAGCTAAAGGGCAGTTTACATTTCTTTGTTTATTTTAATTCACTTGTGCACTGAAAACATAAACACAGCTGGTGGATGGTAGGTTGGCTGTTGTTTGAACTCATACCATGAGTGGTGTGGAGATATCCAAGCAGACCACTAAGCCATTGTGCTAAGTACAAGACCTGCATAATAGTGTAGTATTATTAAAGAATGAACATAAATAATTACTGCTTTATAGTCAACTAAATTAATAAATAATAAATCAAAAACATGAAAAAAAAACATACAACAAATAGGTAACCTAAATGATTAATACATATAACTTTACAGAATAGCAGACATTACTATGTAATAATCATTCAGAACTGCATTTCTTAGCAAAAGAAGGAAAAAAAAAAACTAGGAATACTAATTGCAATATAAATCAATAGATGCACGGGAACTAGAGCACATCTCTGATAAAAAATGTTTCTTTCACATACATGGATCATGGCTACAGTACAGTGCTATATAACAACTTGATAAGAATTGGCATTTGTATATACGTGGAAGCGCTAATTAGCGGCAATTTAGCATTTACAACCGTTTGTTCTCCACTTATATCGCTGATTTTCATGCGCAAATTCGCCGTTTTGTTTCCATTTGGCTAAAATGGGCTCTATTATTTGCCATAGTGCCCAGTACTTCCTGGAGTTATAGTAAATGACCCCCAGTCTCTTAAGGATTTAAACAGTCACAAAATCTTGAGGAAGATTTTGCAAAATAATGCAGCAGAGACAATTAAATCAAAGTGAAACCAACAACCTACAAGCGACACACATTGACAACATCAAAAATATTTCAGGGAAAAATATCCCACCCCCCCAAAAAAAATAAATACAAACAAAAATAAAAAATACTTGCTGTAAAACACATCTGTTTTGCAAAGACCTAAACAAAATACAAACAGAAATGACATGTGTTACAAACTATATAAGGACGCCCAAATGTACTCTATACACTCTTACTCTTGGACCTCTCCGCTGCCTTTAATACAGTTGATCACCCCCTCCCCCTCAAAAAACTAAATTTGCTTGGTATCCACGGCTGTGCTCTCCGTTAGTTCGAATCTTACCTATCTCACCGCACCTTCAGTGTCACTTACAACTTTACTTCCTCCTCTCCAACACCTCTTACTGTTGGGTTCCCCCAAGGTTCTGTCCTTTGACCTCTACTATTCTTGATCTACAAATCCTCCCTGGGTCAGCTGATAGCCCCCCATGGCTTCCACTACCATTTATATGCAGATGACACCCAAATCTATCTCTCTACCCCTCAGCTCACCCCATCAGTCTTCTCACACATCACTGATTTACTAACAGACATATCAGCCTGGATGTCACACCACTTCCTCAAACTGAATCTATCTAAAACTGAGCTCATAATATTTCCTCCCCCAAGTGCCCCTTCCCCTGACTTCTCTGTTAAGATCAATGGCACAACTATCAGTCTGTCCCCACACGCCAGGGTGCTAGGGGTAACCCTAGACTCTGAACTGTCCTTTTGAGCCCACATCCAATCCTTGTCCAAATCATGCCACCTCCGCAACATCTTTAGAATACTCCCCCTTTTAACCAATGACACTACCAAGCCTCTAATTCACTCCCTGGTCATCTCTCGCCTTGACTACTGCAGCTCACTCCTTATTGGACTACCTTTACATTCACTATCCCCCCTTCAGTCCATAATGAATGCTAGTGCAAGACTCATCCACCTTACCAACCGTTCAGTGTCCTCCACCCCTCCCTGCCAATCCCTGCACTAGCTTCCACTCACCCAATGAATGAAATTCAAAGTACTAACAATAATTTACAAAGCCGTCTACAACTCTGCCCCCAGCTACATCACTAACCTAGTCTCAAAATACCAACCAAGCCGCTCTCTTCGGTCCTCCCAAGACCTCCTGCTCTCTATCTCCTTTGTCACCTCCTCCTATGCTCGCCTACAGGATTTTTCCAGAGCTTTTTCCATACTTTGGAACTCCCTACCCCAATCTGTCTGACCGTCCCCTAATCTATTCATCTTTAGAAGATCCCTGAAAACCCTTCTCTTTAAAGAAGCTTATCCTGCTTCTAACTAATACACTGTTTTACTTTCTCCATCAGCTCATCCTCCACAGCTATTACCTTTTGTATCAATTGACCCTCCCTCCTAGATTGTAAGCTCTAGCGAGCAGGGCTCTCCGATTCCTCTTGTACCAAATTGAAATGTAACTGTAATGTCTGCCTTAATTTTGTTAAGCGCTGCGCAAACTGTTGCTGCTATATAAATCATGTATAATAATAATAATAATAATCCTACATACATACACACACACACACACACACACACACCTTTTTTCAGGGTAAGGTAAAGTTTGCTATCTGCAAGCTTTATATAACATAGGTTTGTGTGCTAATGAGGCAATTGAAAACACATGCACAGTCCATGAAACACACAAAATGCATGTTGACCCAGTGTAGAGACATTACTTCAAAGTGGGTACACCTGTAAGGATGTCCTTAAATTACTAACCCAAAAAACACACTCTCTGAGCATGCCCAGAAAAATCCAAGTGCTATTCACACACAAAAAGCACAAAAAAAACAAGCCCAGACCAACCCAAGTGCATTTCACGCACCAAAAGCCACACCAAAAAAAACAAAGTTCAGACCAACCCACATACATTTCACACACCAAAAACCAAAGTCTCTGAGCATGCCCAGACCAACCCGAATGCAGCTAGCACAAAATAAGCCACCCCCTGTCAAAAATTAAGCACATCATCTAGCATGCTACAAAATTACAGATGGGCCACACACCCCCCGTTCCGGGGAGCAAACAAACAGCCTAACATGGGCAAAAGTTATATAACAAATACCATTGCAGTTTATGGAAACTGGTAATCAGAATAAGGGACGTTGGTGCTGCTTATAATGAGTATTTAAATAACGTGTGTGTTAACCAACTGTGATGGTTTGAAAAAGACTAATATATAACATTATACATAAATGTGCTTGTCTGTTTGGGACGGCAAAAATAAATGTATATATCCCAAAAAGTATGACTGAGTATTTAAATCCTACTTCCAAATAAGTGTATAATGAAAAAAATCTATACACGTCATATATACATATTACCACAATGTGACTATTGCTAAATTACCAGGTGATATTGGTATATCAAGAAAACCTATGTAGTAATTTAGTACATAAGTATACTGTCTGTTTACAAACATATGTAAACACCCAAATCAAGTGAAAAAAAAAAAACTAAAGCAAGTATGCAACAGTGATAGTATTAAGTCCGTTAAAAAAAATAAAAATAGCAAAGAAATCTCTCAACGTCAAGTGTCCATATTCCCATAAAAGTGACTTGTACTGATTTCCACGTGATGCAACTTTATATCAACTTCTGTGCAGAAAAATTAAGTGCCTGATCGTGCTCCCCCTTAGGTAAATGCACTCACCAGAAGCCCCTACCCCTGCAGGGGGTAAAGAGCACGTAGCCAAATAGGTCTCCAATCCTGGTGTCCCCGGAATTGATATACACTCCTGCTCCATAGCATGATTTGTGTAATGAGGTATCCACATGAAATCGAAAATGGGCACCCATAGCGTGAATCCAATAACAACCAAATTTATTTATCACAAATAAAAAGCTTTCCATAAGCAGAAAGGGCTCCAATTGCCTAGATTTCATGAAAGCATACAGGCAAAGTTCCTGGGTCTGTGAAACGCACGCTGCCCAGACCCAGGAACTTTGCCTGTATGTTTTTATGAAATCGGGGCAATTGGACTCTTTTCTGCTTATGGAAAGCTTTTTATTCATGATAAATAAATTTGGTTTTTATCAGATTCACACTATGGGTGCCCATTTTTGATTTCATGTGGATACCTCATTACACAAACCATGCTATGGAGCAGGAGCGTATAACTGCGGCACAATAGCCATCCGTGTGAAAGGGGCCTACGGCCCCTTTCATACTGGGGCGTTTTTTCAGGCGCTATAGCGCTAAAAATAGCGCCTGAAAAACGCCCTAAAGAATTGGCTCTATTCACTCCAGTGTGAATCGGGCTTTCACACTGGAGTGGGGCGCTAGCAGGACAGTAAGGCTCGATTCACATCTATGCATGTTGCTTTTGTGTGCTTCTGCAGTGCTTTTTGCGGTGCTTGCCGCGTTTTTGGACCGGCGTTTTTACCGCAATTTGAGGTTTTTTTTCTTTTTTTTTTACACTGTATATAGCCATTTGCTAAGGAGGGGGCCAGGAAGCCAGCCGCTTCGTCCTTAACAACCGATGAGTCATCAGCTGACTTCCCGCTAAATGTAAAAAAAAAAAAAAGCCTGCTAAAAAAAAAAAAAAGCGTGGGTTCCCCCCCAGGTCCATACCAGGCCCTTGGGTCTAGTATGGATTCGGAGGGGCCCCCCATGCCAAAATTAAAAAAAAAAAATGGCGTGGGGGTCCCCCCAAAATCTATACCAGACCCTTATCCGAGCACACAGCCCGGCAAGTCAGGAAAGGGAGGGGACGAGCGAGTGCCCCCCCTCCTGAACTGTACCAGGCCGCATGCCCTCAACACGGGGGGATGGGTGCTTTGGGGCAGGGGGGGCTCTGCGTCCCCCCCACCCCAAAGCACCTTGCCCCCATGTGGATGGGGACAAGGGCCTCTTCCTGACACCCCTTGCCCGGTGGTTGTCGGGGTCTGCGGGCGGGGGGCTTATCGGAATCCAGTAGCCCCTTTTAATAAGGGGGCCCCCAGATCCCAGCCCCCCACCCTATGTGAATGAGTATGGGGTACATGGTACATGGGAAAAAAAGTAATGTAGTGTTAAAAATACAGTAGACAGTTTTTGACAAGTCTTTTATTATGCAGCTCTGGAGGTCTCTTCCGACTTCTCCACTCTCTTCTCCGTGCTCTCCCGGGTTCTTCTGCTCTTTTGCCTGCTCTTTTGATAGCTCTTGCCCAGTCTTCGTCGTCTTCTCCCCTCTTCTCTTCTTACGATGTTGACTCGTCGCTGTCTCCCGCTGTAATGCCGTGTGCGCAATGACTTATATAGGCATGGGACAGGGTCACTGGGTGATGTCATCCGGTGACCCCGCCCCCTTATGATGTAACAGCCCGGGGCATGATGGGTCTGTGACGTCACAAGGGGGCGTGGCATTCTGATGACGTAATCCGATTGCCACGCCCCCATTGTTATTTAAGAAATGCAGGACATCGGCGCCAACAGATCAGCGGGACGCAGCATCGAAGGAAGGTCGTCAGCAGGAGCGGAGAAAGAAGAACACCGGACAAGAAGACAGAAGAAGAGCAGAAGAAGAAGCAGGGGGAGAAGGAGAAGAGCGGAGGATGAAGATGCGGGAGAAGATGGAGGAAGAAGCGGAGAAGAAGATTTGTAATAAAAGACTTGTCAAAAACTGTCTACTGTATCACTACACTGTTAGGTAATTTGGACAGGGTAAAATCCCCAAATCCTCACTATATTCAATAGGTACGATGCCCGGCGGGTGTGGAGAGGCGACTCTTTGTACATCTTGCCGCATGTATGCGTTCCTTGATCATCCGATCGAGGGCGAATACTGCTGTGCAAAATGTAAGCACATTGTTTCCCTGGAAGCCCAGGTTCTGAATCTGGGGAAGCAACTGTCAGCACTTAGAAGTCCCTCCATACTAAAGGTGAGCCAGGAACGTACACGGCAGGTGTCGGCAGGGGCCAGCACAGAGGCGGGTGGAGACAAAGAGGTGCAGGCACTAGCAAAGAGTAGATGGGTGACAGTCAGGAGGGGTAGAGGGGGAAGTGCCAGAGAGGCCGATCCAGGACTGGAGCATCCCAATAAGTACGCTCCATTGAGTGACATTGGTGAAACCAGTCAGGGACCAGCACTGCTGGAGATGAGGGACTCTCCTAGCTGCCAGGGGAAGAACTCCTCCAGTGAGAGTAGGGGGGCAGCAAAGGGAAAGGAAAGACAGATTCTGGTGGTAGGGGACTCAATTCTTAGAAGGACAGAGAGGGCAATCTGTAACCAAGACCTGAAGCGCCGAACAGTATGTTGTCTACCGGGCGCTCGGGTTCGGCACATCACGGATCACATCACCCTTGTTAAAGGGGGGCTTCCAGATTCCGATAAGCCCCCCCGCCTGCAGACCCCGACAACCACCGGGCAAGGGGTGTCGGGAAGAGGCCCTTGTCCCCATCAACATGGGGGCAAGGTGCTTTGGGGTGGGGCACGCAGAGCCTCCCCTGCCCCAAAGCACCCATCCCCCCATGTTGAGGGCATGTGGCCTGGAATGGTTCAGGAGGGGGGGCGCTCGCTCGTCCCCTCCCTTTCCTGACCTGCCAGGCTGCGTGCTCGGATAAGGGTCTGGTATGGATTTTGGGGGGACCCCCATGCCATTTAAAAAAAAAAAAAATTGACATGGGGCTCCCCTCCGAATCCATACTAGACCAAAGGGCCTGGTATGGACCTGGGGGGGGGACCCCACGCTGTTTTTTTTTTTTTTTCACAATTTTTTTTTTAGCCGGCATTTTTTTTTTTTACATTGAGCGGGAAGTCAGCTGACAGCTGATGACTCATAGGTTGTTAAGGACGCGGCGGCCGGCTTCCCGGCACCCTTCTTAGCAACCAGTTATATACAGTTTAAAAAAAGGAAATAAAAAAAAAATGCAAATCGCGTTAAAAATGCATTACTTGCGTTTTGGATGCAGGTCCATTGAAATCTTTTACAAGCAAAACGCTGCATTTTGCGGGAAAAAAAGTCACCGACCCTTTCCAAAAACGCAGAGGCACAAAAATGCATTGATGTGAACATGTTCCATAGGAACCCATCTTAAAAAAGTCCCATGCATTTCTGCAAAATGCATAAAAAAATGCATTAGTGTGAATAGAGCCTAAGGCCCCTTTCACACTGGGGCAGGGGGCGTCTGCGGTAAAGCATTGCTATTTTTATCGCCGCTTTACTGACGTTTTAGCGGCGTTGTTCGGCTGCTAGCGGGGACACACACACACACACACACACACACACACACACACACACACACACACACACACACACACACACACCAAGCTTTATATAACATAGGTTTGTGTGCTAATGAGGCAATTGCAAACACATGGACAGTCCATGAAACACACAAAATGCAAGTTCACCCAATGTAGAGACTGAACTTCAAAGTGGGTACACCTGTTAAGGATGTCCTTAAATTACTAACCCAAAAAACACACTCTGAGCATGCCCAGAAACATCCAAGTGCTGTTCACACACAAAAAGCACCACCAAAAAAACCCAAAGTCCATGAGCATGCCCAGAACAACCCAAATGCAGCTAGCACAAAATAAGCCACCCACTGTCCAAAATTAAGCACATCACCCAGCATGCACCAAAATTACAGATGGGACAAAACACCCCCCAGTCCAGGGGGGCAACTAAAGAGCCTAACGTGCAAAATTTATACAACAAATACCATTGCAGTCTAAGGGAACTGACTTGGCAATTTTACTAGTCCCCACTTGGCTGGCTTATCTTCTAGTTATTGGCCTTAAAATGAGTATGGAGCCCAGGTCCCACCCTTAGGCTCCATTCACACTAATGTGTTTTTTGATGCATTTTGCAGAAATGCATGGGAATGTTTTAACATGGGTTCCTATGAAACATGTTCACATCAATGCATTTTTGTACCTCTGCGTTTTTGGAAAGGGTCAGGGACTTTTTTTCATGCAAAATGCAGCGTTTTGCATGTAATAGAATTCAATGGACCAGCATCAAAAACACAAGTACAGCGTTTTTGCAGTGTTTTTGACGCGTTTTGCATTTTTGGCGTTTTTTTTTTTTTGACTGTATACAGTATAAAAAAAAAATGTAAAAACACGCAAAACGCTGCAAAAATGCCACAAACGCTGTAAAAACGCTGCTAAAAAACGTGGCAGGCATCACAAAAAACACTGCAGAAACGCTCAAAAGCAACATGCATAGATGTGAATCGAGCCTAAGGGACATATATCAATGTCACCAATTGGACAACCCCAAAAATGAAACAAGGAGAAATGCCTTTAAATATGCCAAATTGCTTAAGGGACAGTTCACACCAATGCAATCCAGTGCATATTTTATGCATCAAAAATGCATGGAAATTCGGTTATATGGTGTGCAATGGCATAGTTCACACCAGTGCTTGCCGTTCCAGTGCGTCCCAGTTCCAGAAAAAAAAGTAGAACTAAGGGCGTTCCAGGTGCTTTTCTGCATGCACATTTTTTTATGCGTTCTAGTGCATTTTTCCCCCTCTTTTTTCTTAACCTTAAATAAGGACAAGTGTGTTGCAGTGCGTTTTTGGTGCATTTAGGTGCGTTCCAGTGCATTTTTTATGCATTTTACAGCGTTCCAGTACAGTTCAGTGCATAAAAAATGCAGCATGTTCTACTTTTTTTTTTGGGAACTGGAAACGCACTGAAACTGCAAGCACTGGTGTGAACTATGCCATTGAAAACCATATAACCTACTTTCCGTGCGTTTTTGATGCAGAAAAAAAACGCACTGGACTGCATGTGGTGTGAACTGGCCCTTAAGGAATAAAAGTTATTTAAAACTACTCGCGGTTATAATGAAATGTCGGTCCGGCAATACACATAAAAGCTCATTGATAAAAACAGCATTAAGAAAACAAACAAAATTCAGAAAAAAAAAAAATGCATGGGGTTCCTCCAAAATTCAATACCAGGCCCTTCAAGTCTGATATGGATATTAAGGGGAACCCCACACCAAAAAAAAAAAAAAGGACGTGGGGTCCCCCTAAAAATCCATACCAGGCCCTTCAGGTCCGGTATGGATTTTAAGGGGAACCCCGCGCCAAAATTTAAAAAAAAATGGCGTGGGGTCCCCCTAAAAATCCATACCAGACCCTTATCCGAGCACGCAACCTGGCAGGCCGCAGGAAAAGAGGGGGGACGAGAGAGGGCCCCCCCTCCTGAACCGTACCAGGCCACATGCCCTCAACATTAGGAGGGTGCTTTGGGGTAGCCCCCCAAAACACCTTGTCCCCATGTTGATGAGGACAAGGGCCTCATCCCCACAACCCTTGGCTGGTGGTTGTGGGGGTCTGCGGTCGGGGGGCTTATCGGAATCTGGAAGCCCCCTTTAACAAGGGGACCTCCAGATCCCGGCCCTCCCCCCTGTGTGAAATGGTCAAAAACTGTCTCTTGTTATTTTTAACATTTTTGACACTTTTTTGTGAAATAGTAGGCTTACCATTTCACACAATTTTGTTTGTTTTCTTAATGCTGTTTTTATCAATGAACATTTATGTGTATTGCCGGACCGACATTTCATTATAGCAAATGCTTTTACGTTGCCTGACATTTACTAAGATTTTGCCGGCGCAGTGAACCAAAGTATTTGAGCAAGCGCAAATGCCGTTTGAGCATGCGCAGTGCATAAATTCACCTCCCGCAGTTTAAATGTATTTGCCGGCACTTCCGGCTTGTTCAGAGAAAGTCACTTTCTCATTCTATTTTGGCCATATTTGTGACTTGGACAGTTAGTACTACACTTCCCCACATCACTCCCATATTATTGGCACTTCCAGCTTGTTTAAATTTGAATTTAAAGATGCCGTGCACCAGGTCTATAGTGGCGTACAGATCACCTCTTCCCATGCGCCGGGAAGAGAATAGTAAATGGGGGATCGCGCTGTGTTACCGGCACAAATGCTTTGTAAATACGAAAATGTAATTTGCGCATCGGCGTGCACCGCAAGTCATGGCGCAAATGCTTCGTAAATCAGCCCCTTGATGTTAATAAAAATATATATAGCAAAGAAATCTCTTAACTGACTTAATACGATCACTGTTGCACGCTTGCTTTAGTTTTTTTTTCACTTGATTTGGATGTTCACATAGGTTTGTAAACAGACAGTATACCTACGTACTTTACTACATAGGTTTTCTCGATATACCAATATCACCTGGTAATTAGCAATAGTCACATTGTGGTAATATGTATATCTGATGTGTATAGATTTTTTCATTATTATACACTTATTTGGAAGTAGGATTTAAATACTCAATCACACTTTTTGGGATATATACATTTATTTTTGCCGTCCCAAACAAACACATTTATGTATATTGTTATATATTAGTCTTTTTCAAATCATCACGGTTGGTTAACGCACATGTTATTTAAATACTCATTATAAGCAGTGCCAACATCCCTTATTCTGATTACCTATTCTTTGGACACCACTAGTGAAGCCTTTGTTCAGGAATGCTGCAGCTTTATTCATACTGTAACCTGGGGGACAGGTAGCAGGTACAAAAGCTTCCTGGCTTTCAGGCACAGATACCAGAACAAGTGAAGTAGTGACAAACAGTGAAGTGTTTAATGGTAATATTTACAAGTCTATAGAGGTGCTGTACAGTGTTCAGAAAAAAACAAACAGAACAAAATAGCCAAACAAATACCTAGCCATTTCTCGGCTCTAACTACACACTATGCAGGCCCTAACTACCAGGCTGAGCAAGCCTACCACTTGCCAGTTTCCACATAAACTGCTTAACAGCTTTTTACCAACCTTTTTGCTCTCACAGACCAGCGTTGTCTGTGTTTCCCAGGCAGAGAGCAAAGGCTGTCTGCTCAGGTGAGCTTAAATTAGCCTGGGGAAGAGGACCAAGACCCGAACTGGATCATGGATCAGAGATTACTGAATGTGTACGAGAGGAGCCTGGGAGACATATAAACCCCCGAAAAGGACTTTTCCTGGCTCTCTCTGGGACGCTCTGCTACATATCATCCCCCCTTGTTTCAACCTCAGGGTTGGAACACCTGTGGCCCAACAGGAGTGAACACGGGACAGGGCATCTACATTCCCCATCTCAACACTTGGCCTGTGTTTTACAGTGAAGGAGTAATCCTGTAGAGCCAAAAACCACCGGTTCACCCATCTATTAGTCTCCTTCTTTTGGGCCATCCATTTCAGGGGAGCATTATTAACTCAAATTGGCGTCCTAACAAATAGTACCTGAGCGCGTCCACGGCCCACTTTATGGCTAAACATTCCTTTTTAATCACTGCATACTTTTTCTCATGGTCATTGAGCTTTCTGCTTACGTACACCACAGGGTGTTGTTCCTCATTGTGTACCTGTGATAGTACTGTCCCGATACCAACATCAGACGCATCCGTCTGAACCAAAAAATCTTTGGAGAAATCGGGGGAGTACAGTACTGGCTGTGCACAAAGAGCCTTCTTCAGGACTTGGAAAGATTCCTCTGCTACTGAGGACCATTTCACCATTACAGACTCTTTCCCTTTTGTAAGGTGTGTCAGTAGGGCAGCTATAGTTGCAAAATTTGGGATAAACCTTCTATAATACCCCGCAATGCCAAGAAAGGCCCTGACCTGCTTCTTGTTTGCAGGACGTGGCCACTCTTGGATGGCCTCTATTTTACTCATTTGAGGTTTTATGACACCAGGGCCAATAGTGTAGCCCAAATACTTGGCTTCCTCTAGACCAATGGCACATTTTTTGGGATTTGCCGTAAAAGCTTCTGAAGTCGGGCCAGGTAAATTTCTCTCTATTCCTTATCAGGAACTCTCTAGCGTCCTGTTTTTGGGAATATGACAGGGTGTCTGGAATCGTGACCTCAGGGATCAGAGGGGGCTCAGTACCCTTAGGCATTACCAGGAGGGACCTCAGTTAATGCCAGTCTATCCTTCCAGGGCTTTAACAGGTTTATGTGGTAAATCTGTTCGGGCTTCCTTTTTCCTGGTTGATATACCTTGTAATTGACCTCCCCAACTCATTCAATTACTTCGAAGGGACCCTGCCCCAAGCCGGGAACTTGCTCTCAACAGTGGGAACTAAGACCAGGACCCTGTCACCAGGTGAGAAAACACGGAGTTGGGCCCCCCTGTTGTATATCCTCTGTTGGGCTGCATGGGCCAGCAGTAAGTGTTCTTTTACCATTGGCATGCTTGCTGCAATCCTGTCTTGCATTTGAGCGATATGCTCAATGACACTTTTATGGGGTGTCTGCTCCCCCTCTCAAGTTTCTTTGGCTATGTCTAATAGTCCCTGAGGGTGTCTCCCATAAAGCAACTCAAATGTAGAGGACTGGGGAACCTCCTTGATGGAAAACATCAAGTATGGTATCAGGAAGTCCCAGTTTTTCCCATCCTTGTCAACAACCTTTTTTAACATGCTCTTTAATGTCTCATTGAAGCGTTCCACCAAGCCATCCGTTTGAGGATGGTACACCGAGGTTCGCAACTGCGTCACCTTAAATAACTTGCACAGCATAGTTATTCGTGACATAAATGGGGTGCCCTGGTCTGTAAGGACCTCTTTAGGGATGCCAACACGACTGAACACCATAAACAGCTCTTTGGCAATGTTTTTAGCAGACGCGGTGTGGACCCACAAGGTCCATGGCAATCCTCACAAAGAGCACTTCAATAATGGTAAAGGGCACTAAAGGACTTCGGAAGTGGGGTAGTGGGGCTGACATCTGACACACAGGACAGGATTGACAATAATTCTCAATATCTTTCTGTATCCCGGGCCAGTAAAACCTGTGCAACACCCTTTCAGTAGTTTTCTCAACCCCTAAATGGCCTCCTAGCAAGTGCCCATGGGCAAGTTCCAACACCACCCGTCTGTATGGCTTAGGGACCACCAACTGTTCAACCACTTCATCATTCTTTGTACATACACGATACAGTAAATCCTCATTGCTGCTGGAATAAGGAAAACAGGGCCTGTCCCCTGGTTCGACAGGTACATCATTAATCATGGTTACATTTTCCCAAGCCCTGGCAAGGGTTGGGTCTTTTCTCTGCTCGGTACCAAAATTTTCCTTGTGCACATTAAGATCAGCAAACTCCAACGTAGGCTCAGATTCAGCAGACGGCTGTCCAGCTCCACTGGTTGTGGGGACTTCCTCAGGCTCCTCCAGCTCTCCTGCCATAACTGAGAAAGGAAAACCCGGGGAGCCCTGAGAGGAGTCCCCTGAACCCACATTGTCAATAGTGGCCAGGAGTTCTGGCTCTGCCACTGAGTCAGCTACTGCGACCGGGTCGGGACGATCCCACAGTTCCCAAAACTTAGGGAAGTCCCTACCAACGATGGCCTCGTGCACCAAGTGGGGCACAAGTCCGACCAGATGGGTCACTGTACCTAAGCCAGTTGTAAACTGAACAGGGGCTATAGGATACTCGTGGGTATCCCCATGTACACAGATCACAGCAACTTTTTTAGCATAAATTCACAATTTCAACCATCTCAGCTGTAACCAAAGTCACTAGACTTCCAGAGTCCAGCAAGGCCATAATAGGCATATTATTAACAGTCATTTGGCACATGTGTTTTCCCATATTTGGTGCTGCAGTGCATGAAACAGCCACAAACATAGACTGCCTTCTAATAGATAGAGCACACTACATTGGTCCATCTGTCAATGGACAGTTTGCTGCAACATGTCAAAGTTCTTGGCAACGAAAACACCTGACTTTTCCCCAGTTTGGTTTTCTGACGGGCAGTGGCTTCCTTGTTTGGGATGCCAAACTTCAGTCCTGGCACCAAAAATCCTCCCCCCTATTTCCTTGCCATGCTTACCACCCACTTCCCCTGGAACAGTCTTACCGGTTGCCTGGGGAGACCGTGGCTTTGGGTGGAAAGTCCGTGCGGCTGTAGGGGTGGTGATCAAGCTCTCTGCAGGAAAGTCTCATTGACTCACCCACTTCTGCAGGGGAATTGGTAGTGACCTTAGGAACCAGTCCATGACCACACGCTACACTATTTGTGGCCCAGACAGGGACTCCGGCTGTAGCCATTTCCTCACCAGGTGAATTAGGTCGAACATCTGCGATCTTGGGGGCCTCTTGTCATGGAAGAACCAGCTGTGGACCCGATGTGCTCGAACTGCCAAGGTGACACCAAGTCGCGCCAGGATTTCCCACTTGAACTTTTCATAGTCTCCCACTTCTGCTGACTCCAAATCCATAGTACTCCAACTCAATAGTAGGCCTTCTACGATTCTACAGACAGCAAGGGGGCGACCAGTCCTGCCCACTGGGTTTTAGGCCAACCTTCCCTCTCAGCGGTCCATTCAAACGTTAGCAGAAAGGCCTCTGGATCATCATCTGCAGTCATCTTTGAAAGAAAGCGACCCACATGGATGGCTGAGGGCTTGTCTCCAGCATCATCAACTTTAGCAGATGATCACTGTGCTAGCGTCCCCACAACCTCAGTCAAGGTTTTCCTACCCGCTTTTGCATCAGTGGCTAGCTGTTCAAACAGCCTCTGCGATTGCTCCTGTACAGCACCATCGGTTGGCAAAGCGCCTTGGTTTGCTCCTGTGCGATAGCGTTGGCTTGCTTTAGTGCAGCATTTGCTTGCTGCTGTGCAGCGTTGGATAACACCAATTGTTTTAGGATTTCCTCCATGTTTAGTCACTCTGGGTACTGGCCTTTTAAGTAGTAACTTACTACAGCTGGTCGCAGCCTCCACCATATGTAACCTGGGGGACAGGTAGCAGGTACAAAAGCTTCCTGGGAAAAGCAGGCTTTCAGGCACAGATACCAGAACAAGTGAAGTAGCGACAAACAGTGAAGTGTTTAATGGTGATGTAAATATCATATCATATAAATATCATATCATATCAAAAGTCTATAGAGGTGCTGTACAGTGTTCAGAAAAAAAACAAACAGAGCAAAATAGCCAAACAGAAACCTCGGCTCTAACTACACACTATGCAGGCCCTAACTACCAGGCTGAGCAAGCCTACCGCTTGTCAGTTTCCACATAAACTGCTTAACAGCTTTTTACCAACCTTTTTGCTCTCACAGACCAGCGTTGTCTGTGTTTCCCAGGCAGAGAGCAAAGGCTGTCTGCTCAGGTGAGCTTAAATTAGCCTGGGAAAGAGGACCAAGACCTGAACTGGATCATGGATCAGAGATTCCTGAATGTGTACGAGAGGAGCCTGGGAGACGTATAAACCCCGAACAGGACTTTTCCTGGCTCTATCTGGGACGCTCTGGTACAATACCTAAGAGTGGAATTTTAAGTTTAATATAAGTCTATGGGAACTAACCTTATATTCTAGTTATTGGCCTTAAAATGGGTATGGGGAACAAGGTCCCACCCTGAAGGACATATATCAGTGTCACCAATTTTGACAACCCCTAAAACTAAACGGGGGGGGGGGCTTATTCTGTCTGTAAAGTGGTGCATCTGTAGCATGCATCCAAAATGCTGTTTCAAAGATGTACGGCTTTAAGAAAACTTACAAATCTACATTGCAACTGCAAGATTTTAACCAAAAAAAAAAAAAAAATGGCCTGCCCCCCCATACATATAAGGCCACTTGGGTCTGTTAAGGCTCAAAATAAGAACCCCCCACATGAAAAATACCACCCCAGACTAAAAAAAGATTGTGTCCCTCCCAAACACTAAGGAACCCCTAGCCAAACACACAGCAAGCCACCCCATGAAAGGCAGGTGGATGCTTGGGGGCAGGAGGGGCCCGGGCACCCCCAAAGTTAACCACCTTGTTCCAATATTCAGGGGGACAAGGGCCTCTTCCACACAACCCTAGGCTGGGGTTGTGGGAGGCTGCAGACAGGGGCTTTATGGAATGTGGAAAGCCCCTTTAAACTAGTGGGTACAATGTGCCTTGCGGTTGGTATTGGGCTGAGCCCAACATGCCCCAAAGGCAGACAGCTATGTTGCGTGCATGTGGCCTTGTGTGGTTCAGGAGGGGGTTGGGCGCTTGCTCTTCTTGCCTGTTTCCTGTCTGGTCCTGTTTTATGCTATGGAAAAGGATGTGGTTTGATTGGTGAAGGCAGCTCACGGCCTTTTGAGAATGGAGTGGAGTGTGGAGTTCCCCTTTAAAAGCAAAAGCTAGCCCAAGGAAATCAAAGGGATTAGAGGGGGGGGACAAGAGCATTGGAGAGTGGAGTGGAGTGTGGAGTTCCCTTTTAAAAGCAAAAGCTAGCCCAAGGAAATCAAATGAATTAGAGGGGGAGACAAGAGCATTGGAGAATGGAGTGGAATTCCCCTTTAAAAGCAAAAGCTAGCCCAAGGAAATCAAGGAGATTAGAGGGGGGAGACAAGAACATTGGAGAATGGAGTGGAGTGTGGAGTTCCCATTTAAAAGCAAAATCTAGCCCAAGAAAATCAAAGGGATTAGAGGGGGGAGACAAAAGCATTAGGAGAATGGAGTGAAGTGTGGAGTTCCCCTTTAAAAGCAAAAGCTAGCCAAAGGAAATTATATGCATTAGAGGGGGGAGCTCATGCCCTTTTAGGCCTTAAAAAAGGAGCTAGAGGAGCAAGAGTCTTTTTACATGTTGGCAACTTAACATGCTCAAACGACCTGTGTGCAAATCTTCTAAAAAAATTACATAAAGGTAAACCAGCTTTAAAAAAAATTAGTCGTGAGTTACATATTTCCACAAAGATTAGAGGTGCGCCCTTTCAACGCATGCAACTGCATGTACGTTGCTTAACATTTACTAAGATTTTGGGCACGCAGTAAAAAAACTCATGTGAACGGGTGCAAAAGCCGCTTGCGCATACGCAATGCTTACATGGATCTCACACAGATCTAAACGTACTTGCAGGCACAGTAGGTTATCTCTGAATAAGTTACTTTCTCATTCTATTTTGGACATGTCTGTTACTTGGGCAGTTGTTACTAAACTTCCTCACATCACCCCATAATATTGGCACCTACATCTTATGTTAACATTAAATTGGAGATACCGTGTGCCATGTCCATAGAGGCATACAGACTGCATTCACCCGTGTGCCAAGACCGCAATAGTAAATGGTGGATTCAAGCTCTGTTACCTACGCACCATTTCGTAAATATGGAAATGTGCATTGCGCCTCGTTGTGCGCCTCTACTGACGGCGCACTGCTTTAGTAAATCAACCCCAGTCTACTCTGATAATCAGGGCACTGATCATCATTGCATTCTCACCAGCACACATCAGTGAGGAACAATTACTTATTTGCAAAAATGTTATAACGGAAACCAAGAAAAACTTTTTCTAAATTTTCAGTCCTTTTTTTTCTTCGTTTGTCTAGAAAAAAATTAAAAAATCCAGTGGTGATTAACCACTTAAAGGCCAGCCACCGCAGTCATACTGCGGCAGGTTGGCTCTCCTTGGCGAATCGTCTTCATTGTACATCGGCCTCTCTAAGAGCTCTAGGGGGGCGCGGGTGTGCGCCGCCGGAGCCAATGTGCCTAGCCGACGGGCGCAATTTCCGACAGACACCCGTGATTGCTCCTGAGAGAGACAGGACGGGGAGGGGATCTGTCAATGTAAACAGACAGATCTTCGTTCTGTCAGGGGAGGAGAGAGAGATCTGCTGTCCCTAGTGATCAGTAACAGCGATCTGTCGCCTCCTCCAGTCACTACACTCCCCCCCACAGTTAGAAACACCTCCCTAGGGTACACTTAACCCCTTGATCGCCCCTAGTGTTAACTCCTCCCCTGCCAGTGAAATTTATACAGTAATCAGTGGCTATTTTTAGCACTGACTGCTGTCACTGGTCTCAAATAAGTGTCAAAAGTGTCCAATCTGTCCGCCGCAATGTCGCAGTCCCACTAAAAATCGTTGATCACCGCCATTACTAGTAAAAAAAAATTATAATAAAAATGCCATAAATCTATCCCCTATTTTGTAGACGCTATAATTTTTGTGCAAACCAATCAATATACGCTTATTGCGATTTTTTTTTTTTACCAAAAATATGTGGAAGAATACATATCGGCCTTAAGCTGATGAAGAAATTCATGCTTTATTATTTTTTTTTTTTGGGGGGGGGGGATATCTATTATAGCAAAAAAGTAAAAAAATAGTTTTTTATTTTCAAAATTGTCGGTCTTTTTGTTTATAGCGAAAAAAAAACCACGCAGGTGATCAAATATCACCAAAGGAAAGCTCTATTTGTGGGAAAAAAAGGACATACATTTTGTTTGGGTACATCGTTGCACGACTGCGCAATTGTCTGTTAAAGCGATGCAGTGCCTTATCGCAAAAAATGGCCTGGTCATTAAGGGGGCAAATCCTTTAGGTCCTTAAGTGGTTAAATACCACCAAAGTAACAAACAAATAAGAGAGCAGCGTCATCTAAGTGCAGCGTGATAAAAACATTTTAATATAGGACAGACGATTTTAAACTCACAAGATTGTAGAGATTACAGCGCATGTGAAATGGTATAGGAAGTTCATCCACTCCTGGGGAAAGGGGGGTCAGCTCGCAAGTGGAGAGGCAGCTAATGTTCCCGGCTGTGCTGGTGGCTCCCAACGCGTTCTAGTTTGCAGATTCCGCTCAGGGGCGGCTATACACGTCACTTCCGGATGGTGAGAGAGTGGGGAGGAGCACGCGCTTGGAGCATGCATGCTCCTTCATCAGGCATCCTCCTCCCCACTCTCTCACCATCCAGAAGTGATGTGTCCAGCTGCCCCTGAAACGAATCTGAGAACCAGGAAGCGTTGGGAGCCACCAGCGCAGCCGGGAACATCAGCTGCCTCTCCACCTGCGAGCCGACTGCCTTCCCCCAGGAGGAATGCGCTGAAATCTCTACAATCTTGTGAGTTTAAAATCGTTTGACCTATATTAAAATGTTTTAATCACACTGCACTTAAATAGCGCTGCTCTCTTTTTTATTTCTTACTGTCTTCAGAGCCCCTTCTAGCTTGTTATGAGCCGGCAGCCATCCAGAGTCAGCCCATCTGTGACCATCTACACACCTCTTGCTGCATTTGAACTCTCATGCATGAACTCCCCACTATAGAGAGTAGATTAATCGCCCATTTCTCTCTATTTGAGCTGACAGAGCACACGTGTATACAAAATATTTAATGTATTTAATTTGCACTTGCCTTTAGAATCACTTCCTTCTCCTGCCCAGGATTACATGTCCATGATTCATTGCACCTTTCACGTTCACAAGGTAACAGGCATTTAGTGACATGTATGTATGCTGTATCTGTGTAGCTGTATGTGTGCTGCACTGTGTATACTGACCTGTTAACAAATAATGCATTCTGTATGAAGGCCAACTATGTGAACTATTTTCATTATCGATTATGTTGATTAGTGGTTTCAGCCTCAAGAACAGATAAAATGTGCAGACAAAGTGAACACATGGCATCTGTGGACATCCAAGACATCTAGCCGCATGTTACCATTTATCCACCTTGTCTGCAATTTCTGCACTTTGCAGTGACAGACAACCTAAGTTTGTTGCCTTTTGGCCTATCCTCTACTCCCAGGGTGTTTACAAAGGTTTTAACACAAAGGCTAGCTCTTCTCGGAACTCAGGGCATCCAGATGGTAAGCTATCTAGATGACCAACTCCTGAAAGATTCATCTCCTCTACAACGCTCAGTAAATATCCAAAAGACAATTCAGCTGCTTTAAGCCTTGGGCTGGGCAAGCAATAGCTCTGCTCTCAAGCCTTCCCTGCCCTCAGAATACTTTTGCTTGCAATGAATCCAGGATAAACCACAAAGTCTTTCTTCCAAAAAACAAAACTCTTTTTCTAAGAGCTCATTCTCGACAAAGGTGATCCAAGAGTGAATCTCAAAGTGAGATTTGCTATGAGAGTTCTGGTTTCAATGATTGTCTCTTTTAAGGAAGTTCCTTTTTATCCCATTCCACTCAAGAACATAGTAGGTGAGGTTGAAAAAAAGACACAAGTCCATCACATGTTGACACGGAAACAGCAGGCTCTTTCCTTGGACTGACTCATGCTACTATCCAACCAAACAAAAAAGTTCCCCAGCCTGGTGGATCAGCACTTCAACTCTAATGCCCCGTACACACGGTCGGATTTTCCGACGGAAAATGTGTGATAGGACCTTGATGTCGGAAATTCCGACCGTGTGTAGGCTCCATCACACATTTTCCATTGGATTTTCCGACACACAAAGTTTGAGAGCAGGATATAAAATTTTCCGACAACAAAATCCGTTGTCGGAAATTCCGATCGTGTGTACACAAATCCGACGGACAAAGTGCCATGCATGCTCAGAATAAATAAAGAGATGAAAGCTATTGGCCACTGCCCCGTTTATAGTCCCGACGTACGTGTTTTACGTCACCGCGTTTAGAACGATCGTATTTTCCAACAACTTTGTGTGACCGTGTGTATGCAAGACAAGTTTGAGCCAACATCCGTCGGAAAAAATCCTAGGATTTTGTTGTCGGAATGTCCGATCAATGTCCGACCGTGTGTACGGGGCATAACAATGGGAAAATCTTTTTTTCCTTAAAATTGGAAAGTTTTTCCAAAAGATGCCAGCTTGTCAGGCAGGAGGGGGTATTCCAATATTTGACAGTTCAGGGAACATGCTCAAGAGAGGAAAATAAACTCCCAATGGAGCTCAGAGCAATCAGTTTGTTTGATCACTGGACCCCTCTTCTAAAGGAACACCCGATTTGAGTGCAGTCAGACAATGCCACGACAGTGGTATACAATCACCAAGGGGGCATAAGCCAGCCTACTTGAGAGAAGTAAACCAGATTCTTTCATTGACAGAAACTCACTGTCCAGTGAATTCTGTGGTCCACATCCAAGCAGTGGACAATGGCAGGCGGATTATCACAGTTGCCACCGCTTGGACCAAGGGGAATAGTCTCTTAGTCCAGATGTGATGAATCTGATATACCAAAAATGGGGCACTGCAGATGTGAACATCCTAGCCTGTAGCTATAACAAGATACCGGTTGCCAGAACCAGGGTTCCTCTAGCACCTGGTCTCAGTTCAGACTAATTTATGCCTTACCTCCATTGCGGATTCTGCCTCGCCTGCTTCACAAAATAGAGCAAGAGAAGAAACCGGTGATTCTACTGGCTCCAAACTGGGTCAGAAGAACCTGCTACTCAGAGTTCTGTCAGACTATCTCTGGCCTCTTTGCAACAGGCCAGATCTCCTATCCTAAAGTCCTCTATTCCACCCTGCTTCACAGTCTCTGGCTTTAACGACATGGCGTTTGAAAACCAGGTGTTAAGGGATAGCAAGCAAGGCCAATTCCAGGAAGATTTGTTATTGCATCTGGAAATCCTACTTTGCCTGGTGTGAGAAGTCAATTCAGTGCAGAGATTGCCCTGTTCCTCACATTTTATCCTTGATCAGAAGCTGTCTCCTAGCATCTTTAAAAGGATGCCTTATCCATCCTTTTCCAAAGGCCTTTAGCTTCGCACTCTCTTGTGAAAACCTTTATTCAAGGTGTTTTTCATGTTATTCCCTCTACGTAGCACTGTGCTTCTCTGGGACCTTTGTTTGGTTCTTTCTGATCTGCAGAAACCACCCTTTGAACCCTTCAGGCATATTTCCATAGAGATTCTTGTTAATTTTTATTTATTAAAGCTCAATAAAATACAATGACAAGTTCAAAGGCAGTACATGAAATTAACATGTCAGTATAATAAGAGGTTATAGCTCCACTATATAATTAGAAAAACACAACTTATTATAGGATTAGTAGTGTAGAAGATAGTTCTGTTAAAGTAGTCGAAAGGGGTTAAGACCAATCACGAATAATAAGAACACAGCAAAGCTACAGACTAATGATAACTTACTTTTATAAAGAGTGCTTGTCTAGAAAAAGAATGAAAGGAAATTATCGCTATTATGCAAATAAAAACATACAGGGGCTTATGTCAATAGTGTTGTAAAATTAATAAGAGTAACATAAGGGTATTGCCCTTTGAACCTGAAGAAAAGAAAGAAAGGAAAGAGGAAAAGGGTACATAAAGGGTAGAAGAGAGCATAAGATAGGAAGGGAAGCAAAAGAAGAATAAGCAAAAGAGAAAAAAGAGGAGAGGAGGAATCCCTGGGGTAAAGTGTGGTATTAATTATATGATGTGAAGTGAGAAAATCTATAAGTAGGTAAAATTGCCAAGGCATCAACAAAGATTCATCAAAATGGGGATGCAAATAGGGAGTCATCCAAGGGGGACACGTCACTTATTTTGTCTTGAATTGTAGCCTCTATTTTGGCATGAATCATATCTTGATTTATTCTATCTTTGGTTTCAGTTAATACTAGATTTGGTGATTTCCAGGCTTTAGAGATAGTTTGTTGCGCAGCTGTAGTGACCTGTAGTAAAAGTTTAAATTGGTTAGAGGAAAGAATCATTGGTTTTAAATTTAAAATGCTATCAAGGGATTAGGAGGAATAGACACTACAAATAAGGTTGAAAGCAGACAGTTCTACCAGGTATGAAAGTATGAACCTATGAACCTTCTGGAACGAATTATGCTCGTAATCCAAGGTACCACTGTACCAACATGTGAGCACTTTATAATTAGTGTCTAATGCAGTTATATTCTGTGAAGAGTATTTTGTAGTATTCTAAATCCTGTCTCATTCAGTTATTTCCAACGAAAGTCCAAGATCAGACTCCCATTTAGCTACATACAAGGGTGGATCAGAATTAGGTTTAATAATGAGTTGGGCATAGAGAGACAAAACAAGTCCTTTTGTATGGGGGTCCTGTATGCAGATACTTTCAAACCGTGACAGTTTATCGAGTATAATTTTTCCTTGAATAAAGGGCATGAAATTTTTTTTTATCTGTAGATATCGAAAAAGTTCTGAGGTTGGGAATCCATATATTTTACATAGATGATGGAACGATGTAAAGGAATTAAAAGATATAAGATCACATAGTCTGGTTAATTTAGAGGTGGTCTGTGTTTTAAATGAATTAGGAAAAGTCCAGGCGAGATAAAAGAGGATTTTTAAAAAATGATAAGAGTGGGGTTGATATTGTAGGCCATGTACTGATTTATATTAGTCCCAAATAGAAAGAGAATGCTAAGCTGGATTAGTGAGCCTTTTGCGGTCTGAGGATCGCAGCCATAATAGATTAGATATAGACAATGGATCACAATCTATAGACTCCAGGGATACCCAAAGTGGGAAATCAGTGGTAGCGTGATATTTGGGAATTTGTGCTAGATGGGCTGCATGATAATAGGTAGATATATTAGAAAATCGAGACCCACTTTACTTTTTGGATGATGGAGGGTATAAGCAGGTAAATGTGGTTCTAAAGAACCCCAAACAAAATTAGTTATTTTACGTTGCAAGATTCTTAAAAAATATGCTGGAACTGGAATAGGCAGAACTCAAAAAAAATAAAGGATTTTAGGTAAAATAGTCATTTTAATTATGCTGATTTTACCTATCCAAGATATGGGGAGAGAAGACCATTGTGTTAATAGAGTAATAATTTGGCGTAAAATAGGTGGGAAATTGGCTATAAAGAATTCAGAGAGGTTGGGTGTTAGAGTGACTCCTAAATATGGGAGATGAGAAGTGGACCATGGGAAAGGGAGAGATATTTGTGCTTGTTGCACTTCTGAAGGGGATAAAGAGATATTTAGCGCCGTCGTTTTTGGGGGTTAATGGTTAGGTCAGAAATGTGAGCAAAATTATCAATTTTCCGAATAAGGTTAGGGGCAGAGATATGTGGGGAGGACATAAATATTAAACAGTCATCAGCAAAAAGACAGATTTTATGCTGATATCCAGCTAATTCTAGCCCTTTAATTGAAGAGTCAGAATGAATTTATTGGGCAAGGTGTTCTATGAGTAGGGCAAATAAAAGTGGAGAAAGTGAGCAACCTTGACGAGTACCTCTACAGATATTAAATGGGTTAGATTTATATCCTGCATATTTTGCATAGGCTTTGGGTTTATTATATAATGAAGGGATCCAATTGAGGAAATGAGGGCCAAATCCCCAGCACTGTAGGACATATTTTAAGTAGGGCCATGGAACTGTTTCAAATTCTTTTTTTGATATCTAAGGACAAGAAGCAAAGAGGGATTTGTCAAGATTTAGCAGCGTGCATCAATAATGTTGCCCTACGTATATTATCTCCCGATTGGCACATTGGAATGAAGCCTACATGGTCTCTGTGTATTAAAGAGCCTATTATAATATTTAGTCATGTTGCTAAGACTTTCGCTAGAAGTTTAATATCTGGGTTAAGCAGAGAAATAAGCCTAGAGTTGGAGCAACATGTGTCATCTGAGTGCGGTTTAGGGATCAGTGAAATAATTGCTGTTAAAGTTTCAGGTTGAAAGGAATGACCATCAAGAAGGGAATTAAGGGCTTTGGATAATAATGGAGCTAAAATATGAGCACATTTTTTATAATATAGGGTGGAAAAGCCACCTGGGCCTGGACCAATTTAAGAGCCACCATTATTTCTCTAGTAGTACTATGATTCTCAAGGCAGTCTCTATGGGCCAAGGGAATAGATGGACTTTTCAACCTCTTTTTTCCACCTGATTAACTATGTAACTATGTAACTAAGTAATAGCTGGAATATTGATTTGGGAGAAGAAAGAATCTGCAGAAGCTTGATCTAAAGGTTTATCTTTTTTTATATAAGGAAGCAAGATGTTTTTGGAAGGTATGAAGGATTTTCACTGGATTACTGGTGTACATATCTTGGGAAAGTTTCAAACGTATTGGTTTAGAAGGGCGTTTTAACTTTTTGAGGGCTCAGGCAAAGAGTGTATTAGGTTTATTGGCTTTGAGGTAAAACAAATGTTTAGATTTGTTTAATACTTTATTCGAGGAGTCTGAGAGGAAAGGATTGAGATCAAAACGTGCTTTATCTAATTGCATTTTGGTCATGGACGTAGGATTCAATTGGAAGAGCGTGGGAGGAATTAAATTCTGCTTCTAGTTTTTGCTGCAGCAAACATTTTTCTTTTTTAAGAAAAGAGGCCTGGCGAATACAAACTCCACGGAGCACAGGCTTACTGTATGTGCTTCCCAGAGTGTTAAGGGAGAGATATCAGAAGTTGCATTGTTGGCCAAATAATCTTTTAAAGCTTTTTCCAGATCTATGTAGTGAGAAGGATGAGAAAGTATGGAATTATTAATATGCCATGTGGGATCTTGTGCCTTAGGAATTAGGGAGGTAAAAGTGGTTAATACTGCACTTTGTTCAGTCCATGTAAAAGGAATTATAGATGAAGAACGGAGTTCAGGAGTCATACCTATTGTGATTAAAATATGATCAATTCGAGAAAATGATTTAGGGATGAGAATAAAAGATAAATTAGCGTTTTGCAGGGTTCAATTCATGCCAAGAATCTAATAGAGAGTGTTGCTGAAGTAACTGTTGAAAAAAGTGTGTCGGAGAAATTGGGGATTTATCAAGAAATAGATAAAGGACTTGATTCGAATCTCCACAAATTAATAGCATGCCCATTTTATGAGTTTCAACCACCTGTATTAAATTAGAAAGGAAAAATGTTGGAGTTTTGTTTGGAGCATAATAGGAGACTACTGTGATGGAGAATCAGATATATTACCAGTTAGTGTAATTTGGGGTACACACATTTTTTACGAACGGACTTGCCCACACACGACCGGACTTTCCAGCAGACAATGTCCGCCGGTCTTCCCGACGGAGTTACGACGGACTTTCCAAATGAACGGACTTGCCCACATACGAACAAGTCCGTTCATTTTAAACGTGACTCGGGTACGACAGGACTAGAAAAGGAAGTCAATCTCGCCGCTTTTATCGGCGAGATTGACACCTTGCGAGCCCCGTCGTGGGGCATACCAGGCCCTTAGGTCTGGTATGGATATTAAGGGGAACCCCCATGCGGAAAAAATGGCATGGGGTCCCCCCAAAATCCATACCAGACCCTTATCCAAGCACACAGCCCGGCCGGTCAGGAAAGGGGGTGGGAACGAGCGAGCGCCCCCCCCCCTGAACCGTACCAGACCGCATGCCCTCAACATGGGGGGTGGGTGCTTTGGGGGAGGGGGGCGCCCTGCGGCACCCCCACCCCAAAGCACCTTGTCCCCATGTTGATGAGGACAAGGGCCTCTTCCTGACAAACCCTGGCCATTGGTTGTCGGAGTTTGCAGGCGGGGGGCTTATCGGGGTTCAGTAGCCCCCTTTAATAAGGGGGCCCACAGATCCCGGCCCCCCCACCCTATGTGAATGAGTATGGGGTACATCATACCCCTACCCATTCACCTAGGGAAAAATTGTCAATAAAAAACACACTACACAGGTTTTTTAAGTAATTTATTCGACAGCTTCGGGGGTCTTCTTCCGACTTCGGGGGTCTTCTTCTGACTTCGCCTCGCTCTCTGGCCTCTTCTCCAAGATCGGTGGAGCGGTGTGTCAGACTGACACACCGCTCCACCGATCGCCGCAATGCCCCACTGCCGGATATCATATGACGTCCAGTCAGGATAACTGAACCACCGCCCGGCCGTCAATCTGCTATAGGCTGGGGGGGAAGTGGTTAAGGAAGTAATAGGTTATGCCGATATTTGTGATGATAAATGGTTAAAAAAAAAAAAAAAAGAAAAGAAATAAAAGGAAAAAAACGAAAATATGCGGTGTCCTAGGTTAACCACTTCAGCCCGGAGGATTTGG
This sequence comes from Aquarana catesbeiana, assembly GCF_042186555.1. Classification (NCBI taxonomy): domain Eukaryota; kingdom Metazoa; phylum Chordata; class Amphibia; order Anura; family Ranidae; genus Aquarana; species Aquarana catesbeiana. Next base: position 261,091,892 of record NC_133329.1, on the reverse strand, counting down.
CTGCTCAATGACCAGAGCACTTTTTACAACTTGGCACTGCGCTGCTTTAACTGGTAATTGCGCGGTCATGCAATACTGTACTCAAACGAAATTTGCTTCTTTTTTTACACAAATAGAGCTTTCTTTTGATGATATTTGATTGCCTCTGCGATTTTTGTTTTTTGCGATATAAACGGAAAAAGACCGAAAATTTGGAAAAAAATCATATTTTCTACTTTTTGTTATAAAAAAATTTAAGAAACTCAATTTTAGTCATACATTTAGGCCAAAATGTATTCAGCAACATGTCTTTGGTAAAAAAATGTCAATAAGCATATATTTATTGGTTTGCACAAAAGTTATAGCGACTACAAACTAGGGTACATTTTCTGGATTTTACGCAGCTTTTAGTTTATGACTACCTATCTAATTTCTTGAGGTGCTAAAATGGCAGGGCAGTACAAACCCCCCCAAGTGACCCCATTTTGGAAAGTAGACACCCCAAGGAAATTGCTGAAAGGCATGTTGAGCCCATTGAATATTCTATCTTTTTGTCACAAGTGATTGAAAAATGAAAAAAAAACAAAACACAAAGTTGTCACTAAATGATTTATTGCTCACACATGCCATGGTTATATGTGGAATTACACCCTAAAATACATTCTTCTGCTTCTCCTGAGTATGGGGATACCTCATGTGTGAGACTTTTTGGGAGCCTAGCCGCGTACAGGACCCCGAAAACCAAGCACCGCCTTCAGGATTTCTAAGGGTGTAAGTTTTTGATTTCACTTCTCACTACCTATCACAGTTTTGAAGGCCATAAAATGCCAAGATAGCACCTCCCCCCCGCAAATGACCCCATTTTGGAAAGTAGACACCCCAAGCTATTTGCTGAGAGGCATGTTGAGTCCATGGAATATTTTATATTTTGCCACAAGTTTCAGGAAAATTACATTTTTTTTTTTTTTTGCACAAAGTTGTCACTAAATGATCTTTTGCTCAAACATGCCATAAGCATATGTGAAATTACACCCCAAAATACATTCTGCTACTTCTCCTGAGTACGGGGATACCACATGTGTGAGACTTTTTGGGAGCCTAGCCGTGTACAGGACCCCGAAACCAAGCACCGCCTTCAGGCTTTCTAAGGGCATAAAATGGTGATTTCACTTTCTCACTACCTATCACAGTTTTGGAGGCTATGAAATGACAAGATAGCACAAAACCCCCCAAATGACCCCATTTTTGAAAGTAGACACCCCAAGCTATTTGCTGATAAGCATGTTAAGTCCATGGAATATTTTATATTTTGCCAAGTTTCGGGAACATTAAATTTTTTATTTTTTTACACAATGTTATCGCTAAATGATATATTGTTCAAACATGGCATGGTTATATGTGGAATTACACCCCAAAATACATTCTGCTACTTCTGAGTACGAGGATACCACAAGTGTGGAACTTTTTGGCAGTCTAACCACGTACAGGACCCCGAAAACCAATCACCGCCTTCAGGCTTTCTAAGGACGTACATTTTTGATTTCACTCCTCACTGCCTATCACAATTTCGGAGGCCATGAAATGCCCAGATAGCACAACCCCCCCCCCCAAATGACCCCATTTTGGAAAGTAGACACCCCAAGCTATCTGCTGAGATATGATAGCAATATCCCTGTGATAGCAATAGGTAGTGACAGGTACTCTTTTTTGAAAAAATTGGGTCTATTAGACCCTAGATCTCTCCTTTGCCCTCAAAGCATCTGACCACACCAAGATCGGTGTGATAAAATGCTTTGCCAATTTCCCAATGACGCTGTTTATATCCGGCGAAACCTAAGTCATGAAATGTTTGTAGCTTCCAGTTTCTTAGGCCATAGAGATGATTGGAGCCATTCTGGTCTCTGATCAGCTCTATGGTCAGCTGGCGGAACCACCGGCTGCACGCTCGGGCTTCCTGTTGGAACAGAAGAGCCCAAGAAAACCATGGAAGACGGGGGGAGGGGGGGACGTTCCCTCCCACTGCTTATAAAAGCAGTCTAGAGGCTAATTAGCTGTTAGGGTTGCTTTTACATGAAAGCCAACCGCTGGCTGAAAAGAATGATACCAAGATAATACCTAAACCTGCAGGCATTATTCTGGTATAACCACTCAAAGTCCAGCAACATACCAGTACATTGCTGGTCCTTGTTGGGCATATATTGTAATCTTTTTTTTCATGCAGCCTGTAGAGATTGATCGGTGGGTAGCGCTGGAGTCGCTGATTTAAGTAACGTGGGAGCAAACCCTGTAGTTGTCAAGATAAATAAATCAGTGCTGCAGCTCAATGGCGTACCTGCTAAGCAAATGATGGTTAACAATAAAACAAAGTACTGTATATACTCGAGTATAAGTCGAGATTTTCAGCCCTTTTTTTTGGGCTGAAAGTGCCCCCCTCGACTTAAACTCGAGTCACCGCCGTCTGCCTACATGATCAGCGTGTCATGTAGACAGACGGCGGCCAGCGTGTGCTATTATCATTCGGCGGCCATTCACTGTTCAAAAGCCGCGCCTCCCCCTCGTCTGTGATCGTCTGTGATAGGCAGAAAACTCAATTTCACAGCAGTCAGTGTACAGCCTATCACGGACATTCTCTCATCCTCATCCGTGGTATGAAGATGAGAGAATGTCTGTGATAGGCTGACCGCTGACTGCTTGGAAATGGAGTGTTCTGCCTATCACGGACGAGGAGGAGGTGCGGCTTTTGAACAGTAGAATAGCCAAATGGTATTATCACGCGCTAATCGGTGCAGAGCAGCACACGGAGGATGGAGATCGCCACACGGAGGCATGCACAGGACACAGGTAGGATGCACACATACACAGGGACACATGCACACATACACAGGGACACATGCACAAGACACAGGTAGGTGACACATGCACACATACACAGGGACACATGCACAGGACACAGGTAGGTGACACATACACAGGGACACATGCACAGGACACAGGGACACATGCACAGGACACATGCACAGGACACAGGTAGGTGACAAATACACAGGGACACATGCACAGGACACAGGGAGGTATACAGCTGCAGATGGGCATTGTTGACCCTTTTTTTCCACTTACAGCAGCTGCTGCATTTCTCACCCTCATCTTATACTCGGGTCAATACGTTTTTCCCAGTTTTTTGTGGTAAATTAGGGCCTCGACTTATACTTGGATCGACCTATACTCGAGTATATACGGTAACATTACAGTATAACAGTAAGACTTACCATACCTGGGAAGCAAATACAATAAAACATAGTAAAAATAAAACATTTTTAACTCAATCTGTGCCTAAAAAATATATGCTGAAGCATGGGGGCAATCCGCTCCTAATGTTAGGAGCAAATCGCTCCTCCACCCCTGCCCCCATGCTTTGGCATATATGAACCTTGAAAAAGTCACGTGCCAGTGATGTAACACGTAGGAGGAGCCAGTAATCACAGTGCTGTGTGAGCAGGAGCAGCCAAGTGAGGAGATTGTCTCTGAATATATGCAACTGACCTTCTTAAATGCGATCTTATTGCGGGGCATGTGTGAGTGCAACTGTGTTTTATTACCCACATGTTGTTTTTAGTTTATTTATTTGCGCAATGAGGTATGTCCTTTCTTTTGTTTGAGCAATATCGATCTATGAAGGATTGAAAGCAATGAAGGTTTGAAAGCAATCCACCACATGTGAACATCATCAGAGACTACAGACCTGATCATTTAGGTATCATTGTCCTTTTGTGTTTTATCTTACAAATGAGTGGTATTTGACTTTTCCCAGTATCTCCAGAAATCTACAAGCATTTTGGAAGAATAGTAATTAATTTATATCTAGTGTGGTTTTTTTTTTTAATAATCAAAATTTTTATTTCGTTTATATATTACACCATTTATACAACATACTATACCCCTACATTCAACCCAAAAACAAAACTACAAATTACATCATTCCACAATTATCCCAATTATCCCACCTATCCCATTAGCCGAGGTTTACATGTTACAAAGGAAGAAAAAAAAAAAAAATCTGTGGTTCTTCCCTCCCCCCATCCTAGTATTAATTTACTCCAACTCCTTCCCCCCCAATGTGCAAACGTGATTAAACGAGATTATAAAGTGAATTCCCCCTTTTCTAATTTGTATCATAAATCAATATAATTCATAATTATATAAATTGTGCATGTGAAAAAAAGGAAAATTTATTATCAAATACTTACCGTAATTTTCCTTTCCTGATGGACTCCATGGCAGCCTACGTGTGGGTTAACCCCGCCTCCTCTCCAATGCTATAGGACCCCATTCCCATAAATAAGTACTCACCACTAGCTGCTGCGTTCCGTAACTAGCCTACTCCTTGACCAATGGGTGGGAACTCCGTCTGCCATGGAGTCCATCAGGAAAGGAAAATTACGGTAAGTATTTGATAATAAATTTTCCTTTTTCCTGACAGACTCCATGGCAGCCTACGTGTGGGAAATAACTAGCCAACCACACGGGTGGATATGCTGAACAAAACATAATTTTAATTTGCCCTATCGGTCGAAGGGATTTGCAACCCAAAGTTTACAGAGGACAGTGAGGCAGGCTCTATACAATAATGTGACATGAAGGTATTAATAGAAGCCCATGAGGCTGCCTTGCAGATGGTGTCTGGAGCCACATGTCGAGCCGCCGCCCACGAAGCTGCCATTCCTCTGGTGGAATGGGCTGTCACCACCTTTGGAGGAGCCAAGCCCTTAGCCCTGTATGCTTGTTGTATGGTCTGTACGATCCAGGTCGCGAGTGTCCTGGTTTAGGCTTTCTTCCCTATATTGCTGCCCGAGTGAAGTACGAAGAGATGACTAGAATGTCTAAAGGGAGAAGTAACTTTGAGATATTCCTTTATAGCTTCGCCTACATCTAGAGGGTGATTTTCAGTGGACCCTGGGGTCCTGAATGTAGGTAAAACGATCTCCTGATTGACGTGGAATACTGAAGATACTTTCGGGTTGGAACCCAGCATAGGGATGAGGACTACACGGTCCGGAAAAAACATTAAGAAGGGTTCTTCATGACCAAGTGATGCAATCTCAGAGACCCTTTTGGCTGAGGTAATGGCCACTAAGAAGGCCACCTTTGCTGAAAAGTCCTTGATAGAGAGCGGGAAGGGCCCCGTAGTACTGAGTCCAGAGATCGAGTCAAGGACTAGTGGAAGGTCCCATTTGGGGAACATAGGCTTTCTTTGGGGCTTGAGCCTCGATGCACCTCGAAAAAATTGTCTAACCAAAGGATGAACTGCTCACGAAGTGCCAGAGAAGGACGATAGTGCAGAAACTTGAACTCTCAGAGAGCTGACAGATAAAGGTAAATCTAGGCCCGTTTGAAGGAAGCTGAGAACGTCCTGGACTTTTGGATGTCTAAAAGACCTGCCCTTTGGAGAGCAAAACTCCACGAATTTGGACCAGATTCTTCCATAGACTTTATTTGTACTAGATCTTCTCGAGCTCATGAGAGTGGATATTACTTCTGAGGCACAACCTAGGGATTCCAGCCTCTCCCTCTCAAGAACCAGACCATCAGTCTCAGCACTGCCGGACAAGGGTGCAGGACTGACCCCTGAGAAAGAAGGTCCGGCCTGAGGGGGAGAGGCACCGGGTCCCGACAGCTGAGCTGGACCAGGAGAGGGAACCAAGGCCTGTTCGGCCAGTAGGGAGCTATTGTCTCCACCTCCACTGTTTCTGCTCGGAGCCTCTGCAGGAATCTCAGCATAACTGGCAGTGGCGGAAAGGCATATGCCCGCTTGAACCTCCACTGATCCGTCAGGGCGTCTGTCCCGATGGCTTGACTGCAGAGACCCCTGGTGTAGAACTTCTTCAGCTTGCAATTGCAGGGGGAAGCAAACAGATCCACTTCTGGATCGGTCTTCAGTGACAAGATCCACCTGAACGTCTCTATGTGAAGAGACCACTCGTTGTTGTCCAACTCGATTCGTGATAGGAAGTCCGCTTGAGTGTTTTGGACACCTGGGACAAAGACTGCCGAAATGTTGGCAAGGTTTTTCTGCGCCCACGATAGGATGGGCTCGACTTCCCGCAGGAGAGTGGGACTCCGAGTACCCCCTTGCCTCTTCACATACGACACCGCTGTGGTGTTGTCCATTCTTAACAGCACTGACTCCCCTATCAGGAGATGAGAGAAGGACTGAAGGGCAGACCAGGCCGCTCGAAGTTCCAAGATGTTCGACCCTGGGTTGGGAAGACATGCGTCCCACTTGCCCTGAGCCAGGTTCGACCCGCAAAGGGCTCCCCAACCGGTACCGCTGGCATCGGTCGTGACCGTCACCCAAGAGATGGGAGCAATGGAGTGGCAGGTCAGGAGGTTCTTGCGCTGAAGCCACCAGAAGAGGCTGTTTCTCATTGTAGAAGTTATGCGGATGACCTGATTCTTGTCCCCTGACTTCCATTGTCGTAGGAGACCTGACTGGAAGGGACGCAATCTCCATAAGGCCCATTTGACCATGGGAGTCGTGGAAACCATCGTGCCAACGACTTTCAGACACTGAGAGGCTTTCATTTACCAGGCATGTAGGGCCGAGAGACTCTGTCTCGAACCGTAGGAATTTTCTGTAGTGGAAGGGAGATAGTGTTTGCCACTGTATCGAACTGAGCTCCCAGATATATTAGACGCTGAGTTGGGGCCAGTTGACTCTTTTCTAAGTTTAGGAGCCACCCGAAGTTGGGCAGCGTGGAAATTACTTGTTCCCGGTGGACCAGCAACTGCTCCCTGCTCTGAGACAACACCAGCAGGTCGTCGAGGTAGTGGTAAAGACGTACCCCTTTTGATCTTATGAGTGCCACCGTAGCTAGGAGGACCTTCGAAAAAACCCGGGGGGACGTTGTCAGGCCGAAGGGGAGGCAGATAAATTGGAGATGATCTGACCCCACTTGGAAACGGAGGTATTTGTGAAATTCTTTTTCCACTGGGACGTGGAAATACGCGTCCTTCAGGTCGATTGATATCATCCGGTCGCCTGGCTGTATAGCTCTCTGAATGGTCACCAAGGTTTCCATCTTGAATCTTCCGTTCTCTATGAATTTGTTGAGATATGTGAGGTCTATGACTGGGCGCCAAGAGCCCCCCTTTTTTTGAACTAGGAAGAGAGGGGAATATATCCCCTGGAACCATTCGTTCTGTGGGACATGTACCACTGCTCCTTGAGTTTTCAGAAGGTCCACATAGGACAGCAATATCTGTTTCTGATCCTCTGCACGAGGAAGGAGAGTGGAGACGAATCTGAGGCGAGGAGTACTGGAAAAGGCCCATCTGTGGCCTGACGAGACTGTCCTTATGACCCAGAAGTCTGAGATCGAGGCCACCCAGACGTGCCGGAAGAGGAGCAGACGAGACCCCACCCGGCCCGCCTGGGCGGGCGCAATCTCAAAAAGACTTAGCCTGATCGCGACCACTGGACGTTTGATTTTTAACAGGTTTATGAAAGGATGTCTGCCCTCTGCTCCAATTCTTCCTAAAGTCCCGGCCAGGCTTGTAGGAGCGTGCTTCCCTGGAGCGCTCCGGGCTTCGTCTTCTGAACTGGGGTTTCTTTCGACCCAGCATGCGCCTGTCCTGGGGAAGAAAACCTGATTTACCACCTGTGGCTCGCGTAATGGCATCGTCAAGCTTATTGCCAAACAGTGAGGACCCCTCAAACGGGATTTTACACCATGCTTGCTTAGAACCCGGGTCAGCAAGCCAGGGGCGCAACCAAAGGGCTCTCTTGGCCGTAACCGAGGACAACATAATACGAGCCAGTAGGCGGATCAAATCAATGGACGCCTCCCCCAGGAAGACCGCTGCCAGCTTCAGCTCTGCGGCTGCCGAACTTCCGGCCAGCTCTTCTGACACGCCCTTAAGGAAGGACTCCACGTTCTCCGTCCAGGCCTCCATGGCTTTAGACATGGCCGCTAGTGCCAGGGCCGGTTTACAGGCCATACCGGCGAGCCCATAAATTCTTTTTAGATCTAGATCTATTTTCCTCTCGAGCCCATCTTTGAAAGATACTGCGTCTTCTAGAGGAAGAGTCACGTGTTTGGCCAGACGCATAAGAGCTGCGTCCACAAGGGGAGTATTCTCCAAACTCTTCACTTCTTCCGACTTGAAGGGGTACAATCTGGAGGTTTTATTAGACATGGAGGACTTTTTCTCTGTTTTACTCCATTCTTCCTCAATGATGTCCTTTAGCTCCGGAAGGAGCGGAAAGTTTGCACGTTCTTTCCCCAGATGCTTGAAGAAATTTTTCTGCTTGGCTGGGGGAGTGGAAGGGTCTTCCCACTTCAAGGCCTCCTTGATTGCTTTGATTAATGGGGAAACCATCGCAAATCCTCCAATGTCTTCTTCATTAACAGACTCGTCATCTGAGGAGTCAAGAGAGGCAGCATAGGGCTGGGAAGTGCCCGGATCATCACGGGCCTCCTCAGCCGGCGGGCCAGACAAGGTAGTAGACTGGCTCAATGTGCGAGGTGTATCCCTCTCCATTAGGGATTGCTGCACCACCCATTTCTCAAGAGACTCTAAACGCTGGTTTTCCGTCTCCTTTTCCCCAACCGCACGGGCAAAGCAACGGTCACACAAGGACTTGCCCTACATCCCCAGCAGGCTCTGCAATCAGAGCGGCTGTCATGGCGGTGGGAGCGGTGTCTGGAGGAGGAACGAGAACGTCTCCTCTGGTGGGATCCGGACTGGGAGTCTCGTCTGGATCTGGATGAAGATGAGTGATATTGTGGCTTGGCAAGGTCACTGACATTCTGGATCGCGGTTAGCGGGTCCGACCTGGAAGGGCTGGAGAAAAAAAAGAAAGAGGGGAAGGGGAAAAAGGAAACTCAAGAAAACTCTGCTTTAAAGATACACAAATGAACAGATCAACACATATTCAAGGCAAAGAACTCTTGCCGTATATATATATATATATATATATATTATAATTTTATATGCGTTTTATTTATTATTATATAAAAATTTTTTTTTTTTTTTTTTTTACAAAAAAAATACTGTCTATTTAAATAATTATTAGTCCATTATTTATACCTTGTATATATATATTTTTTTCTTAGAAAAACAATGGAGGGTATTTGTTTTCTCTTTTTTTTTTTTTTGTCAAAATAAATGCAGAGGTCTTAAGCCACTCACCTGGAGACCAGCAGGGATCTGCTCCTCCTTTCCCTACCAAGGGAAATCCCAACACAGCAGGACAGGAGGGCGGAATTTAAATTTCCCGCCTGTGACGTCACCATCTCCTACTGCGCACGCGCAATAGGAGACCGCCGCACGGTGCCTGCGTGGCCGACGAACGGACCGCCGTACCGCGCATGCGCGAGCCAAGCCTCGCTCTCGAGGCGGCTACAGCGCAGGCGCCAGCGGCGGAGACTGCCGCAACCCAGAAGTGCCGTGGCAGGCTGGGACGCACGCGCTCCAGCCGCCATGAGGAGAACGAGACACACTAAACTACCAGGGAAAAACAGACCACATATAAAAACTGCCATGGAGAATGCAAAGAAGAAGCCACAGACCTTGCCAGCCGTTGATGAAACTGTCCGCCGGGCATACAGAGGCGACCACCCATCCACCAAGGGGAAATACTCAAGCCTCTTTAAGCTACTCGCCCGCCCATGGCTGGGCTCTGAGCTGCACCGCACAAAGGTATGCCAAATCTTGGATCCATTCAATCCTGATGCGAACAGCATGTATAGGTCCATAGAGGAGGACAAAAAAGGAACGCAGTAGCTAGTGGTGAGTACTCATTTATGGGAATGGGGTCCTATAGCATTGGAGAGGAGGCGGGGTTAACCCACACGTAGGCTGCCATGGAGTCTGTCAGGAAAAAAAGGAAATATGAAAAAAAATTCACAATCTGTGATTCCCCCCCCCCCCCATCCTTAATATTAATTTACTCCAGCTCCTCCCCCCAATGTGCAAACGTAATTAAATGAGATTATAAAGTGAATTTCCCCCTTATTCTAATTCGTGTCTTAAATCACTATAATTCATGATTATATAATTTGTGCATGTGTAGACTACAAACACACAAAAAAACCCCCCAAAAAAACCCCAAAAAACGCATTCTGTGATTTCCCCCCCCCCCCATCCTTAGTATTAATTTATCCAACTCCTCCCCCCCAATGTCCAAACGTGATTAAATAAGATTATAAAGTGGATTTCCCCCTTATTCTGATTCTTGTCATAAATCACTATAGTCCATAATTATGTAAATTGTGCATGTGTACAAAAAAAAAAAAAAAAAAAAAAAGGAAAACCCTACACCGCCCCACCACCACCACCCAGTGTTTATTAGGGGATTAGGGGAGAATGGAAGAGCTCAAAAAATAAATAAATAAAAAAAATAAAAAACCCGGAACATAAGAACATGTAACCATACATTATCTTACCCCCCACCCCCTTTACTTGGTTAGAATTAGAGAAGTCATGTCAATATTTAACTCATTCTTTCAAGGCCACTCTTCTTATTTCTTTATTCTTAATGACTATACCATTTCTTCCTCCATTACCCATTGATGTTTCCCTCTTCCATTATCTCCCTGGCGCACTGTTCCCAATTCGCCCATGTCATTTCAAATTTCTCTTTTTGGTTTTTAACCACATGAACCCACCTCTCCACTTCCTTTATTATATTAACCTCGTTTCTCCACTCTATGACTGACGGGCTCCGGTCCTGCCTCCAGTACTTCGGGATTAGTTTTTGTGCTGCATTTAATAAGTGTGGGGTTATGCTTTCTCTATACTTTTTGACAGGACCGGGATTTCCATGAAATAAATATTGTATAGGCCCGAACTCCAGGGAGTCCACTGTTTCTTAATCCACGGGGCCACTGATTCCCAAAACGGCTTAATTATTGGACATGTCCACCAAAGATGAAGAAAGGTTCCCCTCTGTCCATAACCCCTCCAACACCTATCGCTAGATGCTGAGGAGATTTGTGCTAGTTTTACTGGTGTCCTATACCACCTCGCTAGGAACTTATATGCCATTTCTTGCACCTTTGAACTTATGGAGGTAGTAAATGTTAACGATATCATTCTATTAATTTGTTTATCTGTCCAAACTTGACCCAGCTCCCTCTCCCACTCTTTTATAAAGTATGGGGGTGTCCTTTCTTGTTCCCTTAGGATCATTCTGTACATCCGAGATAGCATATGCCCAGATTCTGATCTGTGCACACTGCCTCTCGAATGCAGTAAGTGAGTTCATGGGTCTTAACGGTTTTGTTTTCTTGAGAAAACTCATCATTTGACGATGTTTCCATTCTGCCATTCGTGTCTCCCCGAATCTCGAGACCATCTCTGTCAGTGATAATAGGGCTCCACTTGGAGCAAACTTACCACTTCCAGTATTCCCGTCTTGACCCCAGACCCCCAGACTTCCCATCTCCTCCCCCGGGGGGAACCAAGGGAATCCCTCCAGAGGGGCCAGAGGGGAGGTCTGGGGGGCATATCTACCCTTTCTGTTCATTCTATCCCATACTTCCAGTGAATTCAGGGTCATCGGTGATGTCCATTGTGACAACCCTCTCAATGACCCTTGGATCCATGGTGCTCCTGCCAGATTTCTCCCCGCCATCGACATTTCTGCCTGTACCCATGGTTTTCTCTTTAGGTCATGGCACCAGTCCAATATTCTAACTAGAGTCATGGCCTTATAGTAGGATGCTATATCCGGGAGTCCTAGGCCACCCTCGACTCTACTCCTTCTTAAGATATCGTAAGCCAATCTAGGCCTTTTATCACTCCACGCAAAGGCCACGAACAGCCTACGCACTTGCCTAAAGAGAGTCGCCGGCAACCTGATTGGCACTGTGCGCAGCACATAAACTATTCTAGGCAGTATACTCATTTTTATGGCACTGATTTTCCCGAACCAGGTCAGGTATTTACCCTTCCATTTCTTTAGCTCTTCTGTTATTTCTTTCAATAATGAGCCATAGTTACATTCATACAATAGTTCATAGTCTGTGCTAATTTGTACCCCCAAGTATGTCAGCGACCCCTCGTTCCATATAAATGGATACATCTCTTTCAATGACCTCTCCGTCTCCACTGGGACATTACTAGGAAAGATGACTGATTTCTCAAAATTAATCTTGAAACCAGACACCCTTCCAAATCTCTGTACCTCCATCATCAATGCGGCTATAGATGTCTGCGGAGCGGAGAGGAAAAATAATAGGTCATCCGCATACGCTGCTATTTTATGTTCCATATGTCCTATATACGTCCCTGCTATCTCCTTATTCTTTCTGATTCTGCGCAGAAATGGTTCCATTACTATCACAAATATCAGGGGGGAAAGCGGACACCCTTGCCTGGTACCGTTTTGTATGTTAAAACATTCGGATACTGACCCGTTGACCTTGATTCTTCCTCTTGGTTTCGCATATAGGGACATAATCCACCCTAACATTTTTTCCCCCAGTCCTATGCTCCCCAGTACTTCTCTCTTAAAGCCCCGGTTCACTCTGTCGAAGGCCTTTTCAGCATCCATCGACAGAGCTATTCCTGGGGCTCCATCCGGACCGTATCGCATCCATTGCAATATATGGAGAGTGCGGATGGTGTTGTCCCTTGCTTCCCTTCCCTTTATGAACCCTGTTTGATCTGGATGTACCAAATCTCCTACATGTTCCTGAAGTCTCAAGGCTAGGATTTTTGCCAATAATTTGGTGTCAGAGTTCAGCAGAGAGATAGGCCTATAATTAGCACATACCTGGGGATCTTTTCCCTCTTTTGGCAACACCGTTATATATGCCAGTAATGCTTCTGGAGAGAGTGGGCTTGCTGCATTAATAGAGTTAAAATAACTACAGAGTGGCTTTACCAAAACTGGGAGAAATTTCTTATAATATGAGTTTGTCAGCCCATCCGGCCCTGGGCTTTTCCCGGAGGGCAGGGCTGCTATCACTCTGCTCAACTCTTCAACCGTGATTGGACTTTCCATATCCTCAGATATTTCTCTGGGTAGTGTAGGCATGGCAGCGTTCTCAATATATTCATCTATCTCATTCCTCCTTTGTCCCTTGCTTTCCCCTGCTTCAGGTGGTTCTGTTTTGGAGATGTTATATAGGGCCTCATAGAATTTACCAAATTCTTTCGCTATAGCCTTTGTATCTATTATTTTCCTGCCTTGGACTAGTAAGCTATGCACGTGTCTAGAGTCCTGTTGTTTTTTAAGTTGTTTTGCCAATAGCCGTCCGCATTTATTTCCTTGTTCGTATGCTCTATTTGCGAAAAACCTAATTTTGTTCTTCGCTCTATGTTCTAGGCATTGCGAAAGCTCTGCTCGTAAGCTCTCCAGACATCTGCCATCCATTTGGTCGAGATTTTTCTTGTGTTTTATCTCTAGGGCACTAATCTTCTCTAGTAGTTCGTCTATTTCTCTTTTACCTTCCTTCTTTATATGCGCACCAAAGGCGATTAGATCCCCTCTTACAACTGCCTTGTGGGCTTCCCACACCACTTGATCTGACACTTCTTCTGTTTTATTTATTTCAAAATATTCCTTTATCTTAATACTTAGTTTCTCCACTATGTCCTCGTTATCCAACAGGAAAATTGTTGGACATGGCGGGACTTTAAATGAGGTCATGGACAAGGTGAAGGAAACTAGAGTGAATGTACATGTTTATTAAAAAATTAGATGCATAAAAACCCAATCAAAAGGGAAACACATGAAGAAAAGACATTGTAGTAAACATCATTTTAATGGTACATTGCAAACACATATGTATGTGCATATGCAAAAAACTGCAAGAACATATCAAACTTGGCGTCACATTGTGGTCTCATTGATGGATAATAAATACAAACATTTCATATATATACACATGTAAAATGCAGCAGCACCGGTGGAGGGAAACCAGGTGAAAACAGTAAACATGTTGATGGTATAAAAAAGATGTTCTGGATAGAGCGTGTGTTGTAGACATGTGTCTAGATCCCATGTGCCTGACGCGATTCGTGTGAAGGACACTCATCAGGGGAAGATATTCATGTCTAAAACATGAATGAATTCTATGGTGAGTATACTGGTAATTGAACGTAACAGGCAAGCAGGGGGTGAGAAACACCCTAAATACTTACATGGAGTCCATACTCTTAGGGTGTGTGTTTGACGCATGACCAGGACCAAACATGTGCATCCGTCCTGGGAGCTGAGGTACGCTGGAGTCAGCGTAGGCGAGGCGGGCTCACACAAGCCTCCCCCAAGACAAAGGTGCCCAAATGGTGGTAGAAAATTATAAAAAAGGATGATAAAAAAGAAAAAGACACAAAAGTTGGAGCGCCACAATGGACAGGCTGAAAAGAAAAAGGTATACAAAAAATGTATCAAGATGTGCTGATACAATAAGGATAAGTTAGATTAACGTTGGTCTGATGGGGATGGTGAAAGGGATGTCTGTGCCAGGAAAAAACATTGAGTGTCAATTGAAATACAGCCAACTCCAAGACCCAATGGAGTGTAGTATATGTGGAGAGATAAGAAATGTACGGCAGAGACATATCCAATTCCATCAGGCCGATCAGTGGGGGATGCCAAGCAGGTGAAAAAATAAAGCACAAACCCAAAACTGGTAGTGCCTTGCTGGTCCAAAGGAGCGCTGTATTGCAGTGTGGCGTCTCTAAAAAAAATGGCACCTGATTGTGTGGGAGGAGGCGAGATATACACCCGATCCGCACACGTGCACGCTGACCCAACAAACCAGGGTCACCCTTGCGCGGCAGGGATGGGGAGGGGCCTCAACACAGACCTTGTGTTACGTCTGTGGAGAAAACCCCCCTGTTGCCATCTGGCTGTCACTGGAGGAGAGTCGCACGCTCCCCGTCGTGACGTCAATAGTGACGTCACTAGTGGAGCGGGATGGGTGGCGCCGATGCGCTGTGGGAACCCGCCCATCCCCCGGCATCAAAGAAGACGGAAGGGAGGGAGGGGGGGAAACCAGAGCGCATCGCAGCTCCCGGAGATCAGGTACAGAGGTGGCCCCAGATATAGCAGACCACAACGTTGGGATCCCTAAGTAAACATACCACAATAGTGCTGCATGAACTCCTAAGCACAAAAGTGCTCAGAGTCTTATAAGACCAGGATACGGTACAAAACCATCCTAGTCCTAGAACCCTAACACTACGGTAGCAGGGGAACACTGCCAACCAATGTCCATGGACCTCCATCCCTATATGAAGAGAGAAGAGGGGGGATTGGGACTTTAAATGAGGCACATATTGAAATGTGCCTCCATCCCTGTTTGCGGAAAATTGTTGGACATGGCGGGACTTTAAATGAGGTCATGGACACGGTGAAGGAAACTAGAGTGAATGTACATGTTTATTAAAAAATGAGATGCATAAAAACCCAATCAAAAGGGAAACACATGAAGAAAAGAAATTGTAGTAAACATCATTTCAATGGTACATTGCAAACACATATGTATGTGCATATGCAAAAAACGGCAAGAACATATCAAACTTGGCGTCACATTGTGGTCTCATTGATGGATAATAAATACAAACATTTCATATATATACACATGTAAAATGCAGCATCACCGGTGGAGGGAAACCAGGTGAAAACAGTAAACATGTTGATGGTATAAAAAAGATGTTCTGGATAGAGGGTGTGTTGTAGACATGTGTCTAGATCCCATGTGCTCGACGCATTTCGTGTGAAGGACACTCATCAGGGGCAGATATTCAGGGGACATCTAAAACATGAATGAATTCTATGGTGAGTATACTGGTAATTGAACGTAACAGGCAAGCAGGGGTTAGAAACACCCTAAATACATGGAGTCCATACTCTTAGGGTGTGTGGTTGACGCATGACCAGGACCAAACATGTGCATCCGTCCCGGGAGCTGAGGTATGCTGGAGTCAGCGTAGGTGAGGCGGGCTCACACAAGCCTCCCCCAAGACAAAGGTGCCCAAATGGTGGTAGAAAATTATAAAAAAGGATCTATAGGGATGGAGGTCATTGGACATTGGTTGGCAGTGTTCCCCTGCTACCGTGGTGTTAGGGTTCTAGGACTAGGATGGTTTTGTACCGTATCCTGGTCTTATAAGACTCTGATCACTTTTGTGCTTAGGAGTTCATGCAGCACTATTGTGGTATGTTTACTTAGGGATCCCAACGTTGTGGTCTGCTATATCCGGGGCCACCTCTGTACCTGATCTCCGGGAGCTGCGATGCGCTCTGGTTCCCCCCCCTCCCTCCCTTCCGTCTTCTTTGACGCCGGGTGATGGGCGGGTTTCCACAGCGCATCGGCGCCACCCATCCCGCTCCACTAGTGACGTCACTATTGACGTCACGACGGGGAGCATGCGACTCTCCTCCAGTGACGGCCAGATGGCAACAGGGGAGGTTTTCTCCGCAAACGTAACACAAGGTCTGTGTTGAGGCCCCTCCCCATCCCTGCCGCGCAAGGGTGACGCTGGTTTGTTGGGTCAGCCTGCACGTGTGCGGATCGGGTGTATATCTCGCCTCCTCCCACACAATCAGGTGCCATTTTTTAGAGACGCCACACTGCAATACAGCGCTCCTTTGGACCAGCAAGGCACTACCAGTTTTGGGTTTGTGCTTTATTTTTTCACCTGCTTGGCATCCCCCACTGATCGGCCTGATGGAATTGGATATGTCTCTGCCGTACATTTCTTATCTCTCCACATATACTACACTCCATTGGGTCATGGAGTTGGCTGTATTTCAATTGACACTCAATGTTTTTTCCTGGCACAGACATCCCTTCCACCATCCCCATCAGACCAACGTTAATCTAACTTATCCTTATTGTATCAGCACATCTTGATACATTTTTTGTATACCTTTTTCTTTTCAGCCTGTCCATTGTGGCGCTCCAACATTTGTGTCTTTTTCTTTTTTATCATCCTTTTTTATAATTTTCTACCACCATTTGGGCACCTTTGTCTTGGGGGAGGCTTGTGTGAGCCCGCCTCACCTACGCTGACTCCAGCATACCTCAGCTCCCGGGACGGATGCACATGTTTGGTCCTGGTCATGCGTCAACCACACACCCTAAGAGTATGGACTCCATGTAAGTATTTAGGGTGTTTCTCACCCCTGCTTGCCTGTTACGTTCAATTACCAGTATACTCACCATAGAATTCATTCATGTTTTAGATGTCCCCTGAATATCTGCCCCTGATGAGTGTCCTTCACACGAAACGCGTCGGACACATGGGATCTAGACACATGTCTACAACACACGCTCTATCCAGAACATCTTTTTTATACCATCAACATGTTTACTGTTTTCACCTGGTTTCCCTCCACCGGTGATGCTGCATTTTACATGTGTATATATATGAAATGTTTGTATTTATTATCCATCAATGAGACCACAATGTGACGCCAAGTTTGATATGTTCTTGCCGTTTTTTGCATATGCACATACATATGTGTTTGCAATGTACCACTGAAATGATGTTTACTACAATGTCTTTTCTTCATGTGTTTCCCTTTTGATTGGGTTTTTATGCATCTCATTTTTTAATAAACATGTACATTCACTCTAGTTTCCTTCACCGTGTCCATGCCCTCATTTAAAGTCTCGCTATGTCCAACAATTTTCCGCAAACAGGGATGGAGGCACATTTCAATATGTGCCTCATTTAAAGTCCCAATCCCCCCTCTTCTCTCCTTATCCAACAGTGACTCGTTCAGATGCCATATTCGTTCCGAACGAGCCGTTTGGGTTGGTCGGAGGGTCAGAATTATTGGGGCGTGGTCGGACATAGTTATTGGTTCGATTGTACTTGTGTTGACATTCCCCAGGTAGAATTGATCCACCAGAAAAAGGTCTAACCGTGAGTACATATCGTGTGTTTTAGAGTAGTAGCTAAAGTCCCTAGTCCCTGGGTGTAAGGCTCGCCAGCTGTCCACAAGATGCTGTGAGCATAAGGTTTGTTTAACCCGCTTTATGGCTCTAAAAGATAGAGCGGTTCTACCTGTGGATATATCTATACTCGGATCTAGCACCATATTAAAGTCTCCTCCTACCACTACACATCCTTCCTTAAATTCTTCCAGTTTTCTAAACATTTTAACCAAAAAATTAACAGTCCCTTCATTGGGCGCATATATTGAAGCAAAGGTATATCGTTTCCCCTGTATTACACCTTTTACGAACAAATACCGACCTTCTGGGTCACTTTGCACGGTCTCCATTATCCAGGGGCATGATTTCTTAAACGCAATTGTGATCCCTCTTGCCCTCGCTACTGGGGATACCGCATGATACCATTGATTCAATATATTCTGGGGCAGGCCTGGAATCGAGCTGCCCCTAAAATGGGTCTCCTGCAGGAAAACAACATCAGCTCCTAAATGCTGCAGCTCCACCCATAGGCGCCCTCTCTTATTTGGTGAGCTCAGACCCCTCACATTGTATGACAATATTTTCAATATCCCTTGCCCCTGGTCTCTGTCTTCTCCTCTGCCAATCCCACCCCCCCTGTTACCTCCCCGTTCCCAACATTCAATACTCCATTAAACACATACCTATACATGAAAAAACAAGAAAACAAAAAATATATCACATTTGTGTCATAAACATAAACCTTACATATTCTTCCCCCGTACCAAAAACCTCTCTTTAGGGGTATATCTAAAAATCGGGTGGGGAGCCTGCGCGCACAAACACCTCCTGCGCACAGGCTACCTCCCTTCCCTGCCTTCCGCAGGATTACTCTCCCCTTTAATTGGGGCTGGCCTATTGACCTACAAAAGGTCCTTATTTCCCATCACGTCCCCCATCAATTCCCCCCTCCTCCGGGCATTACCCTATAGAACCCTTCCTAGGTGGAAATAAAAAAAAAAAAAAACAAAACAAAAAGAGTCCTTTAAGTCCTTCTTTGGGCTATACCTCTGTTAACCCTTGCCGGTACCTCTTGCCACTTATCAGCTCATTGCAGGGGGGGCCCTAAAAAATGTATTCTCCAGTCCGTAAAGTCCACCATCGGAAGGTCTAGTTTCTCCACAAATGATTTTAAATCATCCTTTGTTCGCAATGTTGCAGTTCTTCCATTCCTGGAAGCTGTTAGACTGAAGGGGAACCCCCACCGATATTTAATCTCAGCCTTTCGTAGGATTTTTAACAGTAGGCAGACCAACCCTCGCTTAAAAAGAAGAGAGGGGGGAAGAGGGGGATTGGGACTTTAAATGAGGCACAAAAAAGTGCCTCCATCCCTATATGCGAAAATTAAATAAAGGTTGGGACTTTGAGTGAGGTCATGGAAAACGTGCAGGTAACTGGGGTAGCAGTACACTTTATTAATCAAGTAACATGCAAAAAAACAAATCACACCAGAACCACATAGGAAAAGACATTGTAATACATATCATTTCATAAATCACAACACATGTATTTGTGTATAAGCGATTGGCATCAAGGGTACATCCAGCTTAGCGCCACACAGTGGTCTCGTAGACAGAATAATGCATGTACAGAAATGACATAATATGTATAAATAACAATACCACAGCACAGCAGAAGAAAATATAAGTAATAATAATGTAGTGTAAAAAAACCATGAATAGTTCTTGAGATGTTATACTATAAAACATATGTTTGTATCCCGAAATCCCGACGCGTTTCGTGTAACCACACTCATCAGGGGCCAGATGATCAGGGATTTCTAAAAAATACAACATATAGTGAGTCTAACTGATAGCTCAAAATAACAACAAAAAAGGGGGGTGAATCACCCAAAAATACTTACATAAGAACAGTGCAATGGGACATGGTAAGTGCAAAGCCAGGGCCAAAAAGTATCTCCCCCGGGAGCTGAGGTGCAGCGGAATGCGCGCTAGTGGATCGGGCATACACAGCCCCCCCCAAAGAAAGAAAGCAGCGTGGGAACCACAGGGTTGATGTAAGTAGGATGTCAAAAGGGGTGCCAATATGGACTGCCTGGGAGAAAAAATGAAAAATAAATAATGAAAAAAAAAAAAAAAAAAAAAAAAAAGTAAAAAATAAAGCAATGTATCAGAGTTATAATAATGTTGGTACAATGGACCAACAATGTCTATCTGGTGAAGCACGGGTGTCTATGCAAAGAGAAAAAATGTACATATATTAAGATAATAAAACATGACCACATCCAACCATAGTGGGTTGTGGTATGTATAAGGATAAAAAAGAAAATGAAGCAACCAGCAGAGACAAACCCGTTTTTAAACAACCTAGAGAGGGACTGATTGGTAGAAATCTGGAAAAAATGGCCATGTATAGACTTACATGCATCCCAGGCAGGAAAAAGGCACAGTGGATTGTAGGTAAGGATAACGCTACTCTGAGCGAAGGCGCCCACGCTGTGTGAGGGGAGACAAGATATGCCCAAGGATCACCACGTGCACGCTAGCCGCGTACACCAGCGTCGCCCGAGCATGGCCGAAAGGGGGAGGAGCTCTGACGCTGGCGGTGAACTCCGTCAGTCAGAGACGTCCGTGTTCCCCATCGGGCTGGCTACATGGAGGAACTCGTGCATCACGTCGTGACGTCAGTGTTGGCGTCCGGCGTGGGGCAGGGGGGGTGACGCCGATGCGTCGTGGGCGCCCGCACAACCCCCCTGAAGCAACAAAGTGCACTCCCCCCGCACCCCGAACGGGGCGGAGGGGAGGGGGAGGTGGGGGGGACACACAGGGCGCATCGCAGCTCCCGGGTGTCAGACACAAAGACAGCCCCGGATGTAACACAACCACGTCTCATCCCTGGAAGGGATGACACATAGAACGGCTGTGCTGCCTAATCTCATGGACACCTCAGGGGTGTCCAGAGACAACAGGACCTGGACATGAAAAATGATCATCCAGGTACAAAGAAACCTGAACATATGGGCGGCAGGGGAACACTGCCGGAACCTATCCAAAGACCTCCATCCCTATTCAAAACAAGAAGAGAGGGGGGAAGAGGGGGATTGGGACTTTAAATGAGGCACAAAAAAGTGCCTCCATCCCTATATGCGAAAATTAAATAAAGGTTGGGACTTTGAGTGAGGTCATGGAAAACGTGCAGGTAACTGGGGTAGCAGTACACTTTATTAATCAAGTAACATGCAAAAAAACAAATCACACCAGAACCACATAGGAAAAGACATTGTAATACATATCATTTCATAAATCACAACACATGTATTTGTGTATAAGCGATTGGCATCAAGGGTACATCCAGCTTGGCGCCACACAGTGGTCTCGTAGACAGAATAATGCATGTACAGAAATGACATAATATGTATAAATAACAATACCACAGCACAGCAGAAGAAAATATAAGTAATAATAATGTAGTGTAAAAAAACCATGAATACGGGGCGGAGGGGAGGGGGAGGTGGGGGGGACACACAGGGCGCATCGGGTGTCAGACACAAAGACAGCCCCGGATGTAACACAACCACGTCTCATCCCTGGAAGGGATGACACATAGAACGGCTGTGCTGCCTAATCTCATGGACACCTCAGGGGTGTCCAGAGACAACAGGACCTGGACATGAAAACCCGCATGCATAGACACCCGTGCTTCACCAGATAGACATTGTTGGTCCATTGTACCAACATTATTATAACTCTGATACATTGCTTTATTTTTTACTTTTATTTTTTTTTTTTTCATTATTTATTTTTCATTTTTTCTCCCAGGCAGTCCATATTGGCACCCCTTTTGACATCCTACTTACATCAACCCTGTGGTTCCCACGCTGCTTTCTTTGGGGGGGACTGTGTATGCCCGATCCACTAGCGCGCATTCCGCTGCACCTCAGCTCCCGGGGGAGATACTTTTTGGCCCTGGCTTTGCACTTACCATGTCCCATTGCACTGTTCTTATGTAAGTATTTTTGGGTGATTCACCCCCCTTTTTTGTTGTTATTTTGAGCTATCAGTTAGACTCACTATATGTTGTATTTTTTAGAAATCCCTGATCATCTGGCCCCTGATGAGTGTGGTTACACGAAACGCGTCGGGCTTTCGGGATACAAACATATGTTTTATAGTATAACATCTCAAGAACTATTCATGGTTTTTTTACACTACATTATTATTACTTATATTTTCTTCTACTGTGCTGTGGTATTGTTATTTATACATATTATGTCATTTCTGTACATGCATTATTCTGTCTACGAGACCACTGTGTGGCGCCAAGCTGGATGTACCCTTGATGCCAATCGCTTATACACAAATACATGTGTTGTGATTTATGAAATGATATGTATTACAATGTCTTTTCCTATGTGGTTCTGGTGTGATTTGTTTTTTTGCATGTTACTTGATTAATAAAGTGTACTGCTACCCCAGTTACCTGCACGTTTTCCATGACCTCACTCAAAGTCCCAACCTTTATTTAATTCTCGCTTAAAAAGAGTTCTTTTTTAAATATCTGGATACAGGGCTATGTTTGAGCCTTCAAATGTAATCGTAGTAATATTATGTGCCGTCTTCATTATATTTTCTTTCACGGCGTACTTGTGAACTTTACAGATTACATCTCTGGGTACGTCAGCTTTTGTATCATGGGGAGGGACCCGGTGTATCCGATCTATTTCAATGACATTTGGGGCTTGATCCCCCAGAATCTGTCCAAAATTTTTTTGTACTGCTGGGGCTAATTCTGTCGCTGTAATTGACTCCTTCAGTCCTTTTATACGTATATTTTGTCGCCTATCCCTATTCTCGTACTCATCCAGCTGTTCTCTGTATGAATTTAATGTCTCTTCATATTTTATCATGGACTGTTGAACATCTGCCACTGCCTGTATGATGGTTTCTTGTTCTTTTTCCACCCCTTCTACTCTGTGTCCCAGATCCCTGATGTCCTCTTTTAAACTTGCCACTGCTTGCATACAGGATTGTTCAACTGCGTTTATTAATTGCTGAATGTCATTTTTGGTGGGGAGGGCCTTCAACAATTCCCAGATGTCCCTTTCTGGGTCCGCACTTTGTCCATTCTGCCCCAGTGGGTTCCCCTCACCATCCTGTGCACTCTCCTGATCGCACTCGTGTCTATGTGGTGACCCGCATACTCCCATGTCCCCACCTGTTATTTTTGGGTGTTCCTGTCTGATACTTCGGTCCATACCGGGGATTGGGTCCTCTCCTCCTCTTCCAATCATAGTCTCTATGTCTATGGACTGTGCCTCCTCTAGTGACCACCTGTTAGTCTCCCGTTGTGTCATTGTGGCCAGGATCCCTACTAGTGGGCTTTGTTTGTCCATTGATGGATGTCCATTACCAGGGATGGGTTGGCCCTTGTTTTTAGCCCCTATTACCCTGGGGCTTCCATCACCACCGGGGGGGCTATGCTCTGGGGTCTTCCTCCCTCTCCCTGCTGTAGGAGGTCTCTTACCGTTTGCCACGACACTGTCACTTGTCATCTGGGCACTCGCCTGCTTTATCTAGGACTCCCGCTCTGCTTTTTCTGCACCGTCAATGGCGTTAACTCCGCTTCGCTTCTTTGTATCCGACCTTCCTGCCAGCTCAGGTGTGCGGGGGGATAGGTAAGCCTTAATGCCATCTGTCGATTTTCTTCCTCTCCCTGCTGTTGGTTGCAGGGCTGCTTGTCTGCGGGTTGTCATCCTCAGGTTTCTGTCACACTGTGGAGTCTGCTCGAATGGAGTGGAGTAGAGAAGTGGGAGGGAAGTAGCCGGTGAGAGCAGCCGCTCACCTCTCTCACTCTCCCACTTCAGCTGGCCGCCCGTCTACTATCAGGAGAACGCCGGCGTGTGCTTGCTTACTGCACGGAGAGGCTGAAGGCAGACAGACTAGCAAAGCCCTCTCTCACATGCACCGCTTCTCAGCTGTCGGCCGGATGATTGTCCATGTGGTTAGCCCGGGGACGTGGAGGGGGGGAGGAGCACTCACTCACTCACTCACACCCATCCCCTGCCAGTTGCCTGTATTACAGCATGTTGGTTCCAGAGTAAGGATGAATAGTGGGAGTGACAATGGGCATCCCTGTCTTGTCCCATTTTGAATCCTTACTTTTTGTCAGATCTATGTCTTTTAGAATGGGTAGGCAACTTTCTATAAGGAACCTGTGAATTATTTCTGCTTTTGATGCAATAAGGTCTTTAGGTTTATGTGTTGAGGGTAGATTGTACAAATCTGTATAATATTCTTGAAATCGCTGAGCGATCTTTTGTGTATCATTAGTTATTTGATTTTGTCTGGTTTTAATGGCCATTATGTTTATAGATAGTAAGGTTTCCTTCAATGCTTTTGCTAGAAATTTGCCTGACTTGTCTCCATGTTCGGAAAAGAACCCTTTTCACGAAAAAAGGATCTTTTGGGCTTTGAGGTTCAAAATAGACTGTAGTTTTTTCCTTAATTCAAGTAGAGCAGTGGCTGCTTCAATCGCTAACGATTGTTTATGTTTAGTTTCCATATCTCTTATGACGTGTTAGAATCAAGAGTTCTTTTTCTGTTTCTCTCTTTTTTGCAGCCCCTAATCTAATAAATTCCCATCGTAGCACGCATTTGTGAGCTTCCCATATATTCATAGGTGATATGTCTTCTGATTAGTTTTCTTTAACCCCTTCCCGACTGGCGCACGCCGATGTATGTCGGCAGTATGGCACGGCTGGGCAAATGGACTTACAGGTACGTCCATTTGAATTTTCCGCTGTGCCATTGCGTGCGCTCTGCCGGTGGCGGCGGGCGGGAGCTTCGTGAGTCGGGTAGCGGGTCCCACGATCTCGATCGCTGCAGGGATACCCATGATCGCCTCACGGAAAGGACGAATGGGGAGATGCTGATGTAAACAGCATCTCCCCGTTCTGCCTAGTGACAAGTGTCACTGATCACAGCTCCCTGTAATCGGGAGCAGTGATCAGTGTAGTGACACTGCTAGCCCATCCCCCCTACAGGTAGTAATCACTCCCCTAGGACATACTTGGTTGCATTTTTATAGCACTGATTGCTGTATAAATGACAATGGTCCCAAAAATGTGTCAAAAATGTCTGACATGTCCATAATGTCGCAGTCACAATAAAAATCGCTGATCGCCGTCATTACTAGTAAAAAAAAATTATTAATAAAAATGCCATAAAACTATCCTCTAACTTTTGCGCAAACCAATCAATAAACGCTTATTGCGATTTTTTTTTTTACCAAAAATATGTAGAAGAATACGATCAGCCTAAACTGAGGAAAAAAAATGTTTTTTTTTATATTTTTGGGGGATATTTATTATAGCAAGATGTAAAAAATAATGCGTTTTTTTTCAAAATTGTCGTTCTTATTTTGTTTATAGCACAAAAAATAAAAATCGCAGAGGCGATCAAATACCACCAAAAGAAAGCTCTATTTGTGTGGAAAAAAGGACGTCAATTTTGTTTGGGAGACACGTCGCACGACCGTGCAATTGTTAGTTAAAGCGACGCAGTGCCAAATCGCAAAAAACGCTCTGGTCAGGAAGGGGGTAAAATCTTCCGGGCTGAAGCGGTTAAAATAATATTTACTTGTTTCTGATATTTTATTTGTATCTGCCATATCAGTGAGCAGGGAAGGATTTAACCTCCAGATTGTTGTTCTGTGCCTTTTGGCCTTTTTGTGTAGAGTCATTGATATGGGTGCGTGGTCCGAAAGAGTCTTTATTCCAATATCGGCTGAATGTAAGAGTGGTAAATCTCTTTGTGAAATAAAGATATAATCAATACGTGTAAATTTGTTATGTATTGTCGAAAAATAAGTATAGTCTTTCCCTGATGGATTGCATGAACGCCATGAGTCTATTAGTGTGAGTGAGGCAAGGAGTGTTTTTATTTTCCTTAGTTTTTTGTATAGCACACTAGATTTGCCATCCGACATGTCTTGTAAAGGATTGAGTGCTAGATTGAGGTCCCCCCCAAACACAATACAGCCCGTCGCAAAGCTTTTTAATTCGTCAATTACTCGTTGGCAAAATGTGTTTTGCGCAGAATTAGGAAAGTACACATTAGCCAGGGTAATTGGAATTCCCGCTCAACTCCCCTTGAGGAAGATGTATCTCCCCTCTGTGTCTGTCAATTGTTGCTAGACAACTATTTCGGAATTCTTGTGTAATAAAATGGAAACTCCCTTGGATTTAGCTGTAGGATTGGTTGCATGGAATACTTGTGGGTAATGTTTGTCTTGTAATTTGGGAATATTACCTGTCTTAAAATGAGTTTCCTGGAGAAACACCACCACTGGTTTGGCTTTATTTAGTTCTCAAAGTAACTATACTCTTTTTTTTTTTTTTTCTGGTGTGTTCAGGCCCCTGACATTGTGAGATATTACAAAAGAATGCTTATTAATTTTTGAATATGACATCTTGGTTTATTAGAGGTTATTATTTATTGTTTACGAAACAACCGTGAATATTCTGATGTTAAAATAAAACATAAAAACAAAATTAGCGAAGGAAAGAAAAAAGAAAAAGTGATAAGGAGGAAAAAGAAATTTTAGTAACCCACTAGAGGATTGTTACTGGTAGTGAGAAGTATTAAACTCATCTCCAGGTGTTAGCCTAAGCCGGAGATAAATGTGGTGAATGTGTGTTGGTAAATGCCAACCCACATCCAATGGTGGGAGCAATGGGAGGTAGTCACTTTAGGGGATCAGGGGGTAACTGTACCTCAAAACCTGATCAAATAAATTGGTTTAAAGTGAGTGTGAACTCCCGTGATTCAATTTATATCATATATAGATAGGATGAATTATATACCCCCTTCAGCCGTTGGGCAGTATCATGAGCTTAATTTAAGTTTGTAACATTGTGGAGCTATGGTGCACAGCAATAGCCCTGCACCATTTCTCCGCTAAATCCACACCAGGACATTCAGACTCCCCCTAATGTGATTAACTCCTATAAAAGCAGGTGTGCGTCTATAGTTCTAAACTAAATAAAATAACATTAATTATGTAGCTATTGTGAGCAATATTATCAAGTGGTCGCTCCCCATGAGGTAATCTCAGGTTCCCTTTATAGGTATGCCAAACGAGGCATCATTATACAACTGATATTCTACAGAACTATATTAATTATTAACATTCTAGCAGGGATTGCAATTCAGACTAATTAATGCTATTAATGTTTCCCTGAACGTTCATAGGCAAATATATCTTGATCTTAACCTTTATTTCACCCCTTTCTCCATGTATCCACTTATTGCATTTAAATCAACATGTGGTCCAATACCAAGTATAGAGGTGGACACCAAGGGAAAGAAGCTGGAAGTCAGCATTGATACACATCAAACTTGTTCTATAAGTCTGTTGTAGAAAAAGAATAAACTCCAAAACCTGTGTAAAGAAACAAAATATATTATACTGACTTTCACCTTTAGGTGTCACCATTGTATAACAGATCCTTTGTGGAAGCATGAGTATATATCAAACTTCTTCTTTTATGTTGGATAATGGAGGGAAATAAAAGCTCCACTATCGTTTTCACAAAATCATGCTTCATGGTCAAATAAACAGTAATATGGATAATTGAAAATGAAGAAAAATAACCATAAAAATAGTAAACCTTTTCGGCTAGCATAAATCAAACCTCATTGAATATTTTGCAGAGTTAATGAGCCATAATAGTATTGGTTTATGAAAGGGCTTTCATTGTGTCATTCCAGTTCCTTCCATCAGATGTCGCCCTTATCAAAGAGATATCATAAGCTTCCATAAGATTATGTTATAAAACTCCTATGATCATGTAGGCACATAGGGACGTGGTGAGGTCAGTTGATTATAACTGCTTTGGGATGTCAATGTAAGTTCTGCATTTGTTATATCTGTTTTGTAAGAAGGAAGGCTGTGTTTGTCAGGTCAAATACAATGGTGAGATTGAAAGAATAACCGAATCCTTATATTCAGGAAAGTAAGTCAAACAGAATACCGATCAATATAAGATGGTCACTATCCTGTATCTTTATGCTTTGGTGTTATATGATGATCTATTTGGTCCGGGTCCTGAGTATTTGTCAGCTTTAGCCTTTTTGGATGATGAGGGTCTAGATGGAGATGATTGTGGAGTGGTAGGTGGGGATGATCCTTGTGTTGGAATACGGAATTCCTTGTACCAATCTGGCAAGTCTATCAGAGGTATCTGTAATTGCTTACAAAAAGCTGGGATATCTTCAGGCATTCTTAGGTAGTATTGCTTCCCTGCATATGTGGCATTCAGGGCAAAAGGGAAACGCCAGTGATATGGTATGCCTTTGTCCTTTAATGCAGTGATCATGGGACGCATGGCTCATCTGTTTTGCAATGTGATATGTGATAGATCTTGAAACAGTGTCACAGCATCTGCTTCAAATAGGATCCTTTCATTGCGTCTAGCCTTGTTCAGTATTTCCTCTTTTAATGGGAAATTCTGCAGACAGCAAATTATATCTCGTGGAGGAGCTGTTTCTGCTGGATGAGGTGCTAAGGCCATGTGTGCTTAGACAAATTCAATATCTGTGTCCTTAGGGCGTTCTAGCAAATTGTTAAAAACTGCCTGCAATGCTGGTTTAATTTGTGCAGAATCTACATGTTCTGGTATTCCTCTCACTCTGATGTTCTTCCTGCATCCTCTATTATCCAAGTCTTCTAAATGCCTTTTGATAAGGATTAGATGTGCGGCATGTGAAGAGACTGTGGATGTCAGCCTCTCCACCGCTCTGTCTCTCTTAGCCTCAGCTCTTTTTGTGTGAGACTGGCGATCTGACAGGGACATAAAGTCTGCTCTTAAATCAGTTATGGCTGAGGCAAATTAATTCTTAATGTCTGCTGCAAATTTTGTCATCTCTGAGAAGCGCAGCGGGTGGTCAGAGTGCTCTGAGTCCCTTACCATGTACTCTGAAGCCAACATGGAGTCCTCACTGTGCAATGCCTCATGTTCCAGCGGTGCCATCTTGGCTGCAGAATGTCCCCTTGTCCTCTGAGATTTTATCTCAAATTTCTCCAGAATGTCGTCTTGTCCTGGGGTGGATTGTGATCTGTGCTGATGGTGGCTTGTATGTATGCACACTGTCTCTTCTGCCCATCGCTGTTTTTATCCGGGCTGAAAGGGGTTTTTGAGTCACGGAGGTGCAGAGCTCATCTAAACTGCTTCCATTTCCCTCGAGCTCCAAGCCACGCCCCGCCCCGATACCATATTTCTTTGATATCAGTTATATTAGAACAAGCCAGGTGAAACTACAGAATAACAGAAATAGACTTCAATAAGCATAATATCACATACAATACAGCATACATTGCAGAGACAACGATATACAGTACAAGATGTGATAAAAACTTACTTTTTAAGTTCTCTAAGGGGTGATGACGATAGATTGAGAAAGACATGACTTGCTTCCTGCAATGTGTTGAAAAGAATGGTGGATGGTTCACTTCCTGTTAAGATTCTACCCAGAATTCCCTGCTTGCTGACAGCTTCCTCAACTACACATACAGTAAACAATTAAACAGAACTGCAGCAATACCAAAAAGGAACGCTAGATGGAGCCTGCACACCACATATGATTGTCTTAAGTAAATTACACATTTTGCATGTAAATTTAACAACACAGGTACAAATAAGGTACAAATAATCAGCAAGACATCTGGTGGACAGAACACCATGGACCAGCTTCTTTATGGCGCTGATCTTTGCCTGGGGTAAAAACACCTTCTCCTGGGCTGTATCTATGACCAGACCCAAGTACTCTAATCTTCTTACTGGCTTTAAAGAAGATTTCTCTAGGTTGATGACCCAACCTAGGTATTCCAGGTAGTTGACTGTGGTGACCACGTTTTGGTCCAAACGGACTACCGACAGGTCTATTAAGAGTCGTCCAGGTATGCTATTATTGTTATACCTTGAGTCCTTAATCTGGCAAGGGGAAGGGCCAGAAGTTTTGTAAACAGTGCAGTAGGTGCAGTAGCTAGACCGAAAGGCAAGGCTACAAACTGAAAATTAAGTCCTTCTACTTTGAAACGCAGATACCTCTGGTGAGCAGGGAAAATAGGTACATGCAGATATGCTTCCTTGATGTTGATTGATGCCAGAAGTTCTCCCCCTTGTAGCATGGAGACTACTGATCGAATTGATTCCATGCGAAAAGAGCGAATCTTCAGGAATCGATTTCGATCTTTGATATCTAGAATGCGCCTGACATCCCCGTTTGGTTTTGGTACCATGAAAAGGTTTGAATAAAACCCTGACCCATTCTCTTCCACAGGAACCACCATGATGACCTCTTGCGACAAAAGTCGGTCAAACGCTAGAAAGAAAGACTTCTTTTTCTCTGGATCTTTGTGGACATTTGACCTGAGGAAGCGAGGAGACGGGAACAATCGGAACTCTAGTTTGTAACCTAGAGCTATTGTGGAGACCACCCATCTGTCCCAAAATTCTTCCTGCCAGACCTTTGAGAACTGCAGAAGTCTTCCTCCCACTCGAACAAGTGTGGGCGCCCCTTCATAAAGAGGCTTTAGCGTTCTATCTTGTAGGTTTCCTCCCCCAGGACTTCTTTTGTCCCTGGGGTTTACCCTGAAGTCTACTTCTTGAACCTGATGGTGGAGGCCGTCGTGACTGCCTGGGGGCTGAGGCCCCTGGCACTGGAGAAAGAGCCCGTTTAAGTGAGGAACGTTTACACTTTTTTTTTACTAGCAAAAGGGTACTTTTCCCACTTCATATTTTTTGGATATATTTGTCCAAATCCTCCCCAAACAGCTTTTCACCGCGAAAAGGAAAACCAGCCAGGAGCGTCTTGCATATGGGACTTCGGCTGACCAACCTTTTAACCATAAGATTCTACGCATATGTACCAACCCAAGCATAAGGTGAGAGGTTTGAAGAATAGAATCTCTGATTGCGTCAATTGCAAAGCACAAAGCTGCTGGCTGTTCAGGGAACACCTTGAGTACCTGTTTCAAATGGTCTCTCAAGGACTGACACACCCCAATTGCCGCCACTGCAGGTTGAGCCACTGAACCTGCCAGGGAGAAAATGTTTTTTAACAGGAATTCCAATTTTTTATCAGTTGGATCCGTAAGCATTTGCGCATTGTCAACTGGACAAGTCAAACTTTTATTCACAGAGGATTTAGCAGCGTCAATTGCTTGTATACTCCACATCTTAGTGAATTTTTCCTCCATAGGATAAAGTGTTGAAAACTTAAGGAAACGTGCTTATCTGGGTGATTCCACTCAGAATACATAAGCTTTTCTAGTAATGAATGGACAGGAAAGGCACGCAAGGCTTGCAGGGGCTTTAGCGAACCCAAACAGGAAGTGGGCTCTTCAACCAACTCAGTTAAAGGTAGCTTAAATGTGGCGCGGACCATTTCAGTAAGAGAATGCACCAGCAACTTCTCAGCATGTGAAGCTGAAGAAGGTCCTTCCCCACTTGATTCCTCGGAAGTGGAGTCATCAGCCTGTTCACGGTCCCCTGAGGGGGATTCATCTTCCCCCCTCCCACAGTTCCCCCGTTTGGGGATCCTGGGTGGTAGAAGGGAACCTAATGCGTTTTATTCCACTCCGTGAAGACGTGATTAAAGCCACTAATCTTTCCTCTAACCCACTCATAGCTGAGGAGAAAACCTGCTCAGTTATATAGACAGGGGCTGAAGTGTCAGAAGCAATTGCAGCCCCTGATGACCTTGATGGCTCACTCTGACTAGCCTCCTTAGTACGGGATGGTGTTGCAGAGGGAGGGTCCTTAGGAACTGAGGGTGACCCCTTTGTGTTCTTGGTCTTTGCGGCATTTGAACCAGCTCCTCTGGTCATAGTGCCAAGCACAAATGTAGAGGTACCACCAAAAAAATGCACCCACTGCTGAGCAAAAATCCAGCAACTGCCGCTGCTATTAAGCTCAGCCTGATGCTTAAAGTAAATGTGCCTGGGAATGCCTGTGTCACTCACTCACATGCCACCTGTCTGCTCTGTGTCCCTCCTAGCTGTATGCACCTGAAAAAAGGTGCATTTTATAGCTATGCAGCCCGCGTTGTGGACACTAAATTGCGCCAATGCCGCTAAGCCCCGCCCCCTTCCTCCGACCACCCATTGCGCCCATCTCCCTCATCTATTTTAAAATAGAGTGTTTTCCCGCGCGAGCGGGGTCCGATCCTGACCGGACCACATGGAGGAAGGCTGGGGGAGGAGGAGAGGAGGAGAGCTGCCGAAGGGAACCGCCGCAATGGCGGCTGGAACGGCGCGGCATACCTCCGTCTGAATGCCATGCTCCCAACACCTGGAGGAAAGCTATCCAGGTGGGGGGGCATTCCTAGGAGGAGAAAACCCCCCTTTCCCATGACTTTACCTGGAGCCTGGGCCGGAGGAAGCGTGCAGCTTATACATAGAGGCGAGACTGACAAGCATGCTATCAGGTACGTGCTCTTGACAGCCCCCGGTGGTGACTATAGGCATAGCAACATTTACTGTAGCCTCCCTGACGGTAATCCCGAGTGTGGCTCGGGGTTAAATTTCAGTCCCATTAGCGGTAACCCCGAGCCACACTCGGGATTACATTGCAGGATCCTGGTGTGGCGTTACTTACCTTGTCCCCAGGATCCTGCGATGTCTCCTGCTGTGTCTGCGGGCTCTGTCTCCTCCAAAGCCTCTCTGTGCCAGGCTCCGTTACCCTGCGACAGGGGTGGCTCCAGGCCAAAATTTTTGGGGGTGCTGTGCAGGTGCTGTAACAAAAATAGAGGGTGCTGACCTGGCGCGCCGCAAAATGTGTGTGTGTGGGTGTGGCTAAATTGAGTGTGGCCAAAATGTCAGTGATTCTTCCCAAACTATAGCTTGTAGTGCCACCTTTCCCTCTTTGTATAGGCTAAAAAGAGCCTGGAGGTACACTCAAGAGATTGTGAAGTAAAATAAGCTCAATTGAGGCCGACAATTATACCCCCCAGCATATGTCAGGGCCAGCAATAACCTTAAGTCAGTGGGTAGTAGTTGGGTATTAAAATTCAACAGCCACAAAGAAGCCAGAGAACCATCTAAAAACTCAGTTACACATTGATAACAGGCCATGCAGTCGGGCACGTTGTCCCATACCCAAAAAAAACTACAAAATGTCCTAAAGGTAATCACCTCAATATACGCCACAATAATTCAAAGAAAGTAGTAAAAGCATTAAAAGTATCAATAAATATATACATTAAATATGTGCTAAAAACAATAAAAGTGTAATCTGTACATGCATATAAAGTGCAATGTACAACACAAGTGACCCCTATTAGAATTTCACATCAACAAAGTTCATTAGAATTGTCTACAAGCATATTGAATCCTCTGCAAGCTATTAGCAGCTACTTCCGTGCACCATCACCCACTGGGTGAAAACTCACCAGAGGTTAAGGTAAGGTAGTGCAGCATCATGTTATTTGGCACAGTGCATTTTTGAAAAGTAGTGCATGCACTATTTTTTGTGCAGTCTGGTGCGATTTGCAGCCATTCAAATAATAGGCTGAAAAATCGCACCACACTGAATAGCACAGAAACTTGGAGCAAGCTCCTTTGAAAACTGATTCACGCGCATTTTGCTTTTCAGAGGTGTTTGGCAGGTGGTGAGGAGGCGATATATTACTTCTTTACCGCCTGGTTTACACCTACAATGGTTGTACTTTCAAACTGCAATTGCATGCATAGCAGTTAGAGCTTTAAATCAGCCTTTTCACAACCTGTCAAACAATCTTAGATCACTTTTTAGAGGAACAGTGGTGCCTGTTCCACTTGTAAAACAGCCCTTAGCTGCATATGGCTGGTACCCTTAGGGCTTCTTTATACATGAGATTGGGGTTGGTAAAACCCAGTGGTCGAGTCACACTTTTACCTTCCCCAATCCCTACCGCCTTTAGCTGCAGAGGCAGCAGCCAAAGGTGTACACATGCCATGTTGTGCCCATATAGCTGGTATTGTGCATCTATATGGGCTCAATAGCATACTATTGTGCCTACAGTATATAGCTGCTATTGTGCCCACATAGCTTTTACTGTGCCCTATTATGCCCACTGACCTTAACTTCTTGCAGCACTTCCAGCTGTTGTGGATTCCGCTACCAAGAATGAGAGGCGGAGTGCTATTGGTATCACGCCACCTGAACTATGGACAAGGAATTGGCTCATGAGACAGGCTTGATGTCCCCACGGCCATCTGCAACCTCCAGCCCTGCTTCTCTTGTTCTGTGGCCGGCTGCAGCCTTTATCCACAATCAGTGACAGAAAGTCAGCAAGCCCAGGACCTACCAGTCACCTGGATGCGATCAACTGGTAGATCGTGGTCCACGGGTTGCCAACCTGGGCTCCAGTGGCGGTGCGTCCATTAGGGCTGCTTGGGCGCCGCCCCCCCCCCCCTGTGTACTATGGATAGATTCATGCATAGCATGAATCTATCCATGGCCGCTGTAGCCACCTCCTATTCAGGAGTGTGCTGTGAGTGTAACAGGGGGACAGTGGGATGGACAGGGGGACAGTGGGATGGACAGGGGGACCGTGGGATGGACAGGGGGACCGTGGGATGGACAGGGGGACCATGGGATGGACAAGGGGACAGAGGCATGGACAAGGGGACAGAGGCATGGACAAGGGGACAGAGGGACCGTGGGATGGACAGAGGGACCGTGGGATGGACACGGGGACCGTGGGATGGACACGGGGACCGTGGGATGGACACGGGGACCGAGGGATGGACAGGGGGACAGAGGGATGGACAGGGGGACAGAGGGATGGACAGAGGGAGGGACAGGGGGACAGTGGGATGGACAGAGGGACAGAGGCATGGACAAGGGGACAGAGGCATGGACAAGGGGACAGAGGGACCGTGGGATGAACAGAGGGACCGTGGGATGGACAGAGGGACCGTGGGATGGACAGAGGGACCGTGGGATGGACAGAGGGACCGTGGGATGGACACGGGGACCGTGGCATGGACACGGGGACCGTGGGATGGACAGGGGGACCGAGGGATGGACAGGGGGACAGAGGGATGGACAGAGGGAGGGACAGGGGGACAGTGGGATGGACAGAGGGACAGTGGGATGGACAAGGGGACAGAGGGATGGACAAGGGGACAGGGGGACCGGGGGATGGACAGGGGGACCGTGGGATGGACAGGGGGACCGTGGGATGGACAGGGGGACCGTGGGATGGACAGGGGGACCGGGGGATGGACAGGGGGACAGTCGGGTGGACAGGGGGACCGTGGGATGGACAGGGGGACCGTAGGATGGACAGGGGGACGGAGGCATGGACAGGGGGACTGTGGGGGGGACGCAGGGATGGACAGAGGGACCGTGGGATGGACAGGGGGACAGTGGGATGGACAGGGGGACAGGGGGACCGTGGGATGGACAGGGGGACCGTGGGATGGACAGGGGGACCGTGGGATGGACAGGGGGACCGTGGGATGGACAGGGGGACAGAGGGATGGACAGGGGGACAGAGGGATGGACAGGGGGACAGAGGGATGGACAGGGGGACAGAGGGATGGACAGGGGGACCGTGGGATGGACAGGGGGACCGTGGGATGGACAGGGGGACCGTGGGATGGACAGGGGGACAGAGGGATGGACAGGGGGACAAAGGGATGGACAGGGGGACAGTGGGATGGACAAGGGGACAGGGGGACCGTGGGATGGACAGGGGGACCGTGGGATGGACAGGGGGACCGTGGGATGGACAGGGGGACAAAGGGATGGACAGGGGGACAGAGGGATGGACAGGGGGACCGTGGGATGGGTATTGTAAATCAGGCACTCCTGATCTGGGGGAGGGGTAGTCTAATGATTGCAGTGCCAGTGCCCAAGGCAAATCAGAGTGCCAAGATCACAGGACAGGATTCCTCTTGCAGCAGATCAGACTGCCTGCTGCTGACATAAATCAAATAAGAGGACTACAGAGTGGAGTCTCCCTCTCCCTCCCCAGGCTCAGCAATCAGCAGCAGCTCCCTTATAAAAAGAACAGCTATCATCCATCCTAATTCCTCCTCAGACCACAGCCTGCCTGCATAACAGGAACCCCCCCCTTCTTCCCCCTTCTTCTGTCAGATGAGGAGCACTGCAGACTCACTCAGCTCTCTGCCTACAGCAGCTCTGCTCCCTCCCCAGTGGTCTATCTAGAAAACAGCCAGCAGCTCAGCAGTCATCATACCTTCATTGCTTCTGGGCTCTCTCTCTGCTCCACCCCTCTTCTTTCATCTTTCTCACGCCAGATGCAGAGGCACCATGTGACACAGAGGCTTTTAAAAGGTAGCACCTCTGCACAGCATTCTGATTCAATCCGCCCCCCTCTCAGGGACTAACTAAACATCAGCGGCTTATGCGGCTGTATCCCTCCTCTTCAAAAAGAGTCCCCAGCCAAGTAGCAGACAAGATTCACAGCAGGTACAACATTATTTAAAAAAAATAGTGTGAATTTTATGCCAATACCTCAGTGGAATTTTTGGGGGTGCTATGAGGGTGCTTGAAAATTTTTTGGGGGGGCTTCAGCACACCCAAGCACCCACCTGGCGCCGCCCCTGGTTATGGAAGCCCAAGCAAAAGCTCAGGCTGAAAGGACCAATATCCGGAATTGCTTCCAGTGTGGGGAACCAGGAGATTTCAGGGAACAGTGCCCACAGAAGGAAGGGAACTCCAAACTTTTTTCAGAACTCATGAAAGTGTTACCAAAGTTACTCTCAAATCAGATGGTAGGAAACTTTCAGGGGTCTCAGTGAAGGAGCCAACTGGGAACCCCTGACAAGAAACAGAGCTCCAGGATTGAAAAAAGGAGGAAGGCTAAGAAGAGACAGAAGAAAGGCCTGGAGTCCACATCTTTGTCACCCTCGCAGTCAAGTAACTGGGGTCATGGACACAGGCACAGGGGGTCAATGTCTTATCCCCACCTAGGGTCATAGTTAAGTCCTCTCAGAGTACACCAAAGAGAGATTACCAACCAAGCTTTACTGAGAACAACCTAGAGAGCTTCCCAGAGAAGTTAGTGGGGCAATCCCTAATTGTGTCTGTACAAATGGAGGGTATCTACACTAGGGCCTTGCTAGATACTGGGGCCCAAGTCACGCTCCTATATAGAGACTTTTATGACAAATACCTGCAGCACCTTCCTCTATGCAAGCTTGAAGAATTAGAGATCTGGGGAATTGGAATTGCCAAGTGCCCTTATGATGGGTATATCCCCATTCAGATAGCATTAGGTCCAGCAGCTGTTGGGAAACTGGAAGCATTTGATACATTGACAGTTGTGTGCCCCAGGCCACCAGGGGCCGGATGGAATTCTATATTGATTGGGACAAACACTGACTTGGTAAAGAGACTCTTGTTGTCTGTATTGGGAGAAGATGGTTCCATCCTTGACAAGATTCACCCTTAGCTACTTCAAGCCTGCCGACGTGTGGCCAAAGAACAGAGTGCCCCTGCTGAGGGGGTAGGAAGTCTGTGGAAGCTGGAAACCAGGGAGAGAGTGTTGCAGCCTGGGGAGGTTGCTCATCTGAAGGCTACATTCAAGTTGACTTGGGACAAACCTGGCCCCTAAGTTGTGCTACAAACTGACGAACAGGCCCAAGCTGTTGGATTAGAGATGGTCCCTGAGTTGGTACCCACCAAGGACTTGTCCCGAACTGGAAAGCAGGTGCCAATTAGTCTTTGGAATGTTACAGATCATCCGATTACGTTAGGGGCACGTATGCTAGTAGGACGAGTGTGTGCAGCCACCCCTGTGCTTCCTGCAGAGGCTGCTGAGAGAGAGCATTGTCAGCAGATGCAGAAGGAGTTCCAGCATTGTATTGAAGCTTTTCCCCCCCTGCATGGCATCAAAGAATGAAATTACAACTGGCTAGATGGAAGAAGATTTTCTCGAAGGATGACTTTGATGTGGGATGCGCTCAGCACCAAATTCAGTTAAAAGAGGACAAACCCTTTCAAGAGCAAGCTAGGAGAATACCTCTCAGTGACCTGGAAGATCTTCAAGAGCAGTTGGCTGGGTTAAAGAGGTCAGGGGTCATTCAAGAGTCCAGAAGCCCCTATGCATCTCCTATTGTGGTGGTGCAAAAGGATGGGTCACTACGCATGTGCATTGGCTACCGGACTTTGAATCGCTGCACTATTCCTGATCAGTACACAAACCCTCGCATTGAAGCCAAGTGGCTCATTGTACTTGACTTGAAGAGTGGGCACTATCAGGTCCCCATGCATCTGGAAGACAGAGAGAAGACTGCATTAATTCGCCCCTTGGGGTTCTATGAGTTCAGCTGGATGCCTTAGGGTTTGTCAGGGGTCCCAGCAACCTTCCAGATATTGATGGAAAGAACGGTAGGGGACATGAACCTGTTAGAAGTACTAGTGTATCTGGACGACATCATTGTGTTTGGGCAAACGTTAGAAGAGCATTAAGCCCGGTTGGAGAAAGTCTTTACAAGACTGCACGAAGAGGGATTGAAACTGTCATTGGAAAAGTGTCAGTTCTACAGGACATCTGTCACGTACTTGGGTCATGTCGTCTCTGCAATTGGGGTTACCACGGACCCGAAGAGATTGGAGGCCATCACTACATGGCCTAGACCAAGGACTGACAGAATTAAAATCTTTCCTGGGATTCTGCTCTTATCGCAGGTTTGTAGCAAATTTTGCCAGGATTGCTCGTCCCCTTAATGAACTGTTACAAGTGGCTACGGGAGAAGGAGGGAATGAGTCCAAGGTGAAGAAGTCTGGCTGTCGTAGGAAAGGAGAATCAGTACAAGATCAATGGACTTATCAGTGTGAAGAGGCATTTTCCTACCTAAAGAAGAGTTTCGCCAAAGCTCCGATTTTGGCTCATGCTGACCCTGGCAAGCCTTATGAACTTCACATAGACGCCAGTAGAGATGGTCTGGTAGGAGCTCTCTATCAAGAACAGGACGGTGGTCTCAGACCAGTGGCTTATGTGAGTCGCAGTCTCATCCCATCAGAAATTATCCCATTCACAAGCTGGAGTTCCTGTCTCTAAAATGGGCAGTAATAGACAAATTGAAGGACTATCTGCATAGAGCCAAGTTTGTAGTGAAGACGCATAATAATCACAGTGATCTTCTGACTTCTGCAAAGTTGGATGCCACAGGACATACGTCATTGGCCACCCTTGCTGGATTCCAATTCAGCCAAAGTACCGATCTGGGACAGGAAATCGAGATGCAAATGCCTTATCTAGTAGATCCCATAAATAAAAGGAGGAGCTAGGAGATTGGCCCTACGTGACTGCAGAGGGTGTACGGTCCTTGGCTGTTGCAGCTGTTGCAGCTGAATCCATCGGAGTCCGCCCCTCGGGGATACACAGATGCTACAGTGGGCTGACGCAAGTTCGAGGTGAGGGCCTTTCTCAGTTGTCAAATCACAGATTTGAAAAGGGATCAGGATCCGCAATGTCATCTGGCTATTCAAGCCCTGAACAAGCAGGATCCAGACTTGTTGATGAAGAGCTCTGTGGCTGGAGCGAAGATTCTACATCGGGAATGGAATAGTTTGCAGTTAAGGGATGGAGTGCTGTATAGGCGAGGTCCTTCAGAGGATAGGGAGGAAAAATGGCAGCTATTTCTTCCTGAGAAGCACCGTTCATTATTATTATTATTATTATTATTATACAGTATTTATATAGCGCCAACAGTTTACGTAGCGCTTTACAACTTGAGGGTAGACAGTACAAATACAATACAATTTGATACAGTAGGAATCAGAGGGCCCTGCTCCTTAGAGCTTACAATCTAAGAGGGAAGGTCAAGAGATACAAGAGGTAATAACTGTGGGTGATGTGCTGATTGAGAAGATAAATGTACAGTTGTTAGGTGGGGGCCAGATAGGCTTCTCTGAAGAGATGAGTTTTCAGTGATCGCCTGAAAGTGGATAAAGTAGGAGAAAATCGGACGGATTGGGGTAGAGCATTCCAGAGAATGGGGGAGGCTCTGGAGAAGTCCTGGAGGCGAGCATGGGATGAGGTGACAAGGGAGTTTGAGAGCAGGAGGTCTTGGGAGGAGCGAAGAGAACGATTAGGTTGGTATTTTGTGACTAGGTTAGAGATGTAGCTAGGGGCCAGGTTGTGGATGGCTTTGTAAGTTATAGTTAGTATCTTGAATTTAATTCGGTGACTGAGTGGCAGCCAATGGAGGGATTGGCAGAGGGGTGTAGCAGACGCTGAGCGGTTTGTGTGGTGGATGAGCCTGGCCGCAGCATTCATGATGGACTGAAGTGGGGATAGCCTATTTAGAGGTAAACCAATGAGGAGGGAGTTGCAGTAGTCAAGGCGGGAGATGACCAGGGAGTGGATTAGAAGCTTTGTGGTGTCATTGGTTAGGAAGGGGCGTATCTTGGAGATGTTGCGAAGACAGAGGCGGCAAGCTTTGGATAGTGATAGAATGTGGGGTCGAAAGGTTAGTTCAGAGTCCAGGATTACACCTAGGACCTTGGCGTGGGGAGATGGGTTGATAGTTGAGCCGTTGATCTTGACAGGGAGATCAGGGGAAGTGGCACCTGAGGGAGGAAATATCATGAGCTCGGTTTTGGATAGGTTGAGTTTGAGAAAGTGATGTGGCATCCAGGCTGATATGTCTGCTAGTAAGTTGGTAATGCGTGAGGAGACAGATGGAGAGAGCTGGGGGGTGGAGAGATAGATTTGGGTGTCATCAGCGTAGAGATGATATTTAAAGCCGTGGTAGGCAATCAACTGACCCAAGGAGGTGGTGTAGATTGAGAAAAGGAGAGGTCCGAGAACAGAACCTTGGGGGACCCCAACGGAGAAAGGAAGAGGAGAGGAGGAAGTAGAGTTGTAAGTGACACTGAAGGAGCGGTGGGATAGGTAGGATGAGAACCAGCGAAGAGTACAGTCACGGAGACCAAAGGAGTGGAGTTTTTTGAGGAGGAGGGGGTGGTCCACTGTGTCAAAGGCAGCAGAGAGATCCAGGAGAAGTAGTACAGAATAGTGTCCATTGACTTTAGCCATTAGTAGGTCATTTGAGAGTTTAAGGAGAGCAGTTTCCTTGGAGTGTTGAGGGCGAAAACCGGACTGAAGGGGATCAAGAAGTTTATTCATGGTCAGATGGTCGCTTAGTCGGTTGTAGACCAGTCTTTCAAGAAGTTTGGAGGAGAAGGAGAGTAAGGAGATGGGACGTAAGTTGTTGAGACTGGTGGGATCCAGTGAGGGCTTTTTTAGTATGGGGGTGACTAGCGCATGTTTTAGAGAGTTTGGGAAGATGCCACAAGAGAGGGAGAGGTTGAAAATGTGAGTTAGAGAGCGTAGAATCGAGTCAGAGGGTGAGCGTAGCATTTGCGAGGGAACAGGATCCAGGGGGCAAGTGGTTAGATGAGTGCTAGATAAAAGTTTAGCAACCTCAGTAGTAGTAGCAGGGTTGAATGAGGGAAGTAATGATTGTATCTGTGGACATGGGGTGTTGCATGGGGGAGGTTTTTGCGCATTGGCGATCTCCTCGTGAATTGTATCAATCTTAGTTTTGAAGTGATTGGCAATCTCCTGGGCAGTGAGTGAGTTGGTGGGTGGAGGCAGTGGAGGACAGAGTAGAGTGTTGAAGGTAGAGAAGAGTTGACGTGGACTGGATGAGGTGTTGATGAGTGTGATAAAGTAGGTCTGTTTGGCAGTGTGAAGGCAGGAGTAGTATTTTAGGAGGGCAGATTTATATTGTGTGAAGTCTTCCTGGCTCTTAGTCTTATGCCACAGGCGCTCAAGAGCGTGGCTCCGTTTTCTGAGACTTCTGGTGTCATCTGTTTGCCAGGGTTGTAGCAGTCGGGGCCTAATTCTGCGTGTAGTGAGGGGGGCCAGCTTGTCTAGGGAGGAAGACAGTGAGCTGTTGTAGATGAAAGTAGCTAGGTTGGGGCAGGACAGGGGGGAGATTTTGTCATAGAGGTGATCAGTAGCAGAGTAGAGAAGAGAAGGGTTGAGGTGGCGAAGGTTTCTGCGTGTAACTGTTAGGCGGTTGGAGGGAGAAGAGGTGGAAGACAAGGAGAGAGCAAAACTAATAAGGTGGTGATCAGAGAGTGGGAGTGGATTGTTGGAAAGGTTGCACGGAGTGCACAGATAGGAGAAGGCAAGGTCAAGGGTGTTGCCATTGGAGTGGGTAGGAGCCTGTATCCATTGCTTCAGGTCAAGCGATGAGGTTAGACTGAGAAGTTTAGAAGTAATAGTAGTGTTAGTGTTGACAGGGATGTTGAAGTCCCCAAGAATAATTGTGGGGATTTCAGAAGAGAGAAAGTAGGGTAGCCAGGCAGAGAAGTCATCAAGAAAGGCTGATACCGGCCCAGGGGGCCGGTAGATGACAGCAATTCTTAGAGAAATGGGAGAGAAAAGACGAATGCAGTGTGCCTCAAAAGAGGAGAGTGTCAGAGAGGGCGGTGGGTGAAGAACCTGATAGGTGCTGCATGGGGCTAGAAGGATTCCCACTCCACCTCCCTTCCGTCCACTTGGTCTGGGGGAGTGAGTCCAGAGAAGGCCCCCATGGGAGAGGGAAGCAGGAGAAATAGTATCCGATTCATGAAGCCAGGTTTCAGTAATGGCAAGTAGGTTAAAGGAATTTGTGATGAAGAGGTCGTGGAGGGCGGTGAGTTTGTTGCAGACAGAACGTGCATTCCACAGGGCACAGGAAAAGGGGGGGCTGGTT
This sequence comes from Aquarana catesbeiana, assembly GCF_042186555.1. Lineage (NCBI taxonomy): Eukaryota > Metazoa > Chordata > Amphibia > Anura > Ranidae > Aquarana > Aquarana catesbeiana. The sequence continues at coordinate 261,049,281 of NC_133329.1, read as the reverse complement.
TTGGAAAGAGGAATAGAGACCAAGTTCTGTGGGTTGCGGCTCCTGCCAGAGGGTGTAGGGGGATGGGAGCGTTGGGCAAAGACAGATGATGGTGGCCCAGGGTTTGGGGATATGTCACCAGAGATTAGGAGAAGCAGGAGGGTGAGGGAAGTAATGTGGGACTGTGATTTATGTGAAGGGGCATGTCTCAGAGTACTGGAGGTTTTATCAGTGTATGGATGTAGAATGAGCGAGAGTTGGTAGGAGCAGTAGTAGGGGGAAGACAGAAGGCAGGGTGATATGTATAAGCAGGCGGGTGGAGAGGGGGGTGAAGGTAAGAGAGTTTGAGGAGAGAGGAGAGGAGTGTCAGAAGCAGTGGTAGAGAGTGCATGTTACAGAGTGGAAGGAGAAGATGAATAGAGAGACGGGTCACCTGCAGTCTGTTAGCTGCTTTCCAGTGCAGATTGCTGTATTTGTTTGCTTCGTGCAATCGCTGAAGTGCAGAGATTGAAGTGCATATCACTTGTAGAAAGAATCACTTAGAGAAAGAAGCCTTAATGATAGAAGCCACTGCAATGTGCTCCCCCAGCAATGTGCTGACCCCTTAAGGCTGCTCAAATTTATACTGTTATAAGGGTGGGGTTGAAGTTCGTTAATTAATCATGAGTGAATATAAGAATGCCTAGCAATCAAAGTGAACTTTTTGCTTCAAAAGTCAGAATAGCAAGAGGCCAAGACAAGATCAACTCATAAAACTTAGGTAAGACAGACCAGAAAAACAAATAATGTCATGGTTGCTCGCACAGGGCAACAGATCGAGAAGGACACATACCAGAGACACACACACACAGAGACAGCAGGCAGATCCCAGTTTCAGTTAACGGTGGAAGATGTGGATGAGCTGACACATACCAGAGACACACACACAGAGACAGCAGGCAGATTCCAGTTTCAGTTAACGGTGGAAGATGTGGATGAGCTGACACATACCAGAGACACACACACACACAGACAGTGAAGGCCAGTTATAGGTGGGGGCAGGGGCCATTTGTTTGTTACTGGTATAAAATATTGTCTGGGGACACACTGTACACCTTTGCTGCCACTGTGCTCTTGCTGGGTGTGCAGTGTGCTCCTGTTCCTTAAGGGTGATTGGGCTGCCTCCAGGCCTACCTTCCCCTCATCTATCCATTTAATGCATGTGCTTCCTTTGTGGAGATGCTTATAAATTCAGTAGCGTTAGGACTGCAAGCATACACAGGGTGCCGTGAAGAGGCCTTGCAGATTATGCATGCGTTTGCAAATGCGTGCTAACTAAACCCCTGTTTTTAACGCAGACTGTTGGACAGGTTAATTTGGTCAGTTGGCAGACTGGTTGGTGAGTTGAGCTATGGAATGTTCTGTTTTTGTCTTTCATCGTTTGCCCTTCCATGTGCTCCTTGCTGTGAAGGTCAGTTATAGGTGGGGGCAGGGGCCATTTGTTTGTTACTAGAGTATAGGATTTGCAACCTGGAGATCGTGTGTTGCTAAAGAACTTGGGGGTACCAGGGAAACATAAGCTGGCTGACCAATGGCGATCACAACTTTATGTCATCTGAATACAGCTACCTGGGTTATCAAATCTTGGTCTATCAAATCAGTCCTGAAGGACAACAAGGGCCCTTGAAGATGTGGCATCAAAACCATCTGCTTCCATTGTCTGATGCAGTCAGGGTGCCTCAGGTGCCCCCTTCACCTTCTCAGAAACCAACTCCACCCAATACTTGCTCACATCAACGAGCTCCTGTTCCCCTTGTGTTGCAAGAAGAAGATGAAGATGATGATAATGAGGATGAGGAAGATAATTAGGAGATAGTGCCTTACTGGATGTGGCTTACAGAAACTGAGACTGATCCAAGAATTACCGATGTAAGAGGAGGAGGAGAGTTGACTAAAATAATACGAAGATCACATAGTCCAGAAGTTGAAATTTTACTATCATTTAGGGAAGCTGATCGGCTCAAGGTTGAGAGTATCAGTCCAACCTCTGAGAAAGAAGCAAGAGACTTGATCTGTTTTGTTGACCCTTAATATTGCCTGAACCAGATTGCCCCTCTGAGGCTGAAGTTCCCCTTATGGGTGAAGAAAACAGAGGATGTCAAATACCCATCTCTGAACTCATTGAGGAAGTTGATCTTTTCTTTCCACAGCCAAGTCCTGAGTATGCAGCTACGAATTTCCCTCTGGAGCCACGCAGTCCTGATCATGCCAGGATTCCAGCAGAGAACTCTGTTCAACCCTCTGAGAAGTATTCTCCTATTCAGTTGAGACTAAGTATACACCCTCAAAAGAGACTCACTTATCATTTTTTTTTTTTTTTTAAACAGAAAATAGGTTGTATTCGAAAATGTAGGCATTGACACAGTGCACAGACAAAAAATATATGCATAAGGTCAAAACAGAGGCAGTAGATCAAGTGAGGCTGATAATGAGCATCATAGGTAAGACATAGCTACAGGCAGATAGAGCATCACGACAGTCACATCCGACATAATACCCTAGGGTGAGATGGAGGGGGGAAGAAGGGGAGGGGGGAGGGAAGGGTAGGTAGAGGGAGGGAGGGAGGAGGAACAATTTGTGGGACTATCAAGACTTACATAAAAAAAGTAGAATGCAAGACATAAGGGTATCATATAGGACATCACCATAAACCTTAAAGTGATTGTAAAGGATCGTTTTTATTGTTTAAAAATAACAAACATATCATACTTACCTCCACTATGCAGCTCGTTTTGCACAGAGTGGCCCCAAACATCCTCTTCTGGGGTCCCACGGCGGCTCTCGCAGCTCCCCCCGCATCCGATAACCCCCTAGGAGAAGCGTTCTCCTGAGGCGGTTACCTTGCTCCCAAGTCCAGCATTTGCGTCCACAGACACGAAATGCCGGACTCGGCTCCGCCCCCTGGCACCCGCATCATTGGATTTGATTGACATCAGCGGGAGCCAATAGCTGCACTGCTATCAATCTATCCAATCAAGAGCCGGGACACCACGGAGAGAGGGACAGGAGATAAAGGGGCTCAGGTAAGTAAAATGGGGGGGGGGGGGCGCAAATGCCAGGTGGTTTTTTACCTTAATGCATAGGATGCATTAAGGTGAAAAAACACAAAGGTTTACAACCACTTTAAGGCTCCGAGCCATGTGCATTGATCCATTGCGACCAGATCTTATCAAAATTTTCAGGACACTTCCTGCTCTCATAGGTCAGTTTATACAGTGGTAAGACAGAGTTGATCGTGGTTTTCCACATATTAAGCATAGGTGGGGTAGGTTACTTCCACCTGAGAAGAATCTCTCTTCTAGCATAATATAGGGCATAAAAGAGAAATAATTTCATGTGCCCAGAGGCCTTAACATTCTCCATACTGCCAAGTAGCGCCAAGGCCGTGTTCAGGCCGGGTGACCAATCTCCAAAGGCACCCAGGGCCTCTATTACACTCTCCCAAAAGGGACGGATCAAAGGGCATGTCCATACCATGTGGAAAAATGTGCCCGGGTAGGACCGGCACCTGGAACAGAGGGAGCTTACCTCAGGATAGATGCTGGCTAGTCTCCCGGGGGTATAGTAGGCTCAGTGGAGAAATTTAAGTTGGATGAAGCGGTCCTTTGCAAAAATCATAGTATTAATATGATCACTCACCGAGTCCTCCCTTTCCTCCTCAGTCAATTCTGGGATATCAGCTTTCCTTTTATCATACACTTTGTCAGGGATGTCATGTGGGCCAAGGAGAGGTAAAACTAAAGGGAGGAGAGAGGCTTGTCTAGAAGTCTGGAGATCAGCAGTCGTTCCACTGAGCCAGTCTGGTAAGTTAGAGGGCTGGGGAATTGGGCCTGCATCGCGTATCGAAGCTGATAGTATCTGATGGTCATTGAGGTGGGGATAGCATATTTGTCCCTTAGTACCAAAAAGCAGGAAAGAAAGCCATCATCCCCTTAGATGCCCATAGTTGGGGGTTCAGTAGCATATAGAAGTGTAGGAGTCTTGGGTTACCCCAGAGGGGGTGGGGTATGAGGGGAAATTGTTGAGTCGGTTTTGTAAATGGCCTCCACCTGTTGCACACACGGATGGTCGTTCGCATTGGGATTGTCGCTTGAAGATGAGCCCTAGGCCCTCTGTAGACCAGGTTGCTCAGGGCCGCGTAGGACCCCAGAATGTCCGCCTCTAAAAGTACTGCAGGGTTCTGTTTGGGCTGACTAAACCACCATCGAACCATCACTAGTACTGCAGCCCAGTAGTAGAGCTGGAAATGAGACATAGCCAAACCTCCTTAAGAGAGTTGAAGCGTCCGCCTCGCCAGTCTCTGGGTTTTCCCTGCCCAAACAAAAGCTGTTATCCAATTTGCAAAAAAAATGTGGGAATAGGTAGACCATCTTAAGTAAATTCACCCTACCCACTGGCGACAGAGGCAGAGTTTTCAAAAGCTGACATTTCTTACCAAAGTGAACCATTAGGGGAGAAAGGTTACTTGATTAAAAGTCCGCGCTTAGGAAAATAGCTATTAAAAGGGCTGCAGCCTCCCCTTAATTAATTCCTATTTAGGAGTTAATTGAAAGTATGTAATAAAGAGATGTGGGGAATTGGCGCTGCCCTATTGACAGTAAGTATTGCTTAGAGGTCAGAAAAATAAATAAATAAATAAGTGAATATATAGAAATAGTGACAAAAATTGTGTATATGCAAGGAAAGGAATAAATGTGTGTTCCTTAAGTGAATGTCCCCCTATATATGCACCAAAAATGAATGAAATAATTAATTTATATAGTATAAAATCCTAAAAAGTGAATGTGCACATCTTCTGTATTGTGTAAATAAATATTTCAGTAAGTGGGTTGAGTTTACACTTGCTCCACTTCCAGTGTGAACCTTTGCATATGCAATAAACCAAACAAGACAAAAAAAATAATAAAAATAGAAATATAAAAATTTTTTTTGTTGAAATTAGTGAGTAGCCTCCTTTTTAAAAATATTCGGGGTCCGTGAGAAAGCACACTGTTTGGGGGCTAACGGTAACCGTATGAGGTTACCACATATCCCCAATAAATATGGTGAATAAAGTGCACTGTGTATAAAGTGAAACCAAAGTGCAAAAAACCTCTATGTTACAGTATATTAAATTTCCTCAAATTTCATATATAAAAAGATAGGAGTCCAGACAATTAACACTCATAATAGAGACAGCGAATATGAATACACCATCGGTAAAACAGTCCCTATATTGGACTCAGGCAGGAATAAAATGTCTAATATGTAGAGACAGGAACAATTGAGAACATCAGGATCGGTTGACATGCATTTAAAAATGCTCAAGGGGTGATATGAGGTGACTTCCGTGCAAGTAGAAGCTGGTGACTCCAAGTGCTCCCCCCCGTGCTCCCCCACTCACCAGACTCCGTCACCCCCAAGGGGGTATTAGGCAGAGGAGTGGGTGTCTTTGGGTAGCTGCCTCTGATGGTTGTCCCTCTTAGGCTTCACTGCACCATGAGTTTCCTCCGTATAGACCGATAATGAGGGTCCCATTGTGCTGATCCAGGCCCGGGTACCTCCGCTACTATCCACCTCCGTGCTGCTAAATCCTCCTCACGCAAAGAAATAGACAGGGGGCTTGCATAGTGAAGTACGTCCGGTTTATTGAAGGTTAAAAAGTACAATAAAAGCGTACCAAGCGTTAGCAGTCACGGCTGTAAGCTAAGGATGGGATCGGGAAACAGATCCGAACATGCGTCCCACCTTGCGTTCCAGCCGGCTCTTCCGGGTATGACGTCATACCCGGAAGAGCCGGCTGGAACGCAAGGTGGGACGCATGTTCGGATCTGTTTCCCGATCCCATCCTTAGCTTACAGCCGTGACTGCTAACGCTTGGTACGCTTTTATTGTACTTTTTAACCTTCAATAAACCGGACGTACTTCACTATGCAAGCCCCCTGTCTATTTCTTTGCGTGAGGAGGATTTAGCAGCACGGAGGTGGATAGTAGCGGAGGTACCCGGGCCTGGATCAGCACAAGGGGACCCTCATTATCGGTCTATACGGAAGAAACTCATGGTGCAGTGAAGCCTAAGAGGGACAACCATCAGAGGCAGCTACCCAAAGACACCCACTCCTCTGCCTAATACCCCCTTGGGGGTGACGGAGTCTGGTGAGTGGGGGAGCACGGGGGGGAGCACTTGGAGTCACCAGCTTCTACTTGCACGGAAGTCACCTCATATCACCCCTTGAGCATTTTTAAATGCATGTCAACCGATCCTGATGTTTTCAATTGTTCCTGTCTCTACATATTAGACATTTTATTCCTGCCTGAGTCCAATATAGGGACTGTTTTACCGATGGTGTATTCATACTCGCTGTCTCTAATATGAGTGTTAATTGTCTGGACTCCTATCTTTTTATATATGAAATTTGAGGAAATTTAATATACTGTAACATAGAGGTTTTTTGCACTTTGGTTTCACTTTATACACAGTGCACTTTATTCACCATATTTATTGGGGATATGTGGTAACCTCATACGGTTACCGTTAGCCCCCAAACAGTGTGCTTTCTCACGGACCCCGAATATTTTTAAAAAGGAGGCTACTCACTAATTTCAACAAAAAAATTTTTTATATTTCTATTTTTATTATTTTTTTGTCTTGTTTGGTTTATTGCATATGCAAAGGTTCACACTGGAAGTGGAGCAAGTGTAAACTCAACCTACTTACTGAAATATTTATTTACACAATACAGAAGATGTGCACATTCACTTTTTAGGATTTTATACTATATAAATTAATTATTTCATTCATTTTTGGTGCATATATAGGGGGACATTCACTTAAGGGGAGAAAGGTTGTCTGCCATATAAGCCTTTAAGGATCCTCAGACACTTATCCCCAGGTATTTAAACTCCTCTACCCACTGAAACGGGGTCCCAGTGTCTATCCCGGACCTGAGGGGTGAAGGGAAAAAAGGACCGACTTGTCCTAATTAGTGCTGATCCCTGAATACCCCCCAAATTGGTCTATAATCTCCATGGCAGACTGTAAGGAGACACCTGCATTGGCCAGATACAGCAGGGTGTCATCTGCATATAACAATATTTTCTCCCGAAGCACCCCAACTTGAATTCCCTTCACCCTGTGGTCCTGAGGTATTAGAATCGCCAGAGGCTCTATCGCCACAGCGAAGAGCCCTGGAAGCGAGGGGAGCCCTGCCTGGTTCCCCTACTCAGGCCAAAGGGGGCAGACAACAGGCCGTGCACTCAGACTCTAGCAGTTGGGTCCCTATATAGGAGTTGTATCCAGGAGATAAACCTAGGCCTAAATCCATAAAATTCCAGCACCTTTCAAAGGAAAAGCCATTCGACAGAGTGTAATGCCTTTTCCACGTCTAATGCTGCTATCACTCCCATATTGCCCACCCTGGCTAGATCCACATGGGTAAACAGCCGGATTTTTATATCAGTCCCCCTGCCCGGCATGAACCCAGACTGATCCGGATGCACCAGAGCCGTGATCACCGTGTTTAACTGGGTGGCCAATATTTTTGCTAACAGCTTGGCATCCACATTAATCAGTGAAATTGGGCGGTAAGATTTGCAGAGTTCCAGGTCTTTTCCAGGCTTGGGAACTACCGCTATCACAGCTTCAGACATGGAAGCTGGCAAGGACCCATCCCGCAGGGAAGACAAGAGCATAGAGTAAAACCTGGGTGCCAAATCCTTAGCATATGTGCTATAAAATTCAGTGGGGAAACCATGAGGCCCGGTGTCTTCTCAGCCTGAAGAAAAGATAGGCCTACTTAAGGGTAATAGGGGAGTCAAGCTGATCCCTATAGGTCAAAGTCAGGACAGGGAAGTCAACATCAGAGAGGTATATGTGGAGGTCTTCCATAGAGTAGTCTACCCGGGTAGAGTAAAGTTCAGAGTAGCAGGAAGCAAAGCAGTCAGTAATTGCTCTAGATGCAGTCTGTCTAATCCCGTCTTTGTCAATCAATGAGGGGACACTCATAGAGGACAACTGTTCACGTAACAGCCAGGCCAGCAAGCTACCACCACGTTCACCCTCCTCAAAAATCCTCTGGGATTGCTGAAGCATTTTCTATTTGGTCAGAGAAGTACGGACCATAAGGACTGCTCTGGTACTTTCTTGAAGCCTAACGTCTTTGGTCTGGGTATACTGTCACTCTAAAGAAGCAGCCAGTCCCTCAGCCCTTACTAAGTCAGCCTTCAGCTGCCTACGAATCCCCCCAATGAGTGTCTGGTAGTGGCCCCTGGAGAAAGCCTTAAAGGCATCCCAGACCACCGCCCCCGAGGCAGACCCTGGGTTTAGGACCCAATACGTATGCATCTTTTGGAAAAACCCGAAATCCACCCCAGGGTCAGGAATCCAGAACCTCGACAGTCTCCACAACCTATCTGAGGGAAATCCCTCCAGGGACAACTGGAGCAGCATAGGTGCATGGTCACTGATCCCCTTGGCAGGATAGAAACCTGATGGACCCTGGGCAAAATGGGGCTGCCCGCATATATCAGATCTATGCGGGAGAGAGTCTTAAGGGTGGCAGAGTGGCACGTAAAGGATCCATCGAGGAGGTGTCTCCACCTCCACAGATCCATCAGCACGTAGGCCTCCGCCCACATGGAGAGGTCCGAAGTAGAACCCCCCGCAGAGGCAAAGCGTGCCAGCTCAGGGTTAGGTGGCATATTGAAATCCCCCAGGAGAAGCACATTGTCTGTAGCGTACTTGGCAGAGAGCCTAGCTTGTAAAGCAATCTAGTTGAGGCAGGAGGAGGTATGTACAAACCCACCAGCACAATTTCTAAGCATTCCACCATTAATGTGGGGTTGGCTCCCTCTTGTATCGACAGGACTCTATATGTCATTTCCTCATTCTTTTGATAAAACTTAGAGCAAAGCATTGTGGGATGTGTAGTTCAGAATGCTAAAGTTTTTATTCCAGCGGGACTGGCTTGAACTACGACTACCAGACTGCTGGGAATAGAAGAACAGACTGCTGGGATAGGATATAAAAAGGGCTGGAGCGGCCTACATCGCTCTCTTGGAACGCTGGTTTGAATCTGCCAGCAGGGAGCTCTGTGCCATTGTGAGCTGCTGCTAATTTGTGGCCTACACAGGGGGAGCCGTTCAGCTGCACCCAGAGGGACCTCTGCAGGCGGCATCCTTTCTCTCCTCCAGCAGACTGGAGGCTGTTCCAGTTTGTCCAGCGACGCCTGCACTTCAGATATGGGTAGGCCTTAGCGTGTTGTGGTGGACACCAGATGCCATTTCCCAGAGCCAGGATCCAGAGTGTTTCCTGAAAGAGTCCCATTCATCACCTGCATTGTTCCAGCAGCTTCTGTATCCAGTGTGGTGAGCGGGCATAGCCCAGTTTAGATTATTGAGAACACTGCATACAGATGTAGCAGAATCTCTGACCTCTTCCAGTCTAATGGGAACCTGTAAGGCCAAAGATAGCTGACATCCTTCAATAAGTGGTAGGTTGTGAGGCATAGTGGGTGTAAAGGTGGTAAAAGTCATTGGGCACCAGACACTTCTTGGCTGTAAAAGAGGTTTTATTTCTTTGACAGTCCTTTTTATATTTTGTAGGGGAAAGAGGGTTAGGGCCAGGACATCCTTAAGTAGTTGCAATTTCAAATGGCAGACCCGAGACTTCAATAGGAGAACAGCCATACAGGGAAAGGCCCCAGCAAGGTGCTACTTCTGCACGTGTAGGATTGCTGTCTCCTATGGCAACAGTACCTAAACAGTTCCTAACTCAAAATAACAGTTCTCTTAGCTGTACTACAACTTCTCCTTGTAGTTTTTCAGCCCCTTGAGCTCCTGGTCTCTCACTGGCCCTCTTCAATTCACTGACTCTGAATCCTGTGAGCTCCTCAAGGCTTTTGCGGTGGTATTTCCCTCAAGCGTCACCCTCGCTTCCCTGCTGGGTCCCTAGCTTGGCACTTCAGATACCTTCAAGCTTCACCCCTGCTGACTGACTCGGTCCCTAGCTTGGCACACAAGGCTGCTCTGCAAGCGTCACCTCTGCTGGTTGGGTCCTTGACTTGATCACCACCTGAAGTTTCCCGATTCTCCACCATGCCCATTTGGTGAGAATACTGCTCCGGTACTTGCTTCAGTTACTCACTGTGGTCATTGGTAAAAGCGATTGGTCCCTTTGTGGCGACAGCATCCCCTCAACCTTCGACCACGTCAGGTTCTCTGGCCGGCAGAACCGTCACTTTTGGTTGAACTGCAAGCCGCAGTCGCAAGCCTGCTCTGCCCTCTTCTGGATAGGCCCTCACACAGCCTGGCAGCCTAATGCCCCCAGGATAGGCCCAATCTCTGGCCTAGCAGCCCGGGGCAGACGACACACATCCACCCAGACAGAGGTCTGGGTGGCACTCAAGAACTCGGATCACCTGACCTCACCCGAATATATAGGCTCTCCCAGCAGGCCATGGGATTCAACAAAATCCCTGCCCATTGGCTTAGATACCCCATATACCCATAACCTGACCTTGAGTTGTCCTTCTCAATCTAATACCTCCAAGTGCCCTGCCACCAGGTGGTAGAAGAGGAAAGTACAACCAGGCCAAACTTAGGGAGAAGTCAATGGATCCCTAGTACTTAACTACAGTAGTTACTCCTGACAAGGAATTTAGTGAGGAGCTCCCTGACTAAACCCCAGGGCACTACATCGACATCGTTTACTCTGCCCAGTTTTCTGGTACTTTTGGTGTCACTGGAAGCTAGTTCATATATTCTTTAGAACACTGTATGCAGACAGCCATGCCCTGTTCACATCTTTGCTACTTGTAATCTGATGGATACAACACAGCTAAAATCATACAGAAAGAGTTCAAAGTAAAGTAAGGATACACTACAGTACAGAGCCATCAAATCTGTTATACCCTATTGCCAAAGATTCCCTTGATCACCTCATTACAGAGCTAGCTGAAGAATTCTGGCTTTCAAGGAGTAGCACTTCAACCCTTTTTACCCTCTCTTCATCCGCTTAAGTGACTAAAGTTGTTTTCCTGACGCCAGACATGGCAGCATACATATGATATAGCCCCTGCCCCTATATACACCCACAGGACCTGTTTAGCTCTATAAAAGTCTGACTGAGAGCTACCTCCCCCATACTCCTTTTTGTCCTCAAAAGATCAACACCTACAGACCGTTACACTCAGGATAAAGCGCTTACCTGCTGACTACGTCGGAGTCTGGGTTTAAGCCTCTCCCAGTACGCAGTCTCACATCTTAGGTGGCTAAACGCACTGACGAGGTAGGGAACCCCTTCTGGTAGTCTTTTGGGGTTGAGGTGTTCTCTAATCAGAGACGACAATCCTCTTGTGGCATGCCTGCTTTGGAGTCTGGATCCAGCAGCTGGGACTGCATGATGTCTTCTCTCCTATGGAACTCTTTCCAGATCTGTCAATTTCTATAAAACTTTTTTCTTCTTTTTCTTGCTCTCATGTCTCTAAAGACCCCATACACATTGTGCAACTTTTGTTGTCTGATTTCCTTTAGATTTGCCGGGACCATGTGGTGCAGGGGCCTGCCTGATTGCATACAAATTGAGGCTCTTATGCCGCGTACACACGATAGTACTTTCCGACAGAAAATGTCCGATGGGAGCTTTTGGTCAGATAATCCGACCGTGTGTATGCCCCATCGGACTTTTTTTGTCGACATTTCCGACGGACTTAGATAGAGAATATGCTCTAAATTTTTCCATCGGAGATGCCGACGGAGCTTGTCCCGTTGGCAAGTCCGACCGTGTGCACGCGGCATTAAGGTTTGACCTCATATTGCGTGGTTTTGGTTAATCTGAGGGGAAAAATCTGCAGAGGATTGTATGATGTGTCGCCAGCTTAAAAGTGTCGTTTTATGTGGATGGGCGTTCGCCCTCCTTATTGTACTAGCCCTTTTTTTGATTAGAACAGAGGTGAGAGAGGGCTGAGTCTCTCTCTCAGGTGATCTATTTGCAGAGAAGAAATGGCCAGGTAATGGATGCCTTTGCTATTCAGGCATCCAGAGAGGCAGCATCTCATTCTGAGGAACAGTCAATGACAAGTAAGTCTTGCTATCCTAGTAATGGGGATAGAAGGGGGGGAGCAATGTATTACTAGAGGATGGGGAGATTGGTTGCCCAGATTTCTTTTATTCAAATTTGTTACTATTTGCCAAAAAAAAAAAAAAATAAAAAAAAAATCGGGGTATATATGTATATTTTTCTCTCTCTCTTTCGCTTCCCTTATTTTTTCTCTGTTGCCATGTAGTCCCCCTTGCACCTTTCGGTTCTTCCTCCAGCATGAGCCTAACACCACATAATCAAGACCACCGCAATACCAGGTAAGGGCCAACTTTTGGTATGTAAGAAGATGTAGGAAAAAGAGTGCGTTCTGCCCTGATGAGCGTGTCTTCCTGTCTATTGCAGTCCCGGCCGCTCACACACCTGCTCAAGGAGGTCCAGAGGCCCTTTGGATCGTCAGGATTTTTCCAAGGCAGAAAGTGACTCCTCCAGTCCTGGCAGACCCCAGTACAAAGGGCGCAAATGTACGCTTAAGAGAACGCACACAACATTTCTCCTCCAAGGGCTCAGCGCCTGAAAAGGCAAATGTTGGTGATGTGGAGATGACCCTATGCCTGGAAAGCTACTTTGCAGCAACTGCTTCAGGCAGCTTGCCAGAGACCAGGAGTATGAGAGTCAGCAGGTGTCAACCTTGCTCAAGAAAGTAGTCCCCAACTCCCTGGCAGAATTTTCCAGTCATCTCGGGCAACCAGGGACAGAAGGGGACGAACAGTGTGGGCACTGCACCAGGTCTAAACCAAGCCATTCAACCCTCTCTAACTAGAGGGGTACCAGGCATTTCAGGGGTGACTCCAGCCCAGCAGATTAGGCAGGCCAATTCCCCAGACCCAGTATTATAGCCAACCTTTCAGGCAGAGGGAGAAGATATAGCCTCCTCCTTGGCAGAGGATCCTGAAGGTTCAGGCTTTGATTTTGCGCTAATACCACCATTCATTATGGCAGTAAAAGATGCACTGGAATGGGAGGATCCAGAACCTCCTCCAAAGAAGGAGAAAACCTATTATCACACACCATACAATCTGATTTTTAAATTGTGTGACAATCGCTGCACAACACGCATTAGGTGCCGTTATCCTTTCAGGGCACCCCAAATGCCATGCGATTCTGCTGTGATAGTCACGTGGGAGAATGCGCCTTTAAAAACATTGTGCAAAGCCGGTCGCCCTGAAACAGGAGCAGGGGCTTCTTTTTGCGCACATAGGGCAGCCAAGTAAATGGGCCGTCCCCATGCGAGTTATAATATTGTGTACAAATCCCTCTTTGAAAATTGCATAGCAGGAACACTTGTCCCCTCTACGTGATATCAAATGCCTCTGAAAAGTGACCTAAGCACAGATTACTTTTCAGTGCAAAAGCAGGCCCTGCTGCAAGTGTGAACAAGCCTTTGGGTTCCATAGAAGAAACCTAAAGAAACAGGTAGCTACCTTTCCTCTTATGACAGAAATAAGAGGCCTGTTTCAGGAGGAATGGGAAAAGGGGGAGAGAAAATCCTCCTCAACCAATAGGTTGCAGAAGTTGTATCCACTAACAGAGAAGGATGCGACTCCCTTATCTAACCCACCAACAGTGGATGCAGCAGTCACCAGACTGGCCAAGAATGTGACACTTCCAATGGAAGACTCTTCCTCTTTTCTCGATATCCTTGATTGATGCATTGACATGAACTTAAGAAAGTTTTACCTCACGGCAGGTGGTGCTTCTAAACCCACCATTGCTTTAACATCCGTAGCAAGTGCTATGCGAGTGGGGTGCATACTTGGAGTATGCGATCAAAAGCCAGCTGCCAAAAGAAAAAAAATCATCAAGGCTCTTGATGAGATAAAATTCTCGGCGGACTTCACAGGTGAGGCAGCTATAGACATCATTCGATGGTCACCAGAGCCATGCTCAGCTCAGTCACAGCCAAAAGAGCGCTGTGGCTAAAACCCTGGGCGGCTTACCCCTTACTCAAAACAGAATTGCTGTAAACTGCCTTTTGATGGGAAGGCACTGTTTGGCCAAAAAAACTGGAGACTACCATCTCCAGGGTTACAGGAGGAAAATCAGGTCTTCTGCCCTAAGATCAAAGGTCCAGACGCCAGAGGGGGCAACCATCCAGAGGAGCGCCAAACAGGTACTGGGATTTCGGAGACTTTTGCCCATCCAAGGACTACAGAAGGTGTTGGAGGGGTACACAGTCAACCTTCGTAAGATCGCAGAGAGCGAAGACCCCTGCGGCTTCCCAAGATACCCAGAAGCCCTTTTAACACCAGGCCCGCCAAGGAGGCAGTTGGAGCCAGGTGGCTCAAAGTGACCCAGTTTCGGCAAGACCACTGCCAAAAAATGGCGGATTCAGTCCACAGCGACGCACGGCCATTATTGGCTGTTCAAACTGCAGCGTCCAGAACTACCTCAAGAGGCTGAATCAAATTATCCGGATAGACTCAAGATGGAGTCTCTCCATACCATAATCCAGGTCATTCAACTAGGAGACTGGAGGATTTCAGTGGACTTGTAATATGCCTATCAGCATGTCCTTCAGTCATACCAGCAGTTCCTCAGTTTTGCGTTGAGGGACAGGCATTACCAGAGCCAGCTGGAGCCTACACAGAATATGGTTTACCTAGGGGCCCAATTCAATACTCAGGCGGCCTCAGTTTCTTTGCCACCTCAAACTCCCCAAAATCAGGGAGACGTTCCAACAGGCATTGGCTGCACCAGTGATGTCAGCATCCCAGTGCATGAGTCCTCTCGAGACAATGGCTTCATGTATTCCGATGATCCCCTGGGCTCACTGGAAACTCAGTTTTCCAACAAGGCTTCCTGATGCAGTGGAAGAGTTTGTCTAGCCCAGCCAATCAGGATCACCAGCTGGAGGCACCAGAGTCTCTGGTGGTATACAAAAAAACGCTAAATGGCTTAGTTCATTAGGGCTGCAGCCATTGATCATTGTTACCACAGATGCCAGCATAGCAAGGTAGGGCCCACCTGCGAACAACTCCAGATCCAGGGCAGAGGGGAATTTCCCACTCAGGGCCTAGTTTCCAATATACTGGAACTTCAAGCAGCATTCATGGTGTTGGCCACCTTGCTGCCGCACATACATTTTTACACACATACATTTTTTACCTACTTTTAAGTTTTATCACTAGTAGCGCGACATCGTTTCATACTTATTGCCGCACATACAGGGTCGCCCAGTCCTGCTCCATCTGGACAACACGGCAGCAGTGTCCTACATAAAGCAACAAGGCAGGGAGCACAACCAATCCCTCTTGAGAGAGGTGGGACCAATCATGACATTGGCACAACAATATCTCCCAGATTTGAGGGCCATATATCCTCCAGGCTGTGAGAACTTGGAAGCAGATCACCTATCCAGACAATTCATGGACCCCAACGAATGGTCCCTTCACCCCCAAGTATTTAAACAGGTCATCCAATAGTGGGGGTGTCCGCAAGATGGATATTTTTGCCTCATCAACCATCTGCAAGGTGAGCCGATTCCTCTCATGCTACCCAAATCCATTAGTGGAGGGGATGGATGCCTTTACCCATCCTTGGGTTGGGCAACTGGCCTATGCCTTCCCTCCAATTTCTTTAATCCTGAAATTCCTGAGGAGATTTTTGACAGTCATCAGTTTTTCCTTACTGGCCTCACAGACCATGGGTCTCTCTGGCAATGGATCTCAGTGTGTGCACACCGATCACTCTGCCGGTGACTCCTCATCTCCTGTCTGAAGGAGATACCCTACATCTGCAATCATCAAGACTGACCTTGGCGGCCTGGAGATTCTAAAGCAAGGGTTACATGAGTTGGGATGTTCTCCAGAGGGTATTACAACTTTGCAGAGTTCCAGAAAGGGGTCAACCAATGCCATCTACTCCAGAATATGGAATCGGTTCATGAGCTTTGCAGCTGGATGTCAGTTTGACCCTAGTGACCCAAATGTATCTCAAATCCTGTCTTTCCTGTAATCCGGATTGGATTTGGGGCTCAGTTCGCTTAAGGTGAGAATTTTAGCCATCTTGGCTTTTACCCAAAAGAAATGGGCAGCAACCCTGTTGGTGGAGCACGTCATGAGAGCGGTACTTAGACTACGCCCTCCCAAAAGAAATAGGTTCCCTCAATGTGACCTGGCAGTAGTCCTCAATCTTCTAGCAAACCCTCCTCGTACTCTGACAGAAGACTGTTCGTTATGGGATATCGCCTTAAAAACGTATTTCCTATTAGACATAACTTCAGGGGGAAGGGTGCCGGAACTCCAAGAATTGGGGGCGGCAGAACCTTATTCCATGTTCTTCCCAGACAGGGTTGTGCTGAGACCATTGGATCATTTTGTCCCAAAAGTGGCATCAATATTTCATCTCTCCAGTGAATGGGTGCTTCCAGCCTTCCCAGCGGAATCAGATGCTGATCTGCACGAGTTGGACATTCCAAAAGTCCTCAAAGCCTATCTCCATGCTACTTCTATATTCAGAAGTTCTGACAGACTTTTTCATCATGAAAATTTAAAGAGAAAGAGGCCTCAGCCAGAACCACCTCGGCCTGGATAGTAAAAAATATTCACCGGGCATATAGAGCCAGGAAGGATCCTCCAGAGTGGTTAGAGCTCATCACTCAACCAGGGTGATGTCATCTTCTTGGGCGGTACGGGCAGGATTGTCTCTGCAGACAGTCTGCAAAGAGGCTAGCTGGTCATCATCATACATTCTAAAAACACTACAGGGTGGATCCAGCAGCTCTTACTACAGTAGAGTTTGGGAGGAAAACCATCCAAGCTTTTATGTGTATTGTCAAATAAAGACTAAGTTTGTAGCATTAAACCCTCCCTCTCAAAAGCTCATTATGTATCATATGTATGCTGCCATGTCTGGCATCAGGAAAATGGAAAATTGTATCAAATACTTACCGTAATTTTCCTTTCCTGATGCCAAGACATGGCAGCATACGAACCCTCCCTCTGATCTTTTTTCTTTTTTACGGGGAATGGGGAAGGTAGCTCTCAGTCAGACTTTTTTTAGAGCTAAACAGGTCCTGTGGGTGGATATAGGGGCGGAGCTATATAATATGTATGCTGCCATGTCTTGGCACCAGGAAAGGAAAATTACGGTAAGTATTTGATACAATTTTCCATTTTAGCACAGAGGGTCTGTTCTCACTTCTGTGGAACTTTATTTACCACTTCAGCCCCAGAAGATTTGGCTGCTCAATGACCAGGCCATTTTTTGCGATACGGCACTGCACCGCTTTAACTGACAATTGCGCGGTCTTGTGATGCCGTACCCAAACAAAATTGACGTCCTTTTTTTTTCCCCCCACAAGCAGAGCTTTCTTTTGGTGGTATTTGATCATCTCTGAGGTTTTTATTTTTTTGCGCTATAAACAAAAAAAGAGCAACAATTTTGAAAAAAAACACAATATTTGTACTTTTTGTTATAATAAATATCCCCATTTTTTTTTTTTTTAAAAAGCAAATTTTTTTTCTCAGTTTAGGCTGTTTATTCTTCTACATGTTTTTGGTAATAAAAATCGCAATAAGTGTATATTGATTGGTTTGCACAAAAGTTATAGTGTCCAAAAAACAGGGGAAAGATTTATGGCATTTTTATTATTATTTATTTTTTTTTTACTAGTAATGGCGGAGATCAGCGATTGTTATTGGGACTGCGACATTATGGCGGACAGATCGGACACTTTTGACACATTTTTGGGACCATTAACAATTATACAGTGATCAGTGCTATAAAATTGCACTGATTACTGTGTAAATGTCACTGGCAGGGAAGGGGTTAACACTAGGGGACAATCAAGGGGTTAACTGTGTTCCCTAGTGTATGTTCTAACTGTAGGATGGGAGTGACTGGAGGAAATGATAGATAGTTGTTCCTAGCTAGTAGGAACTCATGATCTGACTCTCCTCACAGAACAGGGATTTGTTCCTGTTCTGGCTCCAGTGCCCGCGATCACGCGTGGCTGGCGGTCATCGTGACCACCGCCCACATGCATCGGCACCCCCCAGCGCAGTGGGCGCACACCTGCTATTCCACTTAAAGGCTTAAAGAGACTGACGTACAGCTACGACGGTTCGCGGGATCGTGCCGACCTGCCGCAGTATAATGATGGTGGCTGGTTGGCAATCGGTTAAAGGAGCCAGCCAAGCTGAACACAAAAGTATATATATTGTTTGTCATGTTGTAATATTGTTAATGGCCTGTGGGTTGAGGAAACAGAAACGAGTGAACCTGACCTAGGAAACAAAGTGCCAGTCCCCCCCACCCCCCCCACCCCACTTCTGCTGACCTGTTCACAAAGGTTTCTGTGATTTGGGTAAGGTCTAATTGAGGGTACCGCAACACATATTTAGACTAGGTATCCAAAGTGTTGGGGCAAAAATGGCAGTTAATGTCAAGCCTAAAGGCATGCGAGAAGTTATTTAAGTCAGGAGGGCAACAGGCCTTTTGTGGGCCATAGGGATGAAAGGAAGGCGCGTCTTAAAGCCCACAGCATAACCCACCAAATTCTACAAACCACCAAATGGCAGTTACAAAATACTATCACCAACTACATGATCCTAGAAGCAATAAGATGAAAAACACCCTATAAGTGTGTATATCATAAGGGAAAAAAATACAAAAAGGAAAGAGGAGTAAACATCTGGATAATTCCCTTCACAGTTGGACACATACTCATACCATATCCTAAACTAGAAACACATTCTGCTTAACAAGGGATGAATAAATCAATAGCATTCACTAGTTAACTAGTGGCCTTTGTAAAGCTAAGCAAGTAACCTGAGTGAGGGGTCTGCTAATTGCCAATATGGCAACATCTAGGTTCGATGGAACACAGTCCAAGACAATAGTATAGTCCCACCAAGCTGCCCAGATATTATGAAAACGCTCATCAGGGATTATTTTAATAAAAGCTACACATTTAAAAAACAACTTTTAAACTAAGATTACCAAGTTAACACTTGTATGAAATTTTAGTGCCCAAGTTCAAATCTCCTTTAGAAAAAATGCACTAGCTTCAGGCTGGTGATAACTGAGATTTAATATGTTTAAGGCAAAATAAGGCTTTTAACATTTGCATGTTCATAAGATTGAGAATAGGGAGTGGACATCTTAATAGCAATGATTCTTTGTCATGAAGGGTCACAGGAATTCTTTTATGGTCGGGTTATACTACCATCTACAGGAGGCCTTTGAATAAAGTTCCTTCCAGTCAGGCTAATTCTCCCCGTAAGGAGACCAAGATGCCTGCCCCTCATTCCTCAGTGGATGTGGCAGGGGTCAGGATAAGGGGAGTGATTCCTAGAGTTGGGTGTTGTGGGTTGGCAGGTGTGCAGTGTTATCTAGCAATCTTTGGATACCCTCTAGATGTTGTATGGTTGAATTTCTGTCCATTCTTCTAGTAGGGTGCTTTTTCGCATCTGCTGGGTAGTGAGGTAACCTCATTCCTGTCTATTCTCTTTATTTAGGATTCCACTTACTCTTCTTACCTTTCAGGGTGACTTTAGGACTGGTTCTCCTGTCACCAGTTATTTTCATTTTCTGATCTATTGAGATGTATGTTGTGAGGGCTCCTGGCCAGACAGCTCTTATCATGAAATCTCTTTCTCTGCTTCTAAAGTAAAAGTACAAGGCTTTGGTTTTCTTTCTCTCATTGACCAGCTAGTCTTTTTATTTTGGACTTTTTATGTGGTCCAAATTTCCCTCTACGGATTTGTGTTGTTTTTTTGGGTCTGGGCCCAGCAAATTATTTGTCTTCTGTTGACCCCAATCTATTGCTGGTCTGCTATACTCCCATTTTGGTAGTTATTTTTTACCACCTGTTATTGGTAGATTGCTGGTTGGCTCTGCAGTTCTCACTGGCAGGGGTCCACTGCCACTTTAATCAGGAGTTTTCCACTGGCATTGGTTTTCTTTGCGCTGCTCTGGAACACCAGGTCAATCCTCTGTCCTCCCATTGTTTGTGGCAGTTACTTTGTCTTTCAGAAGGCTTCTCCTTATCTATCCTTGATTGAGAACTTGGTTCTCTTGGATACCTTTGGCGTGCAGCCTTCTACATTGGTCCTATCAGTGGCTGTTGCCCACCCTTTAGTTGTATTCTTTTGGATGTGTTGTGTTGTATTGTTTTCTCACAAAACTGAGGAAGGCTGGAGGGGTTTTACGAGCTGGCTTACAACTTTTGCTGTTTGGCAATGTCCCTATGTTCTATAGGCAGCAGTATAACTCGACTGTGGACTCAATGGACTACAAAAAAAACATTTTATAGTAAATACAAAAATCTTAGTGTTTGTAACATCTTAATGGCATGTAAACTGAACAATTGTAGAATAAACTCATCACAAAATAAAATAATCAGGGGTGTTAAAATAACTTGTGCATCTGGGTGGATCCAATTTATTGGCATTAGGATAAATTCACCTCTTGTTACATGTTACACCCATAATCAGGGTATAACTAGTTACAAATGGACTGGCCTCCGCACACCCCGCTAGCTGTCTGAATCTGTTCTGTGAATGGATGGACTACAACTACCAACAGCCTTTATGGCTGTTGGCTTGTAGTTCTCAATGGACTACCAGGGCGCAGTTGAGTAGGTGAGTTGAGGGTAGCTCATTGAATCTTTACAAACGGCAACTGCCCGAAAGTATAACTGGTTTTAACAGCAAGCAGCACAAGGGTGACGCATGTCAAACAAAAACAAAGAAAAATCCCCAGCTCAACTTACCAGCCACAACAAACCAAATTGTCCGGTCTAACAGTTCATGTTAAAAAACAGAGGTTTAGTTTGCATACATTTGCAAATACATGTTTATGCTGCAGAGGCCGTGACAAGGCACCCCAGTATTATGTGCAGTCCTAGCTCTATACATTTTGAGAGCCTTTGTAGTAGGAGCACATACAGTGCCTTGAAAAAGTATTCACACCCCTTGAAATTTTCCACATTTTGTCATGTTACAACCAAAAAACGTAAATGTATTTTATTGGGATTTTATGTGATAGACCAACACAAAGTGGTACATAATTGTGAAGTGAAAGAAAAATGATAAATGGTTTTCAAAATTTTTTACAAATAAATATGTGAAAAGTGTGGCATGCATTTGCATTCCGCCCCCCTAAGTCAATACTTTGTAGAACCACCTTTCGCTGCAATTACAGCTGCAAGTCTTTTTTAGGATATCTCTACCAGCTTTGCACATCTAGAGAGAGTGACATTTTTGTCCATTCTTCTTTGCAAAATAGCTCAAGCTCTGTCAGATTGGAAGAAGAGCGTCTGTGAACAGCAATTTTCAAGTCTTGCCACAGATTCTTAATTGAATTTAGGTCTGGACTTTGACTGGGCCATTCTAACACATGAATATGCTTTGAGCTAAACCATTCTATTGTAGCTCTGGCTGTATGTTTAGGGTCGTAAAAAAAATGCAGTTTTTTACCTGCAAATCAACTGTGCATTTTTTATTTTCTCTTGAAAAAGGTGAACTTATTCTTTAATACTGTACACACCGTGAGGATTTGATACAAGTGAGTGGTTAATGATAGTTTATGAGAAATAGAGAGGACACCTGTGTATAAATTAACATTAAGGTATGGTGTAGTGGTTTTAATACTATTTAATAATAAATGTGATTTTGTACGGTTTCAAAAAGCAGGGGTTCTGCTGTACTCTATCTCCCAAGATTATATAGGTGTTGCTGAGAATTAGAAAATAATAGAAACCTTCGCGTCAGTGGTGTCGATAGCAGATAATATATATGAATTACATATACTGGTGGTACATCTAGTAAGAAAACATTCCCAACAATAAAAAAATTGTGGAAATATATAAAACAATCAGTGTAAGCTGCTCCCCAATTTTTGAATAATCAAAAAAATAGATAATCAAAAAAAAAAAGGAATGTAAGAAAGATAGGGGGCGCTAGATACCATAATATTCAAGTGCTCCAAAAAAATATATTTCCTGGATTACCATAAAAATGGAAATGTAGGAAGCTAGGGGGCGCTAGATACCATACTATTCAAGTGCTCTAAATAAATATATCTCCTGTGTTACCAAAAAAAATGAAAATCATAATATTGACAAATCATAGTTAGATTACACATTGAAGTGCCCACATTAGTGAAAACATATATAGTGATTGATTGTCCACATAAAAAAGTGATTGAAGTAGTTGAAGTGATATCTTTCAATATTATCCCAATCTTGTTGCTGTAAACAAAAGGTTTTCCATCACCAAAGAAACAAAAGAAAAGGAAAACACCTCGAAGTAGTAGATATCTGCTTACCAGATACCAATGACTCCTTTAGTTAAAAAGGGAGTCACTAGCGCTTGTGCAGGGTTGTGCCTGCTCACATGGATGGCCGGACTGTGGTTGGTATTATAGGCATGGATCGTTCCCGTCGGGCTCATTCAAGATAGGATAAGGATACATAGGAAACAAAAACAGTCTCCATAGCGTAAAACCATTTATTAAAAAAGTAAACAAATTAAAAAGCCAAATGGCCGCTTACATTGGTGGGTGCCTACCCGGCACTGGGGCTGCTTGCATGTCAGGGTGACTTCGCAGTCAGAAAAAGCCTTCCATGTCTCCTCCACACTGGCATGCGTTCCAGCTTACACAGGGGGGCAGCCAAAGGATCCGGATGTTGTTGGATGATAGGACATGTGACCACGTACCGCTCCGACGTACGTTTCGTAGTGAACGTCTTCAGGGAAGCGTACGTTGGTCACTGAAATGGTGGCTTTTATTAGGAACAGGAAGGGGGCGGGTAATTGGCAAATGGGCCACAGGAACTGTGCTCAAAGCAATAAAGTTGGAAAGTTCAACTATGGTCTGGAGCTTAGCTCCATCTTGTGGATATTTACTATATTGTTCACAAAAGCTCCTTATTTAAAAACGAATGTGACTTTTTTTTTATTAGGAACAGGAAGGGGGCGGGTAATTGGCAAATGAGCCACAGGAACTGTGCTCATAGCAATAAAGTTGAAAAGTTCAACTATGGTTTGGAGCTTGGCTCCATCTTGTGGATATTTACTATATTGTTCACAAAAAAACTCCTTATTTAAAAACGAATGTGACTTCATATCAACCATCTCCTAAGGGGAGATGGCATGTTATTATAGTCCCCCTACTGGTTAAAAACAGGTAAGTAAATCCATCCATATAGGTGGTGGGGAAGTGAGAAAAATATATAAGTGAATAAAATTAATGGTGGTGTTTTTTATATAGCAAAAAAAAACGGGGGGGGGGGGGGGGACTCATGTAACCCTGAATACTATAACAGCCCCAGTCTCGGTTTACATACAAAAATGATTACAAAACTAGATAGTATTTAATAAACCTTAAAAGGCTGCAATATGACCTATCCCCGTCTGACTCAAATAATAAAGAGGACAAAGAAGCGGGGGGGAAGAATATTCCATCTTCCACCCTGGACAACTATCTCTGACCACAACCATAATACAAGTGGTGCCCAACTCACTCTCACGATCTGACGTGGACAGATAATAATATTCCTAGACACTCCTGGACTCAATCATTTGTAAGAAAGCAATTAAGGTCCAGATCTATATTCATCCCATGTGGTTGCATAGTTCGTAATTTATAAAGCCAGTACGTTTCATTCCTAGATATTGCCCTTTTCATATGGGTACCTCTCCAATCCCTAGAGATTTTGTCGATCCCATAGAATGTACATAGTGATGGGTCACTATCATGGTAAAGTTTGAAGTGTCTTGAGACACTATGGTTAGGGTATCCCTTTTTAATATTTGTTAAATGTTCATTTATTCTTACTTTCAGTTGGCGTGTGGTTCTGCCCACGTATTGAAGGGAACATGGGCATTCCAGAACATATGTTACGTGGTCAGAATCGCATGTGATGAGAGGGTTGATATCAAATTGTTGTTGTGTTACTATAGATTGGAATTGGGTCTTCTTTTTCTTGGTACCTGGTTTTCTGGTTATTTTACAAGCATTGCATCTAGTGCAATAGTGAAACCCAGAACCATCCAGGAAAGTGGGAGGTTTCCTGGGGGGATCTGGTACATTTGGAGCCAAGCGATTCCTAAGGGTAGGGGCCCTTCGGTAGATAAACTTAGGTTTATTGGGCAGGGAAGATTGGAGATCTTTATCTTTGAGTAGGATAGGCCAGAATTTTTTGAAGATACCTTCTACTGTTTTGTATTGCCGATGAAAGCCTGATATGAACGCACAGTCACCCTTGTATTCTTTTTTTGGTTTGGGGACCAATAGGGACTGCCTGTCCATATTTGCCACCTGTGAGACCAATTTTGTCAAGATATGGGCAGGGTATCCCTTTTCTCTAAATCTAGTGGTGAGAATTGCTGCTTGTGTGAAATAATCCAAAATATTATCACAATTTCGCCGTATACGCATGTATTGCCCTTTCGGTACAGCTCCTATCCATTGCGGATAGTGACAGCTGTGTGTAGGGACATATGCGTTACGGTCAGTTTCTTTAAAAAATGTCTTTGTCCTAATATGATCACCTTGTTTGAAGAGTGTTAGATCCAAATAATTCACGGTGGCCAAACTGTACTCCGCTGTGAACTTTAGATTGTACTTATTCATATTCATACACTCCAAAAACTTGTTAAAACTTTCTTTGGTTCCCTCCCACAGAATCATCACGTCATCTATGTATCTTTTATACAGAAGAAGTGAGTGAGGTCTATTTGTGAAAATGGTCTCTGATTCCCATTTATTTAACGTGATATTCGCCACGCTAGGTGCATAGCGGGCTCCCATGGCTACACCGCCAATTTGGTTGTAGTATTCGTTTAATGCCCAGAAATAATTATTCCCCATGGCCATAGATAATCCTTTAAGTAAAAATTTAATTTGTGATTTTTTCAGGGTGGATTGGTTGGTGAGAGCCCACCTCACTGATTCTAACACATCTATTTGGCGAAGATTTGTATACAAAGACTCGATGTCTATTGTTACTAGTAAGGTTTGATCCGTGATGATGGTGAATTGTAACAGTGTAATTAGTTCTCGACTATCTTTGAGATAGGATTGGCTCTGTGGGACTAGAGGCTGGAGGAAAGTGTCAAGGTATTCCCCCACCCTAGAGTACAGAGAGCCAATCCCACTCACTATTGGACGGCCTGGTGGGTTTACCTTATCTTTATGTATTTTTGGTACTATGTAGAGTACTGGAATTCTGGGTGTAGTTAGATTCAAATAATCTGCTTCCTTCTGAGTTAATATTTGTTTACTGGTACCTTGGTTAATCCAGTCTAATAGTTGTTGTTTCAGTTGTGGGGTAGGGTTACTTTTAAGCTTTTTATACGTTGAGGTGTCATTCAACTGTCTCCTTAGTTCTGTATTATAGTTTTCTTTGGTTAATACTACCAAACCTCCCCCCTTGTCAGCAGGTCTCACCACTATCTGTTTGTTCTCTTCCAGTTTTTTTATTCCCTCCCATATTCTTTGGTTGTTTTTGTGTTGTGATATTTCAATCTGTCGTACTTCATCTTGGACCATACTCTTGAATACTTCTATGTGGTGGTGAGAACCCTTTTGGGGATTGAACACCGAATTGTTTTTCAAATTACTGTGTACAAAAGGGTCTGTTATTTCCTGAATCCTAGTGTTGCTGGTTTGCCCTGCAAAATGTTTCCTGATATTTAGTTTTCTTATATATTTCTCAATATCTACGAACAGATTGAACTTATCTATGTTCTTATTTGGTGCAAATTTTAGTCCCTGTGCCAAGACTTCCAATTCTGCATCCGAAAATTCTATGGTGGTTAGATTAAATAATCCTGCTTTTAGTTGTTTCTCTTCCTTTTTCTTTCTCCCTCTGCCTCTTCTTCCTCTCTTTCTACTCTTTCTATATGGTTTTGTTGTGAGTTGGAAGGGATTCTGTATGGTTCTTTCCAGTCTCTCCATTCCCCCCCTCCCTGGTGTGGGTAGGGGTTGTGTACTGGTCTCCCTCTAAAATTACCTCTAAAGTTTCCCCTTGGGGGCCTTGATGGGTACTGATTGCGGTTGTTGGCATAGTAGCCATAGTCTGGGGGTCTATAGTCAGTAGGGGGGGTCTATTATAGTTAGGTCCCCTGTATGGTGAATGGTATGTGGCAGGGTATGGGTAAGAATTCCCCTTAGGGTACTTAATAGGACCATGTGCTGTCCTATTGTTTTTGTGGGGTGTACTGGGGTCCCCTTTACTTTGGGCTGCCATAGATGCTACAGTGTTGTGTACTTCAACTTCCCTCTCCACTGTTGGTTCTTGGGACGGATTCAGCTGTAAATTTTGTTGCCATTTGTATACCATATTGTCTTCATAGTCCTTAGTATCTCTAAAATATTTTTTGAGCTTTTTATCTTTGATTTCCCCATCGTATTTGGCTAGATGGGTGTTTAATTCCTTAGCTTTGTCTAAATACTCTTTAGAGGACATAAGTGGTTCCATAGTTGTCTTGAGTTCTTTGATCTTAGATTCCAAGACAGCTTTTTTGGCTTCGCGCCTTCTTACCATCATTTGCATTAGTTTTTGTTCACAGGCGTTGAAGAATTGGTACCACTCATCGAGTAGTCTCAAATCCTCCACTCCATCATTGGGGCTAACATCCCATCTTAAACTTCTGGGGGTTAAATTTTTGCCTATATACATCTCCAGAGATGCAATATCCCACCACAGTCTAATTTGTTTTTCAGTGTCATATTTGAGTTGTTTGAATCCCTTATCCAAATCTACATTATTGGTAGATGTTTGTTGGAAAATCTCTTCTACGTTAATTTGTCTATTTTGCATAAAATTAAATACATCCATGGCTGCGATAAGTGACAAGTTTAAATCCAAATTATTCAAACTCAAACAGTAGAAAATAATAGAAACCTTCGCGCCAGTGGTGTCGATAGCAGATAATATATATGAATTACATATACTGGTGGTACATCTAGTAAGAAAACATTCCCAACAATAAAAAAATTGTGGAAATATATAAAACAATCAGAGTAAGCTGCTCCCCAATTTTTGAATAATCAAAAAAATAGATAATCAAAAAAAAGGAATGTAAGAAAGATAGGGGGCGCTAGATACCATAATATTCAAGTGCTCCAAAAAAATATATCTCCTGCATTACCAAAAAAATGGAAATGTAGGAAGCTAGGGGGCGCTAGATACCATACTATTCAAGTGCTCTAAATAAATATATCTCCTGTGTTACCAAAAAAAAATGAAAATCATAATATTGACAAATCATAGTTAGATTACACATTGAAGTGCCCACATTAGTGAAAACATATATAGTGATTGATTGTCCACATAAAAAAGTGATTGAAGTAGTTGAAGTGATATCTTTCAATATTATCCCAATCTTGTTGCTGTAAACAAAAGGTTTTCCATCACCAAAGAAACAAAAGAAAAGGAAAACACCTCGAAGTAGTAGATATCTGCTTACCAGATACCAATGACTCCTTTAGTTAAAAAGGGAGTCACTAGCGCTTGTTTTTTATTATTTTTATTATTATTCTACTGTTTGAGTTTGAATAATTTGGATTTAAACTTGTCACTTATCGCAGCCATGGATGTATTTAATTTTATGCAAAATAGACAAATTAATGTAGAAGAGATTTTCCAACAAACATCTACCAATAATGTAGATTTGGATAAGGGATTCAAACAACTCAAATATGACACTGAAAAGCAAATTAGACTGTGGTGGGATATTGCATCTCTGGAGATGTATATAGGCAAAAATTTAACCCCCAGAAGTTTAAGATGGGATGTTAGCCCCAATGATGGAGTGGAGGATTTGAGACTACTCGATGAGTGGTACCAATTCTTCAACGCCTGTGAACAAAAACTAATGCAAATGATGGTAAGAAGGCGCGAAGCCAAAAAAGCTGTCTTGGAATCTAAGATCAAAGAACTCAAGACAACTATGGAACCACTTATGTCCTCTAAAGAGTATTTAGACAAAGCTAAGGAATTAAACACCCATCTAGCCAAATATGATGGGGAAATCAAAGATAAAAAGCTCAAAAAATATTTTAGAGATACTAAGGACTATGAAGACAATATGGTATACAAATGGCAACAAAATTTACAGCTGAATCCGTCCCAAGAACCAACAGTGGAGAGGGAAGTTGAAGTACACAACACTGTAGCATCTATGGCAGCCCAAAGTAAAGGGGACCCCAGTACACCCCACAAAAACAATAGGACAGCACATGGTCCTATTAAGTACCCTAAGGGGGATTCTTACCCATACCCTGCCACATACCATTCACCATACAGGGGACCTAACTATAATAGACCCCCCCCCTACTGACTGTAGACCCCCAGACTATGGCTACTATGCCAACAACCGCAATCAGTACCCATCAAGGCCCCCAAGGGGAAACTTTAGAGGTAATTTTAGAGGGAGACCAGTACACAACCCCTACCCACACCAGGGAGGGGGGGAATGGAGAGACTGGAAAGAACCATACAGAATCCCTTCCAACTCACAACAAAACCATATAGAAAGAGTAGAAAGAGAGGAAGAAGAGGCAGAGGGAGAAAGTAAAAGGAAGAGAAACAACTAAAAGCAGGATTATTTAATCTAACCACCATAGAATTTTCGGATGCAGAATTGGAAGTCTTGGCACAGGGACTAAAATTTGCGCCAAATAAGAACATAGATAAGTTCAATCTGTTCGTAGATATTGAGAAATATATAAGAAGACTAAATATCAGGAAACATTTTGCAGGGCAAACCAGCAACACTAGGATTCAGGAAATAACAGACCCTTTTGTACACAGTAATTTGAAAAACAATTCGGTGTTCAATCCCCAAAAGGGTTCTCACCACCACATAGAAGTATTCAAGAGTATGGTCCAAGATGAAGTACGACAGACTGAAATATCACAACACAAAAACAACCAAAGAATATGGGAGGGAATAAAAAAACTGGAAGAGAACAAACAGATAGTGGTGAGACCTGCTGACAAGGGGGGAGGTTTGGTAGTATTAACCAAAGAAAACTATAATACAGAACTAAGGAGACAGTTGAATGACACCTCAACGTATAAAAAGCTTAAAAGTAACCCTACCCCACAACTGAAACAACAACTATTAGACTGGATTAACCAAGGTACCAGTAAACAAATATTAACTCAGAAGGAAGCAGATTATTTGAATCTAACTACACCCAGAATTCCGGTACTCTACATAGTACCAAAAATACATAAAGATAAGGTAAACCCACCAGGCCGTCCAATAGTGAGTGGGATTGGCTCTCTGTACTCTAGGGTGGGGGAATACCTTGACACTTTCCTCCAGCCTCTAGTCCCACAGAGCCAATCCTATCTCAAAGATAGTCGAGAACTAATTACACTGTTACAATCTACCATCATCACGGATCAAACCTTACTAGTAACAATAGACATCGAGTCTTTGTATACAAATCTTCGCCAAATAGATGTGTTAGAATCAGTGAGGTGGGCTCTCACCAACCAATCCACCCTGAAAAAATCACAAATAAAATTTTTACCATTTTCAAAAATAGACCATACTCACTTCTTCTGTATAAAAGATACATAGATGACGTGATGATTCTGTGGGAGGGAACCAAAGAAAGTTTTAACAAGTTTTTGGAGTGTATGAATATGAATAAGTACAATCTAAAGTTAACAACGGAGTACAGTTTGGCCACCGTGAATTATTTGGATCTAACACTCTTCAAACAAGGTGATCATATTAGGACAAAGACTTTTTTTAAAGAAACTGACCGTAACGCATATGTCCCTACACACAGCTGTCACCATCCGCAATGGATAGGAGCTGTACCGAAAGGGCAATACATGCGTATACGGCGAAATTGTGATAATATTTTGGATTATTTCACACAAGCAGCAATTCTCACCACTAGATTTAGAGAAAAGGGATACCCTGCCCATATCTTGACAAAATTGGTCTCACAGGTGGCAAATATGGACAGGTAGTCCCTATTGGTCCCCAAACCAAAAAAAGAATACAAGGGTGACTGTGCGTTCATATCGGGCTTTCATCGGCAATACAAAACAGTAGAAGGTATCTTCAAAAAATTCTGGCCTATCCTACTCAAAGATAAAGATCTCCAATCTTCCCTGCCCAATAAACCTAAGTTTATCTACCGAAGGGCCCCTACCCTTAGGAATCGCTTGGCTCCAAATGTACCAGATCCCCCCGGGAAACCTCCCACTTTCCTGGATGGTTCTGGGTTTCACTATTGCACTAGATGCAATGCTTGTAAAATAACCAGAAAACCAGGTACCAAGAAAAAGAAGACCCAATTCCAATCTATAGTAACACAACAACAATTTGATATCAAACCTCTCATCACATGCGATTCTGACCACGTAACATATGTTCTGGAATGCCCATGTTCCCTTCAATACGTGGGCAGAACCACACGCCAACTGAAAGTAAGAATAAATGAACATTTAACAAATATTAAAAAGGGATACCCTAACCATAGTGTCTCAAGACACTTCAAACTTTACCATGATAGTGACCCATCACTATATACATTCTATGGGATCGACAAAATCTCTAGGGATTGGAAAGGTACCCATATGAAAAGGGCAATATCTAGGAATGAAACGTACTGGCTTTATAAATTACGAACTATGCAACCACATGGGATGAATATAGATCTGGACCTTAATTGCTTTCTTACAAATGATTGAGTCCAGGAGTGTCTAGGAATATTATTATCTGTCCATGTCAGATCGTGAGAGTGAGTTGGGCACCACTTGTATTATGGTTGTGGTCAGAGATAGTTGTCCAGGGTGGAAGATGGAATATTCTTCCCCCCGCTTCTTTGTCCTCTTTATTATTTGAGTCAGACGGGGATAGGTCATATTGCAGCCTTTTAAGGTTTATTAAATACTATCTAGTTTTGTAATCATTTTTGTATGTAAACCGAGACTGGGGCTGTTATAGTATTCAGGGTTACATGAGTCCCCCCCCGTTTTTTTCGCTATATAAAAAACACCACCATTAATTTTATTCACTTATATATTTTTCTCACTTCCCCACCACCTATATGGATGGATTTACTTACCTGTTTTAACCAGTAGGGGGACTATAATAACATGCCATCTCCCCTTAGGAGATGGTTGATATGAAGTCACATTCGTTTTTAAATAAGGAGTTTTTTTGTGAACAATATAGTAAATATCCACAAGATGGAGCCAAGCTCCAAACCATAGTTGAACTTTTCAACTTTATTGCTATGAGCACAGTTCCTGTGGCTCATTTGCCAATTACCCGCCCCCTTCCTGTTCCTAATTAAAAAAAAAAGTCACATTCGTTTTTAAATAAGGAGCTTTTGTGAACAATATAGTAAATATCCACAAGATGGAGCTAAGCTCCAGACCATAGTTGAACTTTCCAACTTTATTGCTTTGAGCACAGTTCCTGTGGCCCATTTGCCAATTACCCGCCCCCTTCCTGTTCCTAATAAAAGCCACCATTTTAGTGACCAACGTACGCTTCCCTGAAGACGTTCACTACGAAATGTACGTCGGAGCGGTACGTGGTCACATGTCCTATCATCCAACAACATCCGGATTCTTTGGCTGCCCCCCTGTGTAAGCTGGAACGCACGCCAGCGTGGAGGAGACATGAAAGGCTTTTTCTGACTGCAAAGTCACCCTGACATGCAAGCAGCCCCAGTGCCGGGTAGGCACCCACCAATGTAAGCGGCCATTTGGCTTTTTAATTTGTTTACTTTTTTAATAAATGGTTTTACGCTATGGAGACTGTTTTTGTTTCCTATGTATCCTTATCCTATCTTGAATGAGCCTGACGGGAACGATCCATGCCTATAATACGAACCACAGTCCGGCCATCCATGTGAACAGGCACAACCCTGCACAAGCGCTAGTGACTCCCTTTTTAACTAAAGGAGTCATTGGTATCTGGTAAGCAGATATCTACTACTTCTAGGTGTTTTCCTTTTCTTTTGTTTCTTTGGTGATGGAAAACCTTTTGTTTACAGCAACAAGATTGGGATAATATTGAAAGATATCACTTCAACTACTTCAATCACTTTTTTATGTGGACAATCTATCACTATATATGTTTTCACTAATGTGGGCACTTCAATGTATAATCTAAATATGATTTGTCAATATTATGATTTTCATTTTTTTTGGTAACACAGGAGATATATTTATTTAGAGCACTTGAATATTATGGTATCTAGCGCCCCCTATCTTTCTTACGTTGCTGAGAATTAGCAGAAAATATATATATATATATATATATATATGTAATATATGAGTTTACTGAAAACTCGGAAAAATTCAGAATGTATGTCAATTTTCTACTACATTCAAAATAATGATTATGTAAAATGTTCCAATTTTAGATAAGCTGTTGTATGAGCATCAAGTTGCCTGTTTCCAGAGTTTTTTTCAAGGGTTCATCAAGAATGACATCAACTTCAAATAATCAGTGTCTAATTTGTAATTAAATACACAGGGGGTTATTTACTAAAGGCAAATCCACTTTGCACTGCAAGTGCCCGTGAAAGGGCACTGTAAGTGCACTTGGAAGTAAAGTCGCTGTAGATCCGAGGGGGACATGCATGGAGAATAAAAAAACAGCATTTTAGCTTGCACATGATTGGATGATAAAATCTTCAGAGCTTTCCCTCATTTCAGATCTACCCCTTAGATTTAGAGTGACTGCACTTCCAAGTGCACTTGCAGTGCAAAGTGGATTTGCCTTTCGTAAATAACCCCCATAGTCTCAACTTTAAATGTCTGATTATGCATTGCATTGCTTCTAAGGGTCCATTAACACCATAACACTGTGCATTGCTAAGCACTCATTTTCATGCATTGAGATGCATTTTGATAGGAGGCTATTCAAAAAGACTTGTCTGTCAACACACCTCAATGCAAGCAGAAAAAGGTCCTGCACATATTTTTTTGTGATGCATATGCATCTGTGCATTGCAGTGTACTATACTGTACAAACATTGCAGTGCACTGTAGGTATGCTTGTGGGTGAAATGAGATTGAAACTACAATGCATAGTTACAGTGCATTACCATGCCTTATATAGAAAAATTGGTGTATACTGCGCTGACATATAAACATATGTCTTATAGCACCTAGCACGACACTAAGACAAGTGTATACCAAGAAATATGTGAAAAATAAAAAACCTTTGGTTCTTGTAACACCTGAGTTCTGAAGCATTTGGATCTTGGCTAATCGGGGAATCATTTACATGTTAGTGGTCTTATCCACAAAGCAAGTTTGATCTCTGTAATAGGGATCCATCCTATCCGAGTGGAGACATTCTAATACAGGTGGTGTGAGATCACCATGTGAAACAGAGGGAAAAAGCCTAAAAAAAGAAAACAAATGCAACCACCACATCTAATGATTGAGGATTTGGTCTGACAAGTTGGCTACATCTGAGGACTGCTTCTTTGTGATATCTCTTGACCAATTGTACCATCTTCCATCCTGAACTGGAGCCTGGATGTGGAGGTCTTGTGAATTGGTGTTTACACCACATGCCTTGTTGACTAATTGAGGATATGCCAATTTGAGTCTCCTTAATCCGGTAAGCCTCCTCACTAACCGGTGGTGGTTTTATTGTCTGTGTCTTCACTCCAGCACAGATGGCACATGGAATCCCCTTTTTGGTTATATAGTTTCTTATCCATGGATTGTTGTATTCACAGTTTAAAAACCTCTATAAAGCCCCATACACACGATAGGACTTTGTACAAACTTTCCCTTGGATTTGTGTACAAAGGGCGTTGGCCAGAAGTTTGTCTTGCATACAGACGGCAGGGCTTTTCCAGCCAACTTTCACCAAATCACGTGGTTTTTCAGCTCTTTACCACCACCCTTTGGTCAACTTCTGCATTGTTGTCTGATATTGTGTCAATCTCGCCACTTTTATTGGCGAGATTGACACCTTGTGAGCCGGCTTCACACTGGTGCGGGGATCTGAGTTGGATCCCCGCCAATGCCAGGCACTGTGTTTGGTATGAATCTTGAGGGGGAACTCCACGCCAAATTTTAAATAAAAAAAACGGAATGGGTTCCCCTCCAGGGGCATACCAGGCCCTTAGATCTGGTATGGATTTTAAGGGGAACCCCCTACGCCAAAAAAACAGCGTGGGGGTCCCCCCAAAATCCGTACCAGACCCTTATCCGAGCATGCAGCCCGACCGGTCAAGAAAGGGGGTGGGGACGAGCGAGTGCCCCCCCCTCCTGAGCCGTACCAGGCCGCATACCCTCAACATGGGGGGTGGGTGCTTTGGGGGAGGGGGCGCCCTGCGGCCCCCCCACCCCAAAGCACCTTGTCCCCATGTTGATGAGGACAACGGCCTCTTCCCGACAACCCTGGCCGTTGGTTGTCGGGGTCTGCGGGTGAGGGTCTTATTGGAAACGGGAGTCCCCTTTAAAAAGGTGGCCCCCAGATCCCGGCCCCCCACCCTTTGTGAATGAGTATGGGGTACATCGTACCCCTACCCATTCACCTAGGGAAAAAAGTGTCAAGAAAAAAACACAGTACACAGGTTTTTAAAGTAATTTATTAGGCCGCTCCGGGGGTCTTCTTCTGACTCCGGGGGTCTTCTTCCAACTCCGGGGGTCTCTCCGGCGTCTTCTCCCGGTGTCTGGATCTTCTGCCGGCTCCTCCGCTATCTTCTGCCGCTCTTTTGCTAGCGGTGGCCCGGACATCTGGCTCGTCTTCTTCCCTCTTCTCTTCCAGAGATGTTGACACGACGCTCTCTCCGGCTGTAATGCTGTCTGTGCGCTCTATGACTTATATAGGTGGTGACCCCGCCCCCTATGACATCAAAGTCCCGGGGCATGCTGGGACTGTGAGGTCATAAGGGGGCATGGTCATAGGATGACATGACCATGCCCCCTTATGACCTCACAGTCCCAGCATGCCCCGGAACTGTGATGTCATATGGGGGCGGGTTCACCGCCTATATAAGCCATAGCAGAGCGCACAGACCGCATTACAGCTGGAGAGAGCGTTGTGTCAACATCTCTGGAAGAGAAGAGGGAAGAAGACGTCTGAAAAGACTGGGCTCCTCCGCTAGCAAAAGAGTGGCAAAAGAGCAGAAGATAGCGGAGGAGCCTGGCAGAAGGAAGAAGGCATCGGAGAAGAACCAGAGAGCACGGAGACGACATCGGGAGAGGGAGAAGAGGCCTGAGAGACTCCCGAAGTCGGCAGAAGACCCCCGGAGCTGCCTAATAAATTACTTTTAAAGCCTGTGTAGTGTTTTTTTTATTGACACTTTTTTTCCCTAGGTGAATGGGTACCCCATACTCATTCACATTGGGTAGGGGGCCGGGATCTGGGGGCCCCCTTATTAAAGGGGGCTCCCGGATTCCGATAAGCCCACAGACCCCGACAACCAACGGCCAGGGTTGTCGGGAAGAGGCCCTTGTCACCATCAACATGGGGACAAGGTGCTTTGGGGTGGGGGGGCCGCAGGGCGCCCCCTCCCCCAAAGCACCCACCCCCCATGTTGAGGGCATGCGGCCCGGTACGGCTCAGGAGGGGGGGCACTCACTCGTCCCCACCCCCTTTCCTGACTGGCCGGGCTGCGTGCTCGGATAAGGGTCTGGTATGGATTTTGGGGGGACCCCCACGCCGTTTTTTCAGCGTATGGGGTTCCTCTTAAAATCCATACCAGACCTAAGGGCCTGGTATGCCCCCAGAGGGGAATTCCCTCTCGCGCTCGCCGCAATAGGAAAATGTGTTTTTCCTATTGCAGCCAGCGCGAGATGTACAGTACCCTGTCGCTGAGAACCAGCGCGATGGGTTCACGCTGGAAACATTCTCGCGGCCGCGTACTGTAGTTTGTACAAAAGCCTGATGCTTTTGTGTACACACGATCGGACTTTGCTCCATCGGACTTTTGTTGCTGCAAAGTTTGTCCGTTCGCACAGCCAACAAAAGTCCGATGGAAACAGAAAAAGTTTGTCCGATGGAGCGTACACACAGTCGGATGTTGCTCCAAAACAGCTAATTTGCATGTTTGTTCTCAAAAAGTCAGATCGTGTGTACGGGCCTTATGATGGAACACGGACTTTAGTTTGGGTGTGAATTTCACATTACTTTTCACTGTTTTCATTTAACCTTGTGGTCCATTCACATTATTTATTTGGTTGTATTTATGAATTTGTAACATTTTTGAGCGCTGCACAAATTTTTTATTTTTCACATTACCATGCCTTGTGGAAGTATGCCGCTGGCAGAATCAACGGGTCAAAATAAAAGAAACAAGCCTAAAAAAGAAAGCAAATGCAGCCACATAATCAAAAGACTAGTGTGTGTGTGTGTGTATACATATATACATACCCCAATTACATTTTTTTTTTTTTTTTTAACTCTTGGATGTAGATATTCTTATGCGGAACTTAAAATTTGTGAACAGGCAGGCTTTTTATTGAAGAGAGACATGCTATGGGGTTTATTTACAAAAATAATTCCCATGCAAATAATCCCTATAAGGTGTCCAATATGTTTGTTTCCAATGATCATCAGCTCCATCTAGTGGCCATAATGCGGTAGTATCCTAAAATACCCCAGTCATGAAAATACAGCATTATGGCCACTAAATGGAGATTAACGTATTTTGGGGAATATCTGTGACAGCTGTGCAAATGCTGTGAGATTAGCACAGCACATTTCTTTTATTTAATAGATTAGAGAAAATAGATGTTTCTCTTGCAAAAAAAATAAAACAAAAAATAGGATTTTTGACTTGCCGTAAAATCTGTTTCTCTGAGTTCATTGACAGACACAATGCTTCCTTTTTCGGAACTATAGGGTTATATCGCCCCCTACAGCAGTAGGAACCGGACCGGTACCGGAACACCAAGACACACCACAGCCTGCTGAGGAAAGAGGAAGGGACCCTACCAGACTCGCCACCCCACCGGCGTAGAGCTTGCTGCCTCAGGTGTAGACCCACACACGTGGCGAGGATAGCACAGGAGGAGTTACAAGAAGTAGTTCCGCCTGCTAAAAACGTCGTTTGGGCTACACAGTAATGGCGCCACTGCCTGAGCACAAAAACTAAAAAATCATGACCTCTGAGCTACACAAACATGGATGCCAGCCATAAGTCATCAGCAGGCACTACGGGGAAAAGACGCCGGCTACGGCAAAATGGCCACGCTACACGAGGCAAACACAGACCCCAGGAAAGCCCCTGAAAGAGAGGATCAGGGTCCCAGACCCCCGGGAGCGCCCAGTGCCCCCCCTCCCCCCGGGTAAGCACTGCACCTGGCGGCGCGCACCCCCTGCCCTCCAGTACTCAACCCCATCCCCCAGGATACATCATGGCACCCCACTACCCCATATAGAGGAGGGAGGGGGAAAGGGGGCTACCAGGGGACCTCCATGGACCATTCACCCCCGGAAGAGAGGGTGCAAGAGTGGAGGGAAATCCGCAGGACCAATCGACCCAGGGAGGGGTCCACGTCCACCGCAAACCCACCAAGGGGGAAGGGGAACATTTACTCACCATACCAGGAGCAGACGGGCACCGCTCCAGACAGAACCTCCCCGCTACTGAAATGGGGGGATGTCGGCCATGAGGGATGCTGCGACTTGAGCCGAGACTCGGTCGTATGCGACCTCGTGAGACGTTTAACTCGCAGGGCCAGCCCCTGTCCAGTGGGGCTATGTCGCGGCCGACCTAGCGCGTAGCTGCGGTCTGCACGCGCTCGCTAGCCGAACTGGTGAGACCACTGGATCAAGTGTCCAGCCTGTCGCTCAGTCCGGCAGTTGATTGCAGATCCCACTGAAAAAAATCCAGGAAAAAAACAAAAAATAAAATTTGCCAGGACTAGAGATCCCAGCAGGGAACTAGGTCCTTACTGCTGACTAGGCAGGAAAAAACTGAAGGCCTATAGCAGAGAGGGGGGTGTATATCACCTAGGACTGCCCATGGGCGTAGCCAAGTCTTTTTTCTGCCTAGAGTCCTATTACTGTAGGGAGCGATATAACCCTGTGGTTCTGAATAAGGAAGCTCTGTGTCTGTCAATGAACGAATGAGAAAAAAGGATTCTTAATTGTCTGTTCACAATCTTTTTGATAATGTTCACTAACTGCAAAAGCACAGCTCAGTGCACAATCCTGGCATCTGTCAGATGCAAGGATGAACTCCAGTTGTATATACGGGAGTTACGTCTTCAGCATAATCTGGCCAATCAAGGTGGCCAAAGATCCTAACCCCAAAAGTAAACTGGGCCAAGATGCAGGAGCTTGTGGACATTGCATCAATGGAGGTAAAATAGTTAGCATCAATGGAGAGGGAATATAGTTATGCTTCAAGTCTGAATTTTTTTATGCTCAGATCAGTGAATCAGGTGGTATTCAAACCATTGACAGCAAGGCAACCAGCGTTTTCAGAAGGTCATCGGCAATCGCAAGTACACATTTTGTATTTGGTAAAAACTTACCCTTATGCTGCGTACACACGACCGTTTTTTCCATCAGAATAAACTCTGACGGTTTTTCTGACGGAGTTCCGACAGAGTTCTGCTGAAACGGACTTGCGTACAGACGATCACACCAAAGTCCGATCGTTTAGAACACAGTGACGTACAACACGTACGACGGGACTAGAAAAAGGTAGTTCAATAGCCAGTAGCCAATAGCTGCCCTTGTGTCGTTTTTGGTCCGTTGGAATAGCATACAGACGAACGGTTTTCCCAATAGGAATTGATTCCGTCAGAAAGATTTAAAACATGTTCTATTTCTAGGTCCGTCAGAATTTTCGAAAGAGAAAGTCCGATGTAGCCCACACACGATCGGAATATCCGATGAAATGATTCCGTTGGACCTTTTCTGCCGGAAAGTCCGGTCGCGTGTACGCGGCATTAGAGGTAATATATGATGTCTACAAATAATGTCCCCTAAACTCTACCATCATTTTTTTTTCCATCTTCCAGGCATTTCAACTGCATAGAATCATCAAAGTGTACAATTTGGTGGTAAAATTTCATATAACATCTTCATGAGGCAGATAAAAGAACTGCTTATGTTTTCTGTCAAATGTCTTATGTGAAATCCTTTAGTACTTTGCATTTTGTGCTACATGTTTTTAAAGATGAGCATTTTACCCTGAGTATATTTAAAACCAAAATGTATCTCTTCATACATCGATTGACCATGGTGTGAAAGCTGTAGGGTCATCCTTTTTGATCTAAAAAAACAAAAACAAATTTAAACAAATGATTGTGGTATTTGTAATATTTGCATACTCTCATTAGGCAAAGCTGTACCTTTTTGCATTTTTTTTTTTTTTGTAATGTATTGGATTACGAAAAATAAGAAATAAGAGCTGGGATAAGGAAATTGTTGCTGCCAGCGCAAAATGCTCATTCCATCTGCACTTAGATACTGTTAATGATTTCATCCTACTCACCTGGTAAGCTTGCAAGTGGCTGTAGCCACTTGAAAAATATGATCCACCAGTAGGCGTAGGTAAATTTCTTTGTGGTCTATAAGATATTGGACTTGTTTTCTAAACACTAGTGACATGTTGTTCCCTTGAACAGGTAGCAATATATTGTTATATGAATGGACAACTAGCTTTGAGGAAAAAAAAGCTGAATTTTTTTACTTCCGCAAGGTCAAAGACTTTTATAGGTTTATAAAATGTAATACTTAGGCCCGATTCACATATATGCGAATTGGATGCATTTTGAAAAGCACTCGATTCACTTGGCTTTCTATGGAGCCGGTTCACATATGTGCAGGCCGGCCCTGGTGCGTTTTTAGAAAAAAGTCCTGTACGTTTTTTAGCCTGGTTCAAGTTCGATTTCAAGTGTCATACAAATTTAAAATTCTCACATGAATCGCACCTTAACCCTGGAACCAAACTGCACCGGATTTCCTTAAAAATCGCAATTAAACAATGTCCGGACATATGTGAACCAAGCCAAATTCTGTGTATTTAGCCATTTGTCTGGAGATCAGGCTAGGCAAACTGATGAATACAGATTAAATACATAAATGAGAACTGCTTTACCTGCCAAAAGGACATGTAATATTGTGCTTTCTGTCCTGAGATTTATACAGCTCATTTACAAATGCAGCAGCCCTTCACTCCCCTCTGAGAAGTTAACCACAGTGGATTGCTTTTCAGAGGGCAGCTGGGAGGTGATATTTTACTTCCTCATCTCCTGTTTTAACCCTCAAAAGTCCACACCACTGTGCAACCACTACATTCAAGGCACACGATCACAGGGCAGTTGAGGCACAGCAGCGTTCACTTCAACTTTTTGCAACAGGAGGTATTTTTGCTGTGGCATGTGTACAAAATTATCTCGCTGCTTTTCACAGCTTAACGTGAAAGTAAAGTCTGTTATTTTTTTTTCTCAAAAAGTAGGACTAAAGGCAAAACTTTTTTTTAGTTTTGGATAGAATGGAGAGGGATTAGAATACCTGTCAGTTTTTACATTGGCTGAGAGCACTGAATGGGTGCCGGCAGGGCCGATCCTAGGGTCACCGGCGCCTGGGTGCAGAAATATTTCTGGCGCCCCCACATGGGCGTGGTCATCTTACCAACTCCACCCCTTTACAAATGTTTCTATGGCAACGACTCAAACACAGAGATGCTCCCCTAAGAAGTCTTTGTTACCCTGAAATCCTCCCATGATCTCTTAACAATAAAGAAAATACAGGAAGAGAGAACACTAATGAGACCTGGAGGGGAACCTCTCTGATACACACAGAGAGGGCTTCTGTTAGAAAGAGTCCCCAGACATAATACAGGATACGGTCAAAGACTGCAGACATGGTACAAGAGCTGGACAGAGACTGCAGACATAGTACAGGAGATGATCAGAGACTGCAGACATAGTACAGGAGATGGTCAGAGACTGCAGACATAGTACAGGAGATGGTCAGAGACTGCAGACATGGTACAAGAGCTGGACAGAGACTGCAGACATAGTACAGGAGATGATCAGAGACTGCAGACATAGTACAGGAGATGGTCAGAGACTGCAGACATAGAACAGGAGATGATCAGAGACTGCAGACATGGTACAGGAGATGGTCAGAGACTGCAGACATGGTACAGGAGATGATCAGAGACTGCAGACATGGTACAGGAGATGATCAGAGACTGCAGACATGGTACAGGAGATGATCAGACTGCAGACATGGTACAGGAGATGATCAGAGACTGCAGACATAATACAGGAGATGATCAGAGACTGCAGACATAATACAGGAGATGATCAGAGACTGCAGACGTGGTACAGGAGATGATCAGAGACTGTAGACATAGTACAGGAGACGATCAGAGACTGCAGACATAGTACAGGAGATGATCAGAGACTGTAAACATAGTACAGGAGATGATCAGAGACTGCAGACATAGTACAGGAGACGATCAGAGACTGCAGACATGGTACAGGAGATGATCAGAGACTGCAGACATAGTACAGGAGATGATCAGAGACTGCAGACATAGTACAGGAGATGGTCAGAGACTGCAGACATAGTACAGGAGATGATCAGAGACTGTAGACATGATACAAGAGACAGTCAGAGACTGCAGACATAGTACAGGAGATGATCAGAGACTGCAGACATGGTACAGGAGATGATCAGAGACTGCAGACATAGTACAGGAGATGATCAGAGACTGTAGACATGGTACAGGAGATGGTCAGAGACTGCAGACATGGTACAGGAGATGATCAGAGACTGTAGACATAGTACAGGAGATGGTCAGAGACTGTAGACATGATACAAGAGACAGTCAGAGACTGCAGACATGGTACAGGAGATGATCAGAGACTGCAGACATAATACAGGAGATGATCAGAGACTGCAGACATAGTACAGGAGATGATCAGAGACTGCAGACATAGTACAGGAGATGGTCAGAGACTGCAGACATAGTACAGGAGATGATCAGAGACTGTAGACATGATACAAGAGACAGTCAGAGACTGCAGACATAGTACAGGAGATGATCAGAGACTGCAGACATAATACAGGAGATGATCAGAGACTGCAGACGTGGTACGGGAGATGATCAGAGACTGTAGACATAGTACAGGAGACGATCAGAGACTGCAGACATGGTACAGGAGATGATCAAAGACTGCAGACATAGTACAGGAGACGATCAGAGACTGCAGACATGGTACAGGAGATGATCAGAGACTGCAGACATAGTACAGGAGATGGTCAGAGACTGCAGACATAGTACAGGAGATGATCAGAGACTGTAGACATGATACAAGAGACAGTCAGAGACTGCAGACATAGTACAGGAGATGATCAGAGACTGCAGACATGGTACAGGAGATGATCAGAGACTGCAGACATGGTACAGGAGATGATCAGAGACTGCAGACATAGTACAGGAGATGATCAGAGACTGCAGACATGGTACAGGAGATGATCAGAGACTGTAGACATAGTACAGGAGATGATCAGAGACTGCAGACATGGTACAGGAGATGATCAGAGACTGCAGACATAGTAGAGGACATGATCAGAGACTGTAGACATGATACAAGAGACAGTCAAGGACTGCAGACATGGTACAGGAGATGATCAGAGACTTTATATATGATACAAGAGAAGGTCAGAGACTGCAGACATGGTACAAGAGAAGGTAAGAGACTGCAGATATAATACAGGAGATGATCAGAGACTGCAGACATAGTACAGGAGATGATCAGAGACTGCAGACATAGTACAGGAGATGATCAGAGACTGCAGACATAGTACAGGAGATGATCAGAGACTGCAGACATAGTACAGGAGATGATCAGAGACTGCAGACA
Organism: Aquarana catesbeiana; assembly: GCF_042186555.1. Lineage (NCBI taxonomy): Eukaryota > Metazoa > Chordata > Amphibia > Anura > Ranidae > Aquarana > Aquarana catesbeiana. Next base: position 261,006,373 of record NC_133329.1, on the reverse strand, counting down.
TGATACAGGAGATGGTCAGAGACTGCAGACATGATACAAGAGAAGGTCAGAGACTGCAGATATAATACAGGAGATGGTCAGAGACTGCAGACATGGTACAGGAGATGATCAGAGACTGCAGACATGGTACAGGAGATGATCAGAGACTGCAGACATAGTACAGGAGATGATCAGAGACTGCAGACATAGTACAGGAGATGGTCAGAGACTGCAGACATAGTACAGGAGATGATCAGAGACTGTAGACATGATACAAGAGAAAGTCAGAGACTGCAGACATGGTACAGGAGATGATCAGAGACTGCAGACATAGTACAGGAGATGGTCAGAGACTGCAGACATGGTACAGGAGATGATCAGAGACTGTAGACATAGTACAGGAGATGATCAGAGACTGCAGACATGGTACAGGAGATGATCAGAGACTGCAGACATGGTACAGGAGATGATCAGAGACTGTAGACATGGTACAGGAGATGATCAGAGACTGCAGACATAGTACAGGAGATGATCAGAGACTGCAGACATGGTACAGGAGATGATCAGAGACTGTAGACATAGTACAGGAGATGATCAGAGACTGCAGACATGGTACAGGAGATGATCAGAGACTGCATATATGATACAAGAGAAGGTCAGAGACTGCAGACATGGTACAAGAGAAGGTCAGAGACTGCAGATATAATACAGGAGATGGTCAGAGACTGCAGACATAGTACAGGAGATGATCAGAGACTGCAGACATAGTACAGGAGATGATCAGAGACTGCAGACATAGTACAGGAGATGATCAGAGACTGCAGACATGATACAGGAGATGGTCAGAGACTGCAGACATGATACAAGAGAAGGTCAGAGACTGCAGATATAATACAGGAGATGGTCAGAGACTGCAGACATGGTACAGGAGATGATCAGAGACTGCAGACATGGTACAGGAGATGATCAGAGACTGCAGACATAGTACAGGAGATGGTCAGAGACTGTAGACATAGTACAGGAGATGATCAGAGACTGTAGACATGATACAAGAGACAGTCAGAGACTGCAGACATAGTACAGGAGATGATAAGAGACTGCAGACATGGTACAGGAGATGATCAGAGACTGCAGACATGGTACAGGAGATGATCAGAGACTGTAGACATGGTACAGGAGATGATCAGAGACTGCAGACATAGTACAGGAGATGATCAGAGACTGCAGACATGGTACAGGAGATGATCAGAGACTGTAGACATAGTACAGGAGATGATCAGAGACTGCAGACATGGTACAGGAGATGATCAGAGACTGCAGACATAGTAGAGGACATGGTCAGAGACTGTAGACATGATACAAGAGACAGTCAGAGACTGCAGACATGGTACAGGAGATGATCAGAGACTGCAGATATGATACAAGAGAAGGTCAGAGACTGCAGACATGGTACAAGAGAAGGTCAGAGACTGCAGATATAATACAGGAGATGGTCAGAGACTGCAGACATAGTACAGGAGATGATCAGAGACTGCAGACATAGTACAGGAGATGATCAGAGACTGCAGACATAGTACAGGAGATGATCAGAGACTGCAGACATAGTACAGGAGATGATCAGAGACTGCAGACATAGTACAGGAGATGGTCAGAGACTGCAGACATAGTACAGGAGATGATCAGAGACTGTAGACATGATACAAGAGAAAGTCAGAGACTGCAGACATGGTACAGGAGATGATCAGAGACTGCAGACATAGTACAGGAGATGGTCAGAGACTGCAGACATGGTACAGGAGATGATCAGAGACTGTAGACATAGTACAGGAGATGATCAGAGACTGCAGACATGGTACAGGAGATGATCAGAGACTGCAGACATGGTACAGGAGATGATCAGAGACTGTAGACATGGTACAGGAGATGATCAGAGACTGCAGACATAGTACAGGAGATGATCAGAGACTGCAGACATGGTACAGGAGATGATCAGAGACTGTAGACATAGTACAGGAGATGATCAGAGACTGCAGACATGGTACAGGAGATGATCAGAGACTGCATATATGATACAAGAGAAGGTCAGAGACTGCAGACATGGTACAAGAGAAGGTCAGAGACTGCAGATATAATACAGGAGATGGTCAGAGACTGCAGACATGATACAGGAGATGGTCAGAGACTGCAGACATGATACAAGAGAAGGTCAGAGACTGCAGATATAATACAGGAGATGGTCAGAGACTGCAGTTCCTATGGACATTAGTAGATAATGGCCGATTGGCCCTCTCACCTGACCCAGCGATGGTTCCTCTGATCAGGAGTAAGCTCACTCTGAATTGCCCGTGGTGACTCCGCTGGGTAGCACCCAGATCTGTATTCTGGCAATGACTCCATTCCTTTCTCCGCCAGGGATGGCACCAGGCTGTGTGGCTTTCCCTCTGGTGGCGCAGGGCAGTGGGGTTTCCTCTCTGATGGTGTTCCCTGAGCACTGCCCTCTCCCTCTGGAGTCCTGGGTGCACTTCCCTGAAAGCTTTCCCAGGCTCCTATATCTCTCTCTCTCTCCCATTTAGCTGAGCATGCTGTGTGGACTGCAGTTTCCGTGTTACAGTGGGGCTGCCAGTCCTCGGGACTACATGTCCCACAATCCTCTTCTCCTTTTTCTATTCTATTTTTCCCTGGCTGATATGAAGGCGGGGGAAGAAACATAGTGGGAGGCTGTGCTGGCCAGCGCCGCTCACTAGTATAGCAGTGCACGTGCGGAGGAGAGGGAGAGGGAGGGGAAGGGGCGAAAGAAGAGCCTGCAGCTGCAGTGACGTCACTAGGGTTGGTGTCACCAGGTGCGGTATAACATGGTGTCACCCTCCTTCCACCAACTTTAGTTGCCCCTCAGTACAGACCTCCCTCCACTAAGTATAGACCCCCACTAAGTATAAACCCCTCTCTCAGTACAGACCCCCCTTCATCAGTATAGACCCCCCCAGGACAAACCACCCCCCCTCCATTAGTAGACCCCCACCAGGACAACCCCCCCTCCATTAGTACAGATCCCCCCCAGGACAAAGCCCCCCTTCATTAGTACAGACCCCCCAGGTCAACCCCCCTCCATTAGTACAGACCCCCAGGACAAACCCCCCTCTATTAGTACAGACCCCCAGGACAAACCCCCTCCATTAGTACAGACCCCCTAGGAGAACCCCCCTCCACTAGTACAGACCCCCACAGGACAAATCCCCCCTTCATTAGTACAGACCCCCCAGGACAAATCCCCCCTTCATTAGTACAGACCCCCCAGGACAAACCCCCCCCTCCATTAGTACAGACCCCCCCAGGACAAACCCCCCCTCCATTAGTACAGACCCCCCCAGGACAAACCCCCCCTCCATTAGTACAGACCCCCCCAGGACAAACCCCCTCCATTACTACAGACCCCCCAGGAGAACCCCCCCTCCACTAGTACAGACCCCCACAGGACAAATCCCCCCTTCATTAGTACAGACTCCCCACCAGGACAAACCCCCCTCCATTAGTACAGAACCCCCCCAGGACCCCCCCTCCATTAGTACAGACCCCCCGGACAAACACCCCCCCTCCATTAGTACAGACCCCCCAGAACAACCCCCCTCTATTAGTACAGACCCCCAGGACAAATCCCCCCTCCATTAGTACAGACCCCCCCCAAGACAACTCCCCCCCATTAGTACAGACCCCCAGGACAAATCCCCCCTCCATTAGTACAGACCCCCCCAAGACAACTCCCCCCCATTAGTACAGACCCCCAGGACAACCCCCCCATTAGTACAGACCCCCCAGGACAAATCCCCCCTCCATTAGTACAGACCCCCCCAAGACAACTCCCCCCATTAGTACAGACCCCCAGGACAACCACCCCATTAGTACAGACCCCCCCAAGACAACTCCCCCCCATTAGTACAGACCCCCAGGACAACCACCCCATTAGTACAGACCCCCCAGGACAACCCCCCCATTAGTACAGACCCCCCAGGACAACCCCCCCATTAGTACAGACCCCCCAGGACAACCCCCCCATTAGTACAGACCCCCCAGGACAACCCCCCCATTAGTACAGACCCCCCAGGACAACCCCCCCATTAGTACAGACCCCCCAGGACAACCCCCCATTAGTACAGACCCCCCAGGACAACCCCCCCATTAGTACAGACCCCCCAGGACAACCCCCCATTAGTACAGACCCCCCAGGACAACCCCCCATTAGTACAGACCCCCCAGGACAACCCCCCATTAGTACAGACCCCCCAGGACAACCCCCCCATTAGTACAGACCCCCAGGGCAACCCCCCACATTAGTACAGACCGCCCCCCCAGGACAACCCCCCATTAGTACAGACCGCCCCAGGGACAAACAAACCTCCCTCTATCAGTACAGACAGACACATTAACACCCGGGCAGCAGTGCAGCCGCGCCGCCCGGGTGAAGAACAGATCGAGCGGGGGTGAGAGACAGCGGAGGAGAGAGAGAACCTGTGTCAGGCTGCAGGCACGGGCCGCCCCCCCTCCCCCCCCTCCCCCCAGCGAAGTCACTGCGCGGCTGGTCTCTCTCAACACAGAGACCAGCCGCTCCGATCTCCGGCGGCTGCTCTCCTCTGACAGGAGGAGGAGGGAGGGGGGACAGGCTCGCTCTAGCAATGTAAAGCACAGCGGCGCCGGCGCGGCCGCTCCGCGGCGGTGAGCTGCTGCGGACAGAGCTATTTCTGGACACGGAGGGGAGGAGGAGGAGGGAGGGGAGCACTCTGGCGCTTCAGCGCCCCCACCTCTCTGGCGCCTGGGTGCACTGCACCCCGTGCACCCGCCTGGGACCGGCCCTGGGTGCCGGTTGGCAGACCTTTTTTGGCCATGCCCCTTCGACAGAAGGCAGCCGAACGGCCAGCTTCTGTCAGACTGGCTGCTGTACACATGGGTTGAATGTCAGCCAACAGTTCCTGCTGCTCTCAGTGATGCTTGTGAGAGAAGGAAGAGGAGAGAGAAGAACTGAAGCCAGGCACAGCACTGGATCAATACAGGTAAGTATTTAAGGAGGAACTGGGGGGCGCTGCTATTATAAGGTTTTTTTACCTGCAGAGAATGCATTAACCACACCCGCAGCCAAATCCCAATGCATTTTCAGGTGCATGAAACCACGTGGTGCAAAAGCACCATGCGGCTGCGATTTTGAAAAGGTGTGGGGACATTTTCCCTGTGTGTTCCCGTAGGTACAGCAGTCTATTCAAATGAATAAGCTGCTGAGCCAGTGCAAACGTGGCACGCAGAATGTGTAATGGGTGTTAAAGTAACCTAATACAGGAGCTGTGTTACTGGCCAGATGATAGGTGAAAACAGATAGAAAAAAGGTTAAAAAAGAAAAAAGAATGCAGCCACCAAATCTAATGCCGCATACACACGGTCAGACTTTTCGTCAACAAAAGTCCGACGGACGCCGACGGACCAAATCCGGCAGACAATTCGACCGTGTGTGGGCTTCATCAGACCTGCAGCGGACTTTTTCGGTCGAAAATCTGACGGACTTTAGATTTGGAACATGCTTCAAATCTTTCCAATGGACTCGAGTCCGGTTGAAAAATCCGCTCGTCTGTATGCTAGTCCGACGGACAAAAACCAATGCTAGGGCAGCTATTGGCTACTGGCTATCACCTTCCTTATTTTAGTCCGGTCGTACGTCATCACGTACGAATCCGTCAGACTTTGGTGTGATCGTGTGTAGGCAAGTCCGGTCGTTAAAAAGTCAGTCGAAAGTCCGCCAAAAGTCCGTCGAAAGTCTGCCGGACAGGCTGTCGGACTTTTGTAGCTGAAAAGTCCGACCGTGTTTACGCGGCATTATGATTGATAAGCTGCAATATATTAATATTTTTGGTTTTGGGTTTAATACTGCTTTAAATGTATTTTCTAAAATCAGCCTCTCTCAATCAATTTACCCCCAAGGAACCCATGAAATAAATCTGTTCTAAATGTGAGCAGTACCTGAATCTGACCTGGTACCAGCCTTTGGCAGCCTCTGTATTGCATAGCTGGAGTGTAAGTGAAAGAAGCACAGAAAGGAGGCAATCAATTTATATAGCAGTAAGAAGAATGCTGATAGGTGAAGAAAAAGTGACAGAGAGATCTAATTGCTGCTTCTCCTTTTACTGTCCAGTAAGAGGCTGCGGGGTCCAGGATGACCCAGACTCAATGGAAATGGACTGAATGATGCCGTCAGACCGAATACATCTAGTGGCACCAAAAAAAGACCAGTATCTATCATTAAATGATATCTTTAAATTAGTATCATTGATATTTATCCATTAAAATACGTCATATGGTTCTACTGTAAAATGTGTTCAAAAAGGAAAGTGACGTAGCAGCAATCATTTTCTAGTGTTTTTTTACAATAGGTCTGAACACAATAAAAGGCCTAGTTTCCTTTCAACAACGTCATACATGAATCTTGTTTTTTTCCAATCACAATGATGCAGTATAATTTATGCTATAAAGCAAGATATAAAACAGTTACCATATCAGTGAACTTGTCTCCACAAGCCATACGTATCCTCTCTGGGGTTGCAGGGCTGTTTAGTGTAAAAGTGCTCGACAAGCCTCTTTCCTTTCGGACAGATGATAAAGCATCCTTTATTGCAAAGAACACAGCAGACCCTAGGAAAAGGCCTGCTTCCCCAATGCCCTAGAAGATAAACATACCCATCATGTAGAACTCCGAACCTTTCTCCACTTCTTCCAAAAGTTTTTGCCTGAACTTTTTTCAGGTTTTATTTTAAACGCCAGGTTTTATTTGGAATGGAAGGGTTGGGGTTTTTATTGCTGTCTGTTTTTAATAGGCAGATTATCCTTACTTTCTGTGCCAATGCAATAGCCATCAGGTTAAAACTTGACAGCAGTCCTAATCTTTCCCCAGTCTATTTAAACCTTCCACGAAAGTAGAACTGACAGTCCCCCACCCCCCCAAATACAAATGGCTTAAAGTAGAACTCCAGGCACATCTACAGAAAATGCCTAACCATAAAAAGTTACTTCTGGGCAGGTGTGTTAGATTGTAAATAGAAGCATAACCAGGCCATTTTTTGCTATTTGGCGCTGCCAAAATATCCCATAAACATATCCCATAAAAAAAATAAAAATAAATAAAATTCTTCATAAATTTAGGCCAGTATATATTCTGCTACATATTTTTAATAAAAAAAAAAAAAAAAAAAACACAATAAGTGCATATTAATTGGTTTGGACAAAAGTGTTTGCGTCTACAAACTATGGGATATTTTTATTTATTTTTCTAGTAATGGCGGTGATCAGCAACTTCTAGCTAGACTGCGCTATTGGGGCGAACAAATCGGACACCTGACACTTTTTGGGGACCAGTGATACTAATACTAGTATCTAGTATATTATACTAGTAGTAACTAGTATAATTTAGCACTGATCACTAGATGCTAGTGATCAGTGCTAAAAAAAATAAGCATGGTAACTGTACTGACACTAGCAGGGAAAGGGGTTAACATCAGGGGCGATCAAAGGGTTAAATGTATGCCTAGGTTGTGCTTACAAACAAATGTTATAGCATCTACAAACTATGGGATATGTACTGGACTTTTTCATTTTAAAAATATTAGTTGCTGTAGTTTCCAGCACATACAAATGTACGAATTTTTAAGACTGCTTCTATTTACAGTAGAAACACATCTGGCCAGCGGTGATTTTTTTTTTTTTTTTTACATTATTAGGAACTTATAAAGATGCCACTGAAATGAAAATGTTTAAAAAAAATGTATTTCGTTTTAAATACATTAACGTACATGTACGTTGACCTTTAAGAAGAGGTTTGCGGGCGCCTGCTGAGACCTCAGTGAGTGTGATTGCGGGTCCCGCGGACCCGATGTCCGAGGGGATACCTGTGATCGTCTCACGGAGAGGAAGAACTGGGAAATGCTAATGTAAACAAGCATTTCCCCGTTCTGCCTAGTGACAGGACACCGATCACCACTCCCTGTAATCAGGAGCGGTGATCAGTGTCATGTCACACATAGCCATGCCCCCCCACAGTTAGAATCACTCCCTTGGACATACTTAACCCCTATACTGCCCCTAGTGGTTAACCTCTTCACTACCAGTCACATTTACACAGTAATTAATGCATTTTTAATTGCACTGATTGCTGTATAAATGTGATTGGTCCCAAAATCGAGCCAAAAGTGTCCGACCTGTCTGCCATAAGGTCGCAGTCATGATAAAAAAAAAAAAAAAAAAAAAAAAAAAAAAAATCGCTGATTGCCGCCATTACTAGTAAAAAATACCATAAAACTAACCCCTATTTTGTAAATGCTATAACTTTTGCGGAAACCAATCAATAAACACGCTTATTGCGTTTTTTTGTTGTTTTTTTTTACCAAAAATATGTAGAAGAATACGTATCAGCCTAAACTGAGGAAAAAAAATGTTTTTTATATATTTTTTGGGGATATTTATTATAGCAAAAAGTAAAAAAGAATGCGTTTTTTTTCAAAATTGACGCTATTTTTTTGTTTATAGCGCAAAAAATAAAAACCGCAGAGGTGATCAAATACCTCCAAAAGAAAGATCTATTTGTGGGGAAAAGAGGATGTCAATTTTGTTTGGGAGCCACGTCACGCGACCGCGCAATTGTCAGTTAAAGCGGCGCAGTGCCGAATCGCAAAAAGTGCTCTGGTCTTTGGACAGCCAAATGGTCTGGGGCTTAAGTGGTTAATGTCTGAGGTTTACGACCACTTTAAGCTTTGGGAATGAAAGAAAGAAGCTGACTGGTTGCCATGTGCAGCTGCTCAAGATTCTGGTTTCCTCCGTATTTAGTAAATTATTTTCATAATATTGTCCAGAAGTGAGATGGGAAATTATGATATGAGATTTATCCCAATATTCTTAGAGGAGTAATGATGCCTCAACATTGATCTCTGGATAAAATCACACATTTTTAAACAAATGCCACATGATTTAAATGAGGGTACACCATAGATTAATAGTACACACCAGAGTTTGCACCTATACATTATATGGATAACTTAGTTAGCTTTAACCCATGATGAAAACATTGTATTGAATATAATATTGAATTGAATAAATCCAATTTTTTTTCCCAGAAGACTTAACAAGAAATTCCTAGTCTTGGCGCACTGTCCAATGGGCAGGTACAGTCAATGCTTAAACAAACATTCGATTATTCTATAGAAGTACCTTCCAGTCAGATGTGAGTAAATATTACAAACTACACCCTCTAGGCTAGTTCTTAGATAATGGGATTTTGGAAATAAAAATGGAAAGTTTAGAGAGGAATAGGATTTTCCTCACACTTGCAACTGTAGCCTCCCTGACGGTATTCCCGAGTGTGGCTCGGGGTTAAATTTCAGCACCATTAGCGGTAACCCCGAGCCACACTCGGGATTACATCTCAGGATCCTGGTGCAGGTTACTTACCTTGTCCCCAGGATCCTGCGATGTCCCACCGCACTGTCTGCGGGCTCCGTCCTCTGCCTGAAGCCTCTCTGTTCCAGGCTCCGTTACCTGCGAGCGTCGCAACGTACAGGGCGGAGCCTGGGGGCGGATTCAAAAAAATGTAAAATTCATAACACAGTACTGTAATCTGTATGAAATCATTTCACTTCCCTTTTGTCCCCAGTGCTTTGGCCCATGCCCTGCATGCAGTTTTATATTATATATACTGTTCTTTCTGCCTGGAAACTTGAGATTGTCCATAGCAACCAAAAAGTGTCTCTTTACGTCAAAAGTGGCTTTAGACCAGCTAGAAACAGCGATAGTAAATTAGAACACTTGCAGAATTGAGCTATAGTAAATCGTGGGGAAATTTATTTTTTTATTATTATATTATTATTTTTTTTAATTATTTATATTTATTATATTATAATTTATGATTTTGTGTTTCAAACTTCGTCATACCCGGGATATCTACTAGACTCTTGGTGGACAGATCTAAGTGTGTTATTGCTAAGAATTACAGACCTACAATATAAAACACCGAATCTCTATGCAAAATAATTGTACCGCTTTGAGACGCAAAAATCTGAAATAATCATACCGCCAGAGAGGTTAAGATCGTCACACTCACGGATCACCATCATCTCTTTCATACATCATGCTATCTTAACCTAAGATGCTTGATTGATCAATCTCTTTGAAAGCCTTCTGCACACCCTCTATGGGTCATCAGATCAATGGATTGGTACTGGTATGTCCAAAGGGTGGTGATAATGTGTACTCAGAATGGTCTAGAGTGGTTGGCAGGGTATGATGATGATGGGATAAATAGCTCGATCTCAGTGTTTGCTGACAACACAAAAATATGTAGGGCAATAACATGATAGAAGGATATATAAACTTTACAAGAGGACCTGAATAAATTCATGGAGAGGGCTTCTAGATGGCAAATGAAGTTTAATATTGGTAAATGTAAGGTAATGCACTTGTAATGTAAAAATATAAAACGCAAGTTACTCATTGGGGGGGAGGGGACACCAGGGGATTCCAGGATGGAGAAGGATCTAAGGGTCCTAGTAGAAAATAGACTGAGCAATAGCAGGCATTGTCAAGCTGCAGCTACCAAAGTCGGCAGAATATTAGCATGCATTAAAAAGGGAATGAATTCCAGGGATAAAATGAGCTACTTTAACAAAATTTGGTTTGGCCGCATCTGAAGTATTCCGTCCAGTTCTGGTCACCAATCCTCAGAAAGAATGTTATGGAGCTGGAAACAGTCCAGAGAAGGGCATCTAAATTAATATGGGGACTGGTTGACCTCAATTATGAGGAACTATTACAAGTGATAAAGGTATTCTCACTGGAGAAGAGATGCTGGGGAGGAGATAAGATGGCAATATACAAATATCTCAATGGTGATCCCAGCGTAAGCATGAAACTTTACAGTCCCAGGGAGTGTATGAGTACACAGGGCCATACGATGAGACTGGAAGAGAAGTGGTTTAACCTTAAAGGGGTTGTAAACCTTCGTGTTTTTTCACCTTAATGCATCGTAGAGAGCAGAAGAGCAGGTTCGGGGCCACTCTGTGCAAAACGAGCTGCACAGTGGAGGTAAGTATGATAGGTTTGTTTTTTTTGTTTTTTTAATCTTACCTTTACAATCACTTTAAGCTGCGTAGGGGGTTTTTCACTGTCAGGGCGGTAAGGATGTGGAACTCTCCCACAATCGGTGGTTTCGGCAGGAAGTATGGATAGTTTTAAAAGACCCTTGAACGTGCATCTTAGCAAAATTATGCAGGATTATGGGAAATTATTTTCTCCACACACACAAACCCCCTCCAACACAGGTTGAACTGGATGGACTATTATTGTCTTTATTCAACAATACCACCTATGTAACCATGTATGATTATATAATCCAACACCATTGTATATATTGGTAAAGTATAATTTAATTACTACGTTGCAAAATTCTCCTCACTTCTGAAGGTCAATGCATGTATATCTCATAATTCGCCACCTCAGTTATCAGGTAATGAATTCAAGTTGTTGTCTGACTAAGCTACTAGTGGTGGTGATACCATCTGAATAAAAAATACACTATTCAATCTATCTCAAGTTCCTAGACCTAAATCTTAAGTGTACCAATGATTTTTGTAGTTATGTGATTTTATTTAAACTGTGTAGGTCTTACGATAAAATCTGATTCATATATACGTGGTTGTTGGTGAGAGTCCGTATTTTGAGAATTTTATTGTACTATATATTATATGTATAAATCTCTACAGAGAGTAAATGGACACAGGAAATTAATCAAAGTCAATGTGGTTATATTTTTTAGCCACATGACCTCCGAAAGATTTACACCCTTCATGACCAGGCCATTTTATGCTATACGGCACTGTGTTCCTTTAACTGACAATTGTGCAGTCATGCAATGCTGTACATAAATTAAATTTTATGTCCTGTGATATTGCGGCGGACAATTTTACACTGATACTTGTCACTAATATAGTGATCGGTGCTAAAAATATGCACTGTCATTGTACTAACGACACTGGCTGGCAAGGGGTTAAACATCTAGGGCAATCAAGGGGTTAAATGTGTGCCTAACCAGTCTTTATGTTTACTATGTGGTGCTTTTACTAAGGGATGTGCTGGATTGTATTCCCTGTTTTGCAGAGAAACAAAATCCAGAACAACCCCGATGACAGGACAAAGCTCTGTCTTCTTTACATAGGCAGAGCTCTCATCTGTCAGTCTCCTCACTGATCAACTGTAGTCGGTGGACATCCATTGGCCGGCACCCGTTGATCGGCTTCTGCTGCAACTATTCACAGCAGAAGCGGCACGCTGGTGGCGCCCCTACCCGAAAATGCCACATCACATACTAGGTAAGCGATCCAGCGCAAGAGAGCCACACTGCCACTGCATAACTATGTTATGTGGTCGACAAGTGGATAATTTATTTTATGCCGTAGGGCTGGAGCCACTGACATAGATTAATTAGGTAATCAATACTGCAGACTTCCTGACACACTAAAGCCCTGTCTGTGCTTCCTCTGCTAACTTATTGGTACATAACTTGACTGGGCTCAGAACAGCTCACCGGCCATCTGCTATTTCTGAGGAGATAAACGGTCAAGCTGTCGGCTTGTTTTCTTGTGAATGACAGTGGCTGCAGAATAGTACCATCATTCACAAAAACACAAATCCACAACACAAGCCATATACTTGTCTGAAAAAGACTTGTGCAGTAGGTGATGTGTATTCAGAGTCTAGGATCAGTCAGGCCATCATTTTATGTACATGTAATTGAGCAGAGGAGGCACAGAGGTGCACATTTAGAAGGGGAGCTAGAAGCTGGCAGGAGAGAGGGAGTGTGGCATGTGTGGGCTCTGCATACGCTTTACGTCATGCTCCGCTGAGCTGTCACTCAGAGCTGCTGTCTCCTTCGTCCAATGTTGTTGGATAGCAGTGGGAGGAGGAGGGGCCATATATCCGGCAACGCTGCTCAGGAATCACAGCAGATTTAAATGGAAACAATTGGGAACAAGGAGACGGGGGGGTCCAGAGGTAGCGATAGTCAGCACGGAACATATTCCAGAGGGTAGTATTGTGGGCATTAGTGGTAGGTTGACTAAAGCACCTAAAAGTAAGTATAGTAACAAGTCCTGTTTGCAACCTAAGAACACCCAATAAAGAGACAGTATGCAACCGGTCTAAACTACGTGGCATGTTCACCAATGCCAGGAGTCTGGCGGACAAGATGGGAGAACTAGAGCTACTGTTGTTCGAGGAGGATTTAGATTTTGTAGGAATTTCAGAGACTTGGTTCAACAGCTCTCATGATTAGCTGGTAACCATTCAAGGGTATTCCATATATCGCAGGGATAGAGAGGGTAAAAAAGGGGGAGGTGTATGCCTGTATATCAAAAATCATGTACAAGCGAATGTGAGAGATGATATCACTAAGGGAGCAAAAGAGGAGGTGGAATCCTTATGGGTAGAGCTGCAAAGGGATGAAACTAAGGGGAATGTAATACTGAGAATATGCTATAGGCCCCCTAACCAGAGGGAGGAGGCGGAGGTGGCCCTCCTATCACAGTTTGGATTAGCGGCAAGGATGGGAAGTGTCATCATAATGGGGGATTTTAATTATCCAGACAGACTGGGTAGAAGGAACCGCGCATTCATCTAAGGCTCGCCAGTTCCAAAATGTCTTGCAGGACAATTTCATGGGTCAGATGGTAAACGCACCAACTAGGAACAAGTTACTAGACCTACCGATTACCAACAATACAGACTTGATCACGGATGTAGAAATACAGGGCAGTTTAGGAAACCGCGATCACAGGCCAATTAGTTTCAGTATAAATCACACTAATAGGAAACATAAGGGGAATACAAACTACAAGCATTGCTAGAAGATACAAATTGGAATAAAATCTTAGGAATAAAGAACACGGAGGAGAAATGGGTATGCTTTAAGAGCATATTAAATAAGGGAATTAGTGCATCCCAATGGGAAATAAATTTAAAAGAGCTAATAAAAGTCCTGGGTGGCTTAACTCCAAAAAATGCATATAAAAGCAAAGGAGAAGGCCTTCAAAAAATACAAAGCTGAGGGATCAACAGCATTCCAACTTTACAAAGAATGCAACAAGAAATGTAAGGGTGCAATCAGGGCGGCTAAGATAGAACATGAAAGGCACATAGCGGAGGAGAGTAAGAAAAATCCCAAGAAATTCTTTAAGTACATAAATAGTAAGAAAGGGAGGTCAGATCATATTGGTCCCATAAAGAATGATGAAGGGAATCTGGTTACTAAAGATGGAGAGATGGTGAAGGTATTGAATTTATTATTCTCCTTCACAAGAGAATCGGGGGGGGCTTCAGTAACCAAAACTGCAATGTTTATCCTCATGACACATCACAGGAAGCATCCTCATGGCTAACAGAGGACAGAATTAGAAATATGAATTGAAAAACATAACATTATTAAGTCACCGGGACCAGATGGCTTGCACCTGAGAGGCCTTAAGGAACTCAGTCAAGTAATTGCCAGACCATTGTTCCTAATTTTTACAGTCTACTGACTGGAATGGTACCAGCTGATTGGAGAAAAGCCAATGTAGAACCAATATTTTAAAAAAGGACCAAGATACATCCCTGGGAATTACAGACCAGTTAGCCTAACATCAATTGTATGCAAGCTCTTGGAGGGGATGATAAGGGACTATATACAAGATTTTAGCAATGACAACTGTATCATTAGAAGTAATCAGCATGGATTCATGAAGAATTGTTCTTGCCAAACCAATCTATTAACCTTCTATGAGGAGGTGAACTGCCATCTAGATAAAGGAAGGCCCGTAGACGTGGTGTATCTGGATTTTGCAAAAGCATTTGATACAGTTCCCCATAAACGTTTACTGTACAAAGTAAGGTCAGTTGGCATGGACCATAGGGTGAGCACATGGATTGAAAAGTGGCTACAGGGGCGAGTTCAGAGAGTAGTGATAAATGGGGAGTACTCGGGATGGGCAGGGGTGGAGAGTGGAGTCTCCCAGGGTTCTGTTCTGGGACCAATTTATTCATAAACGACCTGGAGGATGGGGTAAACAGTTCAATCTCTGTATTTGCAGACGATACTAAGGTAAGCAACACAATAACTTCTCTGCAAGATGTGGAAACCTTGCAAGAAGATCTGAACAAACGAATGGGGTGGGCAACTACACAGCAAATAAGGTTTAATGTGGAAAAATGTAGAATAATGCATTTGGGTGGAAAAAATATAAATGCAGTATACTCACTAGGGGGAGAACCTCTGGGGGAATCTAAGATGGAAAAGGACCTGGGGGTCCTAGTAGATGACAGGCTCAGGAATGGCATGCAATGCCAAGTTGCTGCGAGCAAAGCAAACAGAATATTGGCATGCATTAAGAAGGGGATTAACTCCAGAGATAAAACAATAATTCTCCCACTCTACAAGACTCTGGTTCGGCCGCACCTTGGGTATGCTGTCCAGTTCTGGGCACCAGTTCTCAGGAAGGATGTGCTGGAACTGGAGAGAGTCCAGAGAAGGGCAACAAAATGAATAAAGGGCCTGGAGGACATTAGTTATGAGGAAAGGTTACGAGCACTGAACTTGTTCTCTCTGGAGAAGAGACGCTTGAGAGGGGATATGATTTCAGTGTACAAATACCGTACTGGTGACCCCACAATAGGGATAAAATGTTTCTGCGTAAGGGAATTTAATAAGATACGCGGCCATTCACTAAAATTAGAAGAAAAGCAGTTTAACCTTAAAGTGAGTAGAGGGTTCTTTACTGTAATGCCGCGTACACACGATTGCACATTCCAACAACAAAATCCATACATTTTTACCGACGGATGTTGGCTCAAACTTGTCTTGCATACACACGGTCACACAAATCTTGTCGGAAATTCCAAACTTCAGGAACGTGGTGACGTACAACACCTACGACGGCACTAGAAAAGGGAAGTTCAATACCAAATGAGCCACCCTTTGTTCTCCTTCTGCTAATCTCGTGTTAGTAGAAGTTTGGTGAGAGACGATTCGCGCTTTTCAGCCTCACGCTTTTCCGATCGTTACTGCTCTTCAGTTTGTGCTTGTGGGTTTGTATCTGGTTTTCAGTGCTTGCCCCCCCAAAGCGCACACAAGGTCCGTATAAAATATATGGAGTATTTTGCGGGTAGGGGGGCCATTGATATGCCAGAAAATGTTTAATAAACATTTTACAAAAAATGTTTTTAATTAAACTAATAAATAATTTAATAAAAAAATAATAATAATAATAAAATAATTTATTTGATACATGAGGTGACAATTTCTTCTTCAGCGAACTATTATTATGTTGTGGGTCTGCTACACACACACACCTTGTTTTTGTTGTTAATGTATGTAATGCATTACTGTTAAAAATATACATCATTTTCAGCACCATGAATGAATTTTGCAGAGTCATGAAAATGGCATGATTGTGGCATATTATAAAGCACTGTGGGAGTTATTTACTAAAGGAAAAAGTGCAAAACTGCAAAAGTGCACTTGAAACTGCACTGAAAGTGCACTTGTAGTGCAAAGTGGTTTAGCCTTTAGTAAATAACCCCCATTTTAGTGTAAACACCAACTTAGTCCAAAAAATGATATTGAGCGCTGAAAGAAGAAACCACACATTGTTGAGTAGAAAACTTTTTACTTTACGTACATTCACATGTACGTTAGAAAATGTTTTTTGAACAAACCAACATATTTTAGTAATAACATTTTTGTTTTTGACAGTACAAATAGCCTTTTTGTGTTAAAATAGGCATGTTTAAAACCATAAAACAATACACAACTCAGGAACTTACAAAGTTCAACTTTGACAAAGTGAAGGCAATATCAGACATTAGTATGTCTAAACTGATCTTGCCTTCATCAGATGAGGTGATGTCACCCCTGTGAAAGCCAAATTTTGAAGATGCACACAAATTGAGAGTCAAAATGGGGATTTCCCTCCTGATCCCATGCCTAATGTCAACATGTGCTAGCTCCCAGCATGGGGGATCAATGGAAGTTTTTCGGGGGTGCAACCCCTTCCTCTCATCTACTTTATTTGCGAGGAAGGGGTTGCACCCCCAAAAAGGCGTACCTTGATATCCCGTGATGGCAGATAGCACACATTGACACACTGTGTGCACCTTCAAAATTAGGCTTTCTAAAAAATATTGAAAATGTGTGAAAATACTAAAAATATAAATAAACTAGAAGAATTTTGTGTTTTTTTTTTAGATTCTGCCTAAAACATCAATGATGTTTTTGAGTCCTTTTTCCACATCATTGATGTCTTCCTTGATCTTTTGTAAATCACGATTGCACACCATGATCTCCCCGATGAGGACGTGTGCACTTGAACTTGTGAAAGGCAAATCTTCTTCCACAACATCCACATCACCTAAAATTAAAAAACACACCATGTATTATAAATATGCAGGCATACATCTATTACCTGAAGCTGTGGTCTCAGACACTCACCTGTTGTGGTCACTATTTCTCCCACTTCATAAACCTCTCCTTCCTCCACATCTTCTGGTTGTGGTGTGGGGATTTCCTTTTCTTTAGGAGGTTGTGGGTTCCTGGTGTCCTCAGATGTCCCCAGTCTTTTCTCCCCTATGTGAATAAAAAAAAGGTATACTTAGCACACAGATATTTGAGGCCAGAAATAGTAACATGAAATATTGCTTGGAAGCGTCGTACAATTGTCTTTTTTGGCAGAGTTCCAAGCTGAAGACATTATTTTTTTCCCTTTCTAAAGCTGGAATGCTTACCTTTTTTATACAATTTTTCACACATGGAGACACCCCTAGTATCCATTGGAGCACCTGTGTGGGACACCCTAAAAAGTTTGTTCTCGTATCCGACACTAGTGCTCCTGCGTCCAGATGTGTAAACAGCTGCTGAATGTCCTCTCCTTACACTGAATCAAGTTTGCATTTCATTCTGGTACCAACCCATCTAGACAACAATGTCATAAACTTATTTTAATACAAATAGGCTTGAACAAATGTAGTTAACCTGTATCTGCCAAAAATATTGTATTAGTGGGCGAACAAACAATGTTTACTACGAACGATTACTGTGCCCACGAACCTGAAATTTGCCATTTTAAACTGTACAACAGTAAATAAAAGCACATGGAGCAGCATGCAAGTAATAATAATAATAAGAAGAAGAAGAACACACAACAACTATTTACTTTTTTGAAGAACTCTCTTGATCTTTCTGTACTGATCCTTTTCCCTCAATTTCAGGTCTGACCAGCGTTTCCTCAATTGATCCTTGGATCGTCCTACCCCAAAATTTCTGTGCAGACTTTTCACAACTTTAGCCATGATCTTGGTCTTTCTGACATTTGGGTTTGGGTAAGGTCCATGCTTCCCATCATAGTCAGCCCTCATCAAGATGTCCACCATCTCTATAAAGGAGATATTTGAGGCCTTAAATCTCCTCTGGGATCGGAACATTTGCGGCTCCAGGCTTTCATGGTTGCTGCTCTCCTCTGCATGCACTTGCTCTTTCTCCGCCATGTGCTCTCCCCCTGCGCCGATAGACAAGGGGCGGGGAATAGACTAGAAAGAATGTCAGGGGCGGGCAGAGTTTCATGCACGCGCAGTGTATATAAAGCGTAACACGCATGCGTTGCACGTATGATCTGTGAGAGGAGGAAGGAGTATCGGAAGCGCCGATCGTTAGAAAGAAGGTAGAATTTTAACTTGGTGCATCAGTGGCTTATACTGATTATAGACTGAGGCCTATATTTGGTCAAGATTAGGAGAGTTTAGCCTGACATTAGGGCTTGTCTTGTGTTGTGTCTTGCTGAGAAAATGGATCTATTGAATGATCAGGACTTTATCCCCATATTCATTGATATGTACAGGAAGCTGCCCTGTCTGTGGCAAGTAAACCACCCCTTTCATAACAATAAAACAAATAGGAAGGCAGCGCTGGATCAATTTTTGGAATTTGTGAAGCCGGTGATCCTCATGGCAGACATCCCCTATTTGAAGGCCCTAATTGGTGGAATGAGGAGCACTTATAATAGGGAGCACAAGAAGGTCCAGGATTCCCAGAGATCAGGAGCTGCAGCAGATGACATTTATGTACCCAGGCTGTGGTACTATGACAGACTGCATTTTCTGGCGGGCCAGACTGAACCCAGGCCAGCACTCTCCAGTCTTCCTTCAAGGTTTTCGATGTCCAACCTGGGCCTTCCAGCCAGGAAGAAGTGGAGGAGCCCAGCTTGAGCCAGGTATAGCATTGTTCAACATATTTCTAGTCAAATATTTAATGATGTTATCTAGATGTTATTATTGATTAGTAATTTCTGATTTTACAAAGTGTTTTACATATCAATAGACAGTAGTGGCCACAAATGATTGGGACAAGAATGAAAAATGCTGGGGTTAGAATGATAGTCTTTTCTATTTATTAACATTCAATTTGCAACAGACATGAGCTGAAAATTGTGTGTGATTGATGAACCAAAAACTAAAACTATGTCCTTTTTTCATACACAGGAAAGTCTCAACCAGGAGGAGGCTGTGGAAAGTGGCAGCCACTAGGTGGCCGGGCCCAGTAGCCTGCCCGAATCCCAGGTCCCTCCCCTCCGCCTTCCAAAAAAACGTCCCAGGAAGAGGAGTAACCTGGAGGAGGCAGCACTTGGCCTATTTCAGAAGGCTATTGCGGAACCTCCAATATACCCTCAGAACCCCCCCAATACTCAAGAGGACTATGCCTACATGGCCACCTGCAAAATGCAGGAAATGGAGGAGGGCCAACGCCTCTTATGTGAGGAAGTTATGTTACAAGCCCTAAATAAGGGGTTGGGGGGCGAATTCACAAGCCAAAGCCACGTTTGTGAGTTCAACCATGGTCCTCCTCCTCCTGCCATAACTACAACAGCAGAGTCACAGCCTGGAAGCAAGCGTGGAAGGAAGCATGGAAGGAAGACAAAGTGATGGCCTGGGTTCAGTCTGATCTGATAAAAGATGCAGGCTGTGGTAAAACCACAGCCTGGGGACAGATATGTCATCTGCTGCTGTTCCCGATCTCTTGTAGTCCTGGACCGGATTGTGCTTACTATTATAAGGACTCCTCAGGCCACCAATTTTGACTGTAAAATAATTGATGTCTGCCCTGGGGTACAAAGGCTTCCCAAATTTCACCAGTTTCTCCAGCGTTGCCTTCCTCTGTATTTTGTTATGACCCATAATAAATGGCTATTTATTTTTCACAAATACTTGCCTATGTGTTTTACTTCAAAAAGGACAGTTTGTTTGTGAGTAGGCAGGTACATTTCAAAAATACAATGTCAAATTAACAAGGGACACCAACACCAACCTCCTTGAGGTTAAAAAATACAAGATAATAATGGTGTTGTGGTAACTTGACACAAAACGAAAGAAAAAATTATGGAGATCATTATTAAAAAAAAAGAAAAAGTAGGAGATCTGGATAAAAACAATATAAACAAACATTCTAAACATTATGGAGATCTGACGGAAAAAAAAAATAAAATTATTCATGAGATCACGAAAAATAATAAAGAAATCAGTTTGTCAGAACTCTGTGAATATCAGCAGCAAAACAACTTCATTATTCTAGCATTATAAAGAAGAAGAGAATGCACTGCATTAAAAGATTTTAAAATTTGCAGCGTGAGGGATGTGCTATCTCCATTACAAACGCTAGTTTTACCAGAACGAGCGCTTCCGTCTCATACTTGATTGAGAGCATGCGTGGAACTTTGTGCGTTGGAATTGTGTACACATGATCGGAATTTACGAGAACGGATTTTGTTGGAAAATTTGAGATCCAGATCTCAAATTTTGTGTGGCGGAAATTCGGATGGAAAATGTTAGATGGAGCCTACACACAGTCGGAATTTCTGACAACAAGCTCCCTTCGAACATTTTCTGTCAGAAAATCCGACCGTGTGTATGGGGAATTAGGGCATTTAGGATGTGGAATTCCCTTCCACAGGCAGTGGTTTCAGCGGGGAGCATTGATTAATTAAAAAAAACTATTAGGCACCTGAATGACCACAACATACAGGGATATACAATGTAATATTGACATATAATCACACACATAGGTTGGACTTGTGTCTTTTTTCAGCCTCGCCTACTATGTAACTATGTAACTAAGTGCTTTGTGCACTGGGTCCTCTGGTGAATTTGACAAACATTTTATACTTGTGGATATATTTTAAGACTATCAAAAGCAATGAGCAAAAGCAGTGAATCCATTGCTAATCCACCACTTAAAACTACTTGGGACATCACCCCCTTGTGCAAATAGGGGGCATGTCACAAGACTTAACAATGGTAGGTGGAGTTAGATAAAGCCTCAAAATAATTTTTATGGAATCTCATACTTTGAGATAATGGCTTAAAGATGGGGCCAACCCTGCCAACCGCATATTTTGCCCTAGTCAAGGTAATTAATATATGGCAATAGGGTCACAGTCCACCATGTCTGAGAATTAAAATTGGGGTTTCTTTGTGCACATGGAGGAAGGGCGGCTGGGCTATGTGGACTGCCCTATAAGAATTGAATAGTATTGGAACTCCCATGTCTTTTATTTTGTGTCAATAAAGGATAGCTTTATTCACTTTGGGTCAAAGACAGATATGCTGCAGGCAGCAGGGCTGGATGCTGCATATGTGCCTCCCAGGAGCACAAAAACTCTGGGATTTGACGCACAGGGGCTAAACGCTCAGTGTGCACAAGTTGTTTGGGTGAAGACTTGGCTATGAAAAACTTGCTCCAGGTCTAAAAGAAATTTTTTGTGTATGTGTCCTTTTCGCCTAGGTATCTAATTTATCTAAGGCATTGATAGCGAACCTTGGCACTCCAGATGTTTTGGAACGACATGAAATTCAAAACACATGGGGTGCCAAGGTTCACTATCACTGATCTAAGGGCATGTCCTAATGTAAAAATAATTTGACTTTTTTCAGTCTACGGGGTGCAGATTGTAACCATTTTCCCACCATTCGATTTCTATATGCCTTTATGCCCAAAATACAGAGATGTTCTTACTTGTAAAAATTTACATTGTGGACCTCCCTTCTGGTGGGGTAGGTTATAGATTTTTGAGAGTCATTAGACTTGTTTAATAGAAGTGAAACAAAATTGTGAGTTTTGTCTTTTGAGTTCTCCGAGTTGACTTTATACATGAGAGAGATCTTCTTTCTGAGGATGGTGAGAGAATTTTAGCTTGTGAGATTTGTAGGGAAAATGTTATAGGGTGACCAGTTACTTTGCTCATAATGCCCCGTACACACGGTCGGATTTTCCGATGGAAAATGTCCAATAGGAGCGTATTGTCGGAAATTCCAACCATGTGTGGGCTCCATTGGACATTTTCCATCGGATTTTCCGACACACAAAGTTTGAGAGCAGGCTATAAAATTTTCCGACAACAAAATCCGATTGCGTCAATTCCGACCGTGTGTGGCCTGTTCCGACGCACAAAGTGCCACGCATGCTCAGAAGAAATTCTGAGACGGAACAGCTCGGTCTGGTAAACTTAGCGTTCGCAATGGATACAACACTTTCGTCACGGTGCAATGTTAAAAATGATTTAATACAGCGCACTCTCTTCTTCTTTATAATGTGAGAAGAATGAAGTAGTTTTGCTGCTCATATTCACACAGACTTCTCACAAACTTCTTTCTTTATTATTTATCGGGATTCCCTTAATATATTTTGATTTGTCACATCTGACAAAAGTATTTTTGTGTTTTTTTTTTTTTTTAAAGGCAGATTTTTATTTTTATTTTTAGGTTTGTATTTTTTTAAGGCTGATCTTTGTTTTATTTTATTTTTAGTTTTACTCCAGAATATTTTTGTGTGTGTTTTGTGTGTCAAGTTACCACAACACCATTGATATATTATATTATTTAATCTCAAGGAGGTTGTTTGGTGTTGGTGTCCCTTGTTAATTTCACATTGTACTTTAGAAATGTACCTGAATCCTCACAAACAAACTGTCCTTTTTGAAGGAAAACACACATAGGAGAGTATAATTGAAACCAAAAATCCTTTATTAAGGGCTCAGAACCAAAGAAAGAGGGAGGCAACGCTGGAGAAACAGCAGAAATTGGCGAAGCCTTGGACCCCCAGGGCAGACATCAATTCTTTAACATCAAAATTGGTGGCCTGAGGAGTCCATATGTAAGGGAGTGCAGTCTGGTCCAGAAGTCCCAGAGATCCGGAAAGTAGCAGATGATATCTATGTCCCCAGGCTGTGGTACCACAAGAGGCTGCATCTTTTGTCAGACCAGACTGAACCCAGGTCATCACTTTCTGGTCTTCTTTCCACGCTTCCTTCCCGGCTGTGGCTCTGCTGTTGGAGATGTGGCAGGAGGAGGAGTAGGACCTGGAGGAGGAGGAGGACTAGTAGGACCTGGAGGATGAGGAGGAGAAGGAGAAGTAGAAGGACCTGGAGGAGGAGGAGGAGGACCATGTGTGAGGTCACAAATGTGGGTAGCAGATGTTATTTGGCCCCTCAACCCCTTATTGAAAGCTTCCAAAATTAATGACTCACACATGAGTTGTTGGCCCTCCTCCATCCGCTGCATTTTACAGGCAATTATGCCAGCAAAGTCCTCCTCCACAGTGTGGGGGGCTGTCAGGGCCTCTGTAGCCTTCCAAAAGAGGTCTATGGCAGCCTCCTCCAGGGTACTCCTCTTCCTGCCACTTTCTCTTTGCGGGTGTAGGGGAGGGACCTGGATATCAGGCAGCCTGCTCGGCCCGGCCACCTTCTGGCTGAGACCTCCCTGTGTATGAAAAAGGGACATGGTTTTAGTTTCTGCATCATCAATCACAATCATAAATTAGTACTCCAAACTAACATCTAGTTAACATCATTGATTGGACAACCTGAACTATTTAGAGGAATGCTATACCTGGCTCAAGCTGGGCTCCTCCACATGTTGCTGCCTGGAAGGCCCAGGATGGGCGTCAGAAGCCTCAGCTGGGGGGGGAAGAAAGACTGGAGAGTGATGACCTGGGTTCAGTCTGGCCTGCCAGAAAATGCAGCCTGTCATAGTACCACATCCTGGGGACATAGATGTCATCTGCTGCTCCGGATCTCTGGGAATCCTGGACCTTCTTGTGCTCCCTTAGATAAGTGCTCCTCAGGCCACCAATTAGGATCTTCAAATAGGTCATGTCTGCTGTGGGGATCACCGTCTTCACAAATTCCAGCAATTGATCCAGTGCTGCCTTCCTCTTTGTTTGGTTCTTATAATGTGGGTGGTTTATCTCCCAAAGACAAGGCAGCTCCCTGAACATATCTATGAAGATTGCCATAAAGTCGGTATCTTTCAAGATATCCATTTTCACTGCAAGACACAACACAAGACAAACCCTAATGTCAGGCAAAACTCTCCTAATCTAGTTACAATATAGGCCTCAATCTAGAAGCAGTATAGGCCCAAGTTTGGCTCTTACCTTCGTTATCACGATCGGCGCCTCCGATACTCCTTCCCCCGCTCACAGATCGTACGTACTACGCACGCGTGTTACGCTTTATACACACTGCGCATGCGTGTAACACCGCCCGCCCCTGAAGTTCTTTCTAGTCTATTCCCTGCCCCTTTTCGTTCGGCGCAGTGGGTGAAGAGCACATGGCGGAGTCAGAGCAGGTGCGTGCTAATTATAGCAACGAGGAGGAGGAAGAGGAAAGCCCGGATCCAGAAACATCCCGATCCAGAAGGAGACGATTTAAGGCCTCAAATATGTCCTTTGGTGAGATGTTGGAGATGGTCGACATCCTGAAGAAGGCCGACAATGATGGAAAGTATGGACCTTACCCCAACCCCAATATCAGAAAGTCTGCACCGGAATTTCAGGGTACGACGATCGAAAGATCAGCTCAGGAAGCGGTGGTCGGACCTGAAATTAAGAGAGCCCGAGCAGTACAGAAAGATCCGGAGAGTGCTGCAAAAAAGTAAGTAGTTGTGCTGTGTTCCTATTCTTTTTGTCTTTATTATGTTCGTGCTGCTCCATGTGCTTTTCTTAAGTGCTGTACAGTTTAAAATGGCAACTTTCATGTTCATGGGCACATTATTCGTTCGTATCAAACACTTTTCTTTCGGCCTATAAAACACCATTGTTTAGGCCATATGCATCTGCCCACATTTCTTAGGGCCTACTTGTATGAAAAATATTTGGTTGTGTAGATAGGTTTGTTACTAGAATGAAATGCAAACTAGATTCTGTGTAAGGAGAGGACACTCAGCAGCTGTTTTCACATCTGGACGCTTGAGGACTAGTGTGGGACACCAGAACACCATTTTTATTAGGGGGCCCACACAGGTGCTCCAGTGTATACTATAGGGGGGTCTCCATCTGTGAAGCTTGTACAAAACAGGTAAAGTCTTGAAGCTTGACAACGGACAATAAAAATTCTACATCTTGGAACTCTGCAAAAATAGACAATTGTACACCACTTCCAAGCAATGTTTCATCTTTATATTTCGGCCATCAAATATCTGTGTGCTAATTATACCATTTTTGTTTTACATAGGGGAGAAAAGACTCGGAGGACACCCCTCATCCGAGGAGACCAGAGACCCCCCACCTCAGGAAGAAGGGGAAATACCCCCAACCCAAGAAGAGCAGGAGGAGGAAGAAGACGTGGTGGAAATTGGCACCACAACAGGTGAGTGTCTGCGACCACAGGCTCAGGTAAGAGATGGATGCCGGCATATTTATAATACCTGTTTTTTTGTGGTTTTCTATCTTTTTAGGTGATCGTGATGTTGTGGATCCAGGGCATTTCACCTCGGAAAGTGCACAGGTCCTGATTGGGGAGATCATGGGGTGTAATTTAGCTTTGGAAAACATCAAGAAAAACATCAATGATGTTATTCAAAAAAATAATAACATCATTGATGTTTTGGGGAGAGTTTAAAACCCCTCCAAATCCCTTTGTTTTTTTGTGTGCTACAATGTTAAAAATGTTTTAGCGATTTTTAGAAAAGCCAAATTTTGAGGATGCACACAGTGTGTCCACATGTGCTATCTGCCATCACGGGAGATCAATGGACGCGTTTTAGGGGTGCAACCCCTTCCTCAATAATAAAGTAGCTGAGAGGAAGGGGTTGCTCCCCCAAAACACGTCCCTTGATCCCACGTGATGGCAGCTAGCACATGTTGACATTCGTAAATTGGTGTGCATCTTCAAAATTTGGCTTTTCCAGGGGTGACTTCACCCCATCTGAACGCAATATCAAACACAGTTCCTAAATACTCATGTCTGATATTGCCTTCAAGTTTTACCATATGTGAACTTTGTAAGTTCAAGATTTGTGTCTTTCTTGTTGTTTTGAAACATGCCTGTTTTATCTTAAATGGACATTTCTATTTTTGATAATGCCACCCCAAAAATTTTTATACAATAAACATGTTGGTTTGTTTTAAAAACCTTTTCTAAATGCACCTGTGATTGTGCAGGTATTAAAAAGATTGTTAATCAAGAATTTGTGGATTATTGTCTCAACGCTACAACACTTTTGTGGTGATGTAATTGCTGCTTTCTGTGACAATGGGTGTTATTTCCTAAGGGCAAATCCACTTTGCACTACAAGTGCAGTTTCAGTGCATTTTCAAGTGCACTTGTAGTGCAAAGTGTATTTGCCTTTAGTAAATAACACCCAACAGTGCTTTGTATAAGGTTACACAATCACGCCATTTTCAGGACTCACCACATTTCGGTCAGGGTCAGCTAAAATAAACACAAGCAGTAAATGTCACCAAAGATTTGCTTAATATTTTTTAATTTGATCAAGGTTTCACAAATTGTCTGGCATATTGATGGCCCCCCTACCCACAAAGAACTCAAGGTATCTTAGCCGGACATCACGGCCACTCAGGGAGGGCAAGCCAGGACGGCCACTTTCAAGCGCCGTCAGGTTTGTTTCATTTATAATTCTGGCCTCAGGCCCAACTGAGCCAGCATAGTTGGCAGAATGTTGCCGTAAAAAGTTATGTAGAACACAGCACGCCAGGATTATATGATTCAGTTTATACTCCGCCATATAGATGGGTGTAAGAAATAGGTGGAGCCGGCTGGCCATGATTCCAAATGTGTTCTCCACCACTCTTCTGGCTCTGGCCAGCCGGTAATTATAAACTCTCTGTTCCGGGGTGAGGGTCCTCATTGGGAATGGCTGCATAAGATGGTCCCCCAGCGCAAATGCTTCATCCTCAACGAAGACGAATGGGAGTCCTTCCACATTCTCTTCTGGAGGTGGCAAGTCCAAGCTGCCATTCTGGGGATGCCTGTAAAACTCCGTCTCCGATGTCCGATGACTCCACCATCGGACATCCGGCCATTCTTCCCCACGTCCACATACAGGAACTTGTAATTAGCCGACACCACCACCAACATCACAATACTATTGAACTCCTTGTAATTATAATAGTATGACCCCGAGTTGGGTGGTGGGATGATGTGGACTAGGGATGAGCCGAACACCCCCCTGTTCGGTTCGCACCAGAACATCGCACGTTCGAACACGCGAACACCGTTAAAGTCTATGGGACACGAACATGAATAATCAAAAGTGCTAATTTTAAAGGCTTATATGCAAGTTATTGTCATAAAAAGTGTTTGGGGGCCTGGGTCCTGCCCCAGGGGACATGGATCAATGCAAAAAAAGTTTTAAAAATGGCCGTTTTTTTCAGGAGCAGTGATTTTAATAATGCTTAAAGTCAAACAATAAAAGTGTAATATCCCTTTAAATTTCGTAGCTGGGGGGTGTCTATAGTATGCCTGTAAAGGGGCACATGTTTCCTGTGTTTAGAACAGTCTGACAGCAAAATGACATTTGGAAGGAAAAAAGCCATTTAAAACTACTCGCGGCTATTGCATTGCCGGTCCGACAATACACATAGAAGTTCATTGATAAAAACGGCATGGGAATTCCCCACAGGGGAACCCCTAACCAAAATTTTTTTAAAAAAATGACGTAAATTCCATACCAGGCCCTTCAGGTCTGGTATGGATATTATGGGGAACCCCGGCCAAAATTAAAAAAAAAATGAAAAGGAAAAGAGGGGGGGACGAGAGAGCGCCCCCCCTCCTGAACCGTACCAGGCCACATGCCCTCAACATTAGCCCCCCAAAACACCTTGTCCCCATGTTAATGAGGACAAGGGCCTCATCCCCACAACCCTGGCCGGTGGTTGTGGGGGTCTGCGGGCGGGGGGCTTATCGGAATCTGGAAGCCCCCTTTAACAAGGGGACCCCCAGATCCCGGCCCCCCCCTGTGTGAAATGGTAAGGGGGCCTACTATTTCACTAAAAAACTGTCAAAAATGTTAAAAATGACGAGACAGTTTTTGACAATTCCTTTATTTAAATGCTTCTTCTTTCTTCTATCTTCTATCTTCCTTCATCTTCTGGTTCTTCTGGCTCTTCCTCCGGCGTTCTCGTCCAGCATCTCCTCCGCGGCATCTTCTATCTTCTTCTCCTCGGGCCGCTCCGCACCCATGGCATGGGGGGAGGCTCCCGCTCTTCTCTTCATCTTCTTCTCCTCTTCATCTTCTTCTTCTTCTTTTCTTCTCTTCTTCATTTTCTTCTCCGGGCCGCTCCGCATCCATGCTGGCATGGAGGGAGGCTCCCGCTGTGTGACGGCGTCTCCTTGTCTGATGGTTCTTAAATAATGGGGGGCGGGGCCACCCGGTGACCCCGCCTCCCTCTGACGCACGGTGACTTGACGGGACTTCCCTGTGACGTCACAGGGAAGTCCCATGCGTCAGAGGGGGCGGGGTCACCGGGTGGCCCCGCCCCCGTTATATAAAAACCGTCAGACGAGGAGACGCCGTCACACAGCGGGAGCCTCCCTCCATGCCAGCATGGAAAGAAGAAGAAGGAAGAAGGAAGAAGGAAGAAGGAAGAAGGAAGAAGGAAGAAGGAAGAAGGAAGAAGGAAGAAGGAAGAAGGAGGAAGAAGAAGAAGAAGAAGAAGAAGAAGAAGAAGAAGAAGAAGAAGAAGAAGTCTTGTCATTTTTAACATTTTTGACAGTTTTTTAGTGAAATGGTAGGTACCCCCTTACCATTTCACACGGGGGGGCGGGATCTGGGGGTCCCCTTGTTAAAGGGGGCTTCCAGATTCCGATAAGCCCCCCGCCCGCAGACCCCCACAACCACCGGCCAGGGTTGTGGGGATGAGGCCCTTGTCCTCATCAACATGGGGACAAGGTGTTTTGGGGGGCTACCCCAAAGCACCCTCCCAATGTTGAGGGCATGTGGCCTGGTACGGTTCAGGAGGGGGTGGGGGCTTCTCTCTCGTCCCCCCCTCTTTTCCTGCGGCCTGAAAGGTTGCGTGCTCGGATAAGGGTCTGGTATGGATTTTTGGGGGGACCCACGCCGTTTTTTTTTTTTTGGCGTGGGGTTCCCCTTTTCGGGTCTGGTATGGAATTTAGGGGGACCCCCACGTCATTTTTTTAAAAAATTTTGGCAGGGGTTCACCTTAATATCCATACCAGACCTGAAGGGCCTGTTATGGAATTTAGGGGGACCCCCACGTCATTTTTTTTTTAAATTTTGGTTCGGGGTTCCCCTGTGGGGAATTCCCATGCCGTTTTTATCAATGAACTTCTATGTGTATTGTCGGACCGGCAATGCAATAGCCGCGAGTAGTTTTAAATGGCTTTTTTCCTTCCAAATGTCATTTTGCTGTCAGACTGTTCTAAACACGGGAAACATGCGCCCCTTTACAGGCATACTATAGACACCCCCCAGCTACGAAATTTAAAGGGATATTACACTTTTATTGTTTGACTTTAAGCATTATTAAAATCACTGCTCCTGAAAAAACAGCCGTTTTTAAAACTTTTTTTTGCATTGATCCATGTCCCCTGGGGCAGGACCCAGGTCCCCAAACACTTTTTATGACAACTTGCATATAAGCCTTTAAAATTAGCACTTTTGATTTCTCCCATAGACTTTTAAAGGGTGTTCCGTGGCATTCGAATTTGCCGCGAACACCCCAAATTGTTCGCTGTTCGGCGAACTTGCGAACAGCCAATGTTCGAGTCGAACATGAGTTCGACTCGAATGCGAAGCTCATCCCTAATGTGGACGTGTTTCCCATCAATTACCCCTCCGCAGTTAGGAAAGTCCCACCGCTGGGCAAAGTGGGAGGCCACAGTCTGCCATTCCTGTGGCGTGGAAGGAAACTGTGGAGGAAACAAAAAAAATTTGTCTTTTTGCACATTAAAACATGGAAAGCAGATTAGACACAAACATTCTTGGCCAACATCAAGATAACATTTATTAATGGGAATTTTTAAACACAAAGTATAAGGTACACCTATCAGATTCCCCCTCCCCCCTCTCATGGGTCATTTCTAACATTATGGGGGGGGGGGGATCTTGGACAGGTAACCCTCTCCACTTCATTGAGAGATGAATGCCTAAATAATGGGTATTACTTGGAACAGCCCCTCCTTAGTTACACTATTGGCAGACCACTGGACAGGTAAGAAGTGTCATAATACAAAGATATAAATACACACTGTACACATTTGAGCACATTTGGACATTCTGCTATTACCTATCAAGATAATAATAGGATACAAAAACTTTAAACAGTACCATTTGAAAGTATACAGGCAGGCCCTTGCACTACATGCTTTGGGGAATTCATCCATAAATCTGACCATAAAAGAGGTGGGTATAGTGTGTATGGGTTTGGCAAAGTCAGCAGATAGATGATTGAGGATAGATAGAGAATTGGGATCAGCTGACTTAGCAGTTGGGGGGAGGGAGGGTTAAAAATGATTTGGGGACACCACAAAAAAAAGCCTCTGGCACTCTGCCTAAATTTAATGCACAAATCAGATTTCTAAACATTTTAGGGGGTGTTTGGGGTAAAGCACTACTATGGAGCTGATAAAATACATTGTTAAGTGACTACATGATGTGAATATAGGGCAGGAGAGCATGCTGGGGAGGTAAGTGAAGGCAAATATGTATGAAGGACAAAAAAACCCCATAAAATTCCAGCATGCATGCAGGGGACATTCACGGCATATTACAATCATGGTAATTAGGGAATGAGGAAAGAAATACAATACATTAGCAAACATTATATACAATAAAATGTGATATTAAAGGATAAAAATCTTACCTTCATATACTCCTTCTGCAGGACCTAAATGATGGCAGAACAGGTCTCTGGGATAATGATTCCCAGAGCCTGGGGGGAGATGTCTGTCGAGAACTTCAAGTCCTGCAGGCTTCTCCCCATCGCCAAGTACCGCAGGGTAGTGATGAGCCTCTGCTCCGGAGTGATGGCTTGCCTCATGCAGGTATCCTGCCTGCTGATATAGGGGGTCAACGAAGCTAACAAACGGTGAAATACGGGGTCCGTCATCCGGAGAAAGTTCCTGAGATCATCAGGATTATTCTCACGGATCTCACGGAGCAAAGGCATATGACAGAACTGATCACGCTGAAGCAACCAATTCTTGGTCCATGAACTCCTCCCCACCCTGTTCATGGACTGGACTTGTGTCAAGGTCAGGACCCCAACACCAAGCCCCCGCACAGCACAAACTCTACGAGGAGTACGTATACGCAACATGGCTAAACGGTCGGCTGCTCAGAACGAAGTAACAGAACGCACTGAAGGCCTGTGAAGAGCGACCTGAAAAACAGTAACAAACGAACAAGAACACAATGACTATAAGTCACGTGGAACTTGCTTGCACGCACTGAAGAGCAGATACAAACCCACCACAAACTGAACCGCAGAAAACGATCTGAAAGCCACGAGTCTGAAAAAGCGCGAATCGTCTCTCACCAAACTTTTACTAACACGAGATTAGCAAAAGGAGCCCAAAGGGTGCCGCGCTTGGTTCTGAAATGGCCTTTTCTAGTCTCGTCGTACGTGGTTGACGTCACCGCGTTCTTGGCGATCGGAAATTCCGACAACTTTGTGCGACCGTGTGTACGCAAAACAAGTTTGAGCCAACATCCGTCGGAAAAAATCCTAGGATTTTGTTGTCAGAATGTCCGATCGTGTGTACGGGGCATAACAGTTTCACTCTCTAATATTGAAGGGATGTTGGGATGGTATATAGTAAGTTTGTCAAAACTTGTGAAATGTTATTAGTTTGTGTTGCTGATCACACAAGCTAGAAATTAACTCCTTTAATCCCTACTCGTAGAAAAAAAAAATAGATTGGAGTCCTTGGGGAAATACTAGGAAGGAGTTCAATGGCATCATTGGAGAGCCTGCTCCTGTGTAAAAAGTGGTTTCCTAGCTACATCTATGCAATAATCTCTCATTAAAATATTTTTTTTCATGCAGTGAGATTATATCAACAGGATTTTCAAAACCATCTCTTCGCTAATGTGGAATTTGCAACAATAGACTACTCTCAGATAGTCCCACTTCTGTTTCATCTGACAAATTTCTGCAATAATTCTGATGTGCTATTACCTTACTATATACTTGTCACTTATTGTTACTTTGTCGATTTGTGAAAAAAGTTAATAAAGTGTCAATTATAAAAAAAAAAAAAAAAAATCTTTTGGCAAGTGGTGTTTTTATGATTCCCTTGAGTGATTGGGATAGTGCCAATTGTTTGTCTAGCTCTACATCAGTATATTAGAAGGCTGTGTTAATCCAGTTACAAACATGCCTAAACAGGCCTGCTAAATTATATAGTGTAATGTTATTTGAAATGTTATTCTGTTAACAGAAATACCTAAAATGTGAAGAAAAAAAAATGGTCCCTTAAGTCAATCATGCAGTACAAAAAACGATATGCCAAAGTTAAAGTGACCCCAAAGAGTTTGACAGCTGACCTGTATAGTGATCTAAAGATAGCCATACGTGAGGGTTTCAAACTAATGTTTATAAAAAAAAAAATCTTGTCAGAACATTCAAAAATTCCAACTAGATAATATTGTTTGAAAGTACCTAACAATTTTACACGTACAATAATTAATGTTGGTGGATGGAGAACAGCATGACCTCCTCCTATGCTTGGTGGATTTATTGGTACCACATCCTTTAATATTACATAAGCATATAGAAGAAAAAAAAAACCAAGAAGAACAAAGATAAGTAGAACTTTAATGGTACCACACCATTAGTTAAAAAATTGTATTTTTATTATTACAGCATACAAAAATGTGTTGAAATCCCACAGAAAGGATAAATTGCACATCTAACAAGAACGTGTTCTCACATGTTATAAACTCCATATAGAAAGTTAAATAGTGATAACTCCACAGTAGATGACCAACAGTATATCATCATGACCATTTCTTCGATGCATTTCACAGGAAACAAAATGACAAAATGTGCAAATCAATAAAAAAATTGTAAACCAGCAAGCCCCGTAGACAAATGGACTTCAACACCCACCGCTTCCTGTCAAGATGCGAGAATGGTTCAATGGACAATATCTTACAGTCATCCAACTTTCTAACTCATATTTAGGGTTTAGATAAAAGGTAAAATCTGCCACAGCTCTCTATGTCAGTTGATTTGCAAAAACCAGGCAGAGTGTTCTTCCTGAAGAAGCAGACCTTGTCCCGTGAAATGCGTCAAAGAAATGGTCAAGATGATATACCATGGTGGAAGGAAAGAAAAATCGAGTAATCTATGGGCTGCTTAAGCTGTGGTAACTGCTGCCATGCTTACAAGCCATTTCACAGATTCATTCAATCTGAATCATTATGAGTTTACTGAAGGTTACAAAATGTAATGTATGTTCTATACTGTTAGATAATATTTTGTGTGTTACCTTGGAGGAGTAGATAGTGTTTGGGTTCTGAGATGAAGGAAGCAGTGATACATTGAACTCTCTAGGAATGTCAGATACAGAGGGGATCTTGTATTCTCCTGGTCCATACGCTAGCAGAGCACCACCTGGAGAGTATTTAAGTTCCTCTGTTGTATAGAGCCCAATACCTTGAACAAATGCTCCTTCAATCTAAGAATGAACGTAGAAAAGATATAGGATTTGAAAATAAATGTCACCTGTAAAAATATAGCGGTAAATCTTTCAATAGGGACACAGACAGCATTAAAAACTTCACAGAGGGTCTAGCCCATCTCACTCTGTCCAAAAGAAAAGTTTTGCTTAGAAATACTCTTGAATAGCATGGATAAATGTACTGTTTCATTTACACAATGCATTCATTTTTTTTTCAAATCTTGAGGTAGCAGTTAGTGGGAGAAAAAATACTGTTAACTTAAAGTGGTTCTAAAAAGGCAGAAGGTTTTTTTTTTTATTCTAATGCATTCTATGCATTTCAAATAAAAAAAAAAAAAAAAAAAAAAAAAAAAAAAAAGACTTTAGTATCACTTTAAGATTAACTTAAAGAGGTTGTAAAGGTAATTATTAAAAAAGCTCCTCCACGGCCATGCAAGAACTAAACACCTTCATGCGAGCTCTCTCGCATGGTGTTTAGTTCTTGCGGGCGCGCTCCCGTGATACAGCCGGTGGCTATAGCCGCGGACTGTATCACTCAGCCCCGGCGCCGCATCATTGAATGTGATTGACAGCAGCGCGAGCCAATGGCTGCGCTGCTTTTAATCCATCCACTCTAGCCAATCAACAGCCAGGCTGAGCGGTGAAGAGGAAATCGGGGGCGAGTGCAGCGGGTGAACGGGCTCAGGTAAATAAAATGGTGGGTCGGTATTGTTGGATGTTTTTTCACCTTAATGCATAGGATGCATTAAGGTGAAAAAACGTGAACCTTTACAAACCTTTTAACTTTTATTTCCTAATTGCATTTGCCCTATCTATGTTTTGACTTGCCAGCTACAGAATTTTACACATAAACAGAAGCAATTGTGCTGTAATGTAATATTGAGGAATCAGCTCAATGGTAGAAGCATTTGTAGTCCACACCAGTCTGAACTGTTGTTCTTAAGGCTTGCCAGCCCACTTTTATTGCTACTAAACCCACAACAGTAAAATCAGTCTGTATATGCAGTAAAGCATGCTTGTTATATTCACTGTGGAACCTAAGGGGTTAATCCTGCGCATTGTATAAAAAAGCTGTTTGATTCCGTCTTCTCTGATCCCCCCCTTCTTCCACAGTCCCCAATCCATTTCTTGATATTACAGAGCCTTGGGGGCATCTGCACATGCTCAGTTTGGTGTGTATTGCTAGAGAGTTTTTTTTGGGGAGGGTGCATGTGATAGGCACAGGGCCAATCAGCACTGTCCAGACAGAGGGTCAGGGGTCATGCAGCCTCATAGGACAGTCATAGTAAAAGTAAAACTTCTCCTACAAGCTTTAACCAGACACTGATAGAAGTCACAAGACTGTGTACTGCATTTCCATGTTCTGTGTACTGTTGAGACCAGATATAGTGAATGCAGGGTCCTGGGTTTAGTAACACTTTAAATTAAACTTAAAGAAAACTTAAGGAAAAGTTCAAAACAGAGCAGGGGATTTTCTCCAGCAAAACAGATAACAGAAAATGCTGAGCCTCCTGTTTTCTTCTGCAGCAGCACTACTGCTCTTTCCACTGGCCTCTCAGACTGTTTCACCCAGCTCTCCTGGCTCACTCATCCTGTAGTTACCGCACCTCACTGCAAGGTCCCACTCCCTGGCCCTTCAAAAGTGGATCTCTCAGCACCCCAGGCTCTCTCACTGCACTTACCTCTGTTCCCTGGACTTGCCTTGTTGCCTCAGCTCTCCCAGTCCTTATAGGCGGTCCCAACTCTCTCAGTTCTGTGATCAGGAAATCTCTCCCCAACATAGAGTGCTCTCTCCTGAGTAGAGTACCTCTCCTAAAGGGGGTACACCTGTCTCCTGGATGGAGCCCACATCTGTCTCCTAACAGAAGCCCTGAGCCATGACCAAAGCCTTGCTTATAACGATTGTGCACACCTGCACACTCACACAGCCTGCATGTCTTTAATAAGACCTGGACATAGGATTGAAGGCTTTGTCCCACCCAAGACTCTTCAAAGTCTTCAGGCTCCAGACCCTGATCCAGGATTGCAAAACCCAGAGAAAACTGAAACCCCAGTCTTCCTAAGTCCTCTCTGCTCAGACAATACTCTGGAGCCCCCACACCCTGCATTAGTGTGAACCATATGTAGCTTTTCCCTATACTTACACAGTGGCAGGGCACAGCACTGTCACAGTACATTGTTACAATACCCTTGCCCTGTTTAAGAGATATTTACAGCCTGAGGTTTTCTTTATTATATCTCAAAAAGGTGCCTGCACATACTTTTATTAGTCTGCAAAAAGCTCAAGAAGTCCCCAGAAACTTAGCACAGGTAGTTCTTAGGCCCTGCCCTGCCCCAAGTCAGTGTTTAGGCCCATCTCTTCAATATCCCATAATCCAAAGCAGACTGCTCTGTGTTGGACACTACTCATGCTTGTCAGTTGCTGGTAAGCAGATAATAGCTTTGACTTGGAGGTTTGTTGAGGATTGCTGAAAATGCAATTTTTCTGCACATTTGAATGTAACATACAGTACCTGTCCTACATCCACAGCTGGGTTAATGCTGCAACCAGTGTCCATTATAATGTCTGTTCTGATGTTCTGTCAGAAAAAAAAAGTATCAATTAGATAAGTATATATATTTCCAGTCCTGACCTCTGCACCCTGTACATAGATATAAGGATTGGGCTCAGTTATGAGGCGTGGGTAAGCTGATTGGGTGCACACAATACAGAGGAGGGGGGCGCAGTTTGGCATGTTCATCCTGGGTGCTGGATGATCTTGACCCAGCAGTTCCCATCACTCAGTCCTTGCTGCAGTGGATATAAAAAGTCTACACACCCCGGTTAAAATGTTAGGTTTCTGTGATGTAAAGAAATGAGACAAAGATAAATAATTTCAGAACTTTTTCCACCTTTAACCACCTCAGCTCCGGAAGATTTTAACCCCTTCCTGACCAGAGCATTTTTTGCGATTCAGCACTGCGTCACTTTAGCTGACAATTGTGTGGTTGTGTGACATTGTACCCAGACAAAATTGATGTCCTTTTTCCCACAAATAGAGATTTCTTTTGGTGGTATTTGATCACCTCTGCAGTTTTTATTTTTTTCGCTCTAAAGAAAAAAAGAGCAACAATTTTGAAAAAAAAAGAAATATTTTTTACGTTTTGCTATAAAAAATATCCCCAAAAAATATATAAAAAAACAAATTTCTTTCTCAGTTTAGGCCGATATGTATTCTTCTACATATTTTTGGTAAAAAAAAAAATCACAATACGTGTATATTGATTGGTTTCCGCAAAAGTTATAGCAGCTACAAAATAGGTGAATAGATTTATGGCATTTTTATTATTATTTTTTTTTATTAGTAATGGCGGCGATCTGCGATTTTTATCGTGACTGCGACATTATGGCGGACACATCGGATGCTTTTGACACTATTTTGGGACCATTGTCATTTATACAGCGATCAGTTCTATAAAAATGCACTGATTACTGTTTATATGACACTGGCAGGGAAGGGGTTAAACACTAGGGGGCGATCAAGAGGTTAAGTGTGTCCTAGGGAGGTGTTTTAACTGTGGGGGGGGGGCTACCACTGTCATGACATCGATCACTGCTCTCGATGACAGGGAGCAGTAGCTCCCTGTCACGTCACTAGGCACGTTACATAAGTATCTCCCCGTTCTGCATCTCCACACTGCAATTGCGGGTCACTGGTGAACGGCGAGTTCCTGGGACCTGTGGGCACACTACCGAGGCGTGCAGCAGGCGTGCGCCCGATAGGTGGCGAAATTAAAGGGGAGTCAGTACTCACCTGCCATCATTTAGAGTGCCTCTGATTAACCCCAAATAAAGTTCAGCTGTTTTAGTAGGTCTTTCCTGATTTTTTCTTAGTCGCATCCTACAGCAAAAGTCATGGTCCGCAGAGAGCTTCCAAAGCATCAGAAGGATCTCATTGTTAAAAGGTATTAGTCAGGAGAAGGGTACAAAAGAATTTCCAAGGCATTAGATATACCATGGAACACAGTGAAAACAGTCATCATCAAGTGGAGAAAATATGGCATAACAGTGACATTACAGAGAACTGGACATCCCTCCAAAATTGACAAAAAGACCAGAAAAAAACTGGTCAGGGAAGCTTACAGCAACATTAAAGGAGCTGCAGGAATATCTGGCAAGTATTGGCTTTGTGGTACATGTGACAACAATCTCTCGTATTCTTCATATATCTGGGCTATGGGGTAGAGTGGCAAGATAGAGGCCTTTTCTTACGAAGAAAAACATCCAAGCCTGGCTAAATTTAGCAAAAACACATCTGAAGTCTCCCAAAAGCATGTGGGAAAATGTGTTATGGTCTGATAAAATCAAGGTTGAACTTCTTGTCCATAATTCCAAAAGATATGTTTGGCATAAAAACAACACTGCACATTACCAAAAGAACACATACCCACAGTTAAGCATGGTGGTGGCAACATTATGCTTTGGGGCTGTTTTTCTTCAGCTGGAACAGGGGCCTTAGTAAAGGTAGAGGGAATTATGAATAGTTCCAAATACCAGTCAATATTGGCACAAAACCTTCAGGCTTCTGATAGAAAGCTGAACATGAAGAGGAACTTTATCTTTCAGTATGACAATGACCCAAAGCATACATCCAAATCAACAAAGGAATGGCTTCACTAGAAGAAGATTAAAGTTTTGGAATGGCCCAGCCAGAGCCCAGACCTAAATCTGATTGAAAATCCGTGGGGTGATCTGAAGAGAGCTGTGCACATGGGATGCCCTCGCAATCTGACAGATTTGGAATGTTTTTGCAAAGAAGAGTGGGCAAATATTGTCAAGTCAAGATGTGCCATGCTGATAGACTCATACCCAAAAATACTGAGTGCTGTAAAAAAAATCAAAAGGTGTTTCAACAAAGTATTAGTGATAATAACGGGGGATTTTAACTACCCAGAAATTGACTGGAGTAATGACACTGCTGGGACAGCTAAAGGGCAAAAATTTATAAACCTATTACAGGACAATTTTATGGTCCAGTTTATTGAGGAACCAACTAGGAATGATGCTCTGTTGGACCTGGTAATCCCAAATCATGCAGAGCTTATTACTAATGTTCATATAAAGGAACATCTTGGTAGCAGTGACCATAACATGATTTCATTTGATGTTAGCTGTAAGCAAAAACACACATACAGTTAAGATAAAAACACTTAAAGCGGGAGTCCGGCGACCAACCTTTTTTTTGGTCATTGAGACACTCTGCTAACCCCAAAATAATACTCACAGTTTGGCTGTAATATTTCCGCCTCTGTCTGTTTTCGTACTGAAGAATAGCTTAAAAAATGTGATGCTAGCTGTTTCCATCTTGCTTGTGGGCATGTGAAGCCCACAAGCATTGATTTCCTGGATGCGGTGAATGCTGTTCATTCACAGCTTGTTCACACGCATGATCATTGTTTCCACACTGAATCTTGGGAAGCCTGACACTAAGCTCCCAGTGCGGCGCCGGGGAAAGGCAATAAACACGCCTACTCCCATGGGAGGAGAGACAGGAAGTGCCACAATAAAGTACAATATAAAGGTAATTACAGCGATAAAAAATTTTTTCGTGCGGCATTTGAACATCTATGCGATTAACTGAAGGGGGTAAGATTAAGTTAAAAATTTGAGTGGAACCCCGCTTTAACTTCAAGAGAGCAAATTTTCCAAGAATGAGGGCTGCTCTCCACGACTTTGACTGGGAGGGAATATTGGCATCAATGGGCACAGAACAGAAATAGGAATTCTTCGAAGTGACTGTTTGTGAACTCACTGCAAAGTATATTCCCATGGGCAATGCGTTTAAAAGGCTAAAAAGAAAACCTATGTGGCTCACGGCCAAAGTTAAAAAAGCTATAAACAATAAGAAAAGAGCTTTTAAATAATATAAAAATGAAGGAACAGTATTGTCGTTTAAATCTTACAAAGAATATAACAGAATATGTAAAAAAAGAAATCAAGGACGCAAAAACTGGTGGTAGTGACACAGACCCAAATGGTCCACACTGTCTCAAAAGGGATATGGTCCAGAAATATTTAGACAGAATAAAGGTAGATAAACCACCCACGGATCCTAAAAGAATCAAGGTCTGTAATTTCAAAGCCATTGTATCTAATTTTTAGGGACTCATTATTGATGGGAATAGTACCACTGGATTGACGTAGGTCCAATGCGGTGCCTATATTTAACCACTTGCCGCCCACCATATAGCAAAAATGATGGCGGGAAAGTGGTTTCAATAACCTGACCGGACGTCATATGACGTCTTCAGGATAATCAGCCGCTGCGCACCCCCCGGGGGCACGCATTGCGGCGATCATTGTTGCGGTGTGTCAGTCCCATTAAAGAAGAAGAGAATTGTGCGCTGCATTTCGAGATCTCATAATTTGTCACGTCACAAATGTTAATTCTCCATTACGAACGCTAGTTTACAAGACCGACCGCTTCTGGCTCGTCCTTGCTTCCGAGCATGTGTGTTTGTACTATGGACTTTTGTCCAACGGACTTGTGTTCACACGCTTGAAAAATCCGACAACACACATTTGTTCATGGAAAATTTTAAAACATTCTAGCCAATATTTGTCCACGGAAAATCTGACAACAATTGCCCGATGTAGCATACACACAGTCGGATTTACTGCCAACAGCCTGTCATCGGACATTTCCCATCGGAAAGTCCAAATGTGTGTACAAGGCTTTAGGGTGTGCATACTTATGCAACCATATTATTTTATTTTTTATTTTTACTTCCCTCTACCTAAAAGATCTCAGTTTGTTGTTCAACTGCGTTGTACAGTTTATAGGTCACATTAAA
Organism: Aquarana catesbeiana; assembly: GCF_042186555.1. NCBI lineage: Eukaryota > Metazoa > Chordata > Amphibia > Anura > Ranidae > Aquarana > Aquarana catesbeiana. Next base: position 260,965,526 of record NC_133329.1, on the reverse strand, counting down.
GGTGGAAAAAAATCTGAAATTATTTATCTTTGTCTCATTTTTTTACATCACATGAAACCTGACATTTTAACAGGGGTGTGTAGACTTTATATCCACTGTATCTGTATGTCTAACCATTTGCTTTAAGTAGGAAAACCACAAGCTTGTTACTGGGAATCGGAATATCTTCTTTCAACTGACTCCAATTGTACTCCAATTGTACTGTACAATAATAGTACAATATTAATTTTAATGACTTACCTTATAATCTCCTGATAGGCAGTCTACTTCTACTTCAGAACAGGCAGCACCAAAAACAGAATATTCAAATGGCCGGCCTTCACCTTTCTCCCAGTCCATATAGGTTTCATATCCCCTGCATAACCACGAACAGCAAATTAAAAAGTATGAACATAGTCATTCTAAAGGGTGTTCGGGAAAAAAATATATCATTGTAGCAGCTTGAATCTACATTAAATGCGCCTGATACTATATGACTTAATACATGTATATCAGTATATTACATATATTGGTATATCACAGTTTATAGCTCTACATATGACCATTTACTGAGGTGCACAACCTGTGGAGTCCCAACATACATGAGGTTTTTAAAAAATGATCTTTATAAATTACCTTGTTGGCTTCTGCTGTAAACTACACATTTTAGAGACCTAAAACAATAGAACATTGATCCTAGGGACTCTGATCATGAAAGTAATTGCGCATATCTGGCCTACATCATAATGGATCTTTTTTGGTGCTTTCAGAATCCCTGCCAGGGCTTCCAGGGCTTCCAGAGCTGCTGTTCTCAGAATCCCTTCCAAGGCTTCCAATGGTACTTGCAGAATCTCAGCCAGGACTTCCAGAGTTCCTTGAAAGGATGCTGGCCATGTCCTTTGAACAAAATAGTATTTAAGCTTCAGTCTTTGAAATGGCTAGTGTTGTGTTTGATCACCAGCTACTCTTGTGCAAAGAGCTGTAATACTTCCCTGTGAGACTGCCTAACCTTTGTCAACATGAATTGACCTCATAACGCTCTTGATTTCTGCCTGCCTTCAACTCCTGCCTGGACTTGAGTACTCTCTCATTTGACACCTGTCAATACTCTCTCATTTGCCACCTGTCCTTGCCTGAACCTGCCTACTCCCTTGCTTGCTGCTTACCTGGACCTGACTATTCTCCTACCTGCCACCTAGTTTAGAACATCCACACTGTAGCCATTTTGTTCCTGCTATCCCTTTGGTGCAGTGATCTTGAGGGCCACAGCCTTGTGACAGGTTGCAGTGAAGTAAACTGGGACCACTAGGGTTTGTGCACTGCATGGGTCAACTGCTCGTTATTTTCTAGGGGTGAGCACAAAGTTCATACTCACCTGATCCGAAGATCCTCCAGAAAACTGCGCTCCCCCACAGTCCAGCGGTGGACTGTTCCTGTCTATGGAGCGTGCTGATGTCAGGAACAGTCCATTTTCAAGACCACCAAAGCATGGGGGTGCCAGACCAGTCTTGTGCGGGGAGGACTGGCAGGTCAGGTAAATATATCTCCGCTGTCCTCTCCCCTAGAACAAAATTAGCCAAATTCACATAGAAATAATGTAAGAATGGAGGTAATGTCCAAGACTTCCTGAAAAAAATCGCACACTCATGACAAAACATGTATTGTGGGACTTCCGGTATGTCACTTTTGCTCTCGGTGAAACACACTTTGACTAGCCAGCGACATTTCCTGATCAAATACAGATACATGCTTGTCTTCTATACAGTTGTAAGTGCAATTTTTATACATATTGTTGGTAATAAATGGGAGATCTCTCATTTCTGCCTTTTCAATATCATTAATATGAGGTTCTGAGTGGATCCATTAGTGGGATTGGTCCGAGTGTTCTTAAAATGATAGGGCACCAGCGCTGTCTTTAATATTGATGGATGCTGGGCAAACATTTTCTTGGCCCCCCCCCATGCAATTTCACTCTCCATCTGCTCTGAGACAAGACAATTGAATACAATAAATAGCAGCTAGACTCAAAATCCGTTTACTGAAACAGATCAGACAACGATTGCGATTGGTTGCCAGAGGTTACAGCCTATCATTACCGCCTACTGACTGGTTGCTAGAGGTTACAGCACCCATTACGGCTCACTGATTAGTTGCTAGAGGTTGCAGCACATGATTTCCACTTGTTGTTTGGTTGCTAGAGATTACTGTACATCAATACTGCTCACTGATTGCACACCATGGACTGGGGAGGGGAGCAGACCCATCAATAGACAGAAAACTCCTAGGGATCCTAGATCTCCTGGGATCAGTGACAATGCTGGGTGGAGGGTAGGATCAATGGCAAAGCTGATTTTTTTACTGACTACCAATATAAAGAGGAGTTTTAACACTGGCCAACAATAAAAATAGGGGTTTACACTGACCACTTATGTAATAGAAGCATTTACAGTAACCACTAATGTAAGGAGGGATTTACATTGACCACCAATGTAAGGGGGGCCTTCACACTGGCCACTAGTGTGAATTAAAGGATTGTACACTAAGCCCCAATGTAATGAGAAGATATACAGTGACCACCAGTGTAACTGAGACATTTAGCCTGCATTCACATTTGTGTGTGTCGGGAACGCACGCAAAATTGCTTTCCTGACACCACAGAAACGTGTTGCCCTTTAGCAGATACACAGCAGTGCCATCAATTGTTAATGGCGCCCTCACACATATGCTGTGGCACCGTATGATTTTGAAAAAGTGTTAGGAACTTTCCACATTTCTAGTGCATAGAGCAGCCCATTGAAAGGAATGGGCTGCCCTACACTGGACCTACATCTTTATCCGCCCTGTCAGTACACCTTTGCATCCTAAAACCCCTGCTAACCTCTGCACCCCAAACCTTCTCCATCCTCTACTGCAGGAGCAGTAGAGCAGTTGCTCCAGAGATTAGTAAATGAGCAGAAGCTTTGCTGACTTCCATTATCCAAACATGTGCAAGAAAAAATGCCTTTATTTTGTTTTCCTTGGATGTGACTGGGTATTTCTTGCAAAGTGAAGCTTTACCTCATTTACTAAGCTCTGGAGCAACTGCACTTGCACAGTGCAACTGCACTTTGCAAAATGCACAGTTTATTTGCCTTTAGTAAAATCGATCCCAGAGTGTACAGATATCTGGGCAATCTTAGGTTTGCAGGTTTCCATCTAAATCTGAAATACAATTGGCTTTTAAATTTTTTATGTAATTAGAAAGTTACTTGATTGAACGTTATCTTAAAATATACATGAGTATAGTACTTTACCTGAAAAATCCAGTGGCAGAAAGGCTTATTCTTTGTAAAAAGGCTTCTTCAACCTATTACAGAAAAGACATTGTGAGTCATAATTTGTAAAACCATTCAAAGTGCAAAGAATGTGCACAATGCAGCTCTTGACTCACATGGCTAATGGGCTAATGCATCTAATATGATCATATACACTAACACCAAATAGGCCCCAATGTATGTTCACGGCAAAAAACCTGGGTTGCTTTAATTGACAACCCCTCCTTCACTCCACCCCCTACCTATTTGCTTGGCTGAAAACTGGCCATTCCAGGCATGGTATATTTTTTACATATGCAGCGCTACTAGCAGGGCCGACCCTACCATGGGACCTGGGCGGCAGGTTCTGAGGGGCGACACATTGACGCCCAAAAAAGACAGTGGAGGAACTCCCGCTCTGCCCGCCCCTTATCCCACTGTGAGGATGGCCCGGGCGGCGCTGCTGCTGTTAGAGGTAATGGCAGAGTACTAGCTGTCATACCCACATAGCGGACCTCCACCCATGCTCTCCACAGCTATCCCCCATTGCTGCTGACATGTCGGGACAAGAGAAAGTCAGCTGACAGCTGGGGGAGCTTCCTGCTGTGCACGGGGACCCCATGTTGAAAGAGGGATCACTGGAGGCACGGCTGACAGTCTGACACTGAGAGCAAGAAAGTGGCAGGTGGGCGGAGCTCTCAGCTCTCTCAGCTTCTGTACTAGCCGCAGAGGTGGAACAAGGAATGCTGGGGCGGCCGCGGCACGCTCTGAATGCTGGGGCGGCCGCGGCGTCCCTGAGTGACGTCACTCTGTTACACAGCTAGAATCGCTAGGCCGGCGATTCTAGCTCGGGCTGCTCGGCGCCCCTCTTCTGAACAAAATGACAGCGCTGGGGTGCGGTGCACCCCGTGCACCCCGGCCAGGATCGTCCCTGGTGGCAATTCCATTGATCTCATCTCCACCACTCCTGCCTGTGACTAAACCCCGCCACCTCTGCCTGTGTCTAACCCTCCGCCATCCCTGCCTGTGTCTATCCCCCTGCCACCCCTGCCTTTGTCTAACTCTCCACCACCCCTGCCTGTTTCTAAACCCCCCACCACCCCTGCCTGTGTCTAACCCTCTACCACCCCTGCCTGTGTCTAAACCTCTGCTACCCCTGCCTGTGTCTAACCCTCCGCCACCCCTGCCTGCGTCTAACCCTCTGCCACCCATGCCTTTGTCTAACCCTCTGCCACCCCTGCCTGTGTCTAACCCTCTGCCACCCCTGCCTGTGTCTAAACCCCCCGCCACCCCTGCTTGTGTCTAAACCCCCCGCCACCCCTGCCTGTGTCTAAACCCCCCCACCAACCCTGCCTGTGTCTAACCCCCCACCACCACCCCTGCCTGTGTCAAAACCCCCCTGCCACCCCTGCCTGTGTCTAACCCCCCAGCCACCCCTGCCTGTGTCTAAACCCCCCACCACCCCTGCCTTTGTCTAAACCCCCCCACCCCTGCCTGTGTCTAAACCCCCCACCACCCCTGCCTTTGTCTAAACCCCCCCACCCCTGCCTGTGTCTAAACCCCCCTGCCACCCCTGCCTGTGTCTAACCCCCCAGCCACCCCTGCCTGTGTCTAAACCCCCCCACCACCCCTGCCCGTGTCTTAACCCCCCTGAAACCCCTGCCTGTGTCTAAACCCCCCTGCCTGTGTCTAAACCCCCCCGCCACCACTGCCTGTGTCCAAACCCCCCACCACCCCTGCCTGTGTCTAAACCCCCCTGCCACTCCTGCCTGTGTCTAAACCCGCCACCCCTGCCTGTGTCTAAACCCCCCCATCACCCTTGCCTGTGTCTAAACCCCCCACTACCACCATTGCCTCTGATTGAATCCCCCGCCCCCCCCTCCACACCACCACATCTACCAACACCACTGCTGCCTCAGACTGAACCCCCCCACCACCACCACCACGAACGCCTCTGTCTGAACCCCCCACCACCCCTGACTTGCATGTAAATCTGACTTCATGATTCCTGATAAATTTAATTTTAGATTTAATTGTCATGATATAAAATAATGGCTGTGGGGGCCTTTTGGTGGGCATGATTTTTTTTTTGGTGGCGGCGGGCAGCATTTCATTCCTGGACCCAGGCAGCACAATGTCTTGGGCCAGCGCTGGCTATCGCCATAGCAGCCGCTGGATAGGTTGGGTCCTCCGTGCTTTGCTTCAACCTTTTCAAGAACCCAGCCCCTCTAGCACACTAGGTTGACTGTATAAACATACAATAGTGCTGGAAATCACTGAAAGTAATACTTGGTACCCAATAGTGGTGTTATATCAAAGAAAACAGGAACCAAACCAGGTAGTAAAGGCAAACCTAAATATATTGTCACCCAATAGGGTTGGTAACTAGGCAAGCATAAAATGGATTAACAATGGTAATAACACAATTTATCATACAAAGTTATTATCAGTAAGGACTAGACAGAAGATGGCATCCAGATCAGCATAAACAGTAGCAAGGCCACATCAAGTACAGAAGTAAGCAATAGTAAAGTTTAATCTACCAAGTGCTGGAACTATACTTCCAGAGTGCATTTGTGGTGGCAATGCTAGTTCTAGACCGACTGGGTAAGCACTGTCTAAAAGAAGAAGATGGTAGTGGATGTGGCAAAGGAACAAAGGGGGCTTGCAGAATAATTATTATGAAAGGGGCAATCCTTTGAGATGTTCTGCTGGCTATCATTGGGGCCCTTTAAGAGCATCTTTACACTTAACAGTCCCAGTTAACCTGCTTGTAGTATAGGTACAGTATATATGCTGTAAAGTTCTGGCACAGGTGCAAGGTAGATGTGGTTCAGATGAGGTAATGGTTCTGTTTAATGCAGTATAGGTGCAGTCTAGGTTTGGAATAAGTGCAGTATGAGTGCGGTATAGATTGGGTGCACTTGGTGTCCTGCTCTAAGGCCCCTTTCACACATGTGCGACTTCAAAGTCGCACGATTTTACAGCGATTTCGTGGCTGCATTTTGCCGCGATTTTACGGCGATATTGTGCAATTTTGCCGCAATTCAGTACTACTTTGTACGACTTCACAGGGTTGGGGTTTACAAAAGCTGTTTGTGCTTACAGCTTGTGCTTACAAAGTTGTACTGAACTCGTGTCTATATTATTCAGGTACGATTTGCATGCTACTTGAGGGTTTAACATTGAGGTCTATGGACATCAACTCACATGGAAGTTGGACCAAAGTAGTGCAGGGACTACTTTGATGTCGGCACGACTTAAAGTCGTGCTAATATGAATGGTAGTCATTGAAAATCATGGAGAATGACTTGTCATGTGATTTTGCAGTATAAAATCGTGGGACAAGTCGTAAAAGTGTGAAGGGGCCTTAATGGCTTGGTCATTGCTAGCAGTGTAAAAAAAGGGCAGATAACTCACCAGGTCCCAGGATGCTCGCTGTATAAGGGGGCCCCCTCAGTCCCTCCCTGAAAGCCAGTGGTAGGAAGCAGAGGGTGAGTGCAAGCTCCAGCCTCTCTGTGACAAAGGTGCAGGATCTGTGATGTGGGCGGTGCTGCGCTGCCCCCAGGTGTGCTCACTCTAATGCCGCGTACACGCGATCGGATTTTCTGACAACAAAACTGTGGATTTTTTTCCGAAGGATGTTGGCTCAAACTTGTCTTGCATACACAGTCACACAAATGTTGTTGTAAATTCCGAACTTCAAGAACGTGGTGACGTACAACACGTACGACGGGACTATAAAAAGGAGGTTCAACAGCCAGTGCGCCACCCTTTGGGCTCCTTCTGCTAATCTCGTGTTTATCTCGTGTTAGTAGAAGTTTGGTGAGAGACGATTCACGCTTTTCAGCCTCATGCTTTTCAGTTAGTTTTTGCTTTGCAGTTTGTGCTTGTGGGTTCGTGTCTGTTCTTCAGTGCGTGTTGTCAGTCCATTCCTGTCTTTCAGTGCGTTCTTCTGTTCACTTCTGTTCTTCAGTGTGTTCTTGTCAGCTCGTTTCTGATTTTCAGATCGTTCTTCTCAGTTTCTTTCTGATTTTCAGTGCATTCTGTTAATTTGTTCTGACCAGCCGACCGTTTTGAAGCCATGTTTTGGGTACGTACTCATCATAGAGTTTGTGCTGTGCTTGGGCTTGGTGTTGGAGTTCTTGCTTTGACCCAAGTCCAGTCCATGAACAGGGTGAGGAGGAGTTCATGAATGAAGAACTGGTTGCTTCAGCGTGACCAATTCTCGCAGATGCCTTTGTTGCGGGAGAACCAGGATAATAATCCTGATGATTTTAGGAATTATGTCCGGATGACGGACCCCATTTTTTACCATCTGTTGTCTTTGTTGTCCCCTTATATTACCTGCATGCGGCAAGCCATCACTCCCGAGCAGAGGCTCTTCGCCACCTTGCAGTACTTGGCGATGGGGAGAAGTCTCCAGGATATCAGGTTTACGACTGGAATCTCCCCCCAGGCTCTGGGAATCATTATTCCAGAGACCTGTTCTGCCATCATTCAGGTCCTGTAGAAGGACTATATGAAGGAAAGTTTTATCCTTTAACATCATATTCTATGTATTTAATGTTTACTCATGTATTGTATTTATTTCATAATTCCCTAATTACCATGATTGTAATATGCTGTGAATGTCCTCTTTGTCCTCATGCATGCTGTAAGCTTTTAATGCTCCTTTTTTGTCCTTCATGCATATTTGCCTTCACTAACCTCCCCAGCATGCTATCCTGGGCCCATACACACCTAGCCTAGTCACTTAATGTATTTTGTCAGCTCCATTGTAGTGCTTACCCTAAACACCCCCTAAAATGTGCACAAATGTTATTGTTGGCCTTAAATTCAGGAAGAGTGCAAGAGGCTTTTTTTTGGGCCCAAACTCATTGGGAACCCTCCCTCCCCCGCAACCGCTAAGTCAGCCGATACCAATACTCTATCTGCTGACTTTGCCAAACCCATACACATTATACCTACCTCTTTTGTGGTCAGATTTATGGATGAATTCACCAAAGCATGTAGTGCAAGGGCCTGCCTGAATACTTTCAAATGGTACTGTTTAAAGTTTTGTTCTCCTATTATCTGGATAGGTAATTGCAGAATGTAAAAATGTGCTTCAATTTGTACAGTGTGTATTCATATTTTTGTATTATGACACTTCTTACCTGTCCAGTGGGCTGCCAATAGTGTAAGTAAGGAGGGGCTGGCCAAAGTAACACACATTATTTATGCATTCAGCTCTCAATGAAGTGGAGAAGGTTACCTGTCCAAAACATCTCCCCCTCCCCTAAAATTTTTATACTGGGCCATCGGGGGGGGGGGGGGGATCTGATAAGTGGACCTTATACTTTAAATACCCATTCCAATAAATGTTCTACTTATGTTGGCCAAGAATGTTTGTGTCTAATCTGCTTGCAATGTTATGTACAAAATGACCAATTATTATTTTTTTTTTCTTGTTTGACTCTACGGTTTCCTTCAAACCCACATGAATGGCAGACTGTGGCCTCCCAGTTTGCCCAGCAGTGGGACTTTCCCAACTGCGGTGGGGCAATAGATGGGAAGCACGTCCGCATCATCCCACCTCCCAACTCGGGGTCATACTATTATAATTATAAGGGGTATAATAGTATAGTGTTGTTGGCGGTGGTGTTGGCGACATACGAGTTTCTGTATGTGGACGTGGGGAAAAATGGCTGGATGTCGGATGGTGGAGTCATCTCCCAGACAGAGTTTTACAGACGGCTCCAGAATGGCAGCTTGAGCTTGCCACCTCTGGAAGACAATGTGGCAGGACTCCTGTTCGTCTTCGTCGCAGATGAAGCTTTTGCGCTGGGGGACCATCTTCTGTGGCCATTCCCGATGAGGACCCTCACCCCGGACCAGAGGGTTTTTAATTATCGGCTGGCCAGAGCCAGAAGAGTGGTTGAAAATGCCTTTGGAATAATGGCCAGCTGGTTCCGCCTATTTCTCACAGCTATTAACATGGCAGAATATAAAATCAATCACATTGTGGGTTATTTACGAAAGGCAAATCCACTTTGCAGTGCAAGTACACTTGAAAGTGCACTGAAGCAACAACTCTGACGGCTCTTGAACCTGGCCATCCTGGCTTGCCCCCAAAGCGCCTGCGAAGTTCGCCAAAAGTATCTAGAGTACTTTGCGGGTAGGGGGGTCATTGTTATGCCAGAGAATATATAAACATGTTTAAAATAAAAAAATATGTATAAACTGAAGTCATATTTCATTTGATTTACTGCTTGTGTTTCTTATCTGTCTCCTAGGTTCTCCAATGGCCTTTTATTTTTGGCCATTTTCTTCAATAGTCCAAACGTAACGTATTTGATACATTGAGTGATTTCCCTCCTGATCCCATGTCTAATGTCAACATGTGCTAGCTCCCATCATGGGGGATCAATGGATGTGTTTCAGGGGTACAACCCCTTCCTCTCATCTACTTTAGTTGCGAGGAAGGGGTTGCACCCACAAAACGCGTACATTGATGTACATTGATATCCCGTGATGGCAGATAGCACATGTTGACACACTGTGTGCATCTTCAAAATTTGGCTTTCAAATTACTTTAAAACTTTAGAAAACATTTTTTAAAAAAAGAGCAACTTTTAAATTTTTGTTGCTTTTAGATTCTGCCTAAAACATCAATGACGTTGGTCATTTTTTTTTGGAGATTAGTGATATTTTGCTTGACCATTTCTAAATCCCGATTGCACACCATGATCTCACCGATGAGGATCTGTGCACTTGCACTGTTGAAATGAGTTTCTTCTTCCACAACATCCACATCACCTAAAAATAAAAAAACACACCATGTATTATAAATATGCAGGCATACATCTATTACTTGAAGCTGTGGTCTCAGACACTGACCTGCTGTGGTCACTATTTCGCCCACTTCTTGAACCTCTCACTCCACATCTTCTTCATGGTGTGTGGGGATTTCCCCTTCTTCATGAGTAGTGGGGTCTGTGGTGTCCTCAGATGTCCCAATTCTTTTCTCCCCTATGTGAATAAAAAAAAAGGTATACTTAGCACACAGATATTTGAGGCCAGAAATAGGAATATGAAACATTGCTTGGAAGTTTCATACATTTGTCTGTATTGGCAGAGTTCAAAGCTGAAAACATGTTTTTTCCCTTTCTAAAGCTGGAATATTTACCTTTTTTGTTAAAGTTTCACACGTGGAGAGACCCCTAGTATCCACTGAAGCACCTGTGTGGGACACCCTAAAAAGAGTGTTCTTATGTCCCACACTAGTGCTCCTGTGTCCAGATGTATAAACAGCTGCTGAGTGTCCTCTCCTTACACTGAATCAAGTTTGCATTTCATTCTAGTTACAAACCCATCTAGACAACAATGTACTAAACGTCTTTTAATACAAATAGGCATGAACAAATGTAGTTAACCTGCATCTGCCAAAAACATCGTATTAGTGGGCGAACGAACAATGTTTACTACGAACGATTACTGTGCCCACGAACCTGAAACTTGCCATTTTAAACTGTACAACAGTAAATGCACACATGAAGCAGCACTAAAGTAATAATAATAATAGGAACACACGACAAATACTTACTTTTTTGCAGCACTTTCTTGATCCATCTGTACTGATCTTGCTCCCTTAATTTCAGGTCTGACCAGTGTTTCCTCAATTGCTCCTTGGATCATCGTACCAAAATTCCTGTGCAGACTTCTCACAAGACAGTCATGATCTTGGCCTTTCTCACATTTGAGTTGCTGTACAGTCCATACTTCCCATCATAGTCGGCCCTCTTCAAGATGTCCACCATCTCTACCATCTCTACAAAAGACATATTTGAGGCCTTATATCTCCTCCTGGATCGGGAACTGCCATGCTCCGGGATTTCCTCATTCTCCTCATTGCTGCTCTCTGCATGCACCTGCTGTCCCTCCACCATATGCGCCGAAAGAGAAGGGGCGGTGAATACACTAGAAAGAAGGTCAGGGGCGGAGTTTCACACATACGCAGTGTATATAAAGCATAACATGCGTGCGTCGTACGTACGATCTGTGAGCGGAGGACGGAGTAGCGTACGCGCTGATCGTGCAAACAAAGGTACAATTTTAACTTGGAGCATCAGTGGTTAGTGACCTTTACTGCTTATAGATTGAGGCCTATATTGGGACAAGATTAGGAGAGTTTAGCCTGCCATTAGGGTTTGTTTTGTGTTGTGTCTTGCAGAGAAAATGGATAAATTTACTGACCCAGACTTCCTGCCAAACGTCATAGACATGTACAGGGAGCTGCCATGTCTCTGGCAAGTCAAACACCGAGAATACTCCAACAAACTAAAGAGGAAGGCAGCGCTGGAGAAACTGTTGGAATTGGTGAAGCTGGTTACTCCCACAGCAGACATCAACTATTTGAAGGCCAAAATTGGTGGCCTGAGGAGCACATATAATAGGGAGCGCAAAAAGGTCCAGGATTCCATGAGATCAGGAGCAGCAGCAGATGTTTATGTCCCCAGGTTGTGATACTTTGACAGACTGCGGTTTTTGTCAGACCAGAGTGAACCCAGGCCATCACTATCTACACTTCCTTCCACACTTCTTTCCACATTAGATGAGGCTTCAGAAGTCCAACCCGGGCCTTCCGCCCAGGAAGAAGATGTGGAGGAGCCCAGCTTGAGCCAGGTATAGCATTGTTCAACATATTTCTTGTCAAAAATTGAATGATGTTAACTAGATGCTATTATTGATCACTAATTTCTGATTAAACAAAGTGGTTTACATATCAATAGACAAAAGTAGCCAAAAATGATTGGGACAAGAATGAAAAATGCTGGGGTCAGAAGGATAGTCTTTTCGATTTGTTAACATTCAATTTGCAACAGTCATGAGCTCAAAATTGTGTGTGATTGATGACCAAAAAACTAAAACTATGTCCCATTTTCATACAAAGGAAAGTCTCAGCCAGGAGGAGGCTGTGGAAAGTGGCAGCCAGGAGGTGGCCGTGGAACGTGGCAGCCAGGAGGTGGCCGTGGAAAGTGGCAGCCAGGAGGTGGCCGTGCCCAGCAGCAAATAATTGATGTCTGCCCTGGGGTACAAAGGCTTCAACAATTCCAACTGTTCCTCCAGCGTTGCCTTCCTCTTTATTTTGTTAGGACCCCTAAAAAATTTAAATATTTTGTTTTGACAAATACTTAGCTATGTGTTTTACTTCAAACAGGATAGTTTAGGCAGTAGGCAGGTACATTTCAAAAATACAATGTCAAATTAAGAAGGGACACCAACACCAACCAACCTATTTGAGGTTTAAAAAATACAAGATTATAATGGCATTGTGGTAACTTGACACACAAAAGGACAAAAAAATATTATGGAGATCACTAGAAAAAAAAAAAATATTCTGGAGATCTGGAGAAAATTTTTTTTTTAAAAAAGAGATCACTATAAAAAAATAAAAAAAGATTATTCTGGAGATCTTGATAAAAAAAACAACAAAAACAAAGATTTTTGAGATCACAAGAAATACTAAAAAATCAGTTTGACAGAACTCTGTGTGAATATCAGCAGCAAAGCAACTTCATTATTCTAGCGTTATAAAGAAGAAGAGAATGCGCTGCATTGAAAGATTAAAAAATCTGCTGCGTGACGAATGTACTAGCTCCATTATGAATGCTAGTTTTACAAGACCGAGCGCTTCCATCTCGTACTTGATTCTGAGCATGCGTGGACTTTTGTGCGTCGGACTTGTGTACAAACAATCAGACTTTCCTTTTGTTGTCAGAAAATTTGAGAACCTGCTCTCAAACATTTGTGTGCGGAAATTCCGACAGCAAATGTTCGATGGAGCATACACACGGTCGGGCTTTCCGACAACGAGCTCACATCGAACATTTCCCATCGGAAAGTCTGATCATGTGTACGCGGCATAAGCCTCAGGCACGCATCCCCTCTGGCAGGTGAATACTTGGATAGAACTGTTCTGCTCTCCTCTCTCCTCGGTGCCAAGAGAATGAACTTTTCCTGGGAGGTTTAACAAATCCCTGTCTTCACTCCTCCTACTGTACAGTGTCCATTGGATCTGTAGTCCAAAGAGTCTATGGGTCCCAATATATATGGCTGCTGTCCCTAACTACAATTCCCAGGATTCTCAGTGCTCTGCATAGAAATCTTTGCGCTTGCTTGGCTTTAGCTCTCCCCCTGCTGGCCAGAGGAGAATGGTGCAGCATAACACAGCATCTCAGAGGGAGAAAAAAATTAAAAGCAATGTCTCCTCCTCCATATTGCTGTAGCCCAACACACAGCAACACATACAGTAGGTTACTTTGGTCCAGCTTGGACAAATGTAACTATGCATATACCATCTCCAAATACAGAAAGGCTTCTTCAGATTAAGAGCTGTGAAAATGTGGAATAGACTCCCTCAAGCGCTGGTTCTGGCCAGCTCAGGAATTTTATTTAAAAAAAGGCCTGGATTATTTCCTAAATGCACATAATACAACTGGATACAAATTTGCATAGGTAAAGTTGATCCAGGGAATATCAGATTGCCTGTTGGGGGATCAGGAAGGATTTTTTTTCTCCAGCTGTAGAGAATTGGATCATGCTTTATTGTTTTTTTGGCCTTCCTCTGGATCAATTGTGGGTATAGGATTGTGTCTATGGAGGTTTTCATTCTGTGTGTGTGTTTTTTTTCTATGTTGGTTGAAGTGGAAGTCTTTGTTCAACCAGATTAACTATGTAACTTTGTAACCATACCTTGCTGATCCCCCCAGAAGTTGAAAATCACTGTAGTAGGTACCACTACTACTAGGGTTGCCACCTCATCCCTTTAAACCCGAACACATATGAATTACACAGGTTCTGAGGCTAATTTAATTCAGATAAGGCACCAAGTGAGTTTAATTATCTCCCTAATCTGCCACAGAACCTGTGTAATTTAAATGTTTTCAGTTTTAAAGGGATAAGGTGGCAACCCTAACTACTACAGTGATCACCACTAGCTCTGGGTCCCGTTACGAGTGGCTGCCCTCCTGCTTACTAAACACAAAAGGTTGTCCACTTGGCTTGGGTGCCATTCAGACAACACTTTGTATTTTCCCAATGAATGGGTGAAAAAATGAGATGGTGACATCACAATCTCCACCTGATCAGAATACACTTTGCATTCATATAGCAAATGCAAAGTGCTCGCAATGTAGCAGGGCAGCCAGAAGCTAGGTGAGATCACCGTAGTAGCCGCGCCGACTACTGTGATTTCCAGCTTCCAGGGAGATCGGCCATGTATATGTGTGGTTACATTGTCTGGACCAATATAACTATAGTGAAAATATCCATGCCTGGAATTCAACTTTAACTGTAGTAGTTTGCATGTTGTTGCAAACCTTGCTGTGCTTTCTGGCAGTGGTGCCTGGATCACAAGACTAGATGAACAGAATACCAACTCATCTAGCAAGTTAACATGTATTAATTTCAATAGTATATTGTGCCTAGAATTTTTCCGCATAAATCCACCTACCCAACTTTCCCAAGAACCTGCAGGATTTTTGGTGGTAATGGGTTCAAGGCGTTTTCGAAGTTTTTTACAAGCATCCTGTGAAGAGGAAAATTAAATATTGAGGATTACTTTTTATTAGCTCATTCATTTTTACATGTTTATTAATGAAACAAATAACTGCATGACTTATTTATTGTTGTGTATTTATATAAAAACAGGGTTGGTAATCATTCTGCAGCTGTGTAAGCCAAGTTATTTCTAGATGATAACCAAATTATTTACAGTATGCATATTTTCTGAATGCTACAATTAATAATTTAATACTAAATACCTTGACTGCCATCCCATTTACATCTGTCCCAACAGTGGCAGCAGTGGCAATAGTATTGGGTACAGAGGTGGTACTTGTTTCACAGATGTGGATGTATGATATAGGTATTCCCAATTCACGGCTGGCAATCTGCATTTACAAGGAAAAACAATATAAGGTTATTCCTTTGTGTGTGTTTAACTTATAATTTTGCACAACCCTAGACATGTGCAATTCATTCGGTCTGAATATAAATTCAGACTAATGTATGGTTATGCGGAGATTGAAATGTATCTGAATCTCCAATGTATCCAAATCTCGTTGAAATTTGTTTCATTTCCTTTCGTATAATCGTTTTCTAACAAATTCCAAATTTTCAGAACAATTTGGATTTGGATCGGTCGAAAAATGATTGATTTTAATTTTGTGTGAAGAATAGCTGGTTTTTAAGGAGTGGGCCGGGAAGCCAGCTGCTGCGTCCTTAACAACCGATGCCTCTTGAGCTGTCAGCGGGGAAGCCCGCTGACAGCTCAAGAGTAGGGATGAGCTTCATGTTCGAGTCGAACACATGTTCGACTCGAACATCGTGTGTTTGGTCGTTCGCTGAATTGCGAACGTTATGGGCCGTTCGCGCCAAATTCGAGCGTCGCGGCCCATAATGCACTGTGGCATCGCAGTGCATTGCTGGCTGATGATTGGCCAAGCATGCACTATGACCCGCATGCTTGGCCAATCACAGCGCTGTCTGTACAGAGAGCCGTAATTGGCCAAAGCAAGGGTGGCTTTGGCCAATTATGGCTCAGGGGGTTTAGTACACACCCCACACTATGTAAGGCCGCTTGCACAGCGGCCCTGTGTAGTGTGTTCCGGCGTTGAGAGAGAGATAGATAGACAGAGAGACAGTGTCATTTGATTTAAGTTAGATAGAGTAGGCAGGTCGAGTCAGTTAGCTGCACTTACAGTGTATTGTGTATATATATGCATCCCAGGTGTTGTATATATATATATATATATATATATATATATATATATATATATATATATACACTGTATTCAGTTTAGCTACATCCTAATCCTCTCTTCCTAATATACTGACAGGCAGGCAGGTGTTTTTACAGTATTTCCAGTTACTGTACTGTGTACCCTGCACAGTTGCACCTACAGTATAGCTACCTGAAGCCAGGTGCTTGTGTGCTTCTTCTGATCCTATTAATAGCACAGGCAGGCTCTTGACGTATACATTTGCAACTTGGCTCTTTCTCAAAGTGGCGATTTCTATAAGTGGGGGAAGCATTTGCAGCGGGTACACATTTGCAACTTGGCTCTTTATCACTCATCATCTGACTGTCTGATCTGAAAATATCATCTTTTTTCTCCCACAGGTATGCTCCTACTGCTGCAACTCCAGCTAGAATCGCATTAGTGAAAACTGTCTCCTATGTCTCTTAACTCTGGTATGCTCCTACTGCAGCAACTCCACCCAAAAACTGAAACACTGCTATCTTTTTTCTTATGTGTCTCTAATAATGATGGTATGTTATTTTTACTTAACTGTCTGTAGACCTGTCCACATTACAATGCTTTATTATCTCCCTTGTCTTACACAAAATTACGGCCCGTTTAACTTTAGTGCCCTCTTGCTATTCTGTTTCTGACTTAAGAATTTTGCCCTGTTAACCAGCCAAGCTTTATAACCTCTTGATTGCTAATTGAAATCCACCCACACCCTACCCCTATCAGTATATATATAAGCTTCTCTTGGGGGAAGCATTTGCAGTGGGTACACATTTGCAACTTGGCTCTTTCTCAAAGTGGCGATTTCTATAAGTGGAATGCACTTCTGACTCTGCACTTATCACTCATCACCTGACTGTCTGATCTGAAAATATCATCTTTGTTCTCCCACAGGTATGCTCCTACTGCTGCAACTCCAGCTAGAATCACATTAATGAAAACTGTCTCCTATGTCTCTTAACTCTGGTATGCTCCTACTGCTGCAACTCCACCCAAAAACTGAAACACTGCTATCTTTTTTCTTATGTGTCTCTAATAATGCTGGTATGTTATTTTTACTTAACTGTCTGTAGACCTGTCCACATTACAATGCTTTATTATCTCCCTTGTCTTACCCAAAATTACGGCCCGTTTAACTTTAGTGCCCTCTTGCTAGTCTGTTTCTGACTTAAGAATTTTGCCCTGTTAACCAGCCAAGCTTTATAACCTCTTGATTGCTAATTGAAATCCACCCACACCCTACCCCTATCAGTATATATATAAGCTTCTCTTGGGGGAAGCATTTGCAGCGGGTACACATTTGCAACTTGGCCCTTTCTCAAAGTGGCGATTTCTATAAGTGGAATGCACTTCTGACTCTGCACTTATCACTCATCATCTGACTGTTTGATCTGAAAATATCATCTTTGTTCTCCCACAGGTATGCTCCTACTGCTGCAACTCCAGCTAGATTCGCATTAGTGAAAACTGTCTCCTATGTCTCTTAACTCTGGTATGCTCCTACTGCTGCAACTCCACCCAAAAACTGAAACACTGCTATCTTTTTTCTTATGTGTCTCTAATAATGCTGGTATCTTATTTTTACTTAACTGTCTGTAGACCTGTCCACATTACAATGCTTTATTATCTCCCTTGTCTTACCCAAAATTACGGCCCGTTTAACTTTAGTGCCCTCTTGCTAGTCTGTTTCTGACTTAAGAATTTTGCCCTGTTAACAGCCAAGCTTTATAACCTCTTGATTGCTAATTGAAATCCACCCTCACCCTACCCCTATCAGTAATTATATATATAAGCTCCTCTTGGGGGAAGCATTTGCAGGGGGTACACATTTGCAACTTGGCTCTTTCTCAAAGTGGCGATTTCTATAAGTGGAATGCACTTCTGACTCTGCACTTATCACTCATCATCTAACTGTCTAATCTGAAAATATCATCTTTGTTCTCCCACAGGTATGCTCCTACTGCTGCAACTCCAGCTAGAATCGCATTAGTGAAAACTGTCTCCTATGTCTCTTAACTCTGGTATGCTCCTACTGCTGCAACTCCAGCTAGAATCGCATTAGTGAAAACTGTCTCCTATGTCTCTTAACTCTGGTATGCTCCTACTGCTGCAACTCCACCCAAAAAGTGAAACACTGCAATCTTTTTTCTTATGTGTCTCTAATAATGCTGGTATGTTATTTTTACTTAACTGTCTGTAGACCTGTCCACATTACAATGCTTTATTATCTCCCTTGTCTTACCCCAAATTACGGCCCGTTTAACTTTAGTGCCCTCTTGCTAGTCTGTTTCTGACTTAAGAATTTTGCCCTGTTAACCAGCCAAGCTTTATAACCTCTTGATTGCTAATTGAAATCCACCCACACCCTACCCCTATCAGTGTATTTATATATATATATATATATATATATATATAAGCTTCTCTTGGGGGAAGCATTTGCAGGGGGTACACATTTGCAACTTGGCTCTTTCTATAAGTGGAATGGACTTCTGAATCTGCACTTCAGCGAATGCACAAAGCGAAGGGACACAAGATAAACACTTTGAAAAACAACACACAGACATCAGGTGAACTTGTTTACTCCTTTAGCTCTTTTTCCTTGTAACATGCATTCTCTACCACTGCTTTTGACAACTCTGTCCTCCATCCTAAAACTGTCTCTCCTTCACCCCTCTTCTCCCCCACACAGCATATATATATCACCCTCACTTCTGTCCTGTCCTTATTACTGCACCCACCAACTCCTGCTAATTCTAAATCCACACACACTAAAAATCTCCAAGTCCCTGGGGCATGTCCCTTCATATAAATCCCTCTCCCATATTACCTCCCTCACCATCTTGCTTCTCCTAACCTCTGGAGATATATCCCCAAACCCTGGGCCTCCATCATTTAACTGTACCCCATGCACCCATCACCCTGCACCCTCTGGCAGCAGCAGCAATCAACACAATTTAGTTCCCATTTCTATTCTTCCCAAGACCAGACTCCCTTTCTCTTGTGCCCTTTGGAACTCCTGCTCTGTCTGCAACAAACTCACCTCTCTCCATGACCTCTTTATTGCCAACTCATTTAACCTACTCGCCATTATCAAAACCTGGCTCCACGAATCTGAGACCCTATTAATACTAACACTCCTTCCACTTCCAAACTTCTCAGCCTAACATCCTTCTTTGACCTGAAGCAGTGGATACATGCTCCAACTCATTCAGAAGGCAATATCCTTGACCTCGTGTTCTCTCACCTTTGCACTCCATGCAACCTTTCTAACTATCCATTGCCTCTCTCTGATCACCACCTTATTAGTTTCACTCTCTCCCTTTCCTTCACCTCCTCTCCCCCCAACCACCTTAAAGTTACCCGCAGAAACCTACGTCATCTCAACCCTTCTCTTCTCTACTCTGCTATCAACAACCTCTATGACAAAATCTCACCCCTATCCTGCACCAACCTAGCCACTTCTGTGCACAACGCTTCACTTCTAGCCTCACTGAACTCACTGGCCCCCCTCACTACACACAGAATCAAGTCCAGACCCCTTCAACCTTGGCAAACAGATGATACTAGAAGTCTGAAAAAACGTAGTCGCGCTCTTGAGCGCCTGTGGCGTAAGACTAAGTCCCAGAGAGATTTCAACCAATATAAATCTGCCCTCCAAAAATACAATTCCAGCCTCCTCTCTGCCAAGCAGACCTATTTTACCACTCTCATTAGCAACTTATCATCCTGTCCCCATCAACTCTTCTCCACCTTCAACTCTCTACTTCATCCTCCACCGCCTCCACTCGCCAACTCACTCACTGCCCAGGAGATCGCCAATCACTTCTAACCAAAGATTGATACTATTCGCGCGGAGATCTCTACTGTGCCGACACCCTCCACGCTTTACACTTCATGCCCACAGGCACAATCATTATTTCCCTCTTTCAACCCCACCACTACAGACGAAGTTGCTAAACTACTTGCTAATGTCCACCTTACCACCTACCCTCTGGATCCTGTTCCCTCACAAATGCTACGTTCACCCTCTGGCCCTATGCTACATTTTCTAACCCATATCTTCAATCTCTCCCTCTCTTCTGGCATCTTCCCTAACTCTCTAAAACATGCACTTGTCAGACCCATACTTAAAAAGCCCTCACTGTACCCATCCAATCTTAACAACCTATGCCCCATCTCCTTGCTCCCCTTCTTATCCAAACTCCTCGAACGTCTGGTCTACAACCGACTGAGTGTCCACCTCGCTGATAATGGCCTTCTTGATCCCCTGCAGTCTGGATTTCGTCCTCAACACTCCACAGAAACTGCTCTCCTAAAACTAACAAACGATCTACTACAGGCCAAAACCAATTGACACTATTCTGTACTCCTACTCCTGGACCTCTCTGCTGCCTTTGATACGGTTGACCACCCCCTCCTCCTCAAAAAACTACACACCTTTGGTCTCCGTGACTGTACACTTCGCTGGTTCTCTTCCTACTTATCCAACTGCACCTTTTAGCGTTTCTTATAACTCTACTTCCTCCTCTCCTCTTCCTTTCTCTGTTGGGGTCCCCCAGGGTTCTGTTCTTGGACCTCTACTATTTTAAATCTTCACCGCCTCCCTGGGTCAACTGATAGCCTCCCATGGTTTCCAATACCACCTCTACGCTGATGACACCCAAATCTATTTCTCTACCCCTCAGCTCACTCCCTCTGTCTCCTCACGTATCACTAATTTACTCTCAGATATATCATTCTGGATGTCACACCACTTCCTCAAACTCAATCTAGCCAAAACCGAACTTATAATTTTTCCTCCCCCATATGCCTCTTCCCCTGATCTCTCTGTCAAAATCGATGGCACAACCATAAGCCCATCCCCACATGCCAAGGTTCTAAGTGTGGTCCTAGACTCTGAACTCTCCTTCAAGCAACACATCCAATCACTGTCCAAATCCTGCCTCCTCAACCTCCGCAACATCTCCAGAATACGCTCCTTTCTAACCAATGACACAACAAAGCTCTTAATTCACTTGCTGGTCATCTCTTGCCTCGACTACTGCAACTCCCTTCTCATTGGCTTACCTCTACATAGTCTATCACCTCTTCAATCCATTATGAATGCCGCTGCCAGACTCATCCACCTTACCAATCACTGTGAGTCTGCCACTCCTCTCTGTCAATCTCTCCACTGGCTCCTGCTCGGCCAAAGAATTAAATTCAAAATTCTAACAACTACGTATAAAGCAATCCATAATTTCGCCCCCAGCTACATCACTAGCTTAGTCTCTAAATACCAACCTACTCGCTCTCTTCGTTCCTCTCAAGACCTCCTGCTCTCTAACTCCCTTGTCACCTCCTCCCATGCTCGCCTCCAGGCCTCTCTCCAATCCTATGGAATGCCCTACCCCAATCTGTTCGCTTATCTCCTACTTTATTTGCTTTCAGACAATCCCTGAAAATCCTTCTCTCCAGAGAAGCCTATCCTACTAACACCTAACAACTGTATTTTCATTTTTTCCATCAGCTCATCCCCCACAGTTATTACCTTTTGTTTCCACTTGACCCTCCCTTCTAGATTGTAAGCTTTAACGAGCAGGGCCCTCTGATCCCTCCTGTATTGATTTGTATTGTAAGTGTACTGTCTGCCCCCATGTTGTAAAGCGCTGTGCAAACTGTTGGCGCTAGATAAATCATGTATAATAATAGTAATTTCCAGTTACTGTACTGTGTACCCTGCAAAGTTGCACCTACAGTATAGCTACCTGAAGCCAGGTACTTGTGTGCTTCTTGTGATCCTATTAATAGCACAGGCAGGCTCTTGATGTATTTCCAGTTACTATACTGTGTACCCTGCACAGTTGCACCTACAGTATAGCTACCTGAAGCCAGGTGCTTGTGTAGGCTCTTGACGTATTTCCAGTTACTGTACTGTGTACCCTGCACAGTTGCACCTACAGTATAGCTACCTGAAGCCAGGTGCTTGTGTAGGCTCTTGACGTATTTCCAGTTACTGTACTGTGTACCCTGCACAGTTGCACCTACAGTATAGCTACCTGAAGCCAGGTGCTTCTGTGCTTCTTGTGATCCTATTAATAGCACAGGCAGGCTCTTGACGTATTTCCAGTTACTGTACTGTGTACCCTGCACAGTTGCACCTACAGTATAGCTACCTGAAGCCAGGTGCTTGTGTGCTTCTTCTGATCCTATTAATAGCACAGGCTCTTGACGTATTTCCAGTTACTGTACTGTGTACCCTGCACAGTTGCACCTACATTATAGCTACCTGAAGCCAGGTGCTTGTGTGGGCTCTTGACGTATTTCCAGTTACTGTACTGTGTACCCTGCACAATACACCTACAGTATAGCTACCTGAAGCCAGGTGCTTGTGTAGGCTCTTGATGTATTTCCAGTTACTGTACTGTGTACCCTGCACAGTTGCACCTACAGTATAGGTACCTGAAGCCAGGTGCTTGTGTAGGCTCTTGACATATTTCCAGTTACTGTACTGTGTACCCTGCACAGTTGCACCTTCAGGATAGCTACCTGAAGCCAGGTGCTTGTGTGCTTCTTCTGATCCTATTAATAGCACAGGCAGTCTCTTGATGTATTTCCAGTTACTGTACTGTGTACCCTGCACAGTTGCACCTACAGTATAGCTACCTGAAGCCAGGTGCTTGTGTGGGCTCTTGACGTATTTCCAGTCACTGTACTGTGTACCCTGCACAGTTTCACCTACAGTATAGCTACCTGAAGCCAGGTGCTTGTGTGGGCTCTTGACATATTTCCAGTTACTGTACTGTGTACCCTGCACAGTTGCACCTACAGTATAGCTACCTGAAGCCAGGTGCTTGTGTAGGCTCTTCATGTATTTCCAGTTACTGTACTGTGTACCCTGCACAGTTGCACCTACAGTATAGCTACCTGAAGACAAGTGCAGGTGTAGGCTCTTGACGTATTTCCAGTTACTGTACTGTATACCCTGCACAGTTGCACCTACAGTATAGCTACCTGAAGCCAGGTGCTTGTGTAGGCTCTTGACGTATTTCCAGTTACTGTACTGTGTACCCTGCACAGTTGCACCTACAGGATAGCTACCTGAAGTCAGGTGTTTGTGTGCTTCTTGTGATCCTATTAATAGCACAGGTAGGCTCTTGACGTATTTCCAGTTACTGTACTTTGTACCCTGCACAGTTGCACCTACAGTATAGCTACCTGAAGCCAGGTGCTTGTGTAGGCTCTTGATGTATTTCCAGTTACTGTACTGTGCACCCTGCACAGTTGCACCTACAGTATAGCTACCTGAAGACAAGTGCGGGTGTAGGCTCTTGACGTATTTCCAGTTACTGTACTGTATACCCTGCACAGTTGCACCTACAGTATAGCTACCTGAAGCCAGGTGCTTGTGTAGGTTCTTGACGTATTTCCAGTTACTGTACTGTGTACCCTGCACAGTTGCACCTACAGTATAGCTACCTGAAGCCAGGTGCTTGTGTAGGCTCTTGATGTATTTCCAGTTACTGTACTGTGTACCCTGCACAGTTGCACCTACAGTATAGCTACCTGAAGACAAGTGCGGGTGTAGGCTCTTGACGTATTTCCAGTTACTGTACTGTATACCCTGCACAGTTGCACCTACAGTATAGCTACCTGAAGCCAGGTGCTTGTGTAGGCTCTTGACGTATTTCCAGTTACTGTACTGTGTACCCTGCACAGTTGCACCTACAGGATAGCTACCTGAAGTCAGGTGCTTGTGTGCTTCTTGTGATCCTATTAATAGCACAGGTAGGCTCTTGATGTATTTCCAGTTACTGTACTGTGTACCCTGCACAGTTGCACCTACAGTATAGCTACCTGAAGACAAGTGCGGGTGTAGGCTCTTGACGTATTTCCAGTTACTGTACTGTATACCCTGCACAGTTGCACCTACAGTATAGCTACCTGAAGCCAGGTGCTTGTGTAGGCTCTTGACGTATTTCCAGTTACTGTACTGTGTACCCTGCACAGTTGCACCTACAGGATAGCTACCTGAAGTCAGGTGCTTGTGTGCTTCTTGTGATCCTATTAATAGCACAGGTAGGCTCTTGACGTATTTCCAGTTACTGTACTTTGTACCCTGCACAGTTGCACCTACAGTATAGCTACCTGAAGCCAGGTGCTTGTGTAGGCTCTTGATGTATTTCCAGTTACTGTACTGTGCACCCTGCACAGTTGCACCTACAGTATAGCTACCTGAAGCCAGGTGCTTGTGTAGGTTCTTGACGTATTTCCAGTTACTGTACTGTGTATCCTGCACAGTTGCACCTACAGTATAGCTACCTGAAGCCAGGTGCTTGTGTAGGCTTTGACGTATTTCCAGTTACTGTACTGTGTACCCTGCACAGTTGCATCTACAGGATAGCTACCTGAAGCCAGGTGCTTGTGTGCTTCTTGTGATCCTTATAATAGCACAGGCAGGCTCTTGACGTATTTCCAGTTACTGTACTGTGTACCCTGCACAGTTGCACCTACAGTATAGCTACCTGAAGCCAGGTGCTTGTGTAGGCTCTTGACATATTTCCAGTTACTGTACTGTGTACCCTGCACAGTTGCACCTACAGTATAGCTACCTGAAGCCAGGTGCTTGTGTAGGCTCTTGACATATTTCCAGTTACTGTACCATGTACCCTGCACAGTTGCATCTACAGTATAGCTACCTGAAGACAAGTGCAGGTGTTCTCATACTAATAATACTACAGGCAGGCAGTTGATTCAGCTAGCTGCATTATAATCGGTGTGTGTGTGTGTGTGTGTGTGTGTGTGTGTGTATATATATATATATATATATATACACATCCCAGTTTTGTGCAGCTACATCTCACTGCAGGCCAATAGTATGTCTGGAAGGCCAACAAGGAGAGGCAGACAGTCACAAGCCAAAAAAAGAGGGCAAGCAGGCTCTGTGTCTAGAGGCAACAATGCTGGTCGTGGACGCGGTGCATCCTCATCAGCACGTGGCCGTGGGACACGCTTGGCCTTTTTTTCGGCAGCTGGCCATGTTGAGCCTCAACATGCGGAAGACTTGGTCGAGTGGATGACCAAGCCGTCCTCATCCTCCTCATCCCCTCTCACCCAGGCTCAGGGTACATTGTCTGGCAAAGCAGCTGCCAACGCAGCCTCTTCTCTCGGCTCAGCCACTCCTTCCCTAGCCCCACCATGTCCTCCTGAGGAGTCCCCCGAACTGTTTGACCACAGTGTTGGGTACATGCTCCAGGAGGATGCCCAGCATTTTGAAGGCTCCGATGATGGTACTCAGCTAGAGGAAGGCATTAACATGAGCCCAGACAGAGGGGGGGCCCAAGAAGGACAGCAATCTGGCAGTCATGTTCCCCCTGCTGCAGCATACTGCCCAGTTATGAGGAGGGAGGGAATGATGAGGTCACTGACTCCACGTGGGTGCCTGATAGGAGAGAGGAGGAGGAGGCATATCACTAATGAGGCAGGATGCCCTCCAGGGGCCAGCCTAAGAGCAGCACATTGACTGCATCACACCGCAGAGCTCCGCATGTGCAGGGCGCTGCTGTCTCTGCGTGTTATTCCAAAAGTTCTTTGGTGTGGGCCTTTTTTAAGACGAGTGCATCAGATCGCACCCCATGCTATTTTCAACATATGTCTCAAGCGTATCTCGCGTGGCCAAAACATCTCCCGCTTGGGCACCACATGCTTGACCAGACATATGTTGACCTGCCATGCAGTTCGTTGGCAAGCGTACCTAAAAGACTAACACCAAAGAACAAAGAGGACCTCTCCTTGCTCCTCATCAGCTGGGATCTCCAACCCCACTATACCTTCAGTCCTCTCTGAGACCTGCACTGAGAGGAATGAAGGTGTAGAATTAGGTGTGTCACAGCCAAGTACTTGCAGGCAATCTGCTATCAGTATACCGAGGTCAGACTGTACCAGGCAAATTTCCCTGCCCCAGCTGCTGCACCGCAGAAAGAAGTTCGCTCCCAGCCATCCACATGCCCAGAGGTTGAATGCTAGCTTGGCTAAATTGCTAGCACTTCAACTGCTACCTTTTCAGTTGGTAGACTCTGCCCCCTTCCGTGAGTTTGTGGAATGTGCGGTTCCTCAGTGGCAGGTTCCCAAACGCCACTTTTTCTCACGGAAGGTGATTCCGGCTCTCTACCGGCATGTGGAAAACAAGTTCTTGGCCTAGCTGGACAGGGCGGTCAGCGGTAAGGTGCATATTACCACTGACTCATGGTCCAGCAGGCATGGACAGGGACATTACCTAAGTTTCACGGTGCATTGGGTGACTCTGCTGGCAGCTGGGAAGGATGCAGGACAAGATGCAGTAGTGTTGGTGGTTGTTCCGCCACCACGCCTCCAAAATGCCACTACTGGTGATTCTGACACACCTCTCTCCTCCACCCCCTCTTCTTCTTCCTCCATGGCCTCTTCCTGTGCTTTGTCCTCGGAACCAGCGGTGCTCCGTAGGCGTTCAAGGGGCTACGCAAGTACGCAGGCCAAAAGATGCCATGCGGTGCATGAGCTGGTGTGCTTGGGGGACAGGAGCCACACTGGGGCAGAGATTCTGTCAGCTCTGCAGGGGCAGGTTCAGAGGTGGTTGATGCCATGCCAACTTAAGGCAGGAATGGTGGTTTGCGACAATGGCACCAACCTCGTCTCCGCCCTCCGACAGGGACAACTGACCCATGTGCCCTGTTTGGCTCACGTCCTTAACTTGGTGGTGCAGCGGTTCTTGGGCAGGTACCCGGGCTTACAGGATGTCCTGAGGCAGGCCAGGAAAGTCTGTGTGCATTTCCGCTGGTCATATAATGCCAGTGCTCAACTGGCAGATCTCCAAAAGGAATTTAACCTGCCCAAGAACCGCTTAATCTGTGACATGCCCACCAGGTGGAACTCAACGTTGGCCATGCTGCAGCGGCCGCACATGCAGCAGAGGGCCATCAATGAGTACCTGTGCGACTATGGCACCAGGACAGGGTCAGGGGAGCTTGTTTTTTTTCCCCATGCCAGTGGGCCATGATCAGGGATGCATGCACTGTCCTGTCACCATTTGAGGAGGCCACAAGGATGGTGAGCAGTGACAGTGCATGCATCAGTGACACTGTCCCCCTTGTCCACCTGTTGGAGCACACGCTGCGTGGAATAATGGACAGGGCACTTGAGGCAGGAAGAGGAGGACTTCCTTAGCTCTCAAGGCCCCTTTTATCCAGACAGTGTTCCTGCGTGCCCGCCGATCACACAGGAAGAGGACGAGGAGGAGGATTGTGTCATCATGGAGGTGGAGCTTGGCACTCAGCATCAGCAGCAGTCTATAAGGGATCATTTACAGTCACAAGAAAACCATGGACTTGTATGTGGCTGGGAGGAAGTGGCTGCGGATCATGTCATCCTTAGTGACCCAGAGGACTCCGGACCGAATGCCTCAGCAAACCTACGCTGCATGGCCTTCCTGATCCTGCAAAGCCTGCGGAAGGATCCTCGTATTCCTGGTATCAAGGAGGGGGATTGTTAGTGGCTGGCAACCCTCCTTGATCCATGTTACAAGGGTAAGGTTGCGGACCTTATCTTGCTGTCGCAGAGGGAGCAGAGAATGAAACATCTTCGGGAAGCCTTGCAGAAAGGTCTGCGCAACGTGTTCCCAGAGACTGGGAGGTTACAAACTCCTGTTCCTGGACAACGTGTTGCTGAGGCTTCGATTAGTCAAAGAAGGAGCGATGGAGAAGGTGGCCGTCTGACCGATGCGTTCAGACAATTTTTTTAGTCCGCAGCCCCAAGGTATGATCGATTCTATCAACCATCGCCAGCATCTGTTTTACATGGTGCAGGAATACCTAGGGGCAAGATCTGACTTGGACACCTTTTCCACCAAAAATCCTCTGGGTTACTGGGTCTTGAGGATGGATCACTGGCCAGAGCTGGCACAGTATGCAATTGAGCTACTGGCCTGTCCTGCATCCAGCGTTCTTTCATAACGCACATTCAGTGCTGCTGGAGGCTTTGTAACCGATCACAGGGCGCGCCTGTCCACCGACTCGGTCGATCGACTGACCTTCATAAAAATGAATCAGTCTTGGATCACCACCAGATACCAAGCACCTGATGCTGATGTAACCGAATACATTTTTTTGAAATGTCAGATCCCTTCAAGACTGCCTATGCTGATGCTGAGTGACTATCCTGTTATGCTGAGTGACTATCCTCTTCCTCCTCAATGATCATGCTGATAGCTTGTAAGAATATTTTTGTTTCTGGGTGCTGCCACCAGTGGCTAAGGCCCAATTTTTCAGCCCCAGTTTAACAGGGGCATGTAATTACAATTTTTGATGCAATTCTTTTCAGCAGGGCTCATTCCTGCGCTCCAACTAGAGTATCTGTGAGGGGTTGCAGTGTTGTGGCACCAGCACCAGTGCCTAGGGCCCAATTTTTCAGCCCATTTAACAGGGCCGTGTAATTACAATTTTTGATGCAATTCTTTGCAAAAGGGCTTGTTCCTGCGCTCCAACTAGAGTATCTGTGAGGGGTTGCAGTGTTGTGGCACCAGTGCCTAAGGCCCAATTTTTCTGTCCCTGTTCAACAGGGACATGTAATTACAATTCTTGATCTGATATTTCACAGCAGGGCCCGTTCCAGCACCCACCAAGAGTAACTGTGAGGACTTACAGTGTTGTGGCACCACCACCACCAAAGGCCCAATTTTTCTGCCCCTGTTCAACAGGGGCATGTAATTACAATTCTTGATCTAATACTTCACAGCAGGGCCCTGTGAGGGCTTACAGTGTTGTGGCAACACCAACACCTAAGGTCACAATTTCTGCAGAGTATATAGGGCAGGCCCCTACTTTCAAACATCCAACTTACAAACGACTCCTACTTGCAAAGGGAAGGAGACAACAGGAAGTGAGATGAAATCTACCCCTAGGAAGGGAAATTCTCTCCTGTAAGAGTTAATATGGGAAAAACATTTCTCCTTTCCACTGATGCTTTATCACCAATCCTTGTTTCACTAAAACCCCCAAATTTTCTAAAAACATTTGTCGCTGGGACAGAAAGTGAGGTGAAATCTTCTGAAGAGGAGCACAGACAGCAAAACAAACGTCACAGGGGTGATATTCCTTCCCTATGTTTTCCAAAAAGCTTAAAATAGATTTTTTGGCTGGAGCTAAACACGTTAAAAATGTACCAGTTCAAAATTACAAACAGATTCTAATTAACAACAAACCTACAGTCCCTGTCTTGTTTGCACCGCCTGTATACTGCTGTTCAGAGTATATAGGGCCTGGGGGCCCCACGCCTTTCCTTTTTTTAATTTGGGTACGGGGTTCCCCTTAATATCCATACAAGACCCAAAGGGCCTGGTAATGGACCTGGTAATGCCGTTTGTCTCACTGATTTTCATCCCTATTACCGGGACCTGACATTACATTAAAGCTGTAAGCAGTTTTAAATTACTTTTATTCCTTTAAAAATGTCATTTTGTTGCAGGGACTGTTCTAAGCACGGGAAACACGCGCCACTTTACAGGCATACTAAAGACACACCTCAGTTACGATATTTAAAGGAATATTTCACTTTTTTTTTACTTTGAGCATCATTAAAATCACTGCTCCCGAAAAAACGTCCGTTTTTAAGACTTTTTTTGCATTGATACATGTTCCCTGGGGCAGGACCCGGGCCCCCAAACCCTTTTTAGGACAATACCATGCAAATTAGCCTTTAAAATTAGAACTTTTGATTTCGAACGTTCGAGTTCCATAGACTTCAATGGGGTTCTAACGTTCGTGCAAATTTTCGGTCCGTTCGCAGGTTCTGGTGCAAACCGAACCGGGGGGGGGGGGTTTCGGCTCATCCCTACTCAAGAGGCATCGGTTGTTAAGGGTGACTAAACAAAAGAATGCCGGCAATGAAAAATGCAAGAAAAAAAAAACAGTGTGGGGTCCATACCAGGCCCTTTGGGTTGGTTGATGGGGTCAAGGGCCTCTTCTCCACAACCCTGGCCGGTAGTTGTGGGGGTCTGTGGGCAGGGGGCTTATCGGAATCTGGAAGCATCCTTTAACAAAGGGTGCCCCCAGATCCCGCCCCCACATGTGAATGAGTAGGGGTACATAGTACCCCTACTTATTCACCAAAAAAGTGTAAAAATTTATTAGAAACACACAACACAAGTTTTTGAGAAGTCCTTTATAAAAAAAAAAAAATGTCCCCCGATGTAGAGTCATCAATCTCGACGAAGGCTCCTGTCGTCTGACAGTTCTTAAATAACTAAGGAATGGGGCCACCTGATGACTTGTAACAGATTCCCCTTGTGATATCATCCGGGGCATGCTGGGTTGATGGTGTCACAAGAGGGTGAGACCACCCAGTCACTTTGCCGGGCGGCCCCATCCAATAGCTATTTAAGAACTGTCAGACGACGGAAGCTGGCAGATGGCAGGAGCCTTCATTGGGACCAGAGTTTTTTTTTCCTTTGATTGATGATGGATCTACACTTTCTTTTTATCTTAGATTTTTTTAATTAAGGATTTAAAAAAACCTGTGTTGTGTTTTTTTTTTTACTTGTTATACTTTTTTGGTGAATTAGTAGAGGGCTTTCATATTCTGATAAGCCCCCTTTGCACAGACCCCCTCAACCACCAGCCAGGATTGTGGGGAAGAGCCCCTCTGCCCCAAAACACTCCTCATGTTTAAGGCATGTGGCCTGGTATTGTACAGGGCGAGCGCTGCCCCCTCCTTTTGCCTGGCCTGCATGCTCAGATAATGGTGGTGCATGGATTTTGGGGGGATTCCATACCATTTAAATTTTTTTTTGGCGTGGGGTTCCTCTCAAAATCCATACCAGACCAAGTGTGGGGGGACTCCCAAACTTTTTTTTGAAACAAGCATTTGGTTGTTAAGGACGCCAGCGGCTGCCCACTCCTTAAAGAGGAAGTAAACCCTGATGGGTTTTACTTCCTCTTTGTTCCCCTGCAAAGTAAAAGCATAATGGGCTAGTATGCATCGCATACTAACCCATTATGTGCCACTTATCTGAAAATGAAGCCTGCGGTTTCAATACTGGTGGCCACATCCATCTTCTGCCCCCTTCCGGGGCTGCAGACCCCATCAGTCACGGCACATACGAGTGAAGAAACAGCACAGAGGTCCGTTTCTTCACAGCGCATGCGCCGGTGACATCATCAGCGCAGTGTACAGGAAATATCTCCTAAATGATGCACGTTTAGCAGAGATTTCCACTACTTATAGGTAAGCCTTATTATAGGCTTACCTATAGGTAAAATGTACAAATGTGGGTCTACAACCACTTTAACAACCAGCTATTCGGATTTCTGAATATACAACAGAAATGCCGAAGATACGGAACAAATTGGTCCAATATTGCGTCAATGGACCAATTCGTTTTCGGAATTCGTATTGTATTTTTAGCATTGTTTATTCAGAATAGCATTCATTTTTATCTATTTTTTTTTTAACGGTGCAGGGTCCCCTCATTCTCTATACTAGGCCCTTCGGATCTAGTACGGATTTTAAGTGTAAATCCATGGCAAAGTAAAAAAAACAAACAAAAAAACAGAAACAAACGGCATGGGGTCCCCTCCAAAATCCATACCAGACCCTTATCCGAGCAGGCCAGGAAGGGGGGGGGGGACACGAGTGAGCGACCCCCCCCTCTCCTGAACCATACCAGGCCACATGCCCTCAAGATGACATCTCCCCACAACCCTGGCCTGGTGGTTGTGGGGGTCTATGGGCTGGGGGGCTTATTGGAATCTGTAAGTCTTCTTTAACAAGGAGGGCCCCCTTGCCCCAAAGCACCTTGTTCCTATGTTAATGGGGACAATGGCCCCTTCCCCACAACCCTGGCCCAAGAACCCGACCCCCCATGTAAATGAGTATGTGGTACATGACACCAAAAAGCACCCAAAGGGCCTGGCATGGATAAGGGAGGGGCAGGCCCCCTAGTGTTAACCCCTTCCCGGCCAGTGACATTTACATTACAACGGTCCCAAAAATGTGTCAAAAGTGTCGCAATACAGCTAAAAATCACAGATCACCGCAATTACTAGTAAAAAATAATAAAATAATAAAAATATAAATGCCATAAATCTTTTCCATAGTTTGTAGACGCTATAACTTTTGCACAAACCAATCAATATACGCTTATTGCAATTTTTTTTTACCAAAAATATGTAGAATACATATCGGCCTAAACTGAGGAAAAAATGTGTTTGTTATTTTTAAATTGGGATATTTACTATAGCAAAAAGTAAAACATATTGTGTTTTTTTCAAAATTGTCGCTCTTCTTTTGTTTATAGCGCGAAAAATAAAAAACGCAGAGGTGATCAAATACCACCAAAAGAAAGCTCTATTTGTGGGGAAAAAAGGACGTCAATTTTGTTTGGGTACAACATCGCACGACTGCGCAATTGTCAGTTAAAGTGATGCAGTGCCATATCGCAAAAAATAGCCCAGTCATTGAGCAGCCAAATCTTCCGGGACTGAAGTGGTTAACCAATTATACCTGGCACACAGTGGTGTATTTAGGTTTTGTGCTGCCCTAGGCCTGACTTAATTCACGCCCCCTCATTTAAATATGAACCACCCCTTCCTGTCAAGGCCACACCCCTTCCTATTTAGGACACGCCCTGTAAACCACACCCCTTCCTCTTTCAATTAATGGGCACAGTGGCAGCAATTGATGGGCACAGTGGCAGCAATTAATGGGCACAGTGGCAGCAATTAATGGGCACAGTGGTGGCAATTGATGGTCACAGTGGCTGCGTTTGATGGGCACAATGGCTACGTTTGATGGGCACAGTGGTGCGTTTGATGGGCACAGTGGTGCGTTTGATGGGCACAGTGGTGGCAATTGATGGGCACAGTGGCTGCGTTTGATGGCACAGTGGTGACAATTGATGGGCACAGTGGTGCGTTTGATGGGCACAGTGGCTGCGTTTGGCGGCACAGTGGCTGCGTTTGGCGGCACAGTGGCTGCGTTTGGGGGCACAGTGGCTGTGTTTGGGGGCACAGTGGCTGCGTTTGGGGGCACAGTGGATGCGTTTGGGGGCACAGTGGCTGCGTTTGGGGGCACAGTGGCTGCGTTTGGGGGCACAGTGGCTGCGTTTGGGGGCACGGTAGCTGCATTTGGGGGCACAGTGGATGCGTTTGGGGGCACAGTAGCTGCATTTGGGGGCACAGTGGATGCGTTTGGGGGAACAGTGGATGCGTTTGGGGGCACAGTAGCTGCATTTGGGGGCACAGTGGATGCGTTTGGGGGCACAGTAGCTGCATTTGGGGGCACAGTGGATGCGTTTGGGGGCACAGTAGCTGCATTTGGGGGCACAGTGGATGCGTTTGGGGGCACAGTAGCTGCATTTGGGGGCACAGTGGATGCGTTTGGGGGCACATTGGATGCGTTTGGGGGCACAGTGGCTGCGTTTGGGGGCACAGTGGATGCGTTTGGGGGCACAGTGGATGCATTTGGGGGCACAGTGGATGCGTTTGAGGGCACGGTAGCTGCATTTGGGGGCACAGTGGATGCATTTGGGGGCACAGTGGATGCGTTTGGGGGCACAGTGGATGCGTTTGGGGGCACAGTAGCTGCATTTGGGGGCACAGTGGATGCGTTTGGGGGCACAGTAGCTGCATTTGGGGGCACAGTGGATGCGTTTGGGGGCACAGTAGCTGCATTTGGGGGCACAGTGGATGCATTTGGGGGCACAGTGGATGCGTTTGGGGGCACAGTGGATGCATTTGGGGGCACAGTGGATGCGTTTGGGGGCACAGTAGCTGCATTTGGGGGCACAGTGGATGCATTTGGGGGCACAGTGGATGCGTTTGGGGGCACAGTGGATGCATTTGGGGGCACAGTGGATGCGTTTGGGGGCACAGTAGGGCATTTGGGGGCACAGTGGATGAGTTTGGGGGCACAGTGGATGCGTTTGGGGGCACAGTGGATGCATTTGGGAGCACAGTGGATGCGTTTGGGGGCACAGTGGATGCATTTGGGGGCACAGTGGATGCGTTTGGGGGCACAGTGGATGCATTTGGGGGCACAGTGGATGCGTTTGGGGGAACAGTGGATGCGTTTGGGGGCACAGTAGCTGCATTTGGGGGCACAGTAGCTGCATTTGGGGGCACAGTGGATGCGTTTGGGGGCACAGTAGCTGCATTTGGGGGCACAGTGGATGCATTTGGGGGCACAGTGGATGCGTTTGGGGGCACAGTGGATGCGTTTGGGGGCACAGTAACTGCATTTGGGGGCACAGTGGATGCGTTTGGGGGCACAGTGGATGCATTTGGGGGCACAGTGGATGCATTTGGGGGCACAGTGGCTGCATTACTAAAGCTGCCGGGGTTACAGTATACAAGTTTTTAAATGAATTACCTGGGGGTTCCCGCCGTCGTCGTCCTCCTCTCTCTCCTCCTTCTCCGGTGACCAGAGAGACACATCCCGACTCCCAGAGCTGGATTGCAGAGGTGGGTAGGCGGAGCATTAGGCTCCGGCTCCATCAGTCAAGCTGACAGAGTCAGTCACGGTCCATTTTATGGGGGCGGCAGTCGCTCCCTCCCTTGGCCACAGTACGTGGCCGCGGGAGGCTGTATCAGAGCGGGAGCTGGCCGCGGGAGGCAGTATCTGTTCGGGACGTGGGGAGGACGGGTTGGGGGGGTTTTGCACGGGGGGGGGGCGGCAAAAAAGCAGCTGTCCCCCCGCAAAGTGCCGCCCTAGGCCTAGGCCTTGTTGGCCTAGGCCAAGACACAGCACTGCTGGCACATGCTAAAGATTATCAACTTCATGTGTAGGTTGAAACAGTCATTAAGTAAAACAGAAGCAGCTGTAGGAGGCTTAAAACTGGAAGAACAGCCAAACTGCTACTAAGGTGAGGTTGTAGAAGACAGTTTCTTGTTACAGGTCATACACCATGGCAAGACCGAACACAGCAGCAAGACATAAAGTAGTTATACTGCATCAGCAAGGCCTCTCCCAGGCAAAGATTTCAAAGTATGCTGAGGTTTCAAGATGGGCCATGGCAAGCTCTTTTGAAGCAGCCCAAAGGACAAGGTTGAGGACCTTGAGGACCATAGATACAGTGGTTGGCCAAGGAAAAGGGTACACCATGGTTCCTTCCCTTTGACATCAGAAGATGTCCAGCAGTGACATCAGTACAGAACTGGCAGGAACCAGTGGGCCCCAGGTACACCCATCTACTGTTCAGAGAAGTCTGTCCAGAAGTGGTCTTCATGGAAAAATTGCAGCCAAAAAGCCATACCTCTGACATGGAAATAAGGCTGAGCGATTCAACTATGCATGAAAACATAAGATCTGAGGTGCAGAAAAAATGGCAGCAGGTGCTCTGTACTGATGAGTCAAAATTTTAAATATTTGGCTGTAGCATTAGGCAGTTTGCCAAAGGGCTGGTGAGTGGTACAATAATGAGTGTCTGCAGGCAACAGTGAAGCATGATGGAGTTTCCTTACAAGTTTGGGGCTGCATTTCTGGAAATGGAGTTGGAGATTTGGTCATTCTCAATGATGCCCTCCATGCTGATACGGACAAATACTTATGCATCATGCCATACCATCAGAGAGGCGTGTGACTGGCCCTAAACTTATTTTCCTGTCGCATCATCATGGCAGCATACACGTTGGGTTGTGACTCTGCCTCCACAACCTGATAGGACCACATAGCTATAAATTAATGAATAGGCACCCGCCCCAGTATTCTCTTATTTTTTCTCACCTGTCGGGACCGCACGGATCAGCACCCCCTTACCGCTTCGCCCCAGCCAGGTTCTAGCCTCTCCTGGGTGGAAGTCCTTCCTGTACAGCCTCTAAACAAGCTAAATGGAAGGAGCCCCACTCTGGTGATCTCAGGGGCACCCTCTTTTCTCACTTTTGTCTGCCTGACCATGATATAAGCCTTAAACAGGCTTGAGGTGTAGCAGCCCATATAAAGCCTTAAATAGGCTTGCTGGAGGAATGGCCTTGGAAGTCCCAGTTTTGGCCTCAGAAAATAAGCCTTAAAACGGGCTTAGTTGTGTGCAGCGGTCTCCCCCCCTCCCCCTTCTTCGCTCTTTCTACCTGCTGGGCTCTGTTGTCCTTCAATCCATCCTCCGTGATCGCTGAGCGTCCTCGGCGTTCTCGCGCATGCGCAGTGCGTCGTCTCAAGGTGCTCCTCTGCCTTTGCCAGATTCTAAGATGGCGCCGAGTGTCTCACGGTGCTACTGCGCATGCGCGAGCGCTCAGCGCTAATGGCGGCTGTTTTAAAAAGCCCCAGTGTCAGTTTTTCATTGCTGCTGCTGGATGACTGACCTGAGACAGTTTTTTCTCTCTGAAAACGCTCTACAAAGGTAGGTGTCTTGTCTTTTTGCCCAGCTGTCTCCTGAAACCTTATTTCTTTATGCATATCTGTTCTGACTCAACTACAAGGCAATAAAAGTTATCTTCAGCTTCATATAGAGCTTACATGACCTGGTGATCTATTTATCCCTTGCATCAATTCAAACAGCTTAACTCAATGGATAACTCACTGTATGGAAAGACAGACGATGAATCCTCTCGAATGTTCCGTTTAATGATGGGTATCCATAGGTAGAAAAACTTTGCAGTTGTAAGCCACATGTAAAGATGTTACAGCAATGAGGTATACTGTGCACAATGAATCAGAGAGAGGAAGGGGAGGAGAATATACAGAACTACGGTGAGAGAAAGAGTTCAGATAGACAGAGGGAACAAATCTTAAAGACATAGAGCATAATAAATCACATAGTGTAACACAACAATATCTCAATCCTACTATCTCTGCAGATTTCCAATCCACTCCTCCACTATGGAGACCGCTGCCCCAGTAGATCACCGCCAGCCTAATAGGTAAGGGGGGGGGAGACAAGGGTAAGTAGTGAAGATTGAAAAAGAGAGCACTACTAATGCTACCTAAATTGGTCAGCCCTATCAGGTCCTCAGGAACGTCTGCTTCAATACAGAGAGAGACCTCGCATAGAAGAAGTCGCTCCAGACACAGACGGAGCC
Source organism: Aquarana catesbeiana (assembly GCF_042186555.1). Taxonomy (NCBI): domain Eukaryota; kingdom Metazoa; phylum Chordata; class Amphibia; order Anura; family Ranidae; genus Aquarana; species Aquarana catesbeiana. The sequence continues at coordinate 260,928,434 of NC_133329.1, read as the reverse complement.
GTTCCTACCACAGGAGAAGCCACTCGAGAGGGAGTCGCAGAAGGAGCCAGTCTAGATCATATTCTAGACACGGTCGATCCCACCATAGAAGATCTCCTTCGCGCAGACCCCGGTCTCCTGCATGCCACTCCCGTCCCTCCGGGAACGCCTGCTGTATCTGTGGTGCGGCGGCTCTCCTGGATAAACTGGCCTATCAAAAATGTCTAGAGGAGGCCACAAAAGAAAGAATCTCGGATACCAGAGAATCTGCTGGAATCTCAGCTCCGCAAGCCTCGATGGCGGATGTGGATTTTTCCACCAGTGCCTCTCCAGCCCGGGCCAGCACATCAAGGGAGCAAGACTCTCTGTCCGATAATGAGGGTCTGGAGGTATCAGCCGGATTCGACTTCTCTCTAATAGAGCCGTTTGTCAAATCGGTCAAAGAGGCGAAAGGATGGGCGGACCCCCAGGAAGTTCAACCAAAACAAAGAAAATATTTCCCTCACCTTAAGAAGGATCCAGAGGTCTTTCCGTTTATAGACGAACTGGATGACCTGATTAAAGAGGAATGACAAAGACCAGAGAAGAAATCTAGTCTGAATAACAGACTTCTTAAGCTATATCCGCTCAAGGAGCCTAAAGTGACCCCCCTGGTGTCTCCTCAGGTGGTAGACACATCTTTGATGCGCCTAGCCAGGCACGTTACACTCCCGTTAGAGGACGCTGTAACATTCAGGGACGTGCTCGATAGGAAGATCGACATGGACCTCAAGAGGGCTTACCTGTCGGCAGGAGGCGCCTGCAGGCCTGCGATAGCACTTACAGCAGTAGGCAGAGCCATCTTCAGCTGGTCTGCAAGCACCGAGAAGCTCGTATTGGAGGGGGCAGACCAAGAAAAAATAGTAAAGGCTTTGCAAGAACTAAGCTTGGCGGGCGAATTTGTGGCAGAGGCTTCGGTTGATACAATCAGGTCTGCATCGAAATCTATGTTGGCTTCGGTAACGGCCAGAAGAGCATTATGGCTGAAACCCTGGACAGCGGACCCAGCCTCCAAGTCTAATTGGTGTCGCATCCCGTTTGACGGATAGAATCTTTTCGGGATGAAACTGGACTCAGCCATCTCTAAGGTGACTGGTGGCAAGTCTGGGCTCATTCCCTCGGATAGAAGGCCCAAACAACAGAGACCTCCTCCCTTTAAGCAAAACCTTCCGGAGAGGTATAGAGACGCGAAAGCGTACAGACCGGGAAAGAGTACAGAAGGGGCTGGAAGAATCCTCAGTCATCTTTTATGAAGTTCCAAAAGCCCAAGACCCCTGCTTCCAGTGACCAGAAGCCCTTTTGAAGGTGCGCCCGTCCAGCTAGCGGTAGTGGGAGCAAGACTCTCCAGATTCAAGCTGGTCTGGGCGGAGACCATAAAGGATACCTGGACTCTGGCCACCATCAGTTTTGGCCACAGGTGGTCCTTCAAAAATTGACCCCCAAGGGATCATTTTTGTCCAACCCATATCCCTCCATCTCGGGAAAGAAGGTTGTCACTACTAAATTATGTTCAGGACCTTCTCCAAAAGCGGGCAATAGTAAGAGTCCCGCCAGCACAAAGAGGCAGGGGATTCTATTCTCCACTATTCCTCGTCAAGAAAAAATTGGGGGATCTTCGTCCAGTTCTAGATTTAAAGAACCTCAACAGATCCATCCGGGTGGAGTCATTCAGGATGGAAAGCTTGCAGTCTATCCTCCAGGCCATAAATCTGGGAGACTGGATGCTTTCCATAGATCTCCAGGACGCCTACCTTCATATTCCATATTCCGGGATTTCGACAGCCCCCAGAACATTCACAAAGTTCCTATTACCAACGATAGCCTCCTTAAGAGAGAAAGGCCTAAGAGTTCACCACTACCTGGACGACATCCTCCTCCTCTCAAACAGCCGGGAGTCACTCGTGCAACATCGCAAGATCCTAGTCTCCACTCTAAAAAGTCTGGGATGGATAATAAATTGGCAATAAAGCAACATCCAGCCTACCCAAAGGATGGTCTTCCTGGGGGCCGAACTGGACACCCGAGCAAATACAGTGGAGCTGCCACGGGAAAAAATGTCTCTACTAATCCAAAAAGTAAAGAATTCTATCCCGGCTCTGGTTTTTACCAGCCAGGGCATGCCTCAGCCTTCTGGGTTCCCTATCAGCAACCATTCCAATGGTCCAGTGGGCGCAATGGAACACCAGACTCCTTCAAGCCTCCTTCTTGTGCCAGTGGGACGGCTGGTCCATGTCCCAACTGATTCACATCTCGGAAGAAGCCAGTCTATCTCTGCAGTGGTGGACACACCCCTACAATCTCAGGAGATGCAAACAGATAGTCATTCCCCATCAGGAAGTAGTGACTTCGGATTCCAGTCTGGAGGGATGGGGGGCACACTACCTACATTATGCGGCTCAGGGCCGCTGGCATTTCAAAACCAATGACTTGGTCTCGAATGTTCTAAAGATAAAGGCAGCCTTCCAGGCCCTTTTGGCATTCAGCACCTTTCTGAGAGGGAAACAAGTTCTCATAAAGATGGACAACCGAGTGGCAGTAGCCTACATCAACAGGCAGGGGGGTACCAGGAGCGTCTCCATGATGCAGGAGGTCGGCCCGGTGATGCCGTGGGCTCAACTGAACCTTTTGGATCTGAGGGCGGCTTATATTCCAGGCGCCCAGAATTTCCTAGCAGATTCACTCAGCAGAACATTCATTTCCAACAACGAGTGGTCTCTGAGCCCCCAAGCATTTGCCCTCATATCCCAGACATGGGGTCGTCCGGACATAGACCTCGCAGCAACGCCAGCGAACATGAAGTGTCAGAGATTTTTGTCAAGGATACCCTTTCCCTCAGCGGAGGGAACGGATTGTCTCCAACACCCCTGGAACTTCCGCCTAGGCTACATTTTTCCACCAACTCCTCTTATAGCCAAGTTTCTTCTGAGGCTCAAGCATTCAGCGGCCCTAGTGCTGGTTGTGATTCCCTTCTGGCCACGGAGGCCTTGGTTCACCACCCTCCTACAGCTGAACACAGCGGATCCACTTCCACTCCCCGTGTCGGCAGATTTATTAACCCAGGGCCAGCTACTCCACCCGAGTCCGGAGAGGTTACACGGCCTGGAGACTGAAAGGTCTAGATTTCTAGACCAAGGATGCTCTCAGAAGGTAGTCGATACCCTGCTCCAGGCGAGAAAGTCTACCACGAATAGTACCTACGGAAGGATTTGGGAAAAGTTAACTTCCTTTGCCCAGGAACAAGGTTGGGACTCTTCTTCCCCATCAGTGGCGCAAGTGCTCGAGTTTTTCCAGTCAGGCCTGGACAAAGGTCTTGGGTCCAGCACCCTAAAAGTACAAGTATCTGCCATCTCTGCTTTGACAGGAGTTAAATGGGCCCTCAATCCACTGGTGGTTCAATTCCAAAGGGCCTGCCTAAAACTAAGGCCTCCTAGGAAGCCTTCATTTCCGACATGGGATCTCTCAACCGTCCTGGAGGTCTTATCCAGGGAACCATTCTTCCCACTTGAAGACATCTCCCTTTGGGACCTGACACTAAAGGTCTCATTTCTAATCGCTATTACATCAGCGAAGAGAGTCTCAGAAATGCAATCTAGTCAAAGAGCCATATCTGATGATCTACCCGGACAGACTAACCCTAAAGCCTTCGGATCGATTTATCCCAAAAGTCTCCTCTTCATTTCACTTTAACCAGGAGATTGACCTCCCGGCCCTCGTCACGGATCAGGGCACTCCTCATCCACTGGATGTCAGGGGTAATGTTTTGCAATACCTCTCAATAACCAAGCCGTTCAGAAAGTCCGAAAACCTTCTAATCATCCCACACGGATTCAGAAAAGGCCAAGCGGCATCTACCCATACCATCGCCTCATGGCTTGTGAAAATTATCAAGAAGGCCTACTCCTTGAGCACCTTGCAGATTCCAGAAGGCTTAAGAGCACCTTCTACCAGGGCAATGGCTACTTCATGGGCAGCTTACTGTAGAGTCTCAACGGAAACCATTTGTAGAGCGGCCACCTGGTCCTCCAGAAACACCTTCATATCCCATTATATAGTGGATGCTGCACGCTTATCAGCAGTAGAATTCGGGAGGGCCGTTATACAGGCCAACTCTTCTGTTTCTTGTCAATAAATTTACCTTGCATTCCCACCCAGTCTGGCGAGTTACTCCCCAACGTGTATGCTGCCATGATGCGACAGGAAAACGGAAAATTGTATACTCACCTTTCCGTAATTTTCCTTTCCTGTCGCATCTTCATGGCAGCATACAATCGCCCACCCTTCTGAGGTGATTTATATATACAGAGAATACTGGAGCGGGTGCCTATTCATTAATTTATAGCTATGTGGTCCTATGAGGTTGTGGAGGCGGAGTCACAACCCAACGTGTATGCTGCCATGAAGATGCGACATGAAAGGAAAATTACGGAAAGGTGAGTATACAATTTTCCGTTTTGCAGCAAGACAAAAGACGTATTGAAGAAGGTGTCCTAGAGGTGAAGTTCTGGCCCCCACGGAGCCATGATCTCAACAGCATAGAGTCTGTCTGGGATATGAAGGGACAGAAGGATTTGAGGCAGCCTACATCCACAGAAGATCTGTGGTTAGATCTCAAAGATGTTTGGAATAACCTACCCATCAGGTTCCTTCAAAAACTGTGTGCAAGTGTACCTAGAACAATTGATGCTGTTTTGAAGGCAAAGGGTGGTCACACCATATATCGATTTGATTTGGATTTCTCTACTGTCCAAAAAAATATAATTAAACACTAGACTAGAGTCTAGTGGTCTCCATATGGGCCAGATGAACCCTTTGCTTACCTTTACTTTATGCTTGGAGTACTAATACTCGGCGCTTGGAGTACTCCCACTGATCCAAGGCATCAAAACCTCTGCCACCAACAGGGGGCACTACTTCTCCCATTGATACCAATGATGGGACACTACTCCTCCCACTGATATCAATGATGGGGCAGTATTCCTCTCACTGATACCACAGATGGGGCAGTATTCCTCCCACTGCTACCAAAGATGGAACACTGTTCCCCCCATGAATACCAATGATGGAGCACTATTCCTCCCACTGATACCATTGATGGGGCTCTATTCTTCCAACTTATGCCAATGATGGGACACTACTTCTCCCACTGATACCAATGATGGTGCAGTGTTCCTCCCACTGATACCAATGATGGAGCAGTATTACCCCCGCTGATACCAAAGATGTTGCACTATTCCTCTCACTGATACCAATGATGGAGCAGTATTCCTGCCACTGATACCAATGATGTTTCACTATTCCTCCACTAATACCAATGATGGGGCACTATTCCTCCTACTAATACAAATGATGGAGCAGTATTCCAGCCACTGATACCAATGGTAGAACAGTATTCCTGCCACTGAAACCAAAGATGTGGCACTATTCTTCCCACTGATACCAATGATGGGGAACTGTTCCCCTTCTTACTGACCACAGGCTGTACAGTATGTATTGTTTTATTCTTACTGACCACCAAGCCTGGGACGTTGTTTACTCCTTCTGGGACATTTTCTACCACCACTGGCCACAATCTGATCCCTTTAAAGTCTGAGGGACGGTAAACTGGCCCTTAAAAATTTTGGAGACATATCCATGTGGTATTCATGAAATATCTAGTGTATAACTTATTTAATACATATAGAGTTTGCCAGTGTAGCCAAACCATGCAATCTACTATTTGTGGCTTTTTATAAAAAAAACATTAGTCATTTTAAAGTTATACCAAGACAGACGGCTTTGCAGAACAATGAAGTCATAAAAATAAGAATAAGCAAAATTTAGTTTACCTGAGATATTTTGGTATGAATGCCTTGTCCCATCTCCGTGCCTCCGTGTGACACTAGCACTGAACCATCACAGTAGATATGAACTAATGCTGCTGCCTACATATATAAGTGAAAAAATGCAATGCCATTAGTGTTTCCAGTTCAAAGAGAAGCTTGAGAGTATAAAAAAAAATAATGAAATCAGAAAATAGGGAGTTGCTCTGTGTTATGAAGAGGGAGTATCGGTATACAAATAATCTTCTTTCTAAAGTGACGGGTGCACCAGTGCAAAGATTCAATCCCCTCACAAGTGTAAATTGGCATGTGTATTTACATACAGTTTACAATTCTCTTGTGTGAAAATTTCAGCTGTAGCTGTTAAATGTTGAAAGCATTTTTTTTCCTTTTTTTTAACAACAAGGGGCAAAGAAAAGTCCCCGTAAACATGTAAAGAAGTTTGAAAATGAGAATACTAAAAAATATGCAATGTTTCATATTGACATATCTATAAAAGAGAGAATAGAATTCTGGACGGTGTGCAGTACTGGGCTTTTAAACATTCAATTTCAGGTCGTAAAAGAAAATAAAAATACATTTGCCTAAAGAAACTCCAGCCCCACCTTTAATGTTGTACAGGCTCTCTCTCCCTATGCTTGCTTGCTTCTAATTTTACTGCACACTGTTGGCTTCTCACAGTGTGCATTAGAAGTTGCAGCTAATCAGGTAGAGGCAATCTAATTTCCTGGCTGGAGGACATCCAACATCATCTTTCCTCCTCAGTAGGGATGGGCCGAACACCCCCGGTTCGGTTCGCACCAGAGCATGCAAACAGGCAAAAAATTTGTTCGAACACGCGAACACCATTAACGTCTATGGGACACGAACATGAAAAATCAAAAGTGCTCATTTTAAAGGCTTGTATGCATGGTATTGTCTTAAAAAGTGTTTGGGGACCCGGGTCCTGCCCCAGGGGACATGTATCAATGCAAAAAAAAAGTTTTAAAAAGGTCAGTTTTTTCGGGAGCAGTGATTTTTCCTTGTCAAAAGAAGTTTATTGAGTATACAATGTTATAAAGATACATAAAGTAAGTTTACAAGGATCTATAAAGTAAGCTCATTGTTTTACAGTAGGGTTTATATAGGTAAATATCATGAAATTTCAAATATTAAACATTGGGTTCACGTAAACCTAAATTAAAGATATATATCATTTCCTTAGTTACTTTTGTAGGTATTTAAATGATTTATACCTACTATACATATTGTTTACAAGTAGAGTGTATATAGGTCAAATAAATTCTGATAATGAGCTTTAATCGTAAGGTGGAGAAAAGGAAAGAGAAAGAAGAAAAAGGGTTGAAAGGTAGAGGTATGGTCCACAAGGTTGTCCCGCTCGTCAGTTTATTATTCTTTTTAGTTCTCTTTGAAGCCTTAGAATGGGTGTCTCTGTAAGTCATTTAATCTGTTACCATGGCAACAGGACAGAGTCATTGAAGTTTGACAGGAACTGTTGTTTTATCCAAGGATGCCAAAGTTTTTCAAATTTTGGAATTTGATTTTGATCGATGGCTACCATCTTAGCATGGGACATTGTATTATTCATTCTGTGAATTGTTTCTGCTAGTACCAATGTAGGAGATTTCCATGCCTTGGCCACTGTTTGTTTTGCAGCCGTTATTAGTTGGATCATAAGTTTGAATTGAGAGAGTGTTAACCATTCCGGTTTTAGATTAAGTAAAGTTAAATATGGATCTGGTTGTATTATTTTTTTAAATATTTTAGATGCAATCACGAAGACTTCCTTCCAGAAGGTTTGGATTACTGGGCACGTCCACCATATGTGTAAATATGTGCCTATTTCTGGGCATCCTCGAAAACAAAGAGCTGAGGTATTAGGTGAATATTTTGCCACTCTAGCGGGTACAAGGTACCAGCGAGTTAGGACTTTATAATTTGTCTCCAGTGCTAAGATGTTGGGTGAAGATGACTTAGATGTGAGCCATATGTTAGACCAGTCCGTGTCTTCTAAAGTTCGTCCCAGGTCCTCCTCCCACCTCTGAACGTAAGAGGGTCTATTAAGATTTGCTACTCCTTATAATTGATTATAAAGTGATGACATTGTACCTTTAGCAAATGGATCTTTTGTACAGATTGATTCAAAAATGGATAATTGGGATAATGGTGTATCCCCCTTTAGGAATGGTGTATAGAAATTTTTGATTTGGAGATATCTAAATATCTCAGAGTTTGGTAGATCATATTTTTCTCTAAGCGATGGGAATGAAAGGAATGATTTAGATGCTATGAAGTCATTTAGTGTCTGAATGCCTGATGTTGTCCAAGCTTTAAAAGAATTTGGGTAGATCCATGCCGGATAAAAGGCCGGATTTCTGATAAAAGAAAGGAGAGGATTGTGTGGAGATTGTAACTGATATTTGGTTTTTAGTTTATCCCAGAGAGATAAGAAGTGTTTAGTTATGGGATTATGAATTTTAAAGCGGTCTTTAGGATCAAGCCATAATAACTTTGATATTAATAGAGGGTCATTTTCTGAAGCCTCTATAAATACCCATAATGGGATTTCCTGTTTTGCATGGTATTTGGACAGACTGGCCAAATGTGCTGCTCTGTAGTAGTTAGTAAAATTAGGGTATCCCAGGCCTCCTTTATTTTTGGGAAGATGTAGTGTGTGTATAGGTATACGTGGTTTAGAAGAGCCCCATATAAACGAAGTTGCTCTTTTTTGTACTATTCTCAAAAAATAGGAAGGAATTGGAATAGGGAGGATTCTGAATAGATAAAGCAATTTGGGTAGAATAGTCATTTTGATTGCATTAATCTTCCCTATCCAGGATAAAGGAAGTTGCGACCATTGTTTTATTAGATTTGTGATCTGTCTTAATACAGGAGGATAATTGGTTGAGAATAAATCAGAATGAGATGCTGTTAAATGAATTCCAAGATATGGGATTGATTTTTCTGCCCATGTGAATGGGAGTGCAGCCCTAGCCGGGATCAATTCCATGATTGTGAGTGAAATATTAAGCACTAGGCATTTCTTAGGATTAATCATAAGGCCGGATAGGGCTGCAAATCCATCAAGAGCTGGTATTAAGTTAGGACCAGAGACCTGTGGTGATGATAGAAAAAGTAATATATCGTCTGCAAATATACATAATTTGTGTGTAATACCTCCTACTTCAATGCCAGTTATAGTTTGGTTTGTTCTGATGTATTGGGCCATGGGTTCGAGTATAAGGGCAAATAATAAGGGAGATAATGGGCAACCCTGTCGGGTACCTCTTTCGATATTAAAGGCTTCAGATTTGTATCCAGCATATTTTATATAGGCTTTGGGTTTATTATATAATGCTTTGATCCATGTTAAAAAGTGGGGTCCAAAACCCCATTTTTGTAATGAATATTGCATATATTGCCAGGATACTGTGTCAAATGCCCTCTTAATATCGAGAGATAGAAAACATAAAGGGATTTTCCGTTTTTTAGCAATATGTGCCAATAACACTGCCCTGCGTATATTATCGCCTGCCTGTCTATTTGGCATGAAGCCTACTTGATCTCTATGTATTAATTTTCCTATAATGCTATTGAGGCGTTTTGCTATTATTTTTGCTAATAATTTAATATCGAGGTTTAACAGAGAGATAGGCCAGGAAGTATCATCAGAAAGGGGTTTTGGGATTATACAAACAATTGCCATTAGTGTTTCTTGCCGAAAAGAATGTCCATCTAGAAGTTTGTTAAAAGTTTCAGTGAGAATGGGAGAGAGTATTTCTGAGAATGTTTTATAGTATAAAGCCGAGTAGCCGTCTGGGCCTGGTCTTTTGTTAAGTTTTAGGTCTTTTATGGCGTTAGCAACTTCATCTATAGTTATAGGCTCATCCAAACTGCTTTTTTGATTCTGAGATAACTCAGGTAAGGTTATTTTTGAGAAGAAGGATTCAGCCTCTGTAGGATTAAATTCATTGTTTGTCTTGTATAAAGTTGCGAGATGTGAGTGAAATTTATGGACTATTTTAACTGGATTACAAGTGTAAACATTTTTTGATAATTTCAAACGTATTGGTTTGAAAGATTTGTTAGTTGAATTTAATGCCTGAGCCAAACATGTACCTGGTTTGTTTGTATTCATGTAGAAATTGAGTTTGGAGCGTTTGAGGGATTTATCAACTGACTCAGTGAGAAATAGATCGTATTCCAATCTAGATTTTTCCAGATGAGATTTTGTACTCTGAGATGGATTATCTTGAAATGATATGTAGGCTGCATTAAAATTGAGTTCTAGTTTTTTTGCTAGATTTTTGCATTCCCGTTTAAATAGTGCCATTTGTCTTTGTATTGTACCACGCAAGACAGGCTTATGAGCTTCCCACAGTGTTATTGGGGAGATGTCTGTTGTATTATTAATTGATATGTATTCCTTTAAAGCTTGTTCAATGGCCATCTGATGTAGTGGGTGTTTGAGCATTATCTCCGGTAAGTACCCCGTTGGGTCATGCGCTTTTGGTATGGCTGAGGCTATAGTAGTGTATACTGCATTATGGTCAGACCACGGAATCGGAATTATATCTGATGCAATAATTTCTGGTATCATTCCTATTGTTAGAAAAATATGATCTATTCTGGTGAAGGTTTGATGAGGGTGCGAGAAATAAGTGAATTTCTTTTTCATTGGGTTACTTTCTCTCCATGAATCTACCAGATTGTATTTGGAAAGAAGTTGAGAAAAAGGTAATCTAGAGGTTATTTTGGATGGTGTAAAAGGTGATTTATCTAGAAATGGGAGGAGGACCTGGTTCGAATCCCCACACATTATCACTGTTCCTATTTTGTGTGTATTAATCACTTGTAATATATGTGAGAGGAATGGTGTAGGTTGCTTGTTAGGAGCGTAGTAGGAAATCACCGTGATTGCTGTATCCATTATATAACCCATGAGTATCAGGTATCTACCTTCTGGGTCTTTAATTTCTGATGATAAGGTGAATGGTGTGGATCAGTGAAATGCAATTAGAGTTCCCCTTTGCTTGGTACAGGCAGAAGCTGTGTAAATTTGTTGATAAAAAGGAGAAATATATTTTGGAGTAGAATCTTTGGTGAAGTGTGTTTCTTGGAGGCATACTATGTGAGCCTTCTTGTTATGGAAAGTACGGAAGGCTTTGGTCCTTTTTTGAGGGACATTTATTCCCTGAACATTCAGGGAAAGTATATTCAGTGGTGCCATGGCAACAGATCAAATAGTTTTGACTTACTTTTTGTTATGCAGAGCTGACTGCGCAGATCAACCTGTGTGGACTGAAGAGATGAAAAGATAGAAAAGAAACCAGTGAATTCTGGAGTAAAGAGTAAACAAAAAACATATGAGATTAGATGATACATTGTATAAATTATTTTTTGCAAGTAATCACAATTTACCCGTGAAAGAGAATAAATATCTCTCTCAGGGGAATAAGTGCCTTCGTCATACTCCCACATAATATGGTTGGGAGAATGAGGAGGGCTAATGAGGGTACACGGATCTTCAGCTTACAGGAGAGAAGTGCTATGTCAAAAGACATCAAAATGATGTTTCATTAATTGGAGTGCAGAATATAGTTTTTGTTGAAATTATTTATTCCAGGGTGGTTGTATATGGTTAGTCTTGCCCTAGGCTAAATAATTCAGTTAGAAAGGTACTGTTAATAACTTTGGTATTGATGAAGATAGTTTGAATTATTTTGGGATTTTAATCCTTTTAGAGTAAACAATTACATATTTTATTCATATGTAACTGTTTAGATATGTTAACTCATAAAATTGAGGTTGTATTGCTTCAGATTAGAATAAACAAAAACATAATTCTAGGAACTAGTTAGGTAATAATATATTTGTTTTAAGAAAAGAAAGAAAAAGCTTCCATTACTTCTGGATTATTGAACATATTTGTCCTAAAAAGTAATAAATCTATTGTTATTACCTGATAATATATAACTGAACAAGAATTTCCTTATTTCACTTATATATTCTAAGGCTATATGAATCAGAAGTAATAAGAAATATAACTGGAATGTAACATGATCCCACACAGTGTGTGACTATCAGAATGCAGTTACATTCAGTTATAAATACAGGTTTTTTATAGAGAACCATCTCTTAGTATAATAAATGAAGAGATATCAGGAATTAGGATGTCAGTCCATTGAATCTTCTTGGTCCATGGATGATGTGGTATAACGGCCTCTTTTGTGAGAATGATGATTCCCATTTTGTTCTGAAATTTTCTGAGTGCTGCCTGAAGGTGAAGATGATGCCATTCTTCTGCGTGTGGGAGAGTTGCTGCTTGTGGGTTCTGTCAGATTTAATTTTAAAAGGGTTTGTTGTAGTTCATCTGCTGATCTGCTTCTGTAAATTGTACCTTGGTAGTTAAATCTGACTGAAAAGGGGAAGCCCCATTGATACATAATGTTGTGGCGTTGCAGTTCCATTAGTTGGGGTTTCATGGATCGTCTTTTAGTAATAGTAAGTTGGGATAGGTCAGCAAAAATTAGATAATTGTGTCCTTGAAAATTAAGTTCCTTTTTTTCTCTTGCAGCAATTAGTATTTGTTCTTTCGTTCTGTAATAATGAAATTTTGTGATTATATCACGTGGGGGTCCATCTTTCTTTTTGGCTGTGAGGGCTCTGTGTACTCTGTCCAGTTCTAAACGTTCAATAGGGATATCTGGCTTTAGTTCTTGTAATAGAGCAGTAATAGTAGATTGCAGGTCTGTCACAGTTTCAGGTATTCCCCTTATGCGCAAGTTTGAACGTCTGGCTCTATTTTCGTAATCTTCGAGCTTAGTTTGAAGTATTAAATTCTCTTCTTTTAATTGTTCCAATTCTGTTATATTTACTTGGGTTGTAATTTCAATTTCATCCATTTTTATTTCTAAGGCTGCGGTGCGGTTTCCCAGCTCTCTTATTTCTTTGGTTAGGCTTTTTGTTATTTGGTCTGAGGTTTGTTTTAAAGCCTTATGAAGCATCTTTTCAAATTGTAATAATATTACTGGGGATGCTGAGGAGGCTTGTGGAGAAGTTTGTGAGAGGATTTGTTCTGTATCTGACTCAAATGGAGAGTCTTGCTGTGACATTTTCTGTCTGTGAGAGCGCTCTGATGCTGTATCTTGTGAGGTGACTGGAGCTGCTTTAGTTGCAGTGAGTGCCTGTGAGCTCTTTGTGAGGTGATTTTTATTTCTGCCACGGTTTCCTCCCAGTACCTAATTTCCTGACCAAACTTTCACAGTTTGTTCCCTGGGGCAAAAAGGTTCAAATGGATACCTTTTGAGCCTGCAGGCTCCGCTTTGTCCTTCTCTTCTCTCCTCAGCGGTGCGGAGCTCTAACAATGCATGTCTGCTCCACTAGGCTCTGCCCATCTCCCTCGGGAGCAGTGATTTTAATAATGCTTAAAGTGAAACAATAAAAGTGTAATACTCCTTTAAATTTCATACCTGGGGGGTGTCTATAGTATTCCTGTAAAGTGGCGCATGTTTCCCGTGTTTACAACAGTCCGAGAGCAAAATGACATTTCTAAAGGAAAAAAAAGTCATTTAAAAGTACTCACGGCTATAATGAATTGTCGGTCCCGACTCCCGGCAATACACATAAAAGTTCATTGATAAAAACAGCATGGGATTCCCCCACAGGGGAAGCCCGAACCAAAATTAAAAAAAAAAAAAAAAAAAAAAAATGGCGTGGGGTCCCCCCAAAAATCCATACCAGACCCTTATCTGAGCACTCAACCTGGCAGGCCGCAGGAAAAGAGGGGGGGACAAGAGAGCACCCTCCCTCCTGAACCGTACCAGGCCACATGCCCTCAACATTGGGAGGGTGCTTTGGGGTAGCCCACCAAAGCACCCTGTTCCCATGTTGATGGGGAGAAGGGCCTCATCCCCACAACCCTTGCCTGGTGGTTGTGGGGGTCTGCAGACGGAAGGCTTATCGGAATCTGGATACCCCCTTTAACAAGGGGACCCCCAGATCCTGCCCCCCCCTGTGTGAAATGGTAATGGTGTACAAATGTACCCCTACCATTTCACAAAAAATGTGTGAAAATGGTAAAAAAAAAAACACAATACACGCCTTGGGACAAGTCCTTTATTAAAAAAATCAAAAAATAAAACGGTCCACGGAGTCTTCTTCTTCTCGCACTCCGACGGACCGAAAAAGAAAAAAAAAAAAAAAAAAAAAGCTGCACGTCTCCTACGATCTGCCTCCATGGGAGGCACCCGCCGTAATGATCGGCCACTCTCAGGTGACAGATCTTTTATAACAGAGGGCGGGGCCACACTATGATGTCGCCGGGAGACCCGCCCCCTCTGATGCACAGGGACATCACTATGGCTTCCCCGTAGCGTCAGAGGGGCGGGGTCACCCGGTTACGTAACGGAGTGATCCCAACCCCTCTTCCAGATTCCAATAAGCCCCCTGCCCACAGACCCCCACAACCACCGGGCAAGGGTTGTGGGGATGAGGCCCTTCTCCCCATCAGCATGGGGACAAGGTGCTTTGGGGGGCTACTCCAAAACACCCTCCCAATGTTGAGGGCATGTGGCCTGGTACGGTTCAGGAGGAGGGGCGCTCTCTCGTCCCCCAGAAATATTTCTGGCGCCCCCACGTGGGTGTGGTCATCTTACCAACTCCTCCCCTTTACAAATGTTTCTATGGCAACGACTCAAACACAGAGATGTTCCCCTAAGAACTTGTTACCCCAGGATCCTCCCATGATCTTTTAACAATAAAGAAAATACAGGAAGGGCGTACACTAATGAGACCTGGAGGGGAGTCTCTCTGATGCACACAGAGAGGGCTTCTGTTAGAGAATCTGTTAGAAAGAGCCCCCAGACATATTACAGGAGATGGTCAGAGACTGCAGACATAGTACAGGAGATGGTCAGAGACTGCAGACATAGTACAGGAGATGATCAGAGACTGCAGACATAGTACAGGAGATGGTCAGAGACTGCAGACATAGTACAGGAGATGGTCAGAGACTGCAGACATAATACAAGAGATGGTCAGAGACTGCAGACATGATACAAAAGATGGTCAGAGACTGCAGACATGTTACAAGAGATGGTCAGAGACTGCAGACATGATACAAGAGATGGTCAGAGACTGCAGACATGATACAAGAGATGGTCAGACACTGGACATATAATACAGGAGATGGTCAGAGACTGCAGACATACTACGGGAGATGGTCAGAGACTGCAGACATAGTACAGAAGATGGTCAAAGACTGCAGACATACTACAGGAGATAGTCAGAGACTGCAGATATGATACAAGAGATGATCAGAGACTACAGACATGAAACAAGAGATGGCCAGAGACTGCAGACATGATACAAGAGATGGTCAGAGACTACAGACATGATACAAGAGAGGGTCAGAGACTGCAGACATGTTACAAGAGATGGTCAGAGACTGCAGACATGTTACAATAGATGGTCAGAGACTGCAGTTCCTATGGACGTTAGTAAATAATGGCCGATCGACCCTCTCACCTGACCCAGCGATACAGCAACAACGGTTCCTTTGATCAGGAGTCTGCTCACTCCGCTGGGTAGCACCCAGATCTGTATTCTGGCAATGACTCCATTCCTTTCTCCACCAGGGATGGCGCTAGGCTGTGTGGCTTTCCCTCATGAGGCGCAGGTCAGCGGGGTTCTCTCTCTGATGGTGTTCCCTCAGCACTGTCCTCTCCCTCTGGAGTCCTGGGTGCACTTCCCTGAAAGCTTTCCCAGGCTCCTCTCTCTCTCTCTCCCATTCTCTCCCATTCAGCTGAGCTTCTTTGCCCTTTTTTTTTTCTTCCCTGGCCGATATGAAGGCGGGGGAAGAAACATAGTGCGCCGCTCACTAGTACAGCAGTCTTTGAACTGAAATCAGCACAGACTTTTGGTAATTTATCACCCACCCAAAATCTGCCAAAGTCTGAATAGCAATCTCCATGTCGCCCCTCAGGGTCGCTGGGGACTCTGCTCGCAGCAGAAGGTTGTCCAGGTAGCCCAGAACAGCAATTCCCCACTGGCGCAGCAGCGGCAGAACCGGGGCCAACACCTTGGTGAAGACCCGAGGAGCGGAGGCGAGACCAAAGGGTAATGCCGCAAACTGACAATGCTCCTCTCCCACAGCAAAGCTGAGGAACCGCTGGTGTCGTGCACATATCGGAATGTGCAGGTAGGCATCCTTGGTGTCGATGGAGGCAAGAAAGTCTCCCTGATGAAGAGATGCCACCATGGAGCGAATGGACTCCATTCTGAACTTCCGCACCCGCACAAAGTGGTTCAGGGCCTTGAGGTCCAGAATTGGACGTACCGTACCCTCTTTTTTGGGGATCGCAAACAGGTTTGAATAAAAACCCTGAAAACGTTCCGACACCGGAACCGGGACAGTCACCCCTTGAAGCAACAGGCCTTGCACCGCGCCCCGGAGGGCTAACAAGCGGTCCAGAGACAGACGCAGATTGGACGGAAAAATTTGCTTGGGGGACAAGACTGGAACTCAATCTTGTAACCAGACATAATCACTTTGTGGACCCACATGTCGTTTATCAGAGAGGTCCACGGGCCTGGAAACCAGCGAAGAAGCCCCCCCCACCCAGACTGCGGGTGAGGGTGCCCCTTCATGTCGAAGGAGCCTTATCTGGGTGTCTAGAGAACCCCGCTCTCGGTTTGCCCAACCAGGGTCACTTGGAACCTCCCGAGGGGGGCTTGAAAGACTTTGAGCCTTTATCAGTGGACCCTGAGGGATGAAAAAACTTTCTGTGTGCTGAGAAGGAAGGACCACGCTTGCGATGTAGCTCCTTCCCCTTTTTTGACTGTGGAATAAAAGTACTCTTCCCCCCTGTGACACTCTTAATGATATCATCCAAAGTGACCCCAAACGATCGCCTTGAAAAGGCAGATCAGCTAGGGCTTTTTTTTGCGTCACGTGACTTTATCAAGGGTAGCCATGTGACGGTCGGGTTCCATACTTATAGCGTCCTGGTTGCCATAGCGACTACGGTGTAAACATCATACTGAATTTGCACTCATATTTTATTACATTAAAAACAACTCTTATTCACAAAAACATATTAAAATTATCAGATTAAAACACTAGTTCAAGATAGAATTAAAATTTCTCTTCAGTACACAATTGCTTCGTTCCGCATATATTTCCATATCCCATAACTCCCTCTAGTGGTCAAACTTGTAATTGCCATTAACTCCATACATAAATGCCGCCTAATTTAGCTAATCAACTTTATGCATACATGATAGAGCTGCTAATGCGTGTTGCTACATATTGTGACTCCTGGTGTATATACACATCAACATTTATAGTCTGGAAGGTAATGAATTAATGAGTGATTGTGTTATAAATCCTAGTTCGTACATACAAACATTTACGCTCTAAATGATACATTAATTAATAGGTGATTGGGGTACAAATAATTAAAATAGGTAAAAATAAAATTCCAACAGTCTCCACCCTTTACCATTTATATATTATCTAAGATTTGCTATGTGATATTAGCAATATACTTTATATTATGAAATGTTGCACTTTTGCGCTGCTAATATATTAATAATGGAGGTTTTATAAAAATATAAAATATTATATCAAAATAATTATATTAAAAATCAGAAATAAAACAATTAAGATCAAACTCAATATTTAGGCCTTTGGGCGTGAAAGTATCTGCCTCATATATCCATCTGGACTCACTCTTGCTCAGTTCTTTAATTTTGTTGCTTCCTCTCCAATGAGGCTTATATTTTTCTATGGCCCAAAATTTGAGTGGGGGTATTTATTTAATCCGAGTTTCCGTTGATTGTACCCCATACCTATATGCATACCTAGCAAGTGGACCTGTCATTTCCTAAAGAACACTGCAAGATTGTTCCTCTGGTCTATATTTGCTACAATTTAAGCAACATGAGTTTATATATGTATTTATTCATCTTAGCACGATATAATTTATTCACTTATTACTTTTATTTATTCAACTATTTATACTTCAGCATGAGATTTATGGCGTACTTAGCGCATCTTTAACCCTATATGTATAATTTTTTAGCAAGTGATATCAGAGCACTTACCGAAGGTGCAGGTCCTACACATAATCTTTTCATTTAGTGCATGTGGATTTCATTTTATTTTAATTTAATTTATTATATTTTAAATAGAGGGTGTATGTGGAAGCACATATGAATAGAGTAGTAACACATATATTTTACAACCACCTTGCACTTTACCACCAACCATACATGCACTTTATATATGCACATCACTACATATTATAATCCATAAGCGCTTTAGTATTTATTTATTTGTATTATATTGCACAATCACTTGAAACCCCACTGAAGCAGCAAATATGGATATTTTTAAATATATGGAAAATCGCACAGTAGATCTTAAAGATGTGTTCACTACTAAACAGGTAGTGGATACGGGAGATTTAGATACCAATTTTCGCAAATTTGGGCATCTGATGGAAAAAAAAGTAAGTTTATGGTGGGACATAGTTACACATGAACAGTATCTAAACGAAAACTTTGTCCCCAGGAGGTTAAGATGGGATATTCCCATAAATGATGGTCTGCTTGATCAGGAGTCTATTGAAGAATGGTACAAGTTCTTTAATGACAAGGGAGCAGAATTGTTAGAATTCATAACAAAAAGGAAAAAAAGAAAACTAGCAACAATTAACCAACAAATTGATGATTGCAAATCAGCATTAGAGACACATAAAGAATCAGCCCCGTTCAGTGTACTAACTAAACAACTGAATAAAGTACTTGATCAGAAGGATTTGGAAATCAAACAGAGAAAAAAAAGAAAGTGTCTAAGAGATACTAATGATTACCATCTGCAACAAACATTCAAATGGCAAATACTTTTGAAACAGGGAAGAGCTGGATCAACGGTATTATCCCCAGAGAGAGAGGTAAGAATTGTATCCCCAAGAAGAGAGCTTAGAGGAAAATCCCAGGATAGAAATGGAAGAATAAGATCACCCATAAGAGAGCAGAGACCAAGATCACCTCAACCAAGAAACAGATCACCAGAGTATATAAGACCTGAAAGAGGAAATACAAATGGGCAAGATAGAATGCAAAGAGAAGAAAACACTGGATCTAGAACTCCAAAACCGTGGTGGAAAAACAAAAATAAAAATACATCACCAAGGCAACCATATTGGAAGAATATGGGCAATAGAAATAATCAGAGGCTATATTATTATCAAACAAATAACCAAACAGGTTACCAAGGAAATAGAACACAAGAGTATTATGGCTATAACCATGATAACAGTGGAAGAGAGTATTCAGAACACCAGAATGCACGGTACCAGCAATATGATAGAGGAGAACATTATGACCATTATCAGCACTATGCCAGGAGAAGTCCAGTACCCACCTATAATAGGTATGAAGCCCTAAGAGAATATAGGGATTATGACCATGAGAGGTCTTTTTTGGACTATCGCAGAAGCGAGAGAACTCCACCCAGGTACGAACATAGAACCAATGCAAGAAGCCCAAACGAAAGAGGGGATGCAGAGGAGGACGCAAATCGCAAAAGAAAAAGAGAGTGATTGGGGAAGGTATTTATAATCTAAGTGGAATAGAATTGACAAGAACCGAATTATTGACACTGGATAGGGGATTGAAATACGCTCCTAAGCGTAATTTGAATACATTTGAAACATATGTAGACATACAGAAGTTCAAAAGAAAATTGAATATACAAAAATATATGTTGAATCAGGTTCCAAATGTGAGGTATGAGACAGAAAATACAACAGGAAGGATTGTGCACAGCCAACTCAGAAACAAATCTTTGTTTAATCCAGTAGTTTCAAACAATGAACACGTAGAAGTTTTCAATCGGATGGTCATACAAGACTTGGAAAACTTGAAAATTAGAAAAATCAGAGATCCTGGCAGCATTAAAAAAGGCATTAAGGAACTAGAAGAGAATAAACAAATCATAATAAGACCAGCAGATAAAGGGGGTGCTATTGTGGTAATGTCCAAAGATTTTTAATATATAAAGAATTGCAAGATCAATTGAATGACATCAATACCTACATTAAATTATATAAGAACCCCACTAGGGAATATAAGAAGGAATTAACTGAGCTGATAACGAAAGGATGTATGAAAAATATCTTAACGAAGAAAGAAGCAAAGTATCTGGTACCTGAGACATGCAGGATCCCAATAATTTACACTGTTCCAAAGTTTCATAAAAACCAAACACCCCCCCCAGGAAGACCTATTATAAATGGGATACAATCTATAAATACAAGAATAGAACAGTATGTAGACAAATTTCTACAACCCCTAGTACCGAAAACAGTGTCATATTTGAAGGACACTAAACATCTTATACAATTATTACACAATATGGAATTGAACCCAGAATGTACGTATATCGTGGCTACAGCTGACGTATCATCATTGTACACCATAATAAATCATGAGGATGCAATTGCAGCCACAAAATGGGCTATGGACAAATATAGCACCCTTATATCTAAACAAAAAAGATTTATATTAAGGTGTCTGGCGTACGGATTACAGCATAACTATTTCTGGCATAAAGATGAGTATTATAGGCAACTAAATGGAGTTGGAATGGGTGCCAAATACGCACCAAGTGTTGCCAATATATTTATGGCCAAGTGGGAAGAGGAAGCCATTTACTCAGATACACCTAAAGACTTAGTCCTATACCGTAGATTTATAGATGACTGCGTAGTAATTTGGAAGGGGAATAGGAGCAGTCTGATTGGATTTTTTGAAAGGCTAAACAATAATCAAAATAATATTAAATTAACCTATGAGATCAGTGACAAAAAGATACACTTCTTAGACCTGACAATAGAAGTGGAGGGAAATTAAATAAATACAAAAACTTTTTAAAAAACGGTGGAACGAAACAGCTGTATCCCAGTGGACAGTTGTCACTATGACCTGTGGTTAATAAATATACCGAAAGGCCAAATGGTACGCCTCAGGAGAAACTGCTCGGAAGATAGCACTTACTGGGAACAGGCAAAGGTACTAGGAGAAAGATTTGTAATGAAAGGCTACAATAAAGATTTTATAGAAGAAAAAATTAAGGAAGTATCCCAAATTCCAAGGGAAACATTGTTGCAGGCTAAAGATAAGAAAACATCCAAACTCGGCACAGTGCCTCTTATATTTAATTACAACACCCAGCATAAAGATGTGGAAAGGATCATTGCAAAACATTGGCCACTTCTTAAGGCAGATAAACAACTGAATAATATATTACCTGAAAAGCCACTCATAGTTTATAGAAAGGTACCCACATTAAGGGACAAGATAGCAAAAAGCATTATGGATCCCCCTAAGAGAACCACTGAATTATCCTTCTTCCAGGGAAAAGGATTTTATCCCTGCAAAAGATGCTTCGCGTGTCAAAACACCAATATGGGAGGGCAAAAAGGCACAAGTTTTAGGTCAAGTAGTACAAACAAAGAGTACAAAATCCATGATTTTATTTCTTGTAGAACAGAAGGGGTAGTCTACATGTTACAATGTTCATGTCCCCTTCGATATATAGGGAGGACTAAGCGCCCCATGTGGAAGAGGTTAAGGGAACATATACAGAACATCAAAAGTGGGTTCCCTAAACACAGCGTATCACGCCATTTTGCCTCCCATCACAATAAAGATCCTAGGTCAATCAAATTTTGGGCCATAGAAAAATATAAGCCCCATTGGAGAGGAAGCAACAAAATTAAAGAACTGAGCAAGAGTGAGTCCAGATGGATATATGAGGCAGATACTTTCACGCCCAAAGGCCTAAATATTGAGTTTGATCTTAATTGTTTTATTTCAGATTTTTAATATAATTATTTTGATATAATATTTTATATTTTTATAAAACCTCCATTATTAATATATTAGCAGCGCAATAGTGCAACATGTCATAATATAAAGTATATTGCTAATATCCCATGGAAAATCTTAGATAATATATAAATGGTAAAGGGTGGAGACTGTTGGAATTTTATTTTTACCTATTTTAATTATTAGTACCCCAATCACCTATTAATTAATGTATCATTTAGAGCGTAAATGTTTGTATGTACACACTAGGATTTATAACTCAATCACTCATTAATTCATTAACTTCCAGACTATAAATGTTGATGTGTATATACACCAGGAGTCACAATATGTAGCAACACGTATTAGCAGCTCTATCATGTATGCATAAAGTTGATTAGCTAAATTAGGCGGCATTTATGTATGGCATTAATGGCAATTACAAGTTTGACCACTAGAGGGAGTTATGGAATATGGAAATATATGCGGAACGAAGCAATTGTGTACTGAAGAGAAATTTTAATTCTATCTTGAACTTGTGTTTTAATCTGATAATTTTAATATGTTTTTGTGAATAAGAGTTGTTTTTAATGTAATAAAATATGAGCGCAAATTCAGTATGATGTTTACCACCGTAGTCGCTATGGCAACCAGGACGCCATAAGTATGGAACCCGACCGTCACATGGCTACCCTTGATAAAGTCATGTGACATGTGACGCAACGCGTCAGGGAGGAGCCTAGTGACGTCATCCATGGTGCTATAGTGTTACTCGTAGTACAGCGCAAGGAGGAGATTATCGGTGGAATAGCTGACTGCTCTATGCGCCAGTACTGGCTTGATTTAATGTGAGTGCATTCAGTTTCTTCCAAATAATGGCTTAAAGCATATTGCGCAATGAATGTTTTCCTGTTTGTATTGCATGATTGAGACACAATATCGGAGGCAACAAACAGCGGATCTCCAGTATAAAAGGGAGCTGATTGAGAGTGCAATTGCATTACATGTGGAACTCCATCTGCAAAGGGGGTATTTATTTAATCCGAGTTTCCGTTGATTGTACCCCATACCTATATGCATACCTAGCAAGTGGACCTGTCATTTCCTAAAGAACACTGCAAGATTGTTCCTCTGGTCTATATTTGTTACAATTTAAGCAACATAAGTTTATGTATGTATTTATTCATCTTAGCACAATATAATTTATTCACTTATTACTTTTATTCATTCAACTATTTATACTTCAGCACGAGATTTATAGCGTACTTAGCGCACCTTTAACCCTAAATGTATAATTGCAGACAAACTGCAGCCCCTGGACCAGCTGGTCAACCAATTCAGTGAAGGCAGGAGGAAACCGATCACCCTCCAGGTCACGGCGCAACAGCTTCACCCACTCTGTCAGCGTTTGAGACAATAAATAAGAAAAATGTAGCGCTTAGTGGACAAACCAGTCCTTCGACCAAATGATAAATAAAAGTCAATAAGCCATAAGGTAAATATATAAAAAGTGAGTCTCCAACTATGTGTAAGCATAGAAATGGTCACTGGAGAGGGAAGTTAATCCAGATGTTAGCAGGAAACTTGATTAATCCGTAAATGAAGACCATATCAAACCAGAAACGGCATCAAATCAGGAAATGATAGGTGTAAACTCTTACCAGATCCAAAGGACTCCCCTGTCAACGACATGGAGTCATGAAGGCAATGTGCCACCCAGGGCATGTGGAAAGGTATCAGGGCCGTCAGAAATTCTGAGTTGGACTCAGCTGGAACTTCGGAGGTCGTCAGATAGATGGTCCCGGTGCATGTACGGATGGGAATCTGGCAGATGAGATGTGCCGCCTATGTGGAAGCTGAGCATTCACTCCCATCCGGATGATATGTGAAAAGAAAAATAGGGCTTCCCCATAGTGCAGATAAAAAAAGGTATCTTTATTGCTAAAAAAAACAATACATTAAGAAGAAGTGATCACAATAAAAATCAAGGGCAACATGGATGATGGTGTGGTAGCGAGACGCGTTTTGACCCAAATGCCTTCTACCGGAGCATAAACCACCAACTCCAGGTTGCCAATATTTATAAATAAAATAGACAAATAAAAACCAATCACAGAGGAAGAAAATAACTCTGTGTCATTGGACCAGAAGATCAGCTAATCGGAAGCTAGACCACTGAATACTAATAGGCCAATGACATTCTACAAAAGCAAACAGACCAGCCAGGCGGCCAATCCACAAAAAGACAGGAAAGACACATATTCTCGACTAGGAGTCCACCTGTCAAACAAAGGGATATGACGTCGTGCCCGAAAAGGACGCCAAACTTCAACCCCAAGACACGTGATGTGGGGCAAACGACATCACGTGACTTCAATCCCAAGTCACGTGGTGTAGGGCAGGCGGACCTCACAACCAATCAAACCAAAGGAAGGTTCAGATGTCAATGGCCACCGGCCCGCGTGTCAAAAACGGGAACCCGGCGCCACGCACAAAGGCACGCCTAGTATCGTGACCACGTGGGGCGTCCCGCCGTAAATCTGCATTTCGCCTGCGTGACACAAACCTTGTGTCACCCAGACAAGATCAGACCGGAAAAAGTAATGAGAATACCGGAAATGCAGAAATAAGTCAAAATGGTACCACATTTGGGATAAATCAATCAAAGGATGACCACAATAAAAAATAAAGTCACATATTGTGACTTCTTCTTGAGAAGACTCTCCTCAAAAGGATAACGCACAGTGAAGCACTTTGGGTCCGCAAAGGGACGTTTTGGACGCTCCCATTCCTTATAGACTTGTCAAAAAAGGAGGGATAAAGGAACACTTTTGCCACACGAGATGGCTTGTGAGTGCTGAAAGGGACCGGCACCTCCACCGCAGCCGCGGCTGCATCCTCAATTTTTAAAGTTTCCCGCAGAGATGCAATCAGTGCGTCCGCCAGCACCTTCTCGTGCGCAGCCACTGGGGCAGAGGAATCATCCTCACTGTCCGAAAAATCTAGGCGCGTGGCCACAGACCCCGCAGGGTGGGCCCCGTCCACTGCAGCCAAATCAGATTCAGGATCTGACGAGACAGATGAAGCAGGGGAAGGTGGGGGATGCTTCTTGCTAGTCCATTGCCCAAAAGCCACCTCCACCTGGGACACAAAGGACTATAGGGCCGCTGTCAGTGTGTCAACGGATGGCTGGGACCCAGAGGGACCTGCAGGCTCTGATAGGGGGTCAGGTGGGGAAACATGCTCCTGAGACTTCATAAGGAAAGAAGAGACCCCCCCCCCACACCAAGAGCGACCACTGTAAAGGGACACCCCCCCGCATCGGTAGCGGGACCGGAACACTAGGACACCCCACAGCCTGCAGCAGAGAGAGTAAGGGACCCCACCAGACTCACCACTCCACCGGCGACTCACCACCCCACCGACGTAGTGCTTGCTGCCTCAGGTGTAGACACACACGTGGCGTCTGAGGAAGAGGATAACACAGGAGTCAACACCGGGTTAAAGGGCGGCGCTTCCGCCTGCTAAAAATGCCGTCTGGGCTACACAGTAATGGCCACCGCTGCCTGAGCACAAAAACCACCAAATCATGGCCGCCGAGCTACACAAACATGGCCGCCAGCCATAAGAAGTCAGCAAGCACTAGGAGGAAAAGAATCTGGCTACGGTAACATGGCCGCCGGCCGCACTACACAAGGCTGACACAGACCCCAGGAAAGCCCCTGAAAGAGAGAAAGAGAGGATCCGGGCACTGGATCCCTGGGAGCGCCCAGTGCCTCCCCCTCCCCCCAGTAAGCACTGCACCTGGCGGCATGCACCCCCTGCCCACCAGTACTCAACCCCATCCCCCAGGATCCATCATGGCACCACACTACCCCATATGGAGGAGGAAGGGGGAAATGGGGGCTACCAGGGGACCTCCAGGGACCATCCACCCCAGAAAGACAGGGTGCAAGAGTGGAAGGAAACCCGCAGGACTGACCAAACCAGGGAGGGGCCCGTGTCCACCGCAAATCCACCAAGGGGAGAGGGGGGACATTTACTCACCATTTCAGGACCAGCACCGCTCCAGACAAAACCTCCTCGCCACTGAAGTGGGGGTCTGTCGGCCATGAGGGATGCTGCGACTCGAGCCGAGACCCGGTCGTATGCAACCTCGTGAGACGTTTAACTCAGAGGGCCAGCCCCCGTCCAGTCGGGCTATGTCATGGCTGACCTAGCGTGTAGCTGTGGTCTGCATGCACTCGCTGGCCAGACTGAGGAGACCACTGGATCAAATGCCAAGCCCGTCACCCAGTCCGGCAGTTGATTGCAGATCTCACTGGAAAAAATCCAGGAAAAAAACGACAAACAAAAAAATAAAATTTGCCAGGACTCGAGATCACTGCAGGGAACTACAGTAGGTCCTTACTCCTGACTAAGCAGAAAATAACTGAAGGCCTATAGAAGAGAAGGGGGTGTATATCACCTAGGACTGCCCATGGGCGTAGCCAAGTCTTTTTTCTGCCTAGTGTCCTATTCCTGTAGGGGGAGATATAACCCCTATGGTTCTGAATAAGGAAGCACTGTGTCTGTCAATGAACGTATGAGAAATAAATACCTAACATGTCACGCTTTACAATTGCGCACACTTGTGGAATGGTAACAGACTTTGGTACTTAAAAATCTCAATAGGCAACTCTTTAAAACATTTTACAGGTTACATGTTTAGAGTTACAGAGGAGGTCTAGTGCTAAAACTATTGCACTCGCTCTAACGATCCCAGCGTATGTAACCTGTGTGTATCTGGCTCTGATACTAGCCAGTGCCTCACCAGCCACTTACCTCACCGCACCTCCCTGACCCAAATCTTAAAAATACATTTGGACAGGGCTGTACGAATGCTGTAGCTATGATGCTTTACTTCACAGCTACAACTTTTTTTGTAATTTCTTTAGCTGCAGCGCCGCCTGTCAAACTCGCCTATTGATTTCAACGGGTTCACTCTGCAACTGCAAGCCAAACTCGCTCGCAGTAGCAGCAAAATCCAACAATGTAAAACTACCATTCAGCAATGTAAAAAAAAACAAAAAACAAGGAGGCCACAGTAGCACCTCATGAATGCCTGTCAGCTGCATTCGCTGAAAAGCAATCCACCACAGATCACTTTTCAGAGGGCAGTAAATTCCCGCAAATGTGAAATCAACTTGAAACACATCATCCATTTCACACTCCCCACCAACCAGGTCACTCCCAAGCCACTTCCCATGTTAGCCACCTCCCTTCAACTTAAATCACAGGTGACCATCTTCCAACCTACAGATGACAGCCCCTACTCCAAAAGATATCACTCCCAGTTACTCCCCCCACCCACTGATTGATATCGCTCCATAACCACCTCACACCCCCTGCTGACAGACCTCTCTCCCCAGCTAGCAGCACTGATTGTTTTGGGAAAAACCTGACAGGCTGGTTGTACTCAAGTCGATTAATAGATTGACTTGTGTAAACCAGCTAGCCCATACATAGATCGACTATGGCTGGTGTGCTTAATTTCAATCCCTGTATGGCCCGCTTAACCACTGCGCAGTCCCTAAACATCCTTCCACAAACCTTTACATTTTTCCTTCCCAGATTCCTTCATCCTCCTCACCTCTACATAGTGCCTGCTGTCATACCCTCCACATTCCTCTCTTGTACATACTGCCCCCATAATACCTTTCTCACTCCTCTCCTGTACATACTGCCCCTATCATACCCTCCACACTCATCTCCTGTACATACTGCCCACTGTCATACACCTCTCCTGTACATAGTGCCCGCTGTCATACCCTCCACATTCCTCTCTTGTACATACTGCCCCCATAATACCTTTCTCACTCCTCTCCTGTACATACTGCCCCTATCATACCCTCCACACTCATCTCCTGTACATACTGCCCACTGTCATACACCTCTCCTGTACATAGTGCCCGCTGTCATACCCTCCACATTTCTCTCTTGTACATACTGCCCCCACAATACCTTCCACACTCCTCTCCAGTACATACTGACCCTATCATACCCTTCACACTCCTCTCATGTACATACTGCTCTCATCATACCCTCCACACTCATCTCCTGTACATAGTGCCCACTGTCATACCCTCCACACTCCTCTCCTGTACATAGTGCCCACTGTTATACCCTCCACATTCCTTTCCTTCACCTGCATATACTTGTCCATCCATACTCCTTCCCTATGCCTCTTACCCACAAAAACAGTTCTTTAAAATTATATTGAATATCCTCAATGTTATCAGCTCTAGAATGGGCACACTTCTGTTAGTTCAACTAAAGGAATTCTCAGTCCTCAAATTTGTTCCGCCCATTATTAGTACTAAATATACCACTGATAAAAAAAAGTGTTCCTGAAAATATTTTTTAAATGTTGGCAACTATGCACTTGGGCACAGGGCCACCGGGTTAGTAGGGGGCCCCATGACAGGCTCCTGGGATCCTGTGATATTAAAGTGGTAGTAAAAGTGGCTAACATTACTACTTTTTTCAGAGGCCATGAGGTAGGTTATGCCATAATGTACTAGTATGCACAGCATATTAGCACATTAGGGTACAC
The DNA here is from genome assembly GCF_042186555.1 of Aquarana catesbeiana. Classification (NCBI taxonomy): domain Eukaryota; kingdom Metazoa; phylum Chordata; class Amphibia; order Anura; family Ranidae; genus Aquarana; species Aquarana catesbeiana. Next base: position 260,900,123 of record NC_133329.1, on the reverse strand, counting down.
TTACCTGTCAGACTGAGCTCTCCAGCGTTGCGCTGTGATCAATCCGACGGGTCCCGGGTGCTTTCATCTTCACCGGGTCTTCCTTCCGGGTTCTGTGCCTTCGGTCACTTGCCTTGGCCGGGCTGCGTTGATGTCACTCCCATGCATGCTCCTGCGCATCCTCTCTCTTTCTATCATCCTCCCTCTCTCATCCTCCCTCCTTTACCCCTCACCGTTCTCTCATCCCCTTTCTCTCTCATCCTCCCTCTCGATATTTAATTTAATTTGTTATAACAAAAAATTTTTGCATTTTTATTTTTTTAATAAAAAGCCCCACCAAAATCCTCAGCACCAGGCCCATGATGTTCTTAATCCGGCCCTGATTGCAGAGGTATTCCTTCAAGAAGACATCCTGAGGGAAATGGTGCTCCTCAAATTCTTTGGCGAGGCAAAGGCTGTTACATGTGTAAAGAGGCAAAAAGCGGCTCAAGTGGCGCATGTTCCACTTTGTGTGATTGTGGATTTTGGTGGCTCACCATCACAGATATGTCTCTCCATTTATGAACCTGAAATACACAGTTTTTGCCGTCTTGGCAGAATAGTTGTGACCTACAATAGACAAAAGGACACCTGGTATTGTGCCTGCGCAAAGCCGAAAACATCATGTCCTCACAAAAACATTTCAAAATGGCATATATTTCAAACAAAGCGAGATGTCTTCAAGGGTATCTGGCTACAGACTGGAGCTCCACTCTTGACAGAAAACCTGACCTCCAGTCACACAACTCGAGGACGTGGAGGTAAAATGTTTCCTGTCTAGAGTGGAGCTCCAGTACTTCCTATTTGCAGCCAGATGCTTTTACATGCAAGCAGTGATCAGACAGCATTAAAGGGGTTAATTTTGTGAAAAATGTAAGGGGGGTGCTAAAGGGGCTTTTATTACTGTAATTCAAAGTGTTCTCTTTACAGCAACACTTAGAAGTAAACTTTTTTTCCCTGTTTGCAGCTCTCAGCTCAGTGTAAGCTGCTGTGACAGGGAGATGGGAGCTTCAGAAGACTCAATGATTGCTGCGCTTGGCTCCCACAGTGATTCTCCATGGAGAAGAGACAGACACTTCAGAGGAGATACCATACAAATACCTTAATGGTGATCCCAGCATAGGTCGGATACCAGTCAGTCTCAGGGAGTGTAGACAGACACAGGGCCACGCAATGAGATTGGAGGAGAAGCGATTGCACAGGCAGAATGCCAGTCGTTCTTTTATCTATTGTAGGTCACAACTATTCTGCCAAGGCGGCAAAAACTGTGTATTTCAGGCTCATGAATGGAGAGACATATATGTGATTGTGAGCCACCAAAATCCACAATCATACAAAGTGGAACATGCGCCACCAGAGCCACTTTTTGCCTCACATGTAACAGCCTTTGCCTTTCCAAAGAATTTGAGGAGCACCATTTCCCTCGGGATGTCTTCTTGAAGTAATACCTCTGCAACAGTTCCTGTACAGTAATCTAGTGAGCAGGGGTGCTCACAAGCTGTAGCTCAGTCCACTACGCTGAGCCAACAAGTGATATTGCAGACATTCCCCCAACTCATATTGGACTACATGAGTCTTCCCCCATGACAGGGTTGGGCCCAGCCCTTCCTTCTCTGAGCTGGCCGCTCAGCTGTCGGCTAATTGTCAGCTCCTATCTCTCCACAGTGACTCACCTGTTGATGATCTCTGCCTTCGTCTTGGTCACATCTCTAGAGACGCTCTCCTGTGTTCCTGTTAAAGACTTGCTTGGCTGACATTCCTTCTGGCTCCAGATCCTGCTTGCTGTTCTACTACGCTGTTCTCTGGCTCCCTAATGTTTTGGCTTGTCTGACTATCCATCACGGTTCCTGAACTCTGGCTATGTTTTGACTAAGTTTACTCTGTTTACCTTTTTTTATTATTATTATTAAACAAGTGTGATTTAACTGTACTTCTGTCTCAGTCTGATTCATGTTTTCTGACACCCCAGTTCTTCCTCTACACATGTACTGGCATGGAAAATCCATGCTTACTTCTCTGCACAGCAAATATGCAATTTGTCTCATCAACATTTACGCTCTGTAAATGATAGGCCTGGGTAATATCTTGTGCCACATCTGCATGCTTAGTTAATGTAGCAGAATCTCTGACCTCTTCCATTCTAATGGGAACCTTCAAGACCAAAGATAGCTGACATCCTTCAATATGTAGTGGGTTGTGAGGCATACTGGGTGGTAAAAGTCATTGGGCGCCAGACACTTCTCGGATGTAAAAGAGGTTTTATTTCTTTGACAATCCTTTTTATATTTTGCAAGTGAAAGAGGGCTTAGGGCCAGGACACCCTTAAGTAGTTGCAATTTCAAATGGCAGACTCTGAGACTTCAATAGGAGGACAGCCATACAGGGAAAGGCCCCAGCAAGGCGCTACTTCTGCACGTGCAGGATTGCTGTCTCCTTTGGCAACAGTACTTAAACAGTTCCTAACTCAAAGTAACAGTTCTCTCAGCTTTAATACAACTTCTCCTTGTAGTTCCTCAGCCCCTTGAGCTCCTGGTCTCTCACTGGACCCTCTGATTCACTAACTCTGAATCCTGTGAGCTTCTCAAGACTTTTGCAGTGATATCACCCTCAAGCATCACCCACGCTTCCCTGCTGGGTCCCTAGCTTGGCACTTCGGATACCTTCAAGCTTCACCCATGCTGACCGGCTCGGTCCCTAGCTTGATACACAAGGCTGCTCTGCAAGCGTTAACTCCACTGGCTGGGTACTTGACTTAATCAGCACCTGAAGTTTCCTGATTCTCCACCATGCTCATTCGTTGAGAATACTGCTCCGGTACTTGCTTCAGTTACTCACTGTGGTCCCTGGTAAAGGCGGTTGGTCCCTTTGTGGCGAAAGCTTCCCTTCTACCTCTGACCATGACAGATTCTCCGGCCGGCAGAACCGCCACTTCAGTCCCAACCCTGCGCTGCCCTCTTACTTTTTTTTTTTTAACTATCTTTTTATTGACAGATGCACAGAAGATGACAATTACAGGTAGACAAACAGCCATGCTATTTCACAGTTATGCCCTGTACACACGATCGGATTTTCCAACGGAAAAAGTGCGATCGGATTGTGTTGTCGGAAATTCAGATCGTGTGTGGGCTCCATCGGACTTTTTCCGTCGGAATTTCCAACACACAAAGTTTGAGAGCAGGATATAAAATTTTCCGACAACAAAATCTGATCATTTGAATTCCGATCATGTGTACACAAATCCGATGCACAAAGTGCCACGCATGCTCAGAATGAATTAAGAGATGCAAGCTATTGGCTACTGCCCCGTTTATAGTTCCGACGTACGTGTTTTACGTCACCGCATTTTCCGACAACTTTGTGCAACCGTGTGTATGCAAGACAAGTTTGAGCCAACATCCGTCAGAAAAAATCCATGGATTTTGTTGTCGGAATGTCCGATCAATGTCCGATTGTGTGTACAGGGCATAAGAGTAATAACAGTCAGCGCAAATACTACAATCTAACATTATCTGTTTATAGAATTGAAAAAAGCAGTTTTGTGCAATCAATAAAGATTTCAAAACCTTTGAGAAAGTAGTAACTAGTAGATGATGGATTATATGTTCGGCCGTGATGAGGTGCATCAATTTTTGAGCTTAAGAAAAAATTATAATGGGAGAAGGAAATAAAAAGAAACAGGAGAGAGGAAAAAAAAAAGAGGGGGGGGAGAAAAGGGTGGAGTGGGGGGAGATAGGGAAGAGGATGCCGACAGTGCCCCGCCAGCCCCACACCATTCAGGTCACAACATTCAAAAAATTGTTTTCTCAGGTATTGATAGTATTCATCAGAGAAACAGAACTGATCCCAGTAGAACCATCTGGTTTTGTGTTCTTCCGATTTGTCCCGAAGAGCGGAGGTCAGACTCTCCATGCTTCCTATGTCTTTCACTCTGGCGAACATTGGGCGAAGGTAGGAGGAGATTGTTGTTTCCACATGGCTGGAATGCATGCTCTAGCTGCATTAAGTAAATGTTTAAGTAATGATTTATTGTATTTTTTCCTGGGAGAGAGGGGTCAGGTTAAGAAGAACTGCTGCAGGGTCTCTGGACACTGAGATGCCTGTAAATTTGTGGATCAATTAGAGGACTTGTAGCCAAAATGGCTGGATGCCCGGGCATTCCCAGAAGATGTGTAAAAGTGTGCCCCTGTGGGAAACACATCTCCAGCATTGATCGCTCAATTGTGGGAATAGTTTGGCTAGAAGCGGCAGTTGTGGGAACAATCATCAATTCCCGACTCGACTACGCAAATTCGCTCTACGTAGGACTACCCCAATATCAGCTTGCGCGCTTACAACTCATCCAAAACACGGCGGCAAGACTGTTAACAGGAAAAAAACCCTGGGAATCCATCTCCCCCTCCCTAAAGTGCCTACACTGGCTAACCGTGAAGAATCGGATCACATTCAAGACCCTCTGCCTCACCCACAAATGTGTACAAGGAAACGCCCCACCATATCTTTGCGAGAAAATAAAACACTACACACCGAATCGCAGTCTTCGATCAGCTAACCAAAACCTCCTTACTATTCCCAAATACCGCTACAAAGCAAAGGGAGAACGAAGATTCGCAGTCCAAGGACCTCGACTATGGAATGCTCTTCCAACTAACATCCGCATGGAAGAAAACCACCAGGCCTTCAGAAAAAAACTAAAGACCTTCCTTTTCTGAGAAGCTGACAACAGAGAATGCATCCAGCGCCTTGAGGCGATTCAGTTCGCATTTGCAGCGCTTTACAAATCATTCATTCATTCATTCATTCATAGAATAGGTGGGGTTCTATACCACCGTGTCATGATTTTGTAAGTGGCTTCCTGGTACTTACTACATAGCGATGATTTATGAGCGAAAAAGAGAATCCTATCTTTTTGTTGTTTTGAAAAAGTGACCTGAAGGTCTTTTTCCCATTTGGAAAGAAAGGGAGGTTCAGATTGCACATGGAGATCTAGTAGAGCCTCGCAGGACCTTCTCCCAGATAGAGCTCCTCAAATGGGCTGAGAGGTCTCTGAAAAAGGTGTGGCTTGGGTAGTGAGTTCAGGAAATGTGATTATTGGTGAACTCACCAGTGGTCCAGGAACTGTGATCCCGAGCCCGTAAACAGGGTTCTGCATGAAATCCAGCTGTTTGTACAGAGGAAATAGGACGCACATAAGACTTTCTGTGGTGAGTGTGCGGTAAATGCTGGTTCTGACAATCTAGGACCGAACTTGGGATGTCCTATTATTCGTGTCATTGGGGAGGGGAAACTGTTGAGCAAAGAAAGTTTAAAGAACCTTTCGGATTCTATCAAAGTGGGTCCTATTAAGGGGTGGTGGGAGAGGTGGGTAGTGTGACCTTTCCCTGCCAAAGGCAGGCCCTGTATGTGTACCTGTGCAGCATCTTGTTCCAAGCTGACCTATAGCTTGGTGGCGCTATGCCTACACCAGTCTACTACCCTGTTGCCCTCTTACTTCTGGATATGCCCTCACACAGCCTGGCAGCCAGATGCCCCCGGGATAGGCCCTATCTCTGGTCTAGCAGCCCGGGGCTGATGACACACGTCCACCCAGATGGCGGTCCAGGTGGCACACAAGAGCCTGGATCACCTGACCTCACTCGAATATATAGGCTCTCCTAGCAAGCCAAGGGATTCATCAAAATCCCTGCCCATTGGCTGAGAAACCCCATATATACATAACCTGACCTTGAATTGTCCTTCTCAATCTAATACCTCCAAGTGCCCGGCCACCTGGTGGTAGAAGAGGAAAGTACAACCAGGCCAAACTTAGGGAGAAATCAATGGATCCCTATCAATTAACTACAGTAGCTACTCCTGACAAGGGATTTGGCGAGGAGTTCCCTGACTAAACCCCAGGGCACTACTTCAACATGTGTACTTTCAAGTTTTTCCTGAGAAGATGAAGGCTTCACTGAGGGTATTTCACAAATTTCTCATATATTTTGACAGATGGCAGTGCATATATGTGTTCTAGCTAAGGGTACTGTGGGTGTTGGTATCGGCACTGGAGAGGGTGCTGCGGGTGGTGGTATCAGCACTGAAGAGGGTGCAGCGGATGATGGAATCAGCACTGGAGAGGGTGCAGTGGATGATGGGATCGGCACTGGAGAGGGTGCAGTGAATGATGGGATCAGTAACAAAGAAAAAAAAACAAAAAACTTTCTGCTAAAAAACAACCAAAAAAAAAAAGATTCATAAATATTGTCCTAAATGGATTCTGCTATATTAAAAAATCCCAATAAGTGTATATTGATTGGTTTGCGTGAAAGTTAGACTGTCTACAAACTATGGGATATAAACTTCCATCATCACCAAAAATGTACATTGGTAAATGTTAAACAATTGCCGTTCCAAACAAATCCAGTTTACAAAGTTAACTTAAGGACAGAACTTTAACAGAAAGTACAAAATCTACCAAAAATATCTTGTATTTCTGCAAATCCCAACAAAATGGCCCAGTATGAGCTGCAGACTGCAGTTACTGGAGCTTCACTCTAAACAGAAATCATGAAATCAAATGACCTCCACTTCCTGTAGTATTGTCTATTTCTTGTTTGTTACATTAAAGTTCATTTAAAAATAAAAAAGGTGGAGCTGGGGAGGTCACGTTTCCTAGGAATACAGAAAGAAGATGAGATAGTGTCAGGGCTGGGCTCAGCCCTTCCTTCTCTGAGCTGGCTGCTCAGCTGTTGGCTAATTGCCAGCTTCTATCTCTCCACAGTGACTCACCTGTTTATGATATCCTCCTCGTCAGTCCTGCCTACTTAACCACTTCGCGTCCGTGCTATAGCCGAAAGATGGCTGGAGTGCGTACACTAATTGCTGGGAGGCCGTCCCTGGACGTCCTCCTGTTTACTTCCGCAATGCGCGCTCCCATGGGCGCGCATCGGGGAAGTTCTGTGCTGGTTGTGTCCCTTGGACACAGCCAGTCACAGATCGCTGAAATTGGCCAATCATAGCTGCCGTTTTCAGCGCGATCCGCAGTGCCAATGAGAGATGGTCTCATATGTAAACATATGAGATCATCTCTCATTGCCGGCTCTCCCTTCTCACACAGAGACAGCATGTGAGGAGGGAGAGGTAACCACTGCAAAAAAAAAAAACGAAAAAATTGACGTCAGTGCCATCAGTCCCCACTGCCATCTGTCCCCACTGCCACATATAAGTGCCATCTGTCATCAGTGCCATCTGTCATCAGTGCCACCTGTCAGTGTCACGTGCCATCTGTTATCATTGTCACGTGTCATCAGTGCCACGTATTAGTGGCATCTGTCATCAGTGTCATGTGTCATCAGTGCCACGTATTAGTGCCATCTGTCATCTTTGCCACGTATTAGTGCCATCTGTCATCAGTGCCACGTATTAGTGCCATCTGTCATCAGTGTCACGTGTCATCAGTGCCACATATTAGTGACATCTGTCATCAGTGCCATCTGTCATCAGTGCCACATATTAGTGCCATCTGTCATCAGTGTCACGTTTCATCAGTGCCATCTGTCAGTGCCAGGTATTAGTGCCATCTATCATCAGTGCCACATCAGTGTCATCAGTGCCACGTATCAGTGCCATCTGTCATCAGTGCCACATGTCATCAGTGCCACGTGCCATCAGTGCCACGTATCAGTGCCATCTGTCATCAGTGCCACGTCAGTGTCACATGTCATTGTCCTGGTGCTCCAGGGCCTTCAAAAGTGTAATAGGTAGTCAACAAGTTAGATGTGTAATTTATGCTCCTAGAACATGTGATGGTGCTCCCTGCATGTTGTGGCCAGGCTGTGAAAAAGTCCCACACATGTGGTATCATAATACTCAGGAGGAGTAGCAGAATGTATTTTGGGGTGTTATTTGTGGTGTATACATGCCATGTGAGAGAAATAACCTATTACAATGACAATTTTGTGGGGAAAAAAAAATCTTCATTTTGCAAAGAATTGTGGGAAAAAATTACAACATCAAAAAGCTCACCATGCATCTTACTAAATACCTTGGAATGTCTACTTTCAAAAAAGGGGTCATTTGGGGGGTATTTGTACTTTCCTGACTTGTTAGGGTCGCAAGAAATGAGATAGGCCGCCAGTACATCAGGTGTGATCATTTTTTTATGATTTGTACCACAGCTTGTAGACTCTCTAACTTTCACAAAGACCAAATAATATCCACTAATTTGGGTTATATTTACCAAAGATATGCAGCAGTATAAATTGTGGCCAAAATTTATGAAGAAAAATTAATAATTTGCAAAATTTTATCACAGAAACTAAGAAAAATTTGTTTTTTTTTCAAAATTTTCAGTCTTTTTTCATTTATAGCGCAAAAAATAAAAAACCCAGAAGCGATCTAATACCACCAAAAGAAAGCTCTATTTGTATGAAAAAAGGACAAAAAAATAATTTGGGTACAGTATTACATGACTGAGTAATTGTCATTCAAAGTGTGAGAGTGCTGAAAGCTGAAAATTGGTCTGGGCAGGAGGGGGGTTTAAGTGCCCAGTAGGCAAGTGGTTAAGCCGTCCAGTCCATATGATCTCTGCCTTCGCCTTGGTCACATCTCTAGTGACACTCTCCTGTGTTCCTGTTAAAGACTTGCTTGGCTGACATTTCTTCTGGTTCCAGATGCTGCTTGCTGTTCTACTATGCTCATCTCTGTCTCCCTTATGTTTTTTGCTTGTCTGACTATCCGTTCTGGTTCCTGAACTCTGGCTAGGGTTTGAGTACGTTTACTCTGTTTACCTTTTTTTATTATTATTACACAAGTGAGATTTAACTGTACTTCTGTCTCAGTCTGATTCATGGTTTCTGACAGATAGAGAGGACTAGGAGTGGGCCAACATTCCTATATGCATTATACAGAGAGCAAGGTTCCCCCTTGTGGGATTTTAAAGGCCCTAATGGTGATATGACACCAAAAGACAATATGAATAATAAAAATAAAAATGGAAATTTATTATAATACATACAGTTCAGAAGTAACAAACAATGAATAATTGATAAGAGAAACGTGGCTGATACAGATACACATCAATATGATACATTGGTTAGATGCTGTAATGTCAAAGGACACCATATGGAGTGCAGGCTCCACACCCAACGCATTTCAGAAATGACTTCCTTCTTCAGGGAAGTATAAAGGATCAAAGCATAATACTATCAATGCAAACAGACAAAATTTAGCCAAATACAAAATAGTGGAATATAAACAATATATGGCCTTTAACCACTATAGTGCCAAGCCACAAGCAAACTTACACGTTGATGATGAAAAATCACATGACTTGCTTGGCTGACATTCCTTCTGGCTCCATATCCTGCTTGCTGTTCTACTACGCTCATCTCTGGCTCCCTGACATATTGGTTTGTCTGACTATCCGTTCCGGTTCCTGAACTCTGGCTATGTTTTGACTATGTTTACTCTGTTTACCTTTTTTATTATTATTAAAAAAGTGAGATTTAACTGTACTTCTGTCTCAGTCTGATTCATGGTTTCTGACCGTAGGCGAAGGTCATGAATTCAGAAGATGCAGTCAATCCACTTGTTGGTAATATTTTTTCCACATTGGATGAGCAGGATCACCGCATGGATCAGTTTGCCATGGCGTTACAAACGCTCCTGAGTCACACGGCTCACCTGGATACTCCCACTGTGGCTGATCCTGCACAACCTGTGTTGCAGGCCATCCCTGCTGCTGCTCCAGTCTCTGTGCAGGCACCCGCCTCGAGTATTACCTCTATAAGGAGGTATGTCTGGTTCCGCTCTGCTTCCAGAGATTTGGGGGCGATCCAGTCCAATGCAGAGGGTTTCTCAAACAGGTTGAGATATAGTTTGAGATACTGCCCCAGGCATTTCCCACGGCCAGAAGCAAAGTAGGTTTCGTGATATCTTTGCTTTCTGAGAGAGCCTTGGCTTGGGCAAACCCTCTATGGGAGACGCAAAAACCTGTTGTCTTGAGTTACCCTGAGTTTGTGGCTTCCTTTAAAAGGGTATTTGATGTTCCCGCACGCTCCACTTCTGCTGCCAAGTGCCTCATGTCCATCAGAGTACGAGAACTGTTGCTGATTATGCCATTGTATTCCATACTCTGGCAGCAGAGGTTACTTGGAACAATGAGGCACTCGTGGCTGCTTTTTCTCATGGTCTCTCAGATACCATCAAGAATGAGATAACGGCCTGAGATATACCCACTGAGCTGGAGAAGTTGATCATGTTTGCCATCCTCATTGACCCCAGACTCAGAGAAAGACTCTCTTTTAAGGAGCGCTTGTGGAAGCCTCCTGTATATTTGTCTCCGAGCTTTGCATTCCCACTCTTGCCTCCCTCACCTCCCATGCCTCCTGGTACGGAGTCGGTCAGTGAAGATGAACCCATGCACTTGGGCTTCATGCGTCTCCCTGCGCATGAGAGAACCCTTAGGAGGAGGGAAAGATTGTGCCTTTATTGTGGCCAGGCAGGTCACTTTTTGAAGTCTTGTCCTACCCATCCAGGGAACGCCCGAACCTTGAGGTCCTGTCACGGACAGACCTTAGGTGGTGTTGTTTCGTCCCCAGTTATCCAGAAGGATAAGCCCCTGGTTTTGGTTACCCTTTCTTGGGCTGAGTTGTCCGTCGAGATACAGGCTCTAATCGACTCTGGGGCTGCAGGCCTGTTCATTGATGCTGCCTTTGTATCGAAGCACTCGATTCTGCTGCAGCTGCGTGACACTCCACTTGCCATTGAGGCCCTTGAAGGGAGACCTCTACAGCCTGCCCATGTGACTCATGAGATTGTTCCATTGTTCATGGCCATAGGGGCTCTTTACCATGAGATAATCCATTCCAAGTTATTTCCTCAACTAAGTTTCTGCTGGTTATTGGTTATCAATGGTTACAGAGGCACAACCACTCTTTTGATTAGCTCCGTGCTGAGGTTCTCTCCTGGTCGCCACAATGCAGTAAGACATACTTCCAGAAGATGGCCAAGGTCCTGTGCACTTCTTCTTTCTCCTCCCTGCCGGGGGAGTACCGCGATTTTAGCGATGTCTTTGACAAAGGTCAAGCCGGTTGTTTGCCTCCACTCCTGTCGTATGATTGCGCAATTGACCTTCAACCTGGTGCCATAGCCCCTTGTGGCCGGGCTTACCCTTTTTCAGTTTTGGAGGATAAGGCCATGGAGGAGTATGTTGCAGACGCACTTTCTTGAGGTTTTATCCGCAAATACTCGTCTCCTGCTGGTGTGGTGAACTGAGACCTTGTATTGATTATAGGGGTCTCAATCATTTCACGATTAAGAATGCCTATCTGATTCCATTGATTATGGAGTTAATTGACCGCCTCAAGGGAGCAACGGTTTTCATAAAGCTTGATTTGAGAGGGGCATACAATCTTGTGAGGGTTAAGGAGGGCGACGAGTGGAAAACTGCGTTTAATACTAGAACAGGCCATTATGAGTACCTCGTAATGCCTTTTGGCCTTTGTAACGCCCCGGCAGTTTTCCAGGAATTTATTAACGATGTCCTCTGAAATTTGTTGCAGTTATGTGTGGTGGTTTATCCCGACGATATCCTCATATTTTCCAAGTCCCTGGAGAGCCACCACACAGATGTCTGTCTCTTCAGAAATTAAGAGAGAACAATCTCTATTGTAAATTGGAGAAGTGCGGATTGCATTGTGAACGGGTTAAATTCCTGGGTTATGCCATTTCCACTGCTGGTTTTTCAATGGGCCCAGAGAAACTTTCAGCAGTCCTACAGTGGCCCCAACCCGTGGGTTTACGTCCTCTGCAGCATTTTTACTTGGCTTTGCCAACTATTATTCGGAAGTAAATTCGTAACTTCTCGTCTCTGGTCAAGCCCCTGACTGATGTGACCAGAAAGGACGGTAACCCACAGTGTTGGTCTCCGGAGTCCAAGGCTGCCTTTGTTTCTGCTCTTGTGTTGGCACATCCTGATCACACGTTACCTTTTATCCTTGAGGTTGATGATTCTGAGACTACTGAGACGCCCTTCTGTCTTAACGTCCTATCTCTGAGAGTGCTATGCATACTTGTGGCTACTTTTCAAAGAAATTGTCACCTGCGGAGTGCAATTACGAGACTGTTGACAGAGAGCTGTTAGCGATCATTTTAGCCCTGAAAGAATGGAGACATCTCCTCAAAGGTACCACTGTGCCGGTTCTCATTCTTACTCACATTCTTGTCTGAGGCTAAACACCTCTCTCCCAAAAGGGCGTGATGGGCTCTTTTCTTGTCTCGTTTCAATTAAATTTCTCATTCTTACCCGGTACTAAGAATGTAAGGGCTGACGCTTTGTCACAACAATTTTCCTCCACTTCCAAGATGGAGTTGGTTCCGATTCCTGTGATTCCTCCTGATCGTATTCTGGCTACGGTTCGCACCAGTCTCACTTCTCCTTTGGGTGACAAAATTCTTTTTTTTTTTTATAACTGACAATTTTATTAAGTTTCAATGTAAGCAATACAATTGTTGAAAATAACATTGTAAATAAAAAAAAAAAGATAATGAAAGCATAATATTCATAACAGTCTTCTCTAGAAAGAGCATAGTGGACCGTAGAAATCTAGATCGACATGTTAAAAATTGCTTAGCCCCTTCTTCCAGAGGGGGGGAAAGAAAAGAGAAAGAAGAGAAAAGAGAGGAAAGGGAAGGGAGAAAGGTATAGAAAAGACCCAGATATTAGGGTTGCGTCTCTCCTGGGCTCCAGGTGTTTACAGTGTACAAGGCGGAGGGGGTCTCATGGAATCGTGGGGGGTTCTAGTCGCCTGTGCCACGGCTTCCATGTCGCTGTGTGTCTGTCTACTCTATCTGTTAGTCTGGCTGTCATGGATTCCATAATCTTTATGTCTTTAATTCTGGTATACAGATCAGGTAATGATGGAGGATTTGATGTTTCCAATGGAGGGATACTAGACTCCTGGCTGCCTTAAGTATTTGTGTTGCCAGCTTTTTGGCTAGACCGGGGAGTGTGGTGGGAGGGAGGCCCAGTAAGAAAAACTTAGGAGAGAGAGGGATATCTACCTCAAATAGCCGGTGGAGGAGGTCCCGAACCGCACGCCAGTAGGGTTGGAGGGAGGGACAGCTCCAATAGATGTGATATAATGTGCTCTGGTCCCAGAGACATCTCCAGCAGCGATCCGAGGCCGATGGGTATATGGCCCGGAGACGTGATGGAGTAAGGTACCAATGAAAAAGCACCTTGTATGAATTCTCTTTATAAAGTGTGCAAACAGAGCTCCTGGCCGCCCATCTCCATATAGTGGCCCATTGTTCGGGTGTTAGCTCCTCTCTGAGGTGTTCCTCCCATCTACGCATGTATCTATGTTTGCCCCTAATGAGCATGTCGTATGAGTTTAGGAGTTTATATATGTCTGAAGTCAGACCCTTCTGCGTGGGGCCTGAAAGAACCAAACATTCAAATGGGGATGGCTTGGAAAATTGGAGGGTAGGGGTGATGGTGAGTGCATAATGCCGTATCTGGAGGTAGCTAAAGGAGGCACTAAGGGGAAGCTCGTATTTGGATCTAAGTTTGTCAAAGGGTAGCAAGATCCTAGGCACTGGGTCCACCAGGTGCCCGTAGTGAAAAAGTTTCTTTTGCAGCCATGGGGAGATCATCTAAGAAGTTAAGCTGTCAGGTAATTTAGGATTATAAAGGAAGGCTGTTACCAGAGAGGCCTCAGACTGCAGGGGGGTGCTGTGGTTTAGCCGCCTCCAAATAGTGTGTAGGAGATGCATGGTATGTAGAAGGGCGGGGGAGGGGATATCAGCATTGGCGTTCAACACTAGATTGTTCGGATGGATGGGAGCCAGCCATATTTTGTCTATTTGAGTCCAGCGATTATAGGCCGGAAGGGTGACCCAGGAACCTATGGCTCTCAATTGTGCAGCATAGTAATAGCGTTGAAGGTGTGGAAAGGCCAAACCCCCGTCACCTCTGGAGGCAAACATTACTGAGCGTGCTATTCGATGTGGTTTGTAGTTCCATGTAAAATTTAGAAGGTCATTTTGGAGTTTCGTGAGGTGGGCCAAAGGGATGGGCACTGGGAGAGTCATAAAGCAGTACAGGAGTTTAGGTAGTATGTTCATCTTAATCGAAGCAATGCGACCGAACCAAGACATCGGGTAATGTCTCCATTTGGTCAAGAGGGATCAGATGGATGCAAATAAAGGTCCAAAGTTTGCGTTGTATAGGGATTCATAGCGAGATGTAAGGTGTACCCCCAAGTATTTAATGGATTGTGATTTCCATGCATATGGGAAGTTTTCCGACAGGCGGTGTACTTCCGCAGGAAGTAGATTAAGCGGGAGGGCTTCTGATTTAGCTGGATTAACCTTGTAGCCCGACAGGGATCCAAATTCCTTCAAGAATTTATGGAGGTTAGGGAGAGTAATGTGCGGCCGTGTCTGGGTTAAAAGGACATCATCCGCAAACAATGAAATTTTAAATTTGCGACCTCTAACCATTACGCCGCTAATGTTTGGGTCTCGCCGGATCTGGGCCGCCAGGGGTTCGATGCACAGGGCGAAGAGCAGCGGGGAGAGCAGGCATCCCTGCCTAGTTCCGTTCACGATAGGAAAAGAGGTGGATGCCACAAAAAGTGTTTTGATAGAGGCAGTTGGAGTTGCGTATAGGTGCATAATCGCCCTGAGGAAGGTCCCCGAAAGCCCAGATGTTCAAGGTTAGAGAACATAAAAGGCCAACTAAGCCTATCGAAGGCTTTCTCAGCGTCTAGACTGAGCAGGAGCGCTTTGTTTTTTTGTCTGTTATTGATATCTATTAAATTGATGGCTCTTCTAGTTTTGTCTCCCGCTTGGCGACCCGGCACGAAGCCCACCTGATCCTTATGGATCAGGAAGGGGAGGACCTCATTTACTTGAAGGGACAATATCTTTGTAAAAATGTTCAGGTCTGAATTTAATAGGGCTATGGGCCTGTATGTAATTCCCGCACAGCGTGAGGTCCTTATCGGGTTTGGGTATAAGCGTGAGATGTGATGTCTGCATATCTCTGGGGATTTCTTCCTTGCCCATAAATCCGTTAAATAAACGAACCATGTGCGGGAGCAGGATAGGTAAAAGCGACTTGTAATATTCGTAGGGGAGGCCATCAGGACCCGGAGCCTTATTATTTGGGAGGTGTTTCAGAGTATCAGAAATTTCCTCATCAGTGGAATTAAGGGAATTAGGGCCTCTACTGGTAAAGTGGACACTCCGCTGGTGGCAAGGTAGTCCCGAACTCGGTCTTTGAAAGTTTCCTGGGCAGGTAAGTTCGCTATGGAAAGATTATTTTAGAGGTCTGAGTAGTAGTCTCTGAGTAATTGAGCAATGCGATCGGGGTGGGAATGAAGGGTATCATTTGGGTCCCGTAGGGCTTGGGGAGCCGATACGTGGGTATTTTCCCGGAGTTCACATGCTAGTAGGGTATGGACCTTGTTGCCTTTATCATAGTATAGCTGACGCAGCCTCTGAAGGGCTTTTTCTACTCTGCCTATGTCTATACTTTTAAGTACTGCCCTTAGTAGTATAATTTCCCTCAATAGACGGATTGATTAAAATCGCTAAATAAGCGAGGGGGGTAGTGTCGGAAAAAAATCCAATCAGTACCCGTGATCTAGGACCTCTGGGAAACAAAGCGGTTAAATATTTGAACAAAAGCTGGAGGACAATACTAGTCATTGCAAAAAACATTCTGAACCTATGGGCAAAAACAGGCAGGCTATGAGCCACAAACTTAGGGTCGTCCGTGTCAGGACCTGACGCCAGAGAGGCCAGGACCTCAACCAAGAGGTCCCGACCCCGGAGAACAGGGTGTCCCGGAGGGACAGCAGCCGGCTTCCTATGGGAGGGACTGACCACCTAGGAAGGGAAACCAAATCAATGCACCCATCACACAAACAAAGGCCAACTGTGGTAAACTTCGGGAGCGGGCCCGCCAACTCTGAAAAAAAAAGGGGATGAATCAAAAAGGCGATAAATGGCCCTGGTAGTGTTCAGGTAGGCCGGTGTTTAGGACTCATCCGGGGGGTGTCTGGGGGCTGTCTTCTCCGCTTCGCAGGGACTTTTTGCCAGCCGGTCGATGGGGGGGAGGAGGGGAGTATAATGTCCCAGCCTGGGAGGTCTGGAGTAGGGACGTTAAGAGTCTCACAGAAGAAACGAACGTCCTCAGGAATTCGAAGTGTCGCCGTCTTTCCAGCATGTGTAGCCGTCAGGCTGAAAGGAAATCCCCAGCGATAGGTGATGTTGTTGTCTTGTAAAGAGTGGAGGAGTGGTTGGAGCAGCCTACGTTTCTGCAGGGTGATCCACGAGAGATTGGGGAAGAGTTGGACTGGGGTGCCGTCCACAAGGATAGGTTTAATCACCTGGGCCTTGCGCATGATGTCTTCTTTTAACACGAACGAGTGCACTCTGCAATGTCTCTAGGTTTGGACGCTTGGTCTTTAGGCTTCAAGGCTCTGTAGGGACTCCCAGCAAGTTGTTGAAAATTGTTTGGAGAATCAATTGTAGGTCCTCTGGGCTGGAAACTCCAGGAGCCCCCGGATCCTGATATTGTTGCGACGATTGCGATTGTCCAGATCTTCCAGGTGACATTGCATGTCACGGAGCATATCGACAGTATGTTTGGTGGGATTGGATTCGGTGGACTGTGAGCTTAGTGGCTTGCAGGTCTTCATCTAGGTCCTCCACCTGAGTGGCCAGTTGGTGAAAGTCCGCTTGCAGGGTCTTGATTTCACTTCGGCAGGCTTCTTTGACCTCAGATATCAGCTTTTTAAAGTCTGCCTTTGTGGGCAGTGAATGTAGTTGTTCCCGCCAGGAAATCAGCACATCTGCTGTGAGAATTGAGGGTATCTTAGGTAGGGGTTGAGGATGGGCCAGAGGCTGCGAGGGGGATGCCCAGGGTTCAAACCACTCTCTCTGGCCATCCACCTGTGATGGTGGTGCCGGGCTCAGATGAGGATCAGAAGAGGGGGGTGGGGGTGCTCCAGTTAAGCCTGCCGTGCTGGATTCACGGGAGCGGAGAGACCTCTGTGGCTTTGGGGAGCCTGGTATAGAGGATGGGGTCAGGATAGCTGGAGAGGTAGGCAGGGATTGTGAGCGGCCCTGATGGAACGTAGGGGACAATCCCCAGTGCTGGAAGGCAGGAGGGGTTCCCCGCAGGGAGAGTGAGTCTGGCTCAGGGCCAGGGCCATCAGATGGCGAGGGGATCAGAGGGGGACTCACCCGTGGAGCCGTTTGTACAGTCTCGGGGTGTAGGCCACAAGATGGCGGTGGTATTTCTCCATAGTGAGGTGGAAGAGGGCTGCACAGTGCCGGCGGAGCCAAGGACTTCAGAGTAAAGTAGGTCTGGATAGGGGGACCCCATGAGTTCGAGCATCCGGAGGTACCCCCTCGTTTTGGCGTTTTACTGGTCCTGTTCTTGCCCATCAGAGTGGAGCTGTGTCCCCATGGAGCGCGATCTCAGAGCAGGTCCGTGAGGAGCAGGGAGATCACATGTCCATCTTGGTCAGCATCCAGCCATGCTCCAGGTGACAAAATTCTTGCTGCTCAGGTTCATGCTACTCCTGAGAAACCTTGTGACCGCTGCTTTGTCCCAGAGAGTTTCCATACTGCCGTGCTCCAGACTTTCCATTCTCCCAAGGCTGCTGGCCACCCTGGGAAGAATCAACTCTTTTGGACCATTTCCCAACAATTCTGGGGCCTAGTCTACGTGCTGCTGTAACCGCCTTTGTAGCTGTCTGTTCCGTGTGTGCTCAGAGTAAGACTCCACGACACCTTCCAGTGGGCCTCCTACAACCCATACCCACTGGTGAGAGGTCCTGGACCCACCTGTCTATGGATTTCATTGTGGAGTTATCCAACTCCCAGGGCAACAGTTATCCTTATGGTGGTTGACCGGTTCTCGAAAATGTCTAATTGTATTCCACTTAAGAAGTTGCTCACTTCTAAGGAACTGGCTTCCATTTTTGCTTGGGAGATCTTTTACTTACATGGGCTACCCAAGGTGATTGTCTCGGACAGGGGTAGTCAGTTTGTGTCCCGGTTCTGGAAAGCCTTTTGTGCACAGTTTGGAATTCAGCTTGCTTTCTCCTTTGCATATCACCCGCAGTCTAATGGGGCCGCAGAACAAGTCAATCAGTCCTTGGAGCAATTTCTACATTGCTATATTTCTGACAATCATAACAACTGGTCAGACCTCTTATCCTGGGCGGAGTTTGCTCACAATATTGTCTTGAATTCTGCTTCCCGATTGACCCCGTTTATGACGTACTATAATTTCCAACCTTCCATGTTGCCTGACTCATTTGTTCTGCAGAGTATTCCTTCATTAGAGGAGCATCTCCATGGTCTTCATTCCACTTGGGCACAAGTCCAGGAGGCTTTGCAACATGCTAATGATAGGTACAGACTCCATGCTGACCGCAGATGCCTGCCTGCGCCTTCCTACCAGGTTGGGGACAGGGTCTGGCTGTCATCTCGCAACCTCCAACTTTGTGTTCCTTCTCTGAAGTTCGCACCTCGGTTTATTGGGCCTTTCCATATTCTTCGCAGGATTAACCCAGTGGCTTACACATTAGACCTTCCTTCTTTTATGCGTATCTCAAATTTTTTTATGCCTCCTTATTAAAACCTTTGGTCTGCAACCGCTTTACCACCTCGGTGTCTCGTCCTCACCCTGTACAGGTTGAGAACCAAGAGGAGTATGAAGTACAGTCCAACCTAGCGCAGCGTATTTTTCTTTTTACATATAAAAACTACATGGATGTCATGGCAAGTAAAGCTAAGAATATATAAGTGAATATAACCATGAGAGTAATACTCTGAGGGCTTAAAGGTCAAAAAAGTAATTGAACTGTGTCCTGGACATGTTTCCTGTGACAGTGAAGCTCCTGTTGCAGGGATTCACAATAAAGTTTAGTAAAAAAAAAAAAAAAGAAGCTGAGTGGAGGTCACATGCTTCCTGTCATCGGTGGAGCTACACTCTGCAGCTAGACCCCTCTCCTCAGCTGAACTATCTCTGACTCATCCCTTTAATTATTTAGATTTCAGTTATTTCATTCGTGCCAGTACCTAAGGCAATCCGCATGCAAGGGCTGTTTTCCTAGTAATGCCCACTCCTTCAGACTGACATCCACCCACCAAGACCAAAGGAGAAGGCCTTCAAAAAATACAAGGCTGAGGGATCATCATCAGCATTCCAACTTTACAAAGAATGCAACAAGAAATGTAAGGGTGCAATCAGGGTGGCTAAGATAAAACATGAAAGGCACATAGCGGAGGAGAGTAAAAAAAATCACAAGAAATTCTTTAGGAACATAAATAGTAAGAAAGGGAGATCAGATCATATTGGTCCCATAAAGAATGATGGGAATCTGGTTACTAAGGATGGGGAGATGGCGAAGGTATTGAATTTATTCTTCTCCTCAGGCTTCATGAGGGAATCGAGGGGCTTCAGTAACCAAAACTGCAATGTTTATCATCATGACACCAGAGGAAGCACCCTCATGGCTAACAGAGGACAGAATTAAAAATAGACTTAAAAAACATTAATAAGTCACTGGAACCAGATGGCTTGTACCCAAGGGTCCTTAAGGAACTCAGTCAAGTAATTGCCAGACCATTGTTTCTAATTTTTACGAAGAGTCTACTGACTGGAATGGTACCAGCTGATTGGAGAAAAGCCAATGTAGCACCAATATTTAAAAAAGGGCCAAGATACATCCCTAGCAATTACAGACCAGTTAGCTAACATCAATTGTATGCAAGTTCTTGGAGGGGATGATAAGGGACTATATATAAGATTTTAGTAATGACAATGGTATCATTAGCAGTAATCAACATGGATTCGTGAAGAATTGTTCTTGCCAAACCAATCTATTAACCTTCTATGAGGAGGTGAGCTGCCATCTAGATAAAGGAAGGCCCATAGACATTGTGCATCTGGATTTTGCAAAAGCATTTGATACAGTTAACCATAAACTTTTACTGTACAAAGTAAGGTCTGTTGGCATGGACCATAGGGTGAGTACATGGATTGAAAACCTGCTACAGGGGCAAGTTCAGCGGGTAGTGATAAATGGGTAGTACTCAGAATGGTCGAGGGTGGAAAGTGGGGTCCCCCAGGGTTCTGTCCTGGGACCAATCTTATTTAATTTATTCATAAATGACCTGGAGGATGGGATAAACAGTTCAATCTCTGTATTCGCGGGCAATACTAAGCTAAGCAGGGCAATAACTTCTTCGCAAGATGTGGAAAGTTTGCAAGAAGATCTGAACAAATTAATGGGGTGGGCAACTACATGGCAAATGAGGTTTAATGTAGAAAAATGTAAAATAATGCATTTGGGTGGCAAAAATATGAATGCAATCTACTCACTAGGGGGAGATCATCTGGGGGAATCAAGGATGGAAAAGGACCTGGGGGTCCTAGTAGATGACAGGCTCAGGAATGGCATGCAAAGCCAAGCTGCGGCAAGCAAAGCAAACAGAATATTGGCATGCATTAAAAAGGGGATTAACGGGGCGTGGCCTGGGACGGCATGGTGTGAGGAGCACTGAACGGGTGCTCCGCTTGCTATCAATCCGTATCTAACTATCCTGGGGCATTTATCGTAGACTGCACCCTACAACTCTGTCTACCGACACCTGAGGACACTAGACAGCATGTCAAGACCGAAAAAGGCGACCGAAGCAGCCTCGAAATTGGCTAAATATCGGCTTCAAGACAAAGGGGCCGCTGAAGAAAATGGCGCCGAATCACCCTCTCCTGTGGACTCTGCAGATGACACTGCCCGTGTGCTGGACGCCATATCAGATTGCAAGAGTACACTGACAGGCAAGATCGAGGAGGTGAAGGTGGATGTGTCTCTAATCCGTCAGGATCTTCAGAAGCTTAGAGATCGGGTCAAAGAGACGGAGACCCGCATCAGCCACGTGGAGGATCAAATACCACCATTACAAGTCACAACTGAACGCCTACAACATCAGTTGAATGCGGTGCTGGCTAAACAAGACGATATGGAGAATCGTCTCCGGAGGTGTAACCTGCGCTTTGTGGGGATCCCAGAGGGCTCAGAGGGCACGGACCCCCCCTCTTTCCTAGAAAACCTGCTCACAACTACTTTCGGGAGAGCTGAATTCTCCACCTCATTTGTTGTGGAACGGGCTCATAGACTGGCTGCCAAACCCCCTCCTCCAGGTGCACCTCCCCGGACCTTTATTGCTAAAATGCTCAATTTTCGTGACCGGGATGCTGTCCTCCACCTCACTAGGCTAAAGGGCAACATCCCATTTAAAAATGGCGAGATCAGAGACTTTCCAGACTTTTCGACGGAGGTCCAAAGAAGAGGGCGCAGTTTACCGAAGCCAAGCGACAACTGAGGATCCGCCACTACTCGTACGCAATGCTCTTTCCCGCCAGACTCCATGTAGCTGGTGAAGATAGGGCACATTTTTTCGACACACCAGAAGCTGTATTCGCCTGGATGGAGGAAAGAGTGCTGCCCCGCCATGCACCTGCTTAAAGACGTCTCCGTCTGACCCCACATGGTGACTGACCTACGACATGGAAGAGATGGAGCAGGACTTTTGGATTCATCGGTCAGACTGTTCTTTTTCTGTTGAAGGTACTGTGTGCCCCGTTATGCCGGATCCGACTGGTGGTCTGTGTGGTACCCCTACCCCTCACCCACCCTCTATTTCTGAACACTAGGGTGTCACATCTTGTTAAGGCCCTTCGGGGGGAGGGGGGGTTGGTTTATCCCCTTATTCATATTCTGTCTCCAGAACAAGAAAAACTGCCCCACATACTCTGCCGCATTGGCAAGCTGCTGCTCGCAATGAATCTAGGACTATTGACTCAAATGTACCTATCCTGTGGGTTCCCCCATGCTTGTGATCCTGAAGACCTCAGACCGGGAGTCTCACTCCTCATGCTGCTGCTTGTTTTGCAGCGTATAATCGTCCTCCTAGTAGCGGGAGCCCTTGCGGGTCCTGCTTTTTTTCATTACAAATGCAACGCTAAGTATTTAGCACAAGTAATGTTTCCCTGGTCGGTCCGGTTTCAGCGGAGCTCTTGGGGAGTTTACCCGGGGCTCCGTCTGTCCGGGCAGTTCAGAGTGTTAATGTTTAACATGTTAATGTTTTCTTGTTGGTTTAAAAATGTACAGATCATGCTTGTTGAGAGATGCTATATTTGCAGGTATTTGCTTAATGTCCTTGATAATATGTGGCATGTAGGTGTCCGGGGGACGATTGCGCGTCATGGGCCCTGTCATGTCGCGCAACAGTGCCTTTTGTCTGGTGCCGCGGGCCTTCCCCTATTTGGAGTCGTCTGGGGTGGCCGGCGATGGTTCCGGGGTATTGGGGACAATATTATTTACCCGATTGTGACATGCCTAGGGTAAAATGTGTTACATGGAATCTGAGGGGCATTAGAGCTAAACCTAAACAAAATGCAGTCCTAGCTTATCTTAAAGCTCAGCGTGCGGACCTGGTGGAGACACATCTGACAGGCCAACTATTAGTAACCCTAATGAAGCCCTGGGTGGGATGGCTCTATCAGGCACCCTATACTGCTAACTCCAGGGGAGTCGCTATATTAGTTGCCAAGACGGTACAATTTGCCTTACTTTCACTCAAATCTGACCCTCAGGGGAGATATCTATTTTTGCATGCTAAAATTCATGGCCTGGAAATTCTTATAATGGCAATCTACATACCTCCCCCTTTCCAGATTGCAGTGCTAATGGAAGGACTATCCTTCATGTCTCAATCCCCCACTGTTCCGGTAATATAGTTGGGGGATTTTAATAATGTAGTTAATAGGGAATTGGACAGACTGACACCCTCAGGTCAATCCACCCATGCGCGGACTAGATTCGGCAAATTTCTAACTGAACTTTCCTTCATAGATACGTGGAGGCATCGCCATCCAACAGATCAAGCGTTTTCATGTTTCTCGGCATCGCACAATTCGATGTCGTGAATAGATCTAATTCTATTATCCCGCCCTCTTCTCTCACTACTTGGGGAAGTGGGTATCAACCCCCGTATACTCTCTGACCATGCTCCCTGTTGGGCTGAAATTAAGATAGATACCCCCCCCCACAACCTACCCCTGGAAACACAATCCCTTCTGGCTCTCAGTGGTTCTGGATGTATTGCAATTGGGGAATGAGTGGAGTTTCTTTTTTCAGGCCAACAGGGACTCAACAACATTCGATGTTGCCTGGGACTCCTTCAAATCCCATGCACGCATGATGTTAGCCCAGCGCATAGCCAGATATAGGAAATCCTCGTCCCATGCAATCAGAGCAGCGGAGCAATCTTTAATGGCTATTGAGAAGGAGTTCACTGATAACCCTTCTCCATCCATGGCTGATCAGCTAAGACTACAAACCAGAGTGGTGAACAGGCTTAATTTTGAAAAGGCGGAGAGGAAAATATTCTACTGCAAACAAAGAGTGTATGAGTGTGGGGAACGGGCGGGACGTCTCCTTGCCTACCTGGCTGATATGGAACACAGACCACCAACAGTGGTGTCTCTTCGAGACAATAAGGATAGATTGATCTCTGACCCTGACCAGGTGGCTGAGGAGTTCCGCTCTTTCTTTGCAACCCTATATTCTTCCTCCACTAATAACACCAAAGAAGAAGTAGAGACACTTCTAACTGGTATAAACTTACAAACACTCACTCTATCACAAGCTGAACTACTGGAAGCCCCTGTCACTGAAGATGATATAGTAGAAGCAATATCTCACCTCAGCCCCTCCAAAGCACCCGGGTCGGGTGGCCTCCCCCTAGAATTCTACATAACATATAACGATACTCTGGTTCCCAGATTACACAAATTATTTTCTTACATTTTCAAAACAGGCTCCCTACCAAAATCCACGAGCGAGGCCTACATAGTACTTATACCTAATCCGGGCAAAAACCTAGAGCTCCCCGAATCCTACCGTCCCATATCCCTGCTTCAAATAGACATTAAAATCTTGGCTAAGATCCTGGCGCTGTGCCTTAACAAAGTAATTCTTACCCTGATCCACCCGGACCAAACAGGGTTTATGCCCGCAAAAAACTGTGTATAATCTTTGTGGATTATATATGAATTTACAAGCCAGGCATGACCAGGTGGGATCCAGAGTCGTGGTGTCGCCAAGGTGTTCGACTCAGTTTAGTGGGATTACCTCTGGGCGTGCCTGGCGCGGTTTGGATTTGGACCCAATTTTATCAGATGGATCCGGCTCCTTTATCAGAACCCTAGCGCCAGGGTGCTGGTCAACGGGAGGGTCTCTGATGCCTTCCCACTTGCAAGAGGGACACGACAGGGCTGTCCTCTGTCCCCTCTTCTCTATGCCCTGGCGGTGGAACATCTTGCGTCGTCACTGCACTCCCACCCGGGGGTTGAGGGGCTGAGGAGCGGGAATTTAGTGGAAACATTGAGCCTTTACGCCGACGACATGCTGCTGTACTTGGCGGACACGGGCCCTTCGCTGTGAAATGCGCTTCAGACAATACAAGCATTTGGTAATTATTCTGGGCTCAAAATAAATTGGGACAAGTCTCAAGTCCTCCCTGTGGACATGGGGGCCCCACTGAATCCCAGGCCTCCTCTCCTTTCCTCTCCTCTGGGTTAGCTCCATGAAATATCTAGGTATAGTCATTACTCGTTTCCCAGAAGACTTCGTCAAACTAAACATAGAACCTGTGATTGCTACTCTGAAAATTAAAACTCAGACATGGGCCAAGTTACCCCTGGGAGTAATGGGACGGGTAAATTTAATTAAAATGGTAATGCTCCCTAAATTCCTCTATGTACTGTGGCATGCCCCGGGCTATATTCCCCTCAGAATATTTAAATCCTTCAAAGCTATACTTAATTCCTTTGTATGGGGCAAGAACCATCATAAACTGTCTTGGCAAGTACTGAAAAATCCCACAGAGTTGGGAGGCACGGCACTCCCAGACTTTAACTTATACTATCTTGTGGCACAATTATCCCACCTCTACTATATAGACAAACATGATAAAGATCGCTAACTGGCCCTAGTATGCTCCTCCTATGCCAGATTATACACCCACCCATTCCAAATCATTTTTAGAGAACCAACGGATCCCTGGACATTGGGCAGTCGCGGGGGGTTGCTATATCACCATTGCAAAATTTGGGCAATGGTGAGACACAGACTACAAAAAAGGGATTAACTCCAGAGATAAAATGATAATTCTCCCACTCTACAAGACTCTGCTCTGGCCGCACCTTGAGTATGCTGTCCAGTTCTGGGCACCAGTCCTCAGGAAGGATGTGCTGGAACTGGAGAGAGTCCAGAGAAGGGCAACAAATTTAATAAAGGGACTGAAGGACCTTATAGTTATAAGAAAAAGTTATGAGCACTGAACTTGTTCTCTCTGGAGTGGAGACGCTTGAGAGGGGATATGATTTTAATGTACAAATACCATACTGGTGACCCTACAATAGGGATAAAGCTTTTCCGTGAAAGTTAATTTAATAAGACACGTGGCCATTCACTAAGATTAGAAGAAAAGCGGTATATCCTTAAACTGCGTAGAGGGTTCTTTACTGTAAGAGCGGTTAGGATGTGGAATTCCCTTCCACAGACAGTGGTTTCAGCGGGGAGCATCGATAATTTCAAAAAACTATTAGATTTGATTATTAGGCAACTGAACAACCACAG
Source organism: Aquarana catesbeiana (assembly GCF_042186555.1). NCBI lineage: Eukaryota > Metazoa > Chordata > Amphibia > Anura > Ranidae > Aquarana > Aquarana catesbeiana. The sequence continues at coordinate 260,874,387 of NC_133329.1, read as the reverse complement.
CATACAGGGATATACAATGTAATACTGACATAAAATTATACACATAGGTTGGACTTGATGGACTTTGATGGTGTCTTTTTTCAGCCTTGCCTACCATGTAACTATGTAACTAAGACATTTATTTGTTGCAGAACTCCTTCCAAGGGCCAACCTACTTCTTGCATCATGTACGAGGGCTCTAAAGAGAAATATTGAGGCAGGGTGTTGTGATGTTTTCAGCAAGTTATGTAGAGCACCCTGTTAGTGCCGCCCCCCCCCCACCCCCCACCCCACACACATACACCAAACATAATCTGCCCACCTTACATGCAGAAGCACAGAGACCAAGTGATGACTTCATTGGGTCTAAAATAATGTATACAAGAATGGAAAACATCCCAATTTAGAACTAGTTTTTTGAAGTAAGGTGCACATGGAAGGGTATTGCACAGTACAAACAAACACAAGATTTCCCAGCACAATTACCAGTTAGTCTGCAAAAAAGGGTACTGCCTAATAATTGACATTAAAAATACAGGTTATAGTTGCAAACATTTGTAAATATACAGTATGCAGAAGCTGCCTTGTCAAGGCTCCTCTGTATAGTGTGGTCCTAACTCTGAAAGTTTCCATATTGGAGCATAATAAGCAGTAGATAAGTTAAGGGAAGGTATGCCTAGAGAGAGCCCATTCTTCTCTAAAGGGGTAGGGACATATTAGAAGCCCAGCAGAGCACAATGGCAGTTGAAGGCATGCCAAATCTAAAAAGTAAGCAATGCAAGAATGGCAACCACCCCAATTTTTAACTAGCACTTTAAGTAAGGTGCCCTTGAAAGAGCATTGACAGCGCACAAAAACAAAAGACTTCCCAGTATACTTACCAGCTAGCCTGCAAAAAAAAAAAAAAAAAGCTACTATCAGCTGCCATTGTGTTCTTGTTGGGCTTCTGTGTTCCTGTGCCTTTGAGGAATAGGTGCCCTGCAGGCATACCCACCCTTAATTTATTCATAACTATATATGCGCCAACTTAGAGACTCTCAAATTATAAAGTTAGGACCACAGTATACAGAGGATCCTTGGGGAGGCATTGCGGCTTCCACATATATCTTACCGTAAAATTATGCTAACTTGTTTTTTTTTGTTTTGTTGCAGGTTAGCTGGTAAGTGTGCTAAGGAATCTTCTCTTTATACAATAAAATACTGTCTTTAATCACAAAAATGGAACTGTTTTATGAAAAAAACTGAATGATCATGTTGATGTGCATGGAGGAAGAGGGGACCAGGAAAAGCCTAATATAGGCAAATTAAATTTCATCTTTAGGAAAAACATATCACAAGAAACTGCTTCATTTACTGATCTTTAATGAATTCTCTGTGCCTTGAATCTTACTATAATTCCAAGCACATTTATTACACTTAGTTACTTTTTGTGACCCACAAAAATATCATTGTTTGGTCTTAACCGTAGCTAACATGGTACCACCCTTTGAGTTAAAACTATGAATAACTTCCTGATATAGTCTAATCAAATAAAACATCATGTGGATTCTCACATTATACTGTTGGTAGTAGAACTAGGAGAAGTGATCGCCATAAATCTTTTATTTGTAGCCACCATTGTATATATTTTTTTATTATTAAAATAAATATTTTAGTTTCAAGGTATTTTAAAGCTGAACTCTGGGATAACAAAATATTGCGTAAATTTAAGAGACGTATATTCTTACTTGAATCTTAGTGTGCTTTTTGTATTTCTTTCAGATCTGTGCAGTATTCCAGGGTGAAACTTTGCCCCTGTGCAGCTTCATGTAATAGAGACTGGTCACTGTTGCTCTCTGCTCTTGAGCAGGGTGACTGGTCCCACCCCCCATGTAGTTTTCTGCATGCAGCCTATTGTGGGTGGAGTCTGCTGGGCCCTTTTCCACAGCTCTGTTCTCTGCACAGACTATGTACAGCACAGTGATGTCACGGCTAGTTTTGCAAGAAAATAACTCAGTATACAATGCACACAAAGTGAAAATATTTAAAGGGAAGTTTTTGTGCTTGGATTCAGATTTAAATCATATCCAAACCCCCCAAACAGGTAATATTTAGCCACTGCTTTTTTCAGGCCTTTTCATTTAATTTTACCTGGAAATCCTGTGAATAGCACGAATAACATACTTCCTGTCCTTGGGTGGCTATGCTCACTCACTCCACTGTATCTATTGTAGCGCCACCCCTGAAGGAGCCGCTTGGTAAATTTGGATTCACCTCAACTCCAAGAATGACCTCAGCCCCTCTGGCACAGCTGGTTAAATAAAATTACTGCAAATACATTTAAGGACACACATGGAAAATACTGTTATCCTGGCTGTGGATCGCCAAAAACAGACACACAGCTGGTAGTTATAAACAAATTGAATATATTATCACGGTTTAAAGCATATGGAAGCTTACAACACTGCTAAACCTTTCTGCAAATAATTAATACATTAGAAAAGACAACCTTCAATACTTAGCAACTGTAAATTTAGAAAAGGGCAGTAATCTATATGCCCATAACATAGATGCTGAGAGGGAGGAGTGAAGATTTGTCAACTTCTCAGCTCCTTCTGGGCCACAAGCACCATTGAAAGTAACAACACAAAAATAAGAAATGGGTTAACAAGTACAGTAAGCACAATTCTGTAAGGAGGGTCCTGAGTTGAAGAGTACTAGTATCTTCTGCTATCAAATGTTGGGGCCCTTTGAAAAGAAAGTAGGCTTAATCGAGCAAAGTGAGACAGTAATTCTCTAGGAAATCCCATAAGGTAGTGGTTGGTAGGAACAGAATGGCTAAAAGTGTTAGCTCAAAACAAGCATCCTCTAACACTACAAAAGGGAATAGGTGTCTGCATGCAGTGTCTGTACTGTGTTAAGAAGGACATTTTGGGTTTTCACCTACTCACCAATCCTCTGTGCGATGACACAATGGAAATTCCAAATGCTAGTTCAGGCTTCTAGCAATGTTGTAAGGCTCCGGATCACCTCCTGTCAGCCAATCAGGATGGCTGGTAGCTAAGCTGGCAAGGTGACCGGACAGTGGCGGACTGAACACCTGGATGAATATTGCGATCCCTGAAGCGGTGTGGATTGTCTCTGCTGGGTGGCACTGGGTTGCTGAGCAGGGTGCCTGGGTTGTCACTGTTCCTGGCTCCCCTCAGCCTCCTGTCAGCATTCTCACAGTAGTCTCAGGAAAAGCGTGGCTAGCAGGTGCCGCTAGACAGTGTGGCTCTCCTGTCAGCACTCTTTTTGTAGTGCTGTGTGGAAAACCTGTCTCTATCTTTCAATCACCTCAGCACTTCCCTCTCTTCCATCACCTCAGCACTTCCTGAAACTCCCCTTTTTCCCAGTGTTTTCTAGAAGGACAAGTCAGCATCTCTCTGTCTCCATCTTGTGGCCAAAAGGAGAAATTGCATTACAACATGCCTGCTACATACTCCCCTACCAAAGAACCTTTGGTCCCCAAAGGAAGGACAGAATCTATCAACATATAATGTCCACAACCTATTACATGCTTTCAAAATACAACAGGAGGCAAAAACAGGTTAGTACATGTAAGAAAACAAGCATCTGGCATGCACGTATGAACCTGGCAAGGGAACCTCCCACCATTTGTCATAAGAGGTGAGGTTGTCTTGCCCACAAGCCACCAATATTGTGATGGCCCACCTAGATGTGCCAGGGGGTGAGTTGGAGTTACCCTCCACTAAACTTGTAGTGGGAAGGGTCAGTGTGTTGTGAGTTCTTTGAGAGGTATAGATAGCTTCCTCAGAATTTTCGCCTAATTTATCATAAGTCAGTCTTTTTGGTGGGTGAATTGTTTGTTTTACCCTTTACTTTTTGGGCTCAGTTAGTTCTTGTATAGCAGCCTCTTCCTCTTCCACAATAGAAGGTTGAAAAGTCTCAATGTCCTCTGCAGTTAGGGAAATCAGAAGATCCTCCTGGCCTGTCAATGATTGGCTCTGTGGTATGAACTCTGGTGCCTCAGGTCTGAGGGTTCCAGTATCCGATTCTCTAGAAGGAAGAAAAGTGGTAGTTTCTGATAGCATAGACTGCCACAGCCAGTCCATGTCCAGTTCTTCATCCTCACTTTCCTCTTCATCTGTGTTCAGTGGCACAGACTGAGACCTGGTTATTGGACAAGATCTCTGAGTAGTTCGAGTAGGCTGTGGATCTAATTGTTGAGGCACATGAACTACATCTGATAGCGGCAGTAGGTGATTACGGTGCCAGGTCTTTAGTGGGCCCGTACTTCCTTCTGGGCGGATCTGGTATACTGGTAGTACTGGTAGCTGCTTACAGATAATATAAGGCTGTGACTTCCAGCGATCAGCCAGTTTGCGTTTCCCAGGGATACCTAAGTTCCTCAGTAACACTCTGTCACAAGGCTGCAGATCATGTACCCTCACCTTCAAGTCAAAATTTCTTTTGTTTCGCTGCCCTCGGGCATTGGACGCAGCCTGAGCGTTCTCATATGCTGCTTTTAGACTCTTTCTCAAATGGTCCACATATCCTCTGTGGGACATCATCGAAGTATGGTCCAGGGATGGTCCAGGGATGTGCCGAATGCCAAGTCAGCTGGCAGTCGAGCTTCTCTTTTGAACTTCAGCCTATATGGTGTATCTTCTGAACACCTAACAGGTCTAACAATCGTTTAATGAGTCAACTCTCAAAGTCTTTCCCCTGGTCAGAGTGAATACGCTCACAGTAGCGTTTGGGGATACCTGCCACTGAGACTCTGATGGTTTCTGCCCCAGTTGTTCCTCCGGCCTGATGTTCCGCTCCCTGGCACAAGGTTTGTATGCCTTCTGGAGTCAGTTGAGTCCACTCTTCAGAGAAAATCCCCAAGTCATAGGGTCTCCTCGACAGGGCATCAGCATCTCTGCTCCCAATTCCTAGGCGGTATTTTAGGCTGAAGCGGAACCCTGATAGGGTGGCCAACCACCTGTGCCCGGTGGCATACAGTTTTGTTGTGGTGAGTATGTATGTACGTGAGTGGGTTATTGTCAGTTTTGGCCACGAAGTCTGCACCATAGATGTAGTCTTTCAACTTGTCCACCACTGCCCACTTCACAGCCAAGAATTCCAACTTGTGAGTAGGATAGTTTTTCTCAGCAGGTGCAAGAGTTCGACTCACAGAAGCAACAGGCCGCAGGTGTCCATCGTGCTCCTGATACAGTACCCCGCCCAGCCAACCTCGACTGACATCAACATGCAGCTCATAAGGCTTGGCTGGATTGGCATAGGCCAGAACAGCAGCAGTTGTTAGACTCCACTTCAGCTGCCGAAAGGCTTGCTCACACGGGTCAGTCCATTGTTCTTGGATTGACTCCCGAGGATTCCTGAGTCCTCCATGTTGTTTGACCGGCTTCGTTAGGTCTGGGTCATCATCCTCATCCTCGTTCTTTAGTAACTCATTAAGGGGGCAGGCTATTCTAGCAAATCCCTCAATGAATCTCCTGTAGTATGAGCAAAACCCCAGGAATGACCTACACATTGGTAGGCCTTGGCCAGGAAGTGACAGCTTCTAACTTCTGTGGGTCAGTAGCCACTCCAGCAGAGACAACATGGCTGAGGTAATTAACTGAAGGCTGGTAAAACTGACATTTTTCCCAGGTACAGCTTCAACCCCTCATCATGGAGTCTCCTCAGAACCTTCTCCAAATGCTCTTCATGTTCTTTGAGAGTTTTGCCGAAGATGATGATATCGTCTAGATACACCAACACCTCGATTAGGTTCATGTCTCCTACTGTCTACTCCATCAGTATCTGGAATGTTACTAGGGCACCGGACAGACCTTGAGGCATCCTATCAAACTCAAAGAACCATACTAGGGTGATAAAAGCTGTCTTTTCCCTGTCCTCAGGGTGCATGGGGATTTGATAGTACCCACTCTTCAGGTGCAGCACGCTGAACCACTGCGCCCCGATATTCTCTGCAGGGCATCTTCTATCCTTGGAGACTGATCTGATCAGGGTTGGTCCTCCTGTTGAGCGTCTAATAATCGATGCACAGCCTAAGGGACCCAATTTACTTCCGCACCACCACTATAGGGGAGGAATAAGGGCTCCTAGACTCCCTGATGATGCCTGATCTCTTCAATTCTGCAAGCTGCTCACGTAAATCTTCTAGGTCCCCCAAAGGGATCCATCTGACTCTTTCCCTTAATGGCTTGTCTTCCTGAAGGTGAATCTGGTGCTGTGCACTTTTCGCACACCCCACATGAAAACAAATTTTTCGAGAATATATCCTGCCATCTCAGGAGCTGAGCTTTGACCTTTTCTTTCCACTCAGGTAATAGTGTGGTGTTTTGTGGGTAAAACTGCTCTATGGAGATTCTGTCCATCTCTCCCTTCCCCAAATCAGATGGTGAGACTGGGGTGGCTGGATTTACTAGTCCTAACAGCATTCAGGCTCGTAGTTTCAACTGCGAGGCCGTAACATTCTGGATGCTGACAGGGATCTTCCCACGACTCCCTTGCAGAGCCTTAATTGTAATGACTTCTGGGATTACCTCCACTCCTGTGTCCTCTCCCTAGCAGTCAGCTTCAAGGACAACAAAGGGGCCCAGTTGTTCCCAATTGAGTGTGGCTGAAACTTGTAGACACACCACCTCTCCAGGTTGTAGTATCTTCTCACTTCTGTCCAATCGCCAAATCTTCCCCACTCCTTCGGCTGGGGCTCTCTGTTCTTCGACTAAGCGCTGATACACTTGTCTCAGCATAGGATGTATGCCCTTGGTTGGAGTGTCAGACTCCAAAAAATGAGGAGTGAGCAGCCTTCTAACAAGGTCAGTGTTCGTTCTTATTATCAGAGAACTCTTGTTGGCTCCTGATTGGTGAGGGCATACAACAGCTAGGGTATCAAACGTTTCTGTTTGTCAGGTCACAGAGGGGTCAAAAGTCAACTTGACTGGTAAGTATCCATCCTATGGGAAATTTTGGGTTCCAATACCCCCTATCTTCAGTGTTTAAGGTGCCGGTCATAAAAGAAGGGTAACTTGTGCCCCCATGTCCAGAAGGGCCTTCATATAGATGCCTTCTACCTGAATTGACATGATGGGGGAAGGTCCCACTAGTTTGTTAGGGAATCTACCAAGAGTAGGGTAGTCATTTTGTCCTGTCTGTATTCGTGCCCCCTTCTTGATGGGCCTCGGGTTTTGCTTGCGTCTGTTGGGCCCCAGAGGGCTGATGTGCATCTACTCTCGGCGACCGAGCACCTGAGGTTGAGGAGAGGGGGTTGTATGGTCACTCGGAAACAACAGTGGGGGCCCTCGGTAAAGATTTTGGCTTCCACTGTGGTTTATTTGTGTCTTTGACTATGGAACTGTAGATGAGCACCCGGCTGGCTCCTTCACCGGGGCCCTCTGAAATTTCCCGCTGGTTTTGGACGCTGGGATTCAGACTTCGATGGGCTTGGACAAACATGTTGGTAGTGCCCCACTCCTCCACAGTTGAAGCAAACCCCTCGATTCACTGGCTTTTCGACCTGGACAACCATAGGGTTTGCAGATTTCTTAGACTCCAAGACTTTCTCAACAGGTGAGACAGTGGTTGCAGCTGTCAGTAGAGTCACCATCTCCATCAATTGTGACACCTGGGTTTTCAAAAGCTCTATCTCTGTGTTGCCATCAGTCGCACTAGCTACTCTAACCCCAGCAACAGACTCTGACTTCTGGGTCTTCTTTTTGCTTTCCAGCATGGCCTCCTCTTTTTGTACAACCCGGATTAAGTCAGGATATTTTAAGATTCCTCCATCTCCTCATGTTTTCATCTGTATTGTGATAGGGTCTAGGGGTTGAGTCCCCCTCAAAACCTGTTGTGCCTGGACCTCATCTACTGACCTGGGATCCAAGCCCCTTTTTAGTAATACCTGGTGTATTATCTTGTCTAGATGCCTCATATAGTCAGATAGCTTCTCCCGTTCATTTTGATAGGTATGTTCAAACTGATACATAAGGTCGGAGGCCTCTTGGGTTCGCCCAAACACATCTTGCAGAATACGCAAGTAATCCTGAGCAGTACAATCAAATTTGCTGAGTTTTAAATTGCGAATGGCTTCTGAGGCAGTCCCCCTTAAGCTCTCAGTAATTCTCAGTTTTTTCTGTCCCATTCATCTACAGCTTGCGTGGCTTGCTCCAGCCACACCTCACAGCTGTCCTCTCTGGCTGGCACTGGTTGCTTTCCTGAAAAAGCCCTCAGTTTTTTATATCGGACCCAGTGTATGTTGGGTTACACTTTTGGCACCTTTCCACGAAGGATCACAAGGCAGCAATAAACTCTGGTCCTATCATTGCTACAGGTGCCAGTGGGGTAGCGTCTTCCGATGATGCTGCTTGGCCCAAACTTTCTGGGCTCACATCCAATGCATTCAGCTGGATTAGATGAGCTTTGACATCGCCAGTCAACCATACGCTGGCCCTTTGGAAACAAGTAGGGATCCCTTTCCTCCACTCTATCAGGGCATACATGCGGGAGTTCTTTTGATCTGCCTTGATGTCTATCACCCACGCCTTCTGATCTGGGACTAGTGTCTTCACAGCTTGACTGATCCATATCTCAGTCCAGGTCACCCCAGGGATGTCGATTACAACACTTGACTCCTGTTTGCCATTTTCCTCCTCACACCACTGGGTTGCAGCAGCAGGGTCCATCTTGATACTCTCTGGGACATTTTCTTGGAAGTTTGCTAGTAGAAAAGAGAAACCCGGACGAGCCCCCACTTGTTGCGCCACCCCCCAAGGAGCCGCTTGGTAAATTTGGATTCTCTGATCTCCACCTCAAATCCAAGAATGACCTCAGCCCCTCTGGCACACCTGGTTAAATAAAATCACTGCAAACACATTTAAGGACACACGTGGAAAATACTGTTATCCTGGCTGTGGATTATCACCAAAAACAGACACAAACCTGGTAGTGATAAACAAATTAAATATATTATCAAGGTTTAAAGCATATGGAAGCTTACAACACTGTTAATCCTTTCTGCAAAGAAATTATACATTAGAAAAGACAACCTTCAATACTTAGCAACTGTAAATTTAGAAAAGGGCAGTAATCTGTATGCCCATAACACAGACCATGAGAGGGAGGAGAAAAGATTTGTCAACTTCTCAGCGCCTTCTGGGCCACAAGCACCATTGAAAGTAACAACACAAAAAGAAGAAATGGGTTAACAGGTACAGTAAGCACAATTCTGTAAGGGGGGTCCTGGGTTGAAGAGTACTTATATCTTCTGCTAGCAAACGTTGGGGCCCTTTGCAAATAGAGACAGTAATCCTCTAGGAAATCCCGTTAGGTAGTGGTTAGTAGGAACAGAATGGCTAAAAGTGGTAGCTCCAAACAAGCATCCTCTGACACTACAAAAGGGAATAGGTGTCTGCATGCAGTGTCTGTACTGTGTTAAGAAGGATGTTTTGGGTTTTCACCCGCTCACCAATCCTCTGATACGGTGGAAATTCCAAATGCTGGTTCAGGCTCCTAGCAATGTTGTAAGGCATCGGATCACCTCCTGTCGGCCGACCAGGATGGCTGATAGCTAAACTGGCAAGGTGACCGGACAGTGACCGACTGAACACCTGGATGGATATTGTGATCCCTAAAGCGGTGTGGATTGTCTCTGCTGGGCGGCACTAGGTTGCTGAGCAGGGTGCCTGGGCTGAACTGTGGTGAACCTTGTAGTTGTCACTGTTCCTTGCTCCCCTCAGCCTCCTGTCAGCACTCTCACAGTAGTCTCAAGAAAAGCGTGGCTAGCAGGTGCCACTAGGCAGTGTGGCTCTCTCTTTTTTCAATCACCTCAGCCTTCAATCTCTTCAGTCTCCTGTCATCACTCTTTCTGTTTTTTTTTTATATAAATCTTTGTATTAAATTTCATTGATTACAAACAAAACACAAAAAGACACAACAAAACATCACACACATTGAACCAAAAATATAATAATACGATTTCCAAAATCCAATATAAGAGTTATTAATCCCACATAAAAGGAGAGAAAAAAAAAGGAAGTTAATAAAGAAAAAGTAAACCTTAATTCCTTCTTTTACCAATGACCCCAAATATTTCTCATATGAGAATATACTTTTATAGACAATAGCCCCATGGGCGTTCGATGCTGTATATGGTTTGTCCAGCCACTTTGCCCACACTTTATCGTACTTACTAGGGCAGCCCCTATTCATGCAAGTGTCTCTATACAGTGGAAGATTATTATTCACCAATTGCTTCCAATATGAGAGCGTAGGGGGACGAGGTTTCTTCCAATGCAATACAATAGCTTTTCTAGAATAATGCTATATTCGCAAACACTCGCTCAGACACTGTTGGAAACTCTCTACCAAACCCAATAAACAGACAGACTTTGAGGAAGGTGTAAAGGAACGGAAGTGATAGAATTCAATAAATCCACCACTTCCACCCAAAAAAGTAGCTATATCCTGTATTGGCAAGTCCAAAAGATATGAATAAAATCCCTCTCAGTTGCTCCGCATCGCCAACACTCTGAAGAGCACAGAGGATTTATCTTATTAAGTCTGTGTGGTGTGATATATGCTCTATGTACCAGTTTGTATTGAAACATGCGATCTCTCATACACCCCTCCAGTCTTCCATATCTAAATCTAGTATATCTTGCACCCACTTAGCTCTAAGATCCTCTAATGGCAGGATAGAAATTAATATGAGATGAGAATACAATCCTGAGATACTTATCCAGGCACTCAGGCACTCAGACCTAAGCACTAATTCTAAAGTAGATTATCTAATCGTTAAACTATCCTGTGGAAATTGTGCATGAAAAGTATGGAGAAGCTGAAAGTATCTAAATAAATGGGAACTTGGAACATTGAAAGTCTAAGTAAGTGAAGAAAAAGTAGATCGTTTCTGATCAGTAATCACTTGGGAACGTAATTTGATATTATATTTAGTCCATGCAATATGCTCTGGTGCTTTAAAAAATTGAGGAAGAGTAGGATTAAGCCATAAAGGGGAGCTTGGAGAAAATGTACCTTTGGGATAATGCTCACATCTAAGACTGGCCTCCCAGGCTCAAATAGTAATGAGCATTGAAGGAGACTGGTATAACTGGTATGTTACCTTAAAAATAAAATAAAGGGCCTTATAAGCATCTATAGAACCTACTACTGCAGCTTCCAGCCGTGTACAGGAATTATATATATCAGAATTCAGCCACCATGTGGCCGTAACCAACTGAGTGGCTAAAAAATATTTATATAAGTCTGGCAAAGCTACTTCTCCCTGGTCACAAGGGCGCATCAGGGTGGTTAATTTATACCTGGGGTTCGTCAATCCCCACAAAAAAGATGAAAAAAGTTGGTTTAATTTTGTGAAAAAGGACATAGGAAGCCACTGGGGGGGGGGGGGGGGGGGGTGTCTAAATAAGAACACATTTTGGTATAATTTTCATTTTTAAAAGATTAATACGTACCAATAGAGACAGTGGTAAAGACTTCCATGCCTTCAATTTTAACCCAATATCTTCCAAAATTGGAGTCAAATTCAGGGAGATATATTCAGAAACTTGACGGGAAATTAAAACTCCTAAGTATTTAAAATTCTCCACCCACTGCAATGGAATATCATTAGAAGCCATACTATGGGCCTCCATATCTATTGGGAACAGCAAAGACTTGCTCCAATTTACCTTCAGCCCTGTGACCATTGAAAACGAGTCCAATAGCTTCAAAGCCCCTTGGACAGAGGGTCCAGCATCATTTAAAAATAATAGAAGGTCGTCTGCGTACAAGGCTACCCTCTTCTCCAACCAACCGATCCCCAATCCCTTAATATTAGGGGAGGTGCGTAAAACCTCCGCCACAGGCTCCATAGCAATAGCAAAGAGGGACGGAGAGAGAAGGCAACCCGGCCGAGTTCCCCTAAACAATGAAAAAGCAGTTAACAATCCTCCCCCCATCTTCACTGCAGGTGTTTGATTTCTATATAAGACCTGCAACCATTTTATAAACACAATTGGAAAGCCCATTCTGCGGAGTACTTCCCACAAAAAGGGCCACTCCAAAGTATCAAAAGCCTTCTCTATGTCTACGGAGGCAATAACCCTAGAACCTATATTAAGATGTAAGGCATGAATGTTGGTATATAATCTCCTCAAATTCACATTGGTAGTCCTACTAGACATGAATCCTGTCTGATCTGAGTCAATAATATTAGACAGCAGAGGTTGTAGTCACCTAGAGATAAGCTTTGTCAAGATCTTAAAATCTACATTCAAAAGTGCGATAGGCCTATATGAAGCACAAACAGATGGATCTTTTTGGGTAAAACTATATGAGCATGACTCATTGATTTCGGTAGGACACCTTCCCTCAAGCATTCAGAGTAAAGAGAAGCCAGAACAGGGGCTAAAAGCTCTCCATGAGCCTTATAAAATTCAATAGGAAGGCCACCTGGTCCCAGTGACTTCCCCAATGGGAAGGAGCCAATGACCAAAAGGACCTCCCCCGGTGTTATTAAATATACTAACATCTCCCTCTCATTATCCGTTAACCAAGCCAGTGCAACTGGATCCAGCCAAGCTGCCAATTATGTTGGCTGGAAGTCAGGGCACAACTAAGATGTATACAGTGTCTGATAAAATTGCCAAAAAGTCTCCATAATTATTGGGCTGTGTACAAACCATATCTCCAGGAGCGGTGTATATTTCTGATATCGGAACACTAGGTTGTTCATGTTTAGCCATCATGGCCAAAAACTACCATTAGGATCTCCCTGCTCAAAAAGCTTCTGTTTATTTTGGTATAAATCCAATCTTGTGGCCTCTGCCATATGTAAGTAAATTACCCGTTTGTCATGAAGTAAAGCATTAAAATTTGATTCTGAGGGATCCGTAGCATATCTTCTCTTCTATTATACATTTTAAAGCATCACTCCTTATTTCCCGAGCCTTAATAACCGCTTTAATAGCGGATATATCCTGTCCCCTTGTATAAGCCTTAAATGCGTCCCATGTTATTGCTAAAGTAGATGACCCTGCAATAATTTCCCAATACTCTGTTAAAAGGTTCAGAATTTTTTTACTCACATCTGGATGTGAAATCCAGTAAGTTCCCAATCTCCATTGCGCTGCATTACAAAAATAGTGCATGCAAAGTGTAAGCATAAGTGGAGCATGGTCAGATAACCTGCTCAGCAAGTATTTAACATCCACCATACCTGCTAATATCGCCGAGTTAACAAACGCTAGATCTATGCCGCAGGCGGTCGTATAAGAAGTTGAAAAACATGAGTATACTCTAGTTGATGAGTGTTTCCACCGCCAAGCTTCTACCAGATTTACCATCTTGGCCCAATTACTGAGTTCTCCCGAAAAATATTTAGGGGGGGTTGGTTTATCCAGAACAGGACCAAGTATAGTGTTAAAGTCTCCCATTATCAATAATTGAGCTGGATCATACAAAGATATCTTTTCTGTGATACTATACAACAAAGTCCCCACAAAAGGGGGCGGTATATACACACTAACAGCTATATATCTCTGACCCCACAGAAGAAACACAGCCAAAACATATTTACCCTGTGGGGTCAGAAAATATATCCTCCACCATACATGGCAATGATCTGCTAAGCAATATTGAAACCCCTCTAGAAAACTTGAAATATGTAGCATGATATGCTTTCTGTACCTAAGGCCTCTTAAGGGTCAGAAGCTTATTCCGTTAGATGAGTTTCTTGAAGTAGCACTATGTGTGGATAACTTTTCAGATATCTAAATAACAATGCTCTTTTAAATTTTGAATTAGACCACGAACATTCCATGACAGAATAGAAAAAACCTCTTGGTCACGTAACAATAAAGGGGTAGCAGTGATGGTTTCACAGTGCCAACATCCAAATATAAGCATACAAAAGAGAAGAATTCCCCTTGGGTAGGACTTTAGCGGCACTTGAGTAGGAATCACAATCAATTAAATAGAAAAATAATCATATATTTATTTAGAAAATACAAAGATAAAAACATGTATCATGGAGTGTACATATCAACCATAACTGATATCGCAAGTAGTTGAAGTGGATGGTGAATGAATTTGGATAAGTCTCTATGAGTTTGACACATCTTACCACTGGGATTTTTGCCCATTCCTCCTTGCAAAACTGCTCCAGCTCCTTCAAGTTGGATGGTTTGCGCTTGTGAACAGCAATCTAAGTATGACCACAGAATTTCTATTGAATTGAGGCCTGGGCTTTGACTAGGCCATTCCAACACATTCACATGTTTCCCCTTAAACCACTCAAGTGTTGCTTTAGCAGTGTGTTTGGGGTCATTGTCCTGCTGGAAGATGAACCTCCGTCCTAGCCTCAAATCACACACAGAGTGGTAAAGGTTTTGCTCAAGAATATCCCTGTATTTACCATCCATCCATCTTTCCCTAAACTCTGACCAGTTTTCCAGTCCCAACTGCTGAAAAACATCCCCACAGCATGATGCTGCCACCACCATGTTTCACTGTGGGGATGGTGTTCCTTGGGTGATGTGATGTGCTGGGTTTGCGCCAGACATAGCGTTTTCTTTGATGGCCAAAAAGTTTAATTTTAGTCTCACCAGACCAGAGCACCTTCCTCCGTACATTTTGGGAGTCTCCCACATGCCTTTTCGCCAACTCAAAACGTGCCATTTTGTTTTTTGCTGAAAGTAATGGCTTTCTTTTGGCCACTCTGCCATAAATCCCAGCGCTATGGAGCGTACGGCTTATTGTCGTCTTATATACAGATACTCCAGTCTCTGCTGTGGAACTCTGCAGCTCTTCCAGGGTTACCGTAGGTCTCTGTGCTGCCTCTCTAATTAATGCCCTCCTTGCCCGGTCAATGAGTTTTGGTGTGCGGCTGTCTCTTAGCAGGTTTGCTGTTGTGCCATGTTCTTTCCATTTGGTTATGACAGATTTGATGGTGCTCCTAGGTATCATCAAAGATTTGGATATTTTTTTATAACCTAACCCTGACTTGTACTTCTCAACAACATTGTCCCCTACTTGTTTGGAGAGTTCCTTGATCTTCATGGCAGTGTTTGGTTAGTGGTGCCTCTTGCTTAGGTGTTGCAGCCTCTGGGGCCTTTCAAAAAGATGTGTATATGTAATGACAGATCATGTGACACTTAGATTGCACACAGGTGGACATCATTTCACTAATTATGTGACTTCTGAAGGTAATTGGTTGCACCAGAGCTTTTTATGGGCTTCATAACAAAGGGGGTGAATACATACACACATGCCAATTATCAGTTTTTTATTTCTGAAAAATAGTTTTATGTATATATTTTTGTAATTTTACTTCATCAACTTAGACTATTGTATTCTGATCCATCACATATAATCCAGATTAAAAAAACATTGAACTAAAGGCTGTAATGTAACAAAATAGGTAAAAAGCCAAGGGGGAGAATACTTTTGCAAGGCACTGTAATTCCTGCACTGTCCCTACTCCTCAGAAAACTTTTCCTGTCTCTAAGCACTCTCCCTGCCAGACCGGGAACCTTGCCCTAAGCTAACCACTCGAATAAATCGTGCCAAGCCCGGGAGTTGGAGTTTTAAATAGACTCTGTCTGACCCAAGATGGCCACCAGTCACATGGGGTGCCCACATCCTATCGGATAGCCGTTCCCTTTTGAATGAGGAAATCATAGAGGAGCTAAGTTCTCCCGACTTTCTCCCCCAACTGCATTGTCATTGCAACCAAACTCCACTGGCAGTGGAAAATACACATTGCACCCAGCTACAACCCAATAAGCCAACCATGCCTGCGCATGAACCTCCCATAAATTTTAATGTTCTTCAAGTGTCTATAGTGCAGGAGTACATCCACATTCAAGTCTATAGGTAATTACTGCAAAGGGACTATCAGCACAGTAAAAATGTTGGGCCTGTTTCTGTGAACAGCCAAGGAGGCCACTGTTAAACACTTGAGTTGGGGCTATTGAGGGTGTACTTATTTAGTTATTATTTGCTCCCATTTGATCTGTTAAATATAAAATTGAAAGTATTTTGTTATATCTGTTTGGTAAGTGCAACATTTGTTGCTCATGTCAGAAATTCAGAGCTGTTCTGTGTCTACTACACATTTCCTGTGTTATCTCAAATAGCCATTATTTTTTTTCAAATGGCCTCCTATTTTTTTTTACTTTTGACTACAGAATGATTAACCTTTATGTTGTAGCCATCTGAAAGTAGGAATGGTTGAGTAGTTTGTCAATGGTTTAGTAGCTGAGTGCAATTCTGGCAGATCAACTAATGTACTGCATATGTATTTTTTTTTTTACATCTGCTTTAAATTTACACATAACCTTTCTGAGTTGCATTGCTGTATGTGATATAGAAATATTATGCATTTTTGAAGCGTATAACAAAAAGCATTGCTTACCTGATTTTGAAAGGCGGCACAAAAGGCAACAGGAAATTTCAAGGGTATCAGTGCTATGCCTCGTTTTATCCAGGGGTTCCCTTTGTTGAACTGTTTTATAGCTTCCCTCCTGGTGTGGTATGCCGAACTTTCCATACAGCTCTCCCAGCATCTCGTCAGATTGGTAGTATCAAACACCTGCTTGTAAGGGGTGGTAATGACTTTCCTGTACATGTTCAGCTCTCTGACCTAAAATACATAGAAAAAGCTGTATATTAAAAAAAAATAAAGTCTATTATCATTAAAGAAATAGACATATCTTAAACAGAACTCAAGAAATCCAGTCTAAGAGTGGACTTGTAGGTCCTTCTTAGACCCCTTTCACACTGGGGCGGTTTGCAGGCGCTATTGCTCTAAAAATAGCGCCTGCAAACCGGCCCGAAACAGCCGCTGCTGTGTCTCCAGTGTGAAAGCCCGAGGGCTTTCACACTGGAGCGGTGCGCTAGCAGGATGGGAGAAAAAGTCCTGTTAGCTGCATCTTCGGAGTAGTGAAGGAGCGGTGTATACACCGCTCCTGCCCATTGAAATCAATGGGGCAGCGCGGCTAAACTGCCGCCAAAGCGCCTCTGCAGAGGCACTTTGTGGTGGTTTTTAACCCTTTCTTGGCCGCTAGCGGGGGGGTAAAACTGCCCCCGCTAGCGGCCAAATACCGCCGCTATAACGACGGTAAAGCGCCGCTAATAATAGCAGCGCTTTACCGCCGATGCACCTCCCGCCCCAGTGTGAAAGGGGCCTTAGTGTAGCCAAGTCCTGGGTCCCCTTTGGTCTAATGAGAGCCTCCAGAGTTAAGGATAGCTGACATCCTTCTATGTAGAGTGGGTTATGAGGCATGATGAGTGTAATGCAAGGTAGATTCATGGGCACCAGACACTTCTTGAATGCAAAGAGATTTATTGTCTCTTAAACAGAACTGTGGGAGAGAGGGTTTAGGGCCAAGACACCCTTAAGTGGTTGCAATGTTAATTGGCAGACTCCGAAACTTCTATAGGTAGACAGCCATGTAGGGAAAGGCATCCAGCCGGACACCACATCTGCATGTGTAGACACAGTATCTCCTATGGCAACAATCTTGAACAGTTTATAACAAAGGTTACAGTGAACGCTTTCACTTCCTCTACAATCTCCTCTTGCAGATCTTCACTCAACTGAGCTCCCAGTCTCTCTCACTAGACTTGCTGATCCACTGCCACTGGATCCTCTGAGCTCTTCCAATCTTCTCACTCAGTATCTTCCTCAAGCGTCACCCCCGCTTCCCTACTGGGTCCCTAGCTTGGCATTCAAGATACTCCTCAAGCGTCACCCCACTGGCCTGCTCGGTCCCTGGCTTGGCACACAAGGCTGTTCTGCAAGCATCACCTCCACTGGCTGGGTCCCTGGCTTGACACCTGCTGAAGTTTCCCAATTCTTCACCGTTCCCGGTTGGTGAGAGCACTGCTCTGATACTTGCTTCAGCTACTCACTGTGGTCCCTGATAATAGGGTGGATGGTCCCTTAGTGACGACAGCTTCCCTTCTACCTCTGACCATGACAGGTTCTCTGGCCGGCAGAACCGTCACTTCTGGTTGGACTGCAAGCCGCAATCCCAACCCTATGCTGCTCCCTTACTTCTGAATAGGCCCTCAGACAGCCTAGCAGCCAGATGTCCCCAGGATAGGCTCAGGCTCTGGCCAAGCAGCCCGGGACAGCACAACACAAGTCCACCCAGACAGCTGTCTAGGTGGCACAGAACCCCGATCACCTGACCCCACCCAAATAAATAGGCTCTCCCAGCATGCCAAGAGACCCAAGAAGATCCCTGCCACTGGCTGAGATACCCCATCTATTCCTAATCTGTCCTTGAATGCCCTTGTCTTATCTAATGCCACCAGATACCCGGCCATCTGGTGACAGAACAGATAAGTGCAGCAATTCCATAATTGGGTGGAATCAATTGATTCCCTATCAATTGGCCAAGGCAACTATACCTGGCAGGTAAATTTACTAGCAACCCTGCCTAAACATCATGGTGCTAAATCAGGTATAGTAATTATTTACTGTGGTAGCGTCACAGTCAACAAGCTTCTTAAAGTGGAACTCCAGACAAAACCTTTATCTTGTTATGAATAAAGTGGGAAAGGGAAACTTTTGTCAGTTTTTTTATTTCGGTTTGTCTTATCATTGGGGAGATCTTCCCTTACCTCCCAAGAAAAAATCTTCCTAAAGAAAGAAAGGAAAACCTCACCTTTCACAGTGAGAGAAAATGTATCCCTCTTAGGAAATGTCTCTTGTCTTGTTTGAGAGACGACTCTAGTCTAAATGATCAGTTTTGCCTTCACAACCAGATTTGGTGACAGCTGTCACCAGAAAGGGAAGTGAAGGTGACTCAACATTGACACACAGACAGCAAGAGCTCCATGCTAATGGAAACACCAATCATCTTATACATGAATCTCCTAGTGAGCCATGTGTTCAGCCTGCAGGGATGTGCTCCCCCTAAAGGCATTTGAGGTGGCTGCCTCAGAGACACAGTGTGGGGTGGCAGTGAGGCTAGGGTGTTCATGAGCAACTCCATCCTCTGTGCATCTCAGTAAAACTGAGACTGGTAAAACCACAGACTCTCTGCCCAGTCACTTCTTTTATTACACAGGCAGGTGCAGTGGCGAGACTATTCAATGACGCATGCTCCTGGCACCCAACATTTCATAGAATACATATGCAGATAAAGATGTCTGACCTAACTCTGACTTTCTTGATCTGCATACTTGTGCAAGGTCAGGTTAAAAACCAAAGAGTAAGTACCTCAGGAATGCAAAGAACAACATTAATACAAGAACAACTTTTTATTAAAACTATTCCAAGTTTTTGGATGAAGTTTTTTTATAGAGTGCCCAAGGTCTCTAAATAATATATGAAATTTTTTTTTTTGAACAATCAATCAGTCCTTAAAGTGTATCTAAACCCAAAATAAAAAAAACACTGCAGCTTACAAGTCCTTACACGTTGTAAGAGAACTGTCAGGATGCGCTCGGCACGCACACGTGCGCATGCGCGCATTCACGGGCATCGGCAGATTTCCTTGCGCAGGAACACACATCTGACCACAATTGGCACCTGACAGCCTATTTAAGGGTTGCTCTGATTTCTGACAGGTGCTGCTTGATCTTCAGCTGTGTCCTGAGATTCTGAAACCCTGTTTGTTTGACTTGACTTCCTGTTGCTGAAACCCTGGCCTTCCTGACCCTGATTCTGGACTCTGATTACTGGTTCATGATCCTGGCTTCCTGTTTGACCTTGCTCCTGTTTATACCTTGGTACCTCGCTGCCCGCCCGTTACTGAACCCAGCTTACCTGATGACCTCGCTCCTGTCTCCTGTTTGGCTCCACGCTGTTTCCGAGTACCTGTGCTGGCCGTCCATCCTCTCAGCTGTGCTGGTTCCAGCTCTTCACCAGAAACCCTGCCTGCACTTCCCAGTCTGCAACACTTCCGGCAAGTTCTGCACGCAGCATTCACAGGCACTCGTGTTCCTCCTGATCCTTCCCACCATCTGTTCCATCTCCAGTGGGGCTTGGATTGGAGATACAAGAAAGGCTGACCTCATCATTTCAGACTCCTACCAGGTACATGACACGTGGTGGTTGCATTCGTTTTTGCACTTTCACATAGACTGATTTCTCTACTATATCCATGGAGGTAGCCATGGTTATCTTCCTTTGTTTATTTCCATTACATGGTAAACGATTGAACTACATGCAGTCCCTGATTTACAAACATGCAACGTACATACCACTCATACTTACAGAGGGAGATAACAGGAAGTGAGAAGAAATCTACCCCTAAAAAGGGAAATTCACTCCTGTAATGCCCTGTATACACGATAGGATTTTCCGACAGAAAATGTTCGATGGGAGCTTGTTGTCGGAAATTCCGACCGTGTGTAGGCTCCATCGGACATTTTTCATTGGAATTTCTGACACACAAAATTTGAGATCTGGATCTCAAATTTTCCGACAAAAAAAAAAAATCCGTTGTCGGAAAATTCTGATTGTGTGTACATAATTCTGACGCATAAAATTCCACACATGCTCGGAATCAAACAGAAGAGCTGCACTGGCTATTGAACTTCATTTTTCTTGGCTCGTCGTACGTTTTGTACGTCAACGTGTTCTTGATGTTCGGAATTTCCAACAAGATTTGTGTGACTGTGTGTATGCAAGACAAGTTTGAGTCAACATCCGTCGGAAAAAAAACATGGATTTTGTTGTCGGAAAATTCTATCGTGTGTACAGGGCATTAGAGTTATCATGGGAAAAAGGTGTCTCCACTGAAGCTTTATCACCAATCCTTGCCTCCACAACAACCCCAAATATTCAAAATCCAATTGTCACAGGGACAGAAAGTGAGGTGAAATCTTCTGAACAGGGGCACAGACAGCAAAACAAATGTTTGCTATCCAAAAAACGTAAACATATTTTTTTTGGCTGAAATTAAAAATGTACCTGTTCCAAATTACATACAAATTCAATTCAAGAACAAACCTATAGAATCCATCTTGTTTGTAACCCGGGGACTTTACAAAAGAAAGATATGATTGTTTTTGCAGTTTTGTATTCCATAGGAAGTGACAGGGACACTGCATTTCTGGCACAATCAATAGGCATCTTCTGAGAATGCTCTGAACTCAAACAATTAAATTGAATGCAGTCAGTCCTAAAGACTGTCAAGCTGTAATATATTACATTTGTGCTTTTTAGTTTGGATACACATTTGTATGCCTGTATTTCTTTTTTGTGTTCCTGCGTACTACTGCAGTGGTTGCAGGCTTGTTTGCATACTAAATATGCAGTTATCATCAGATAGTCTTGGCATACTATAGTCTCATAAATTAGGTTGGGTAAATGGGGTGTCAAGACCTGTAACATGGGCAGGTGTATCACAGTAAATAGTAGTCAGATGTTTGCATTGTACAGAATTTGAAAATTGTGTAGCTTTTTTTTTTTCTTTTCTCTGCACATCTACCCTCATAACACGCAAGACTGCCAATTCTATTATGGAATGGGATTATATTAATAGGCACAACAAACTATTGACCAATACATATGACATGTACATGCAAATATCACTTACCCGATGAGCTGGTAAATTGCACCCAGCAGCAACTTCATCAATCCATACTTCTGTGACAAGAGCACACTGTGGAAACCCAAACCCTCGAAATGATATATTGGATGGCAGATTGGTCCTGCATACTCTTCCTATGCATCTCAGATTAGGGATATAGTAAGAAACATCTGTCTGAAGCACTGAAATCTCCATTATCTAAATAAAGTAATAAAAAATATCATGCAGGCAATGAGTGTGTTTAACAAACAGAACAATTATTAAAAACATGAAGGAGGGGGCCGAAATTCCGTTTCTGCCTCTGGTGCTAGAGAGGGTCAGCTGTGGGTCTAGTTAAAGGGGACACTGGCTGGTGTTCTGAAGAGCTTTGTCCATCTTATACTCTGCTTAAAGACACTCTGCTCTTGTGGCTCTAAGAAAGGAGTTTACAGTTAACTACTACTAATACTACTACCTTAAAGCTGAAGTCTACTGTTTGCTACAAGCACAGATTTTATATTATAGCTTGTCCAGAAAGAATACCTAAGTCCTCAAGTTTTATATAGTTCCTGTTTTTTATTTTTTGCAGTATCCCACTCAATTCCCTTACCCTATCCGAGTTCTCCAAAAATAAAACAAAACACCCCCATTAAAGATCGTGTGAATGAACCTGTGTGCCTGGCTGCAGGGCAAAGCATTTTGGGGAACACACACACACATATACATACATAATCTCACAAAAGTAAATACACCCCTGACATTTTTGTATATATTTTATCATATCTTTTCATGTGACAACACTGAAGAAATTATACTTTGCTACAATGTAAAGTAGTGAGTGTACAGCTTGTATAACAGTATAAATTTACTGTCCCCTCAAAACAACACACACAGCCATTAATGTATAAACTGCTGGCAACAAAAGTGAGTACACCCCTAAGTAAAAATGTCCAAATTGGGCCCAAAGTGTCAATATTTTGTGTGAGCACCATTTTTTTCCAGCATTGCTTTAACCCTCTTGAGCATGGAGTTCACCATAGCTTCACAGGTTGCCACTGGAGTCCTCTTCCACTCCTCCATGACGACATCACAGAGTTGGTGGATGTTAGAGACCTTACGCTCCTCCACCTTTCCTTTAAGTATGCCCCACAGATGCTCAATAGGGTTTATGTCTGGAGACATGCTTGGCCAGTCCATAACCTTTACCCTCGCTGCTTTAGCAAGGCAGTGGTCGTTTTGGAGGTGTGTTTGGGGTTGTTATGTTGGAATACTGCCCTGTTACCCAGTCTCTGAAGGAAGGGGTTCATGCTCTGCTTCAGTATGTCACAGTACATGTTGGCATTCATGGTTCCCTCAATGAACTGTAGTTTCCCAGTGCCGGCAGCACTCATGCAGCCCCAGACCATGACACTCCCACCACCATGCTTGACTGTAGGCAAGACACACTTGTCTTTGTACTCCTCACCTGGTTGCCGCCACACGCTTGACACCATCTGAACCAAATACGTTTATCTTGGTCTTATCAGACCACAGGACATGGTTCTAGTAATCCATGTCCTTAGTCTGCTTGTCTTCAGCAAACTGACTGTTTGTGGGCTTTCTTGTTCCATCATATTTACAAGAGACATCCTTCTGGGAGGACAGCCATGCAGACCAACTTGATACAGTGTACTGCATATGGTCTGAGCACTGACAGGCTAACCCCCCGCCCCTTCAACCTCTGCAGCAATGATGGCAGCATTTATATGTCTATTTCCCAAAGACAACCTCTGGATATGACGCTGAACATGTGCACTCAACTTCTTTGGTCGACCATGGCGAGGCCTGTTCTGAGTGCAACCTGTCCTGTTAAACCGCTGTATGGTCTTGGGCACCATACTGCAGCTGAGTTTCAGGGTCTTAGCAATCTTCTTATAGTCTAGGCCATCTTTATGTAGAGCAACAATTCTTTTTTTCAGATCCTCAGAGAGTTCTTTGCCATGAGGTGCCATGTTCAACTTCCAGTGACCAGTATGAGAGAGTGAGAGCAATAACACCAAATTTAACACACCTGCTCCCCATTCACACCTGAGACCTTGTAACACTAACGAGTCATATGACACCGGGGAGGGAAAATGACTAATTGCGCCTAATTTGGAAATTTTCACTTAGGGGTATACTCACTTTTGTTGCCAGCCATTAAGACATTAATGGCTGTGTTAAATTATTTTTAGGGGATAGCAAATTTACACTGTTATACAAGCTGTATAATATATATTATACAAGATATATATTTTTTTTCACACACCCACATACACACACGCACGATGGATAATTTTAGTTCAGCTTTAAAGCAATTTTAGTGCGGCTTCCTCATTTGATATATATGCTCTTCTATGTGGTTTTTGTTTTAAATGAAGAGATTTGAAGCATAGGGACCATTACTGCAATCAACCTATCTCACGCTTTAAGAACTATTGAGATATTAGTCACACAGGAACTATACGGTTGCCACCACAGCTGATTTGTAGATTTCCATTGTGAGGAGGAGCGGTAAAGTACAGATATTGTGTAGAACTACAGAAAGCAGAGCCTGAGAATGTAATGAACAAATATTTCTTAGTTGGAGCTACAAGAGGAAGATGGTTCAGAACAGGTGTCAAAAAAGTGGTGATGCTTATTTCTAATGCAAGTTGAAAAGGAAAAAGACAGCCAAAATGTCTTTTGGCAAATAAACAGTTCCTGTATATGTGCTGAAAATGTATAGTGCGCTGTTTGGCTGGAATTGCCCTTAATATTGCCAGAAATTTAAAATATCGTACAGAGGTGTAACAGTGGTTAAGGCTTACAAATATAGATTCTACCCCCGAACATCCACCATTGCTGTATAAATTGACATCAGCTGCTACGATTTTGCCATCATTCATATATCCCACCTGAAAAAAGAATTCTGAATTAGCGTTTTCCTTGAAGCTACAATGTGATATTTTAAAGAGGATGATTTACAGTATATGAATCTTCATTTTTCTATACAGAACTCACCTTATATTTTCCAAGATAGGGATGTCGTCCTCCAGTTATAAGCATGTCTTCACTACGCTCTAGAATGCAGCGAACGGGATGTTTGATCCTAAAAAATAAGAATGCAATGGATCTTTTAAGTCAGTCTGGAGTTGTTCTTAAGCATAATAGAGCCTTACATGTGTTGTAAATTCTATCAGTTTACCAAAGCAGTCGATTTTGGAGTTGAGGTTGTTGTAGTTTTACTTTATGGTACAGATAGTTTAGGCTTTGATACAGAGTAGGGAGCAGGTTTAGGTTTGCCACTACCATGGGTTTGGCAATTCCTTGGGATATACATATATTTATATATTTGCCATGGGCGGGACAGTGGTGTAGTGGTTAGCACTCTCACCTAGCAGTAAAAAGGGTCACTGGTTCGAATCCCAACCAGGACACTACCTGCCTGGAGTTTGCATGTTCTTCCTGTGCTTGCGTGGGTTTCCTCCGGGTACTCCGGTTTCCTCCCACACTCCAAAGACATGCTGGTAGGTTAATTGGCTTCTGTCCAAAATTGGCCCTAGTATATGAATGTAAGTTAGAAACCTTGGATTGTGGGCTCCTTGAGGGTCGGGACCAATGTGAGTGTGCGATGTATTGGTGGTATGGGTACCTTAAATAAATAGGGATAATTGTAGACATACACACACACCCACACTTACTCAGGATGGACTGGTGTCTTTATTCAACCTTACTAACTATGTATCTATGTAACTGTGTACAAAGCTTGCATATTGCGAACGTTTGGTAAAAATAATTGATGGTTCACAGCCAGATATAAGGCACAATCTATAATGTGTAAATAGCTTTGTCCTGTTCAGCTGAGTCAAAAGAGCCATACATTTAAAGGGATGGATAAACCACCTCTCTATAGAAAGATTGGCCCCACAAAACCATGTTCAGTGTATGTTGGAGCTGTTAGAGCATGCTAGAGAGTGTATGTTGGAACGGTTACGGATAGTTGTGACGGGAGTCACTTTGGGTGGAAGGCTTGTGGAACCCAGCTTACCTTGGAGAGCTCTGGAAACTCTGTGTCCATCTCCCCCGACCCCTCCTGTGTGTAAATCACCCTGTGTCCATTAGGGGCACAGGGTGACCGAGAACCCCAGTCTGATCTGTGCTAGTCAGACTCACTGTACAGCCACACTGGAATGTTGTATATATGTATATATTGTGTGCTGTCTCATGCTGTTGTGGACTGTTTGCTGGGATTGTTTGGTGTGTGGCTGTGTCCCATTGTTCTGTTGTGTCTGTCTGCCTTAGGAGAAATGTATTATGGGATGGATGTTTTGTATTTGTGTTCCTGGCATGTGGACTGGGGGCAGGGTGGAGAGGGGAGTGGCGAATTCCTCCAACAACTCTCCCTGCTGATTGGACAGTTTACCCTGTCCTGAATCAAAGGGAGGGGAGAGTTGTTCCCTGAGAGTATATCTGTGTTTGAATAAACAGTTTGATGTTTTTTACCCTACACTGAGTTACGGCTAATGACTAGGTGAGCTAAAGGGTCTTGGGTAGTGCTGGTTCTAGTCTGGACAAAGGAAGCATTTACGGCGGACATAGTCCTGTTGAGGACGGGGGTCCGTCACAAAAGTTTTTTATTTTTATTTTGTCATTTGTACATGTCCCTCATGCCAGTGCCCAGCTTCTCATGCCTTGTGTTTGACAAAAGCTTGTTCATCAGCCCCACAAATGGCAAAAATTGAATAACAAGATTTGCCCCTATAGAATTTAATAGGGTTTGCTTCAAAATGTATGAGCAAGATTTGCGAACCATGACCAAGCAGATTTGCTTATTCCTGAGCATTTAAACAAGTGTTTACATGGGAGGGTTAGTTCAAGGGTTACAGGGAGGCTTAGTGAGAGTGAGTGTTGGGGTTAGAGGGCGATTTATTGTGAGAGTGAGCATTGGGGTTTTAATAAAGGGATAGTGTAAGTGTTGGGGTTACAGGAAGGGTTAGTGTTAGTGGGGTTGCAGGAAGAATAGAAGGACTACTAGAGTGGAAAAGGGTAGAGAAGGTATGGAGCTAGGTGGATTGAACTGCTATAGCAGTAAAAACCCAACAGGAGTTCTAATCCTTCCCCACGCTACCCAAAACTAGAAGAAATCAATTTTGGGTTTACATACACTTTCATAAAGGATTTCTAGAGCTTTTTTAAGAGAGGACACCAGAAGATGTTTATTTTTAGACACTCTGTTTCAGTAAAATTCTAGCTGGGAGCCCTCCAGAGATGGATATAGTGAGAGGGATAAGTTACTGCACTCACTCGTTCACTTCTGTATTTAAATTTTAGCTTTGAGAACTCTGCTTTCAATAGGCTTTTTACAACAGGGATTTGGGCGGGGGACTTTGAAGTAGGGATCCATAATCAATATTCATGGTCAGAAAATTATCTGAATTGACTCACCATAATGGAGATAAGTGACACTTACTTCTTAGCTGCCACAGCTGCGATTGCTGCTATGTAGGCTGTTTTCACAATCTTTCCACCAAACGCTCCACCAATCCTTTTCACATGGCAACTGACGCGATTAGAGGGTATGCCTAAAGCTTTTGCTACAAGGCTCTATAGAAGAAAAATACATTTATGAATACCAAAACATTTTTTTTTCAAAAATGTTTTAGCTTGGGACATCTAGGCCAAAAGAAAGTGATTTATTCATATTTCAATTGCAGTCATAAACAAGGGACATTAATTAACTTAAAGCGGAGCGCCGCCGAAAAATTTTTTTTTAAAAGTCAGCAGCTACAAATGCTGCAGCTGTTGACTTTTAAAACATGGACACTTACCTGTCCAGGGCGCCCGCGATGTCGGCACCCGAGGCCGAAGCGTCTCTCCGTCCTCGGGTGCTGCCGCCTCCATCTTCGGTAAGGGAATCAGGAAGTGAAGCCGTGCGGCTTCACTTCCCGGTTCCCTACTGCGCATGCGCGAGTCGTGCAGCGCAATACGGATGGTCCCTGCTGCCTCTGGGACCCGTGTGTTTCCCAGCAGGCAGCGGGGAGGGAGCAGGAAGTGGCGTAAATAACCGCAGATTCTGCGGCTATCTATGCCGGAAGTGGGTACAGATACCTGTAATATACAGGTATCTGTACCCCCCTCCCCCCTGAAAGGTGCCAACTGTGTCACCGGAGGGGGGGAGGAATCTGATGAGTGGAAGTTCCACTTTTGGGTGGAACTCCACTTTAAGTAAAAACAAATAATTTAGTAGTATTTTAAAATGCAACTCCATGCAAGCAGTCAAATACACAGCTCAAATAATCCTATATGTAATTTATCTGCCAAAGTTTTTAATTTAGGATAGCATTTCTTGTGATATACATACACCTCTGCTAGCCAGGTCCCTCTACTTCTTGGATTAGCATTAATAATTCCAAAATCAGCTTCCTGCTCTTTGGAAAGAGGTAGTGACATTGATTCATCTTCAAATGAAGTAGGTTTGAGGAGGAGCGGTAACATACGAACGATGATGCTTACAATTTGTTATGTTAATTAGCACAGGATGTTAAAATTATATAACGGTACTTATGTAAATTCTCTTGTGGAGACAGACATTTTAGAATATGACCAAGAGACTTTTACCTTTTTATATATTTTGTTATTTGTACTGTGGGAAAACCAATGTGAAAATAAAACCCCATGCAGTCAAGATGAACTATCTGTACTGCAAAGAATCAGTACAATTACTCCTCCATTACGGAGGCCTTTAGCCTGCAATGATTTCAAATTACATACTATCAGGACAGCTTGCGCTCGTATATTTTGGACATGTTGCTCTGGTCTATTTTGTTTTAAATGGGAGCTCTAAAGTCACGTTTTTTTAAATTAAACCACCAACTCATGCCATTATTATTATTGAGATTCTTTCTTACTCCACTCAGAGCCTTTTATGGCACTGATCCTTTATGACTGACATAAAACCCAGAAATAAAGGCCACCAAATAAAGAATCAAACCCCCTGCTATAGATCTACTCTAAACTTGATTGACAGGTTAAGGAGTTTGAAGAAACACTTTGTGCTGCTTCTTGCTTCTCTGCTCCTCTTGTGTGGGTCCTGGGTGGTCCAAAACGAAGCACTAAATTACAACTAAACTCTGGGATACTGGTTTGTACATTTTTCTAATAGTTATCTGTAATCATCACTGGTGTGTACCAATATTAGCGAATGCATAGTAGTTTAAAGCTGAACTTCAGGATGAGCAAATATTGTCTAAAATACAAGAGGTGTATATTCTTACTTGAATCCTGGGTGTGATTTGTATATTTCTTCCAGATCTGTGCACTAATCCAGTGTGAAAGTTTGCCGTAGAGATTCCTCTAAGACCGTGGGCAGGGCGACTAGTCTTGTCTCTGCCCCCTCCTGAAATTTTCTGTTGGCAGCCTGTATTGGGTGGGCCTGTTGGGTCCCCCTCACAGCTCTGCTCTCTGAACAGGCTATGTACATCAAAGTGATGCTTTCACTGCTGCCTTTAAAAGGTAATATCTGGGTTTGTAAAAGCATTTGGTGCACACAAAGAAGATTTATATTATTTGTGGCTTTTAGGTAAATATTTGAATAAAAGTGTTTGTTCCTTTGTTTAGCTTTATTGGGTATGAAATGGCTGTTTGATGAAGGTTGGATGCTTAAGGTTCTAAAAGGTAGAATAATGTGCACTTTGGCATAATAACCACACTAAAGCCTCATGGAAAGTGCTGGATTCATGTGTACCCATCTACAATTTGCAGTAGACAATGGACTGAAAATCAATAAAACCAATCAATAATTGCACTATTACAAACTTATATAAGTGGTAGCTGCCAGCATGAAACAATGTGGTAAGCAACGTGCAAATAGAAAAAAATAGAAAACACACGCAGCGCTAGAATTATGCATTTACATATTCAACACATATTAATAAAAAAGTGCTAGAAACATAAAAGATATCTATTAAGTGATATGTATGTTTGTATAACACATAAACAAATTAAAATAAAAGTCCATAGAGATGTGGTACATCATATGTTAATTAACAACACATGGGGGTTCCAAGGCATAGATGGTGCCACAACTTCACATGGGGTGGAGACTGGAACCAACTTTGTATGGGGACACTTCACACTTGAATCATCTGCGTGCTCAAAGAAGACTATGAATGGTAAAAATGGGTATCCTTACCAGAACAGGTGGACACAGTCACCGTACGGTGGAGTGTCATAAAGACTTGAGGGATCCAATGATCCCAAGGATATCTGGCTGTAGAGGTCCTGGCGAGGAGTCATGTCCAAGTCCGCCGTCACCGTTCAAGGGTGTGGAAATTCTCGATCAGGATGTCGGTCAGGATACCTCTCTCAGATAGACGGAGTGTGTGAAGAAAAAATGGCTAGGGCTCAGCAGGGTCCCATTCATGAAAGGAGACAAGAGTAAAAAAATCTCCACATAGGGCATGAATCAATTAAATAAGAGGCTTTTATTGAAAAGCTGGAAAAAGTGCTACAGCGCACTCCAAAGTATAAAACGTGATCACAAAGAGGTTAAAAAATAAGATAAAATCGCATGATAACAAGGCATTTATAAGCATTAGCAACCCGACATGTTTCGGACCATCGTCCTTCTACTGGGGCATAAACCTGAATGCCTGTACCACGCTCATATATACACAAGAATAATTATACCAAATGCCAGTCAGCTGTGTGGAACATGGATAATTGCATGGCATTTATAGGCATTAGCAACCCGACATGTTTCGGACCATCGTCCTTCTACTGGGGCATAAACCTGAATGCCTGTACCACGCTCATATATACACAAGAATAATTATACCAAATGCCAGTCAGCTGTGTGGAACATGGATAATTGCATGGGTAATTACATGGGAATACTTGACAGATGTATTAAGCAGTCACTCTGTGTTTGACTTAATGCAGAACCTACATTGCTGACAGTGCAGACTCTGTATTACATAGTTGACCAATCACGCTACTCTATACAGAGTCACGTGATCTACATAGTTGGGGCTGCAAGTTCCAATGGAGGTAGACATCCAATCAAGTCGCTCTATGCGGTGTCACGTGACGGCGTCATTGCGCGTGACGTCATCGCACACCGGGCGTCGCGCTCCAGGCCTCCTTTTCACTCTAGGAACTGAAAGGCTGTATAGTGGAGCTATAGCATCAAAAAACGGCCCTGGGAGACTAGTCATAGCGCGTCAGCCCGGAGGAGGCCTGGAGGCCTGGAGCGCGACGCCCGGTGCTCACGTTTTATACTTTGGAGTGCGCTGTAGCTCTTTTTCTAGCTTTTCAATAAAAGCCTCTTATTTAATTGATTCATGCCCTATGTGGAGATTTTTTTACTCTTGTCTCCTTTCATGAATGGGACCCTGCTGAGCCCTAGCCATTTTTTCTTCACACACTCCGTCTATCTGAGAGAGGTATCCTGACCGACATCCCGATCGAGAATTTCCACACCCTTGAACAGTGACGGCGGACTTGGACGTGACTCCTCGCCAGGACCTCTACAGCCAGATATCCTTGGGATCATTGGATCCCTCAAGTCTTTATGACACTCCACCGTACGGTGACTGTGTCCACCTGTTCTGGTAAGGATACCCATTTTTACCATTCATAGTCTTCTTTGAGCACGCAGATGATTCAAGTGTGAAGTGTCCCCATACAGAGTTGGTTCCAGTCTCCACCCCATGTGAAGTTGTGGCACCATCTATGCCTTGGAACCCCCATGTGTTGTTAATTAACATATGATTTACCACATCTCTATGGACTTTTATTTTAATTTGTTTATGTGTTATACAAACACACATATCACTTAATAGATATCTTTTATGTTTCTAGCACTTTTTTATTAATATGTGTTGAATATGTAAAC
Source organism: Aquarana catesbeiana (assembly GCF_042186555.1). NCBI lineage: Eukaryota > Metazoa > Chordata > Amphibia > Anura > Ranidae > Aquarana > Aquarana catesbeiana. The sequence continues at coordinate 260,842,986 of NC_133329.1, read as the reverse complement.
GCATAATTCTAGCGCTGCATGTGTTTTCTATTTTTTTCTATTTGCACATTGCTTACCACATTGTTTCATGCTGGCAGCTACCACTTATATAAGTTTGTAATAGCGCAATTATTGATTGGTTTTATTGATTTTCACAGTTTTGGGTTTATAGTTGCTGCCATTACCTTTGTTCTATATCACGATATGGATGTTTTTGAGTATCGCACTACTCGTTCCATCACCACAGAAGGAGTTTTTGTTGTCATAAATACTAACACTGAAATAGGGGGTTTGTTTATGTGCCTTAAAAATCTGATGGTTTCTGAGATCCACCTCCTCTGGGACATTGCGTTCCTGGAGCAATACTCCAAGGAGCGCATGGTCCCTAGAGGTTTGAGGTGGGATATCCATCCACAGCAAGATGAAGTGGAGGTTGAGTCATGGTATCACTACTTCAATGAAGCAGGGGTCTAACTTCTAGGCTTCCTGATGGATAGGAAGAAAAATAGATTATCACTGATTGATAGAGAGATTAAGGAACTTAAAGATAAACTCATCCCTTATAAAACTACACCTGAATATCTATCTCTTTCAACTAATCTTAAAAACCATTTAGAAAAAGAAGATAAAGATCAACGGACTAAAAAACAGAAGAAATATACACGAGATACCAATGATTACAAGAGCCATCTTGTTTTCAACTGGCAAAAGAAAGATGGTGACGCCCCCGCCGGACCACTAGGCCCGGCTGAAATGGACACCTGTTCTACAATTATAAATAGTAGAACAGTCCCGACACCTTTAGGGACACATTCTAGCCAAATTACTATGCCCAAGAACACCCATCTTCCCACTCCCCCGGACAATCGTAATAAACCCTCCATTAGGAATTATTCTACCTATAATTCTTCTGGTCATGGCTACCAACATCCCAACAGAGGAAGAGGGAATACCCGGAGGGGTAGAGGCAACCCTTATGGGCAGAGCAGAGGGAATGGGCATTCAGAAACATATGCCCATTATAGGTCCCCTCACGTGTATAATAGATCCCCCCAACGTAACCAACATTCAAGGGACTATTCAGAATCATGTTATACCCACCATACTCCCATTTGTACCTATAATAGGTTTTCACCCTTAAGAGATGAACCCCACACTAGGGATCATTACCAATTGGATAGGTCACCATAAACATACAATCATTCATATCCGGATCCCCTATACAAAGAGGATTTTCCTCGGGGACCAACAGGGCCAAAACGAAGAGGAGACGGACACGAGGCTCCAGAGGAGGCTGGAGGGTCAGGAAAAAGAAAACGACAATAAAAAAAGAGCGGCATTTTCAATCTTAGCCAAAAATCCTTTTCTATTGCTGAACTACATGTACTGGACAAGGGTCTCAAGTTTGCTCCCTCTAAAAAGCTGAACAAATTTGAGACTTTTATCGATGTCCAGAAGTTTAAAAGGAAACTCAATGTGCAACTACACTTCTTGGCCAATCCTGGAGGTGTTGAAAGCACTAATAATACAAATATTGATACTTTAGGTCCAGTTGTCCTTCATATGGGACTGGCTAACCCCTCTTTATTTAACCCCCGAGTGCTACAGCACCTGCCATTAAAGTCTTTTGTGACTTGGTTCTCAAAGACTTGGATGGACTACCTAACAAACGTACTTACGATCATCCGAATATTAGGATAGGTCTAAAATCCCTTTGTGAACGCAAGGACATAGTCATCCGCCCCGCTGATAAAGGGGGCGGATTGGTTATCTTGGACAAAGAGGATTACCACAGGGAGATGTGCCATATTCTCAGTGACGATAAAACATACACTCCTCTTCCCCGGGATCCTACTAGGGAATTTAAGAAACTTCTAGTGAATTTAGTCGCATATGGTTTCCAACAAGGATTCCTCACCAAAAAAGAAAAGGACTATTTAGTCCCAGTAGGACCACACATCCCAGTGATGTACTACCTCCCCAAGGTACATAAAAACAGCACAAAACCCCCGGGGAGACCCATCATAAGCTGTATCGACTCTATTACATCTAGAGTCGGCCGCTACATAGATTTTTTCCTTCAACCCCTTGTGTCTAAGGTCCCATCTTACCTTAGAGACACGGGGGATACTATACGGCGGTTGGAAGGTATTGAATATCAAGACAACCTCATTTTAGTCACGGCAGACGTTACAGCGTTATATACCTCTATCCCACATAGGTTGGGTTTAGCGGCCGTTGAACATTACTTGAATGCCAGTGAGGACATCCCATTACCACAACAACATTATATCATGGAACTTCTACGGTTTGCAACACAGTCAAACTATTTCTGGTATAATAATCATTTTTTTCTGCAAAGGAAAGGCGTGGCGATGGGGGCCAAATTTGCCCCCAGCCTCGCCAACCTTTTCATGGCCCTCTGGGAGGAGGATGTCGTCTATCCCGCACAGCGTCCGGAGCTGTGTTTGTGGGCTAGATATATAGACGACATCCTCCTCCTATGGAAAGGTGATGAGGAAACCCTCCATGATTTCATGGCTACTTTGAACCAGAATGATAGGGGTATTACCCTCACATATGAACTGAGCACAGTTTTGATACATTTCTTGGATCTAAAGATTGCCATTTCTGACCGTCGGATCGTTACCACCACCTTTTTCATGCCGACGGACAGAAATGGCTATATCTCCATGGACAGTTGCCACTATGGCCCCTGGTTGGACTCTGTCCCTCGCAGTCAACTACTACGTATACGTAGGACCTGCACTAACATCACTGATTTTTTACAACAAGCACAGTTTTTGAAGGAACGATTTTTGGAAAAAGGCTATCAATCTGCACAGATAGATCAAGAGATTACAAAAATCTCTCTTACAGACCGTAAGACGCTGACATCTTTAAGACCAAAACTAATTTCTAATGACAAATTTAAATGGTCCCTCTTTACCCAATTCTCTGTCCAGCATAGACAGATTAAACAAATCCTAAATCGACATTGGAACATCTTGAGAAGTGACCCAGTCCTGGGTCCCCGTGCTCCCTACAAGGGCAGGTGTCACTTTTAGGGGGGCTCCAACACTGCGGAATCGCATTTCTCGCAATGTCATAGAAGCACCCACTAGACCGTCCTTTTTCCCAGAGACTAAAGGATATTATCCCTGTAAGAAATGCAACGTGTGTTTGCACAATCTCTGTGGTAATCATAGATCTGTATGTTTTGAATCTGCCGTTACTTCCACCATCTATCAGATTAAGCACTTCGCCACATGTTACATTGTGTACTTAATTACATGTCCCTGCAATATGCAGTATGTGGATCGCACCATCAGATCATTCAGCATTCGAGTCAATGAACACATTACAGCTATTAAAAAAGGTCGCACCAACCATAGCGTCCCTCGCCATTTCTTGGAATTCCATAATAAAAACCCGAGGGGCTCGAAATTTCAAGTTATAGACAAATTTGTCCCACCATGGAGAGGGGGCCCACGTACTAGGGGAGTATCACAACTTGAAGTTTTCTGGATATACCAACTAAAAAGCTACTCCCCGCATGGGTTAAACGTAGAATGGGACATAAACGCTTTTATTAACAAGTCCTAATAAGTGTTCATAGTCCTTGACATATACATTTATCTTTATAGTAGTTCTTGAGATTCTGCCACCTAGTTTTAAAATAGAGCTATATTATATTTAATAGGCATTTTGTTTTAAATACATGGTATTTTCTATATTTTACACAATTTACCATATGGATGTAATGCCAGACACATGGATTCATATGTGCCACCTATGTACAGTCTGTGTGTATTGCTTAATTATTTGTTTATAAGTTTATGAATGTCTGTATGCCTTTCCTGTATTTGGAATGCTTAATTCTCCCTATGGGGGACACCGGAAGGTGAGCGCTCTGGAGCGCGCCGGGCTGACGCGCTATGACTAGTCTCCCAGGGCCGTTTGTTGATGCTATAGCTCCACTATACAGCCTTTCACTTCTTAGAGTGAAAAGGAGGCCTGGAGCGCGACACCTGGTGCGCGATGACGTCACGCGCAATGACGCCGTCACGTGACACCGCATAGAGCGGCGTGATTGGATGTCTACCTCCATTGGAATTTGCAGCCCCAACTATGTAGATCACATGACTCTGTGTAGAGTAGCGTGATTGGTCAACTATGTAATACAGAGTCTGCACTGTCAGCAATGTAGGTTCTGCATTAAGTCAAACACAGAGTGACTGTTTAATACATCTGTCAAGTATTCCCATGTAATTACCCATGCAATTATCCATGTTCCACACAGCTGACTGGCATTTGGTATAATTATTCTTGTGTATATATGAGTGTGGTACAGGCATTCAGGCTTATGCCCCAGTAGAAGGACGATGGTCCGAAACATGTCGGGTTGCTAATGCCTATAAATGCCTTGTTATCACGCGATTTTATCTTATTTTTTAACCTCTTTGTGATCACGTTTTATACTTTGGAGTGCGCTGTAGCACTTTTTCCAGCTTTTCAATAAAAGCCTCTTATTTAATTGATTCATGCCCTATGTGGAGATTTTTTTACTCTTGTCTCCTTTCATGAATGGGACCCTACTGAGCCCTAGCCATTTTTTCTTCACACACTCCGTCTATCTGAGAGAGGTATCCTGACCGACATCCCGATCGAGAATTTCCACACCCCTGAACGGTGACGGCGGACTTGGACGTGACTCCTCGCCAGGACCTCTACAGCCAGATATCCTTGGGATCATTGGATCCCTCAAGTCTTTATGACACTCCACCGTACGGTGACTGTGTCCACCTGTTCTGGTAAGGATACCCATTTTTACCATTCATAGTCTTCTTTGAGCACGCAGATGATTCAAGTGTGAAGTGTCCCCATACAGAGTTGGTTCCAGTCTCCACCCCATGTGAAGTTGTGGCACCATCTATGCCTTGGAACCCCCATGTGTTGTTAATCAACATATAATTTACCACATCTCTATGGACTTTTATTTTAATTTGTTTATGTGTTATACAAACACACATATCACTTAATAGATATCTTTTATGTTTCTAGCACTTTTTTATTAATATGTGTTGAATATGTAAACGCATAATTCTAGCGCTGCATGTGTTTTCTATTTTTTTCTAAATGGACTGAAAGCAAATTATATGTAGCGGGTGCCTCACTATGTCACCCATGACCCCGCCAAGCTGGCCGCCGCAATGTACACAGGCTTTCCAGCCCAAAAGAGGGTGAGAGCGCATGTCATGTCTGTGGGGGATTCCCCCCCTCCTTCTCATCGACACTGACTGTTCTGCCCACTCTCTGCCTTCCTCCCATGTGCTCCTATTGGCATTAAAGGAACCAATTAAAGGCACAGTTACAGCAGCCAATCAGGGGGACTGTACTAAGCTGCAGGAAGCAGCTGCAAAGGACTCTGGAATATGAAGTCTCAGCACAGAGTGGCCTCACTCACTTTTAACCACTTCAACCCTGGAGGATTTGGCTGCCCAATGACAGGGCCATTTTTTGCGATTTGGCACTGCATCGCTTTAACTGACAATTGCGCAGTTGTGCAACGTGGCTCCCAAACAAAATTGACGTGCTTTTTTTCAACACAAATAGAGCTTTCTTTTGGTGATATTTGATCACCTCAGCAGGTTTTTATTTTTTTGTGCTATAAACAAAAATAGAGCGACAATTTTTAAAAAAAGGCAATTTTTTTACTTTTTGCTATAATAAATATCCCCAAAAAATATATAAAAAAACAATTTTTTTCCTCAGTATTTAGTATATATATATGCATCCCAGGTGTTGTATGTATATATATATATATATATATATACACACACACACACACAACACTGTATTCAGTTTAGGCCGTGTTGAGCCACAACATGCCGAAGAGTTGGTAGAGTGGATGAACAAGCCGTCCTCATCCTCTGTCACCCAGGCTACCTTGGCTGCCAATGCAGGTGCCAAAACGGCCTATTCCTTGGACTCGAGGTCATCATCAGTTACTCCCTCCCTAGCCCCACCAGAGGAGTCCCCCAAACTGTTTGACCACAGTGTCGGGTACATGCTGCAGGAGGATGGGCAGCGTATTGAAGGCTCCGATGATGGTACCCAGCTTGAGGAAGGCAGTAACGTGAGCCCAGAGAGAGGGGGTGCCCAAGAAGGACAACAAACAGGCAGTCATGTTCCCCCAGCTGTGGCATACTGCCAGGTTTACTCCAGTGATGAGGAGGGAGGGGATGATGAGCTCACTGACTCTACGTGGGTGCCGGATAGGAGAGAGGAGGAGAAGGGGAGGAGCAGGAGGAGGAGGTTACTTCTCCAACGAGGCAGGATGCCCTCCAGGGGCCAGCTTAAGGGCTACCAACCAACCTCTCCTTGCTCCTCCTCATCAGCTGGGACCTCAAACCCCACTATACCTTCAGTCCTCTCAGAAACCTACACTGAGAGGAATGATGGTGTAGAATTAGGTGTGCTACTGCCAAGTACTTGCGGGCAATCTGCTATCAGTACACCAACGTCCGATTCTAGCAGGCAGATTTCCCTACCCCAGTTGCTCCACCGGCGAAAGAAGTTCGCTCCCAGCTATCCACATGCCCAGCGGTTGAATGCTAGCTTGGCTAAATTTCTAGCACTTCAACTGCTGCCTTTTCAGTTGGTAGACTCTGTTTCCTTCCGTGAGTTTGTGGAATGTGCGGTACCTCAGTGGCAGGTTCCCAAACACCACTTTTTTTCACGGAAGGCGATTCCGGCTCTCTATCGGCATGTGGAAGGCAATGTCCATGCCTCGATGGTGCATATTACCGCTGACTCATGGTCCAGCACGCATGGACAGGGACGTTACCTATCTTTCACTGCGCACTGGGTGACTCTGCTGGCAGCTGGGAAAGATGCAGGACAGGGTGCAGTTGTGTTGGAGGTTGTTCCGCCACCATGCCTCCAAAATTCTACTAGTGGTGATTCTGCCACACCTCTCTCCTCCACTCCCTCCCTCCTCTTCTTCCTCCATGGCCTCTTCCTGTGCTGATTTGTCCTCAGAACCAGCGGTGCTCCGTAGGCGTTTAAGGGGCTATGCAAGCACACAGGCAAAAAGATGCCATGCAGTGCTTGAGCTGGTGTGCTTGGGGGATAGGAGACACACTGGGGCAGAGATTCTGTCAGCTCTGCAGGGGCTGGCTCAGAGGTGGTTGACACTACACCAGCTTAAGCCAGGAATAGTGGTTTGCGACAATGGCACCAACTCCCTCTCGGCCCTCCGACAGGGACAACTGACCCATGTGCCCTGTTTGGCTCACGTCCTTAACTTGGTGATGCAGGGCAGGTATCCGGGCTTACAGGATGTCCTGAGGCAGGCCAGGAAAGTCTGTGTGCATTTCTGCAGGTCATATAATGCCAGTGCTCACCTGGCTGACCTCCAAAAGGAATTTAACCTGCCCAAGAACCGCCTAATCTGTGACATGCCCACCAGGTGGAACTCAAAGTTGGCCATGCTGCAGCGGCTGCACACGCAGCAGAGGGCCATCAATGAGTACCTCTGCGACTATGGCACCAGGACAGGGTCAGGGGAGCTTGTTTTTTTTCCCCATGCCAGTGGGCCATGATCAGGGATGCATGTACTGTCCTGTCACCATTTGAGGAGGCCACGAGGATAGTGAGCAGTGACAGTGCATGCATCAGTGACACTGTCCCTCTTGTCCATCTGTTGGAGCACACACTGCGTGGAATAATGGACAGGGCACTTGAGGCAGAACAGAGGCAGGAAGAGGAGAACTTCCTTACCTCTCAAGGCCCCCTTTATTCTGACAGTGTTCCTGCGTGCCCACCGATCACACAGGAAGAGGAGGAGGATTGTGTCAGCATGGAGGTGGAGCCCAGCACTCAGCATCAGCAGCAGTCTTCAAGGGATCATTTACAGTCCCAAGAAACCCATGGACTTGTATGTGGCTGGGAGGAGGTGGCTGCGGATCATGTCGTCCTTCGTGACCCAGAGGACTCCTGACCGAATGCCTCAGTAAACCTACACTGCATGGCCTCCCTGATCCTGCAAAGCCTGCGGGAGGATCCTCGTATTCATGGTATCAAGGAGAGGACTCATTACTGGCTGGCAACCCTCCTTGATCCACGTTACAAGGGTAAGGTTGTGGACCTTATCTTTCCGTCACAGAGGGAGCAGAGGATGAAACATCTTCGGGAGGCCTTGCAGAAAGGTTTGTGCAATGCGTTTCCAGAGCCTGGGAGGTTACAATTTCCTGGTCCTCCTGGATAACAAGTTGCTGAGGCTTCGGTCAGTCACAGAAGGAGCTGTGGAGAAGGTGGCCGTCTGACTGATGCGATCAGACAATTATTTAGTCCGCAGCCCCAAGGTATGATCGGTTCCAGCAACCATCGCCAGCGTCTGATTCACATGGTGCAGGCATACCTAGGGGGAAGATCAGACTTGGACACCTTTCCCATCGAAAATCCTCTGGGTCACTGGGTCTTGAGGATGGATCACTGGCCAGAGCTTGCACAGTATGCAATTGAGCTACTGGCCTGTCCTGCATCCAGCGTTCTTTCGGAACACACATTCAGTGCTGCTGGAGGCTTTGTAACCAATCACAGGGTGCGCCTGTCCACCGAATCGGTTGATCGACTGACCTTCATAAAAATGAATTAGTCTTGGATCACCAGCTTCCAAGCACCTGATGCTGATGTAACCGAATCATTTTTTTTTAATGTGAGATCCCTTCAAGACTGCCTACGCTGATGCTGAGTGACTATCCTGTTATGCTGAGTGACTTCTTCTTCCTCCTCAATGTTCATGCTGATAGCTTGTAAGAACATTTTTGGTTCTGGGCACCGCCACCAGTGGCTGAGGGCCAATTTTTCTGCCCCTGTTTAACAGGGGCGTGTAATTAAAATTTTTGATGCAATACTTTGCAGCAGGGATCATTCCTGCGCTCCAACTAGAGTATCTGTTAGGGGTTGCAGTGTTGTGGCACCAGTGCCTAAGGCCCAATTTTTCAGCCCCAGTTTAACAGGGGCGTGTAATTACAATTTTTGATGCAATACTTTGCAGCAGGGCTCATTCCTGCGCTCCAACTAGAGTATCTGTGAGGGGTTGCAGTGTTGTGGCACCAGCGCCTAAGGCCCACTTTTTTAGCCTCTATTTAACAGGAGCGTATAATTACAATTTTTGAGGCAATACTTTGCAGCAGGGCTCATTCCTGCGCTCCAACTAGAGTATCTGTGAGGGGTTGCAGTGTTGTGGCACCAGCACCAGTGACTTAGGCCCAATTTTTTAGCCCCTGTTTAACAGGGGCATGTAATTACAATTCTTGATCTAATATTTCACAGCAGGGCCCGTTACTGCGCCCACCAAGAGTAACTGTGAGGCCTTACAGTGCTGTGGCAACACCACCCCACCATCCACCACCAAAGGCCCAATTTTTCTGCCCCTGTTCAACAGGGGCATGTAATTACTATTCTTGATCTAATATTTCACAGCAGGGCCCGTTCCTGCACCCACTAAGAGTAACTGTGAGGGCTTACAGTGTTGTGGCAAAACCAACACCTAAGGCCCAAATTTCTGCAGAGTATATAGGCCAGGCCCCTACTTTCAAACATCCAACTTACAAACGACTCCTACTTGCAAACGGAAGGAGACAACATGAAGGGGGAGGAAATCTACCCCTAGGAAGGGAAATTCTCTCCTGTAAGAGTTCCTTGTTTCACTACAAACCCCAAATTTTCAAAATCCAATTGTCATTGGGACAGAAAGTGAGGTGAAATCTTCTGAACAAGTGCACAGACAACAAAACAAATGTTACAGGGGTGATAAATCCTTCCCTATGTTTTCCAAAAAGCTTCCAAAAAATAGATTTTTTTGGCTGGAGCTACACGTAGATTCTACTTAAGAACAAACCTACAGTCCCTGTCTTGTTTGCACTGCCTGTATACTGCTGTTCAGAGTATATAGGGCCTGGGGGCCCCACACCTTTCCTTTTTTTTATTTGCCCCCAGGCACGATATTTAAAGGAATATTTCACTTTTATTTTTTCACTTTAAGCATCATTAAAATCACTACTCCCGAAAAAACGGCCGTTTTTAAAACTTTTTTTTGCATTGATACATGTACCCTGGGGCAGGACCCAGGTCCCCAAACTCTATTAAGGACAATAACTTGCATATTAGCCTTTAAAATTCGCACTTTTGAATTCTCACGTTGGAGTCCCATAGACTTTAACGGGGCTCTAAAGTTCACACGAACTTTCGGTCCGTTCGAATGTTCTGCTGCGAACCAAACCGGGGGGGTGTTCGGCTCATCCCTAGTCAGGGGACAGAAGAGAGAGGTCTGACATAAAGAGGGTCAGTCTTCTGCTTTCCTGCTTGGACTCATAGAGCCAAATTTGAGTAGAGGTAACCAATTCAATATAAAGTGTCATATTGTGATTTATTTGCCATTTAAGTGTGCCTCTTCTCTTGGGGTTATTCTCAGGTTTGGAATCTCCTGAAAGCAGCCTGAATATAGTATTGAGCTATATTGCTCTTCATCTCAGTTATTGCTGTCCTGTGGATACTGTTTACTGTCTGTTATTCTTCCACAGAAATATTGCAGTAAAGACAATTTCTGTGTTTTATTATAACGTGTGTTTCTCATTGGTCATTGCACTTACACTATTGCCAGGTGTGCTAGAGGGGGCTGAGGCTGTTATTAGGGTTGAAAAGCAGAGTAAAAGACTGAAAAAACTTAAGTAGCTCCTTCAGGGTACCGCTACACGTGGAGGCTCATCCGAGATATTACCGCTACTCTGCAATCAACTCCTCAAGCAGCACCCCTAAAGACGCCAAGATGGACCCTGCTGCTGTGATCCAGTGGTGTACAGAAGAAAATGGCCAAGTGGAGCTGTGTGTGGGGACTTAAGTTCCTGGTGATGACTGTACTGAGGATCATGTCCGTGAAGCCCTGGATGCCTTGGACCTGAGCCAAAGAGTAAGCATTTTGGATGTGAAGGCAGATCCTAGCTCTGATACTACCTCTGTTTTGACGGAGTGAAAGAAGGGAGTTCCCATTGCCTTGCAGGGGCTTATCCTTAGCCTTGTTGATCTTTCCAGATGGACAGATCTCCAACTTGGGGAGCTCGGGACATATCCAGCCAGATCCAGAGGCCATCACCTCCATGCCAACCACATCCCTGAAAATATCTTTCCCCCTCTAGTAGCCGAGTTTGGGAAACTGGTTGAAGGGCTCCTCACGAACCAGCAATGCTGACTGATTACAGTTACCGCAAGCTACAGTTCTTCTCGGGGAAAGTTCCCACACCCTCAGGAGAGGATGATTTTGACACCTGGATTGATCAAGCTAATCAAGCAGTTGAAGGGTGGGAAGTGGCCGACATAGTAAAGAGGCAAAGAGTGGTTGAAAGCCTCTGGGCTCCAGCTCTGGATGTCAATAGGAACCTGAAGCGGGATAAACCCAGCTGCACTACTTCCAAGTGCTTGGGAGCACTCCGTGAGGTCTCTGGAAGAATTGAAGATGGTGCAGAGTTAATTTATCTCTTTAACCACACTTACAAGATAGAGGGTGAGAAGCTATCAGCCTATGTTGGGCAGCTAGATCATATTCTGCACCAAATGCAATGGAAGCCAAAGCTGCAAGTAGAGCTCTCATGCGACAAATGCAAAGAGGAGCTCAGCCGCTGGATCGTGCTCTGCTACAACAACTTCTAGCCCGGGGTCTGAGTGACTCTTTTACTTACTCTAAACTAATGAAGGTCATTAGAGAAGAAAAGGCCCAGCTGGAAAACAAGTAGGGCCGAAGGTTGGAATCTGCTGTTGGGGTCAGGGTGGCCAGTACAACTGATAGTGATTCAGAGACCGAGCTCCTGAAGACTCAGATGTCCCAGTTAAAAGAGATGATGACTGGGTCATCAAGTCAAGTCACCAAAGTAGACACAGCCGCTACCTTCAGGTTGTACAAAAAAGCAGAGCAACTAGATATAAAGTCTGAGATAGCGGCATTGAAGCTACGGATGTCTCAGATGATGGATATGGTAAACATGTTGGCAGCAAAGTTCGCTGAGTCGTCCAACAAGGCTGTTATGGGTCACAATGTATCCACGGACTCGCCTGCTGCGCCTGGCCAGAGGACAAAGAATCAAGACATATGTCTACACTGTGGCTGTGTGGGTCATTACCAGAGAGTATGCCCAAGTCCACAGACAGAAGACTGGCGTGGACCACAGAGAAAAGACCCAAGGATGGAGAGAAGGCCTTCAAGAAGAACCTTCACTGATTCTGCAAGAGCACAATGGAGGGCGCCTGCAGTTTATGCCGTTTCAGTGAGGGATGCCTATCGGCCTCCAAAACAACGCCAGAAGCTAAATTCTCAACGCAGGAAGTTGAAGGAAGCACGAATCCAGTCACGCAAACCTGCTGTTACAGATGCTCCCACCAAGCTGCCTGCCCAGTTGCTAGGCCCTTTGCCTGTAGTGCCTGTAGTGCCTGTTTTGGTGGAAGAAATCTTTATGAGGGCCATTCTTGATTCAGGTGCTCAGGCTACTTTGCTGACCAGAGACTTTTACAAGAGGTATTTGTCATATATGCCCCTGCAAAAGTTGGAAGATATAGAGATCCAGTCTATTCAGATGGAGGATTACCCTTGTGATGGCTACCTACGGATCAAGTTATCGTGTGATCCATTGAAGGTTGGAAAGCCTCAGAATTTTGAGACACTGGCCATTGTGTGTCCTTGGCTGCCAGGGTCTACAAGAAGTTTGTTGATTGTAGCGACCAACACAGATCTGGTGAAGCAGTTGCTAGTCCCTTTTGTCCCCAGATGTGATCTCTTACCCTCAGTGTCTGCAGGAGGGCCAGAAGCATCTCTCTCCCACAGTGGATGAAGAAGGATCCACAGCAGAAGCGAAAGAGACTGATCTGCAGGAGGCAGAAGTCAAACAGGAAGAAGAGGCTAGTGAGCCTACTGTGCCAGAGCCAGTGGAACAGAGGAAACAAAGAGTCATTTCCCATTTCAAGAGACTGGCCTGTGATGTGTTGGGTGAGAGCTCCAAATGAATTGTCCTCTCCCCTCAAGGGACTCTTGACATACCTGACCTGTTCACCGCTGCTTTGGTGAAGGGCAACCCTGTTTTACTCCTTGGCACAACTGGTAGGGTCATCCCTATAAAGGGTGGCCTATAGGCAGGACAAACTTCCTTCCTATGCTCATTGGTGGGAGGTTCCTCTGCCAGGTTCTTATGCAAATGCAAACTGTTTTCCTGTGTACATTAATCCGCTTTCCTTCCACATGTATTCTTCAAGCATGTACCAGGTCAAGGACTGTTACTTCCTTTGGAGGACCAAAGGTTCTTTGGTGGGGGAAGTGTGTAGTGGGTGCTTCACTCTGTCACCTGTGACCCCGCAAAGCTGGCTGCCTCGATGTACACAGGCTTTCCAGCCTGGAAGAGGGAGAGAGCGCCTGTAATGTCTGCAGGGGATTTCCCCCCTCCTTCTCCTCATCGACACTGACTGCTCTGCCCACTCTCTGCCCTGTGCTTCCATTGGCAGAAGAGGTGCCAATTAAAGGCACAGTTACAGCAGACAATCAGAGGGACTGTACTAAGCTGCAGGATGCAGCTGCAAAGGACTCTGGAATATGAAGTATCAGCACAGAGCAGCCTCACTGACTTTTAAAGAGGCAGGACTGCAAATGCCAGAATGCTCTGAGGGAAGGAAAGGAGACACTCCATTTTGATTTCCTGAGAAGAATTAAGACTACACGAGGCAGAGGAAGAGATTAGACCTAGGGAGAGGGACTGCCTCCAAAGTCAATCCACCACGTGATTTCAGGCATCCACAGCCAGTCGGGACATCCAGCCTGAGAGAGGGGGATCCCAGGTGCATATCCAGACGCACCTGCACTGACGGTGTGGAGCGTTCCAGTGTGATGTGACCAGTCGGGTCACTAGAAGAGCCTGCCTGTTTCAGGACGTTAGTTTGGGCCTTGATCGCAGGATTGGGTGAGGGGACATTTGCCCATTTGCAGGAAAACAAGGACACTGCACACAGATTTGTATGTTGTATGGACACTGTATACAGACATCATTGCTCTTAGTCACCTTGCTGACATCTGTAGTGCTACAGGACATAAGGCTATTTAGATACAGAGACACTGTATACAGACACCATTGTCCTTTCATCCTGCTGAGGAAGATCTTGCATTCTTTACTTGATAATCCAGGTCAGTTGTGTTGTTTGGCCCTGCTATTCAGGAGTTTAAGTGCACCAGCAAGAGTGGCAAGCTAAAGAATCCAAAGCCTCATCTTTCTTCCAAGAGACTGAAGTTACTGGTGCCATATGGGCACACACACACATATTCAGGGCTCTGTATATGTAGTGGGTGTGCGGGATAGTTTATCTGGGACGTTAAACCACTGAATATTGAACGGAGTACAGTGTTTGTAGTTGGGCCTTTGGTGTCAGGGGACAGAAGAGAGAGGTCTGACATAAAGAGGGTCAATCTTCTGCTCTCCTTCTGCCTGGACTCATAGAGCCAAATTTGAGTAGAGGTAACCAATCCAATATAAAGTGTCATATTGTGATTTATTTGCCATTTAAGTGTACCTCTGCCCTCTCTTGAGGTTATTATCAGGTTGAGAATCCCCTGAAAGCAGCCTGAATATAGTATTTAGCTATATTGCTCTTCATCTCAGTTATTGCTCTCCAGTTGATTACCTGAATATACAGTATATACTGTTATTGTCTGTTATTCTTCCACAGAAATATTGCAATAAAGACAATTTCTGTGTTTTATCATAACGTGTGTGTTTCTCATTAGTCATTGCACTTACAGTATTACCAGGTGACCCAGAGGGGACTGAGGCTGTTATTAGGATTGAGAGGCAGGGTAATGGACTGAACAAACTTAAGCAGCTCCTTCGTGGGTACCACTACATATATCCTACCAGAATTAGAAGGAAGATTCGGCTGTACTAATGTTTCATTTCTATTGATGACATCTAATATTTTCAGTACCTTTCCTTTATTGGAGAACATAAAATATTGCAGCAGTTAATGACTTCAGATCACAGGGTATAAATACAGGAGGTGCAGAAGGTGTAAATGTCCCCAGGTCCCATGTGGACATGGACCGGAACCTAAATACAGACTGTGTTTTCATTATATTTATGCAGCATAGAACAGCTATGCCTTCTATATCCTCTAGTTTGGTTACTTGCAGTTTGTTTCTCCAGTAGGTGAATTTCATTTATAATAAAAGGAACTATACTATATAAACAATACTTGTTTAAAAGGCTTGTAGGACTGCAATTTGTCATTGCCAAAGTTCTCTGCCTCTGTTGCCCATAACCTACCAGCTGTTCTATGCATGCTTCACCTGCCAAAATGCATTTGAGATTCTTTACATTTCCTGATGCTATCCTGGTTCCTATAACATGAGAGAATTACATAACAATCATATTGAAATATACATTAAATTTTCCCCATATGAATGGAAAGGCCAATTTCTGGTTACACATTCATCAGTAATTCAAGGCACAGTTTTCACACTATAAAATGAAATCACAGACCTGCATGTATGTTGGATCCTGCGTTGCTGCATATATCTCAATTTCCTGGTTCTCTGTTTTGGGGATAACACGGATGCTTTGGGTCTCCATGTAGAAATGCTCCTGTCCTCCAATATGTAGCTCACCTATAGCATTCAAGTAGTAAGAGTCAAAATCAATATTTTTTATTCAGCTTCCACTTTGCGGTGTGTATCCTAATTTTAACACATTATAGTAGTAAGTCAAGTATACGCTCTTGTTTAAGATTTTAAGGATCACATTAATACACTATAAAAATATTACTCAGCTCCATCTCCAATGAGTAGTATTAAAGTAGAACTATAGACATAGAGTAAGGGAGGGTTATGACCTTAGTCAGTTTTTTTGCCTCTGTGTGCCGATGGGGGGGGGATTTACCTTCACTACCTGTCCTATAGTCAAAACAGGAAGTGAGGTGAATCCCTGATAGTCACCAGAGTCAACAGAACTAATGTGCCCTTTGGAATGTTTCCCCTCTATTCCTGTTCTGATGATCATTAAAAATTTGGGATTTCTTTCACTTTTGGTGATAATGGTCACTGGCACAAATGGTAAGGGTGAATCTCCCTAATGGGGGCACAGACAGCAATAAAAACCTGACAGGTGTTATAATTCCTCTTTTAAAATAAAATAAAAATATTGCCTTTAAATTATATTTTAAGTCAATACACTTTGAACAAGCTAGCCAACCACAGCTGTTTTAGACCATAAATCCACATATTTTTTTTAACTTGAAATAAATCTATGAGGGCGGCAGGAGGCGGAGCCTAGCAGAGCAGACATGCATTGTTAGAGCTCCACACCGCTGAGGAGAGAAGAGAAGGACAAAGCGGAGCCTGCAGGCTCAAAAGGTATCCATTTGAACCTTTTTGCCCCAGGGAACAAACTGTGAAAGTTTGGGCAGGAAATATGGTACTGGGAGGAAACCGTGGCAGAAATAAAAATCACCTCACAAAGAGCTCACAGGCACTCACTGCAGCAGAAGCAGCTCCAGTCACCTCACAATATACAGCATCAGGGCGCTCTCACAGACAGAAAATGTCACAGCAAGACTCTCCATTTGAGTCAGATACAGAACAAATCCTCTCACAAACTTCTCCACAAGCCTCCTCAGTATCCCCAGTAATATTATTACAATTTGAAAAGATGCTTCATAAGGCTTTAAAACAAACCTCAGACCAAATAACAAAAAGCCTAACCAAAGAAATAAGAGAGCTGGGAAACCGCACCGCAGCCTTAGAAATAAAAATGGATGAAATTGAAATTACAACCCAAGAAAATATAACAGAATTGGAACAATTAAAAAAAGAGAATTTAATACTTCAAACTAAGCTCGAAGATTACGAAAATAGAGCCAGAGGTTCAAACTTGCGCATAAGGGGAATACCTGAAACTGTGACAGACCTGCAATCTACTATTACTGCTCTATTACAAGAACTAAAGCCAGATATCCCTATTGAACGTTTAGAACTGGACAGAGTACACAGAGCCCTCACAGCCAAAAAGAAAGATGGACCCCCACGTGATATAATCACAAAATTTCATTATTACAGAACGAAAGAACAAATACTAATTGCTGCAAGAGAAAAAAAGGAACTTAATTTCCAAGGACACAATTATCAAATTTTTGCTGACCTATCCCAACTTACTATTACTAAAAGACGATCCATGAAACCCCAACTAATGGAACTGCAACGCCACAACATTATGTATCAATGGGGCTTCCCCTTTTCAGTCAGATTTAACTACCAAGGTACAATTTACAGAAGCAGATCAGCAGATGAACTACAACAAACCCTTTTAAAATTAAATCTGACAGAACCCACAAGCAGCAACTCTCCCACACGCAGAAGAATGGCATCATCTTCACCTTCAGGCAGCACCCAGAAAATTTTAGAACAAAATGGGAATCATCATTCTCACAAAAGAGGCCGTTATGCCACATCATCCATGGACCAAGAAGATTCAATGGACTGACATCCTAATTCCTGATATCTCTTCATTTATTATACTAAGAGATGGTTCTCTATAAAAAACCTATATTTATAACTGAATGTAACTGCATTCTGATAGTCACACACTGTGTGGGATCATGTTACATTCCAGTTATATTTCTTATTACTTCTGATTCATATAGCCTTAGAATATATAAGTGAAATAAGGAAATTCTTGTTCAGTTATATATTATCAGGTAATAACAATAGATTTATTACTTTTTAGGACAAATATGTTCAATAATCCAGAAGTAATGGAAGCTTTTTCTTTCTTTTCTTAAAACAAATATATTATTACCTAACTAGTTCCTAGAATTATGTTTTTGTTTATTCTAATCTGAAGCAATACAACCTCAATTTTATGAGTTAACATATCTAAACAGTTACGTATGAATAAAATATGTAATTGTTTACTCTAAAAGGGTTAAAATCCCAAAATAATTCAAACTATCTTCATCAATACCAAAGTTATTAACAGTACCTTTCTAACTGAATTATTTAGCCTAGGGCAAGACTAACCATATACAACCACCCTGGAATAAATAATTTCAACAAAAACTATATTCTGCACTCCAATTAATGAAACATCATTTTGATGTCTTTTGACATAGCACTTCTCTCCTGTAAGCGGAAGATCCGTGTACCCCCATTAGCCCTCCTCATTCTCCCAACCATATTATGTGGGAGTGTGACGAAGGCACTTATTCCCCTGAGAGAGATATTTATTCTCTTTCATGGGTAAATTGTGATTACTTGCAAAAAATAATTTATACAATGTATCATCTAATCTCATATGTTTTTTGTTTACTCTTTACTCCAGAATTCACTGGTTTCTTTTCTATCTATTCATCTCTTCAGTCCACACAGGTTGATCTGTGCAGTCAGCTCTGCATAACAAAAAGTAAGTCAAAACTATTTGATCTATTGCCATGGCACCACTGAATATACTTTCCCTGAATGTTCAGGGAATAAATGTCCCTCAAAAAAGGACCAAAGCCTTCCGTACTTTCCATAACAAGAAGGCTCACATAGTATGCCTCCAAGAAACACACTTCACCAAAGATTCTACTCCAAAATATATTTCTCCTTTTTATCAACAAATTTACACGGCTTCTGCCTGTACCAAGCAAAGGGGAACTCTAATTGCATTTCACCGATCCACACCATTCACCTTATCATCAGAAATTAAAGACCCAGAAGGTAGATACCTGATACTCATGGGTTATATAATGGATACAGCAATCACGGTGATTTCCTACTACGCTCCTAACAAACAACCTACACCATTCCTCTCACATATATTACAAGTGATTAATACACACAAAATAGGAGGGGTGAGAAGGAGGGGTGAGAAGGAGGAGGGGGGGGGGGAATTCATATCATAATCTGGGATGATTATGATATTTTGTCGCCTTTGACTGGTTTCGGGAGTTTGGCGCTGCCTTGATAGTAGTAAAGAACTTCTACTTGTGAAAGAGGGGGAAATATACAGCTTCTGGCATGAAGGCACGGAGTACAAGAGACATGAATATGAAGTTTTTCTAGACTGACGGACTCAGGTTTTTTTCTAATTTTGTTTTTCTGTTTGTTTTTGACCTTTTTTTTACGGTCACGCTTCCTACAAGATCAGAAGCAAGTTACGGGTAAAAGCTCGGTGTATAGTTCTTATTGTTTTTTGTTTTTCACCGCAGCAAGGGGTTATGAAGGTTATGGGTTGATTTTTTCAGAAATGTGCAGCGATCCAAGTGGGGTGTTGGGTGATAGTCTCAAACTTATGTACAGACAGGGTGATGACATAACCTGGTCACGCCTAAGAAATGTTCTATTCCATTGTAGTTTTTGTGATGTGATAATATATAAATATGGCGGGGTCAATAGTTAACATAGTGTCTTGGAACATCAGGGGCCTCAATGATAAATTCCGCAGGGCCCTGATGTTTCAATACTTGAAGCCACTTAAACCACAATTAGTGTTTTTGCAGGAGACGCACTTAGATGGGAACAGGATTCTGTCGCTTCGCAGACCCTGGATTCAGCGAGCGCTCCACGCAACTTACTCTACGTATGCTAGAGGGGTGGCTATCCTAATTAGTAAGTCATTACCATGTACAATCCATAATGTCATATCCGACCCAGGAGGTCGGTATCTAATTATTGTGGCTGACTTCTTTACACACAAAATGGTATTGGTTAACGTATATGTCCCTCCTCCTTTTCAGATTCAGATATTGTATGATCTGTTGGGTAAGCTGGCCCCCTTTATGCATCTCCCCCTGCTGATAGCGGGGGATTTTAATGCCATTCTGTGTGCCGCAATAGATTCATCTAATGCATCTAGGGCGGCATCGATTGATTTGGCTGCATGGGCAGATACGGCATCCTTGACAGAGGTATGGCGCTGGAAGAACCCAATTACAAGGAGTTTTTCATATTTATCTAAAACACATAAGTCTTCTTTCCGGATAGACTTAGCATTTGCTAATTCACTCATGTTGCAGCTGATAAAGGGTGCAAATTATTTGGCTGGGGGCCTATCAGATCATACACCACTATCTGTACACATGAGTCTGCCTTCAAGACTTAGAGGAGGAGCATGGAGATTGAACCCGGGCTGGATAGAGGTAGAGTCCGTGGCATCGCAGGTGACACCTTATGTTTCTAGTTACAGGGAGGACAACCTAGGTTCAGCGTCTTTGCCCATTGTATGGGATGCCTTCAAGGCGTGCATGCGGGGGCATTACATTTCGGCCATCAAACAAGCAAGGGCTAGCTTTAATAAGTAAATGCAAGAGTTACAGGAGGCAGAGAGGGCACGTGAAGCAGCACATGCCAAAGATCATTCAGATGTCACATACTCGGAGCTCTTGGAGGCGCGACGGGCGTTGGCGTTGCACTTCACAGAGTTGACACATACTTCCTGGACAAGGAGTCCATTTTTGAAAAGGGGGACAAAAATGGGAAACTATTGGCAATTTTGGCTGCGGAGCAGAGACTTCAGACAAATATACCGTGCATTAGGAACAGACAGGGTAATCTTCTTACAGATCCCAATGACATTTTAGAAACATTTGTAGATTACTATAGAACCCTGTATACCCCCATACCTACTTATAGTTCACAGGAGTTGGAAACGTTGCTAACTTCTCTAGAAATCCCTATGCTCTCAGAATCTGATGGGTCTGACCTGGAGGCTGAGATCACTGAAAAAGAGATCGAAACTGCCATCAAATCATTCCCACCGCATAAATCACCAGGGCCTGACGGTCTATGTATTGAATGGTACAGGGCAAACATGGAGACTTTGGTCCCACGACTCAAAACTATCTATCTTTTCTGTCTTAAAAACGAGATTTTACCGGAGTCACTGTTGGAGGCTCAGGTTATCCTATTACCTAAACCAGGGAAGGATCTGTTGGAGTGCTCTTCATATAGACCCATAGCATTATTGAACCAAGACCTCAAGATCTCAACCAAAATTCTGGCCACTAGACTATCAAAAGTCATCACTAGTTTAGTATCCATAGATCAAACAGGCTTTATCCCACAGAATTCCACAGACACAAACCTACGCAGGCTATATACAAACCTGCAGATAGATCATGTTAATAAAGGGACTAGGGTGGTCTTGTCCCTAGATATGGCTAAAGCGTTTGATTCTGTGGATTGGAACTATATGTCAGCAGTGTTACGTCACATGGGGTTTGGGGCCACATTTAGGACATGGATATCACTACTTTACAGTAAGCCAAAGGCAGCAATTAAATTGGGTGTGTCTGTTTCGCAGCCATTCGAGGTGGGCAGGGGAACGCGGCAGGGTTGTCCCCTGTCGCCGTCCCTGTTCGTTCTAGCAATAGAGCCACTGGCTATAGCGCTTCGTAAATCCCAGGATGTACAGGCACTAAGGGTGGGGGGCATTCGCGAGTGTACTGCCCTGTACGCGGACGACATGCTTCTCTTCCTACAAGACCCAGGTCCGTCTCTGGAGGGAGTATTCAAAATACTGGAGGAATTTTCGAGATTCTCAGGGTTGTGTTTGAACTGGGAGAAGTCTAGTGCGATGGCCATTGATTCTGGGGCACGGGCGGTGGCAACACAACGGGTCCCCATAACCTGGGTAACACAGTTTAAATACCTTGGTATCAATATAACGCCTAAAGTGAGTGACTATATGTCAATAAATCTTATGCCGGCACTGGCAAAAACTAAAATACAGCTGGAAGCGTGGAAACACCTACCACTCTCGCTCAACCTCATTAAAATGAAGGTGTTGTCGGTTTTCTTATACTTTCTGAGAAACTCCCCAGTCTGGGTACCGGCAAAGTTTTTCAAAAAGATAAACAGTATATTTGGGTCTTTTATTTGGTCTGAAAAACACCCCAGAATAGGCCTTAGGACGCTGCAGGAGCCCTGGGGGCAGGGAGGGCTTGCTCTCCCAGACTTATTTAAATATTTTATAGCCCGACAAATGGTTGTGGCCAGAAGATGGTTGCTGCGTGATGACGGGGACGCGCCAAATGTTTTTGGAAGCAGCCCATTTGGGGTCCTTTGAGAGCCTTTCATTTTTGCTATATAGAGGAACATCGGCTATGTCATCTCCGACTGATTCAATGCGAGTAACAATTCGCGCATGGGTCAGATTGAGGGCGTTGATGAAGTCTCAATCTGATGTGTGGTCCCCAGACACTGCCCTGTGGTTCAACCCCAAACTCCCGTATTTGAACACAATTCCCGATCCAATCATTTGGGCCAGAGTTGGTATAAAACAATTGAAACATATAGTGGGTGGTAATAAACTTTTTACTTTTAACCAGCTGAAAGACAGGCACAAACTGCCTAACTGGTACTTTTTCCGCTATTTGCAACTTAGCCACGCGTTTAAGTCGCAATTTGGATCAGACTCTCTAGTTATAGGTACATCTCCCATAGAATCATTATTGAGTGAGGAAAATTTAAAGAAACCTTTATCGGAGGTATACAAAGGGCTATTTGTTGAAACACCAAAAATGCTTAATAAGTGCAGAGACACTTGGAGTGCGCTAATCCCTGATTTTGGGAGAGACGACTGGGATGATATGTGGGACCACACATTTGGTATTTTAGTATCAACTAGAGACAGACTTACCCAATTCAAGCTGTTGCATAGGATTTATTATACTCCGGTGAAGCTGGCGGCCATATATGGCACCGGTACAAGTGAGTGCTGGCGTTGTGCGTACAGCCCAGCGGACTTTGACCATATTTTTTGGCATTGTCAGGAGATCAGGAAGTTCTGGACGGGGGTAACTAGCACTGTCCAGTCCTTGCTGAAAATGCCTATTCCACTCACGGTGTCGGTATGCCTGCTGGGCTTGCTGGAAGGTGTTGCGCCAAGAAGAGCTCAGAGGACATTGATTTCTATTGTTTTGTTTTATGCACGTAAAGCCATAGTAAGCTATTGGAAGAAGCCTGAGCCACCAACGGTACCCTTTTGGAAAGATATGATAAACAAGGTTCTCCCATTATATAAAGCTACATATTTAAGCAGGGGCTGCCCTACGACATTTGAGAAGGTGTGGCAGTGTTGGATTGATGCTAATGAGACCCTAGCATAATGACTAAATGTATTACGAAGTGAGGGACATTATAGTAATATTGAAATCTAGGCGCGATTAGGTAGAAGATCCTTCTCTTTCTGAGTCTGTTACAGTGAAATATTGTATTAATAAGAATGTAAGGTTACTATCTCAAACACCATGATATAAGAATATGTTCCTATACCGGGTAGGGTCGCTGCACGGGATAGGGAGGAGGTGGGAGGGGGGGGGGTGCAAGGGAGGGAGGGTTGGGAATGCAAGTTATGTTAAGTTTTGTATGTATGTTTTTAAAAAAACTGTGAATAAACATAATTTTTCAAAAAAAAAAAAAAGTCGTGAATGGCGTACCTGAAGACAAAAAAATGGTTAACAATAAAGCACAGCAAACAGTAAAGTATAAAAAATTGCATACCTGAAAAGCAAACATGATAAAACATAATAACAATAAAACATTGCAGAATAGAATACAGTAAAAAAGAGCAGAACAATAGAGAGAGAATAGAGAGATAGAGAGAACAATAAAACGACAACAATTTTTTCTTATTTTATATTTTTTTTTGTGTTTTTTTTTTTTTTTTTTACACTGTTTTTGTAACTGTAACTTTTATAACGGTAACCGGTTCAAGGTTCGGGTCTCTCAAAATGCGATGGCATCTTGGGAGACCCTGTGAAAGTGTGCCTAGTCTGTGCAATTCTGTACCCTACGCTAATACTCAACTAGTGCATGGTAGCGTTCAAAACATTCACCAATGCAAAGACCAGGATTGTCAGGACAGGAGGGACAATAATAGCGGGTGTCACGCCTATATCCGCGCTTGCTGCAGACACAACATCTTTTTTGGGGGGTTAGTTGGGTAGGGGTACTCGGGAGGACATAAAGAAAATGCCTCTCATGCAGCCGACTGCATTTGGTTGGGGATGTGAATGGGGGAAGTACGGGCGCTGCAGAAGTGGTGGGTTCCCAATTAGGATTGGCGAATGCTGCAGGAAGGGCATTATGGGCACCACGGGTATTTTGTCTTCTTCTTGGTGGCAGCGGGACACTACTTGTGCTTGCCACCTCACCAGCTTGAACTGCACTTATGGGACTCGCCACGTCACCAAGTGTTACTGCAGTGCTGGTTTGACTACAACCGGGGTGTACTAGGCCGCTGGTGCTTGCCAGTTCACCAAAACGCTACCAAAAAAACTGTTAGCGATCGCAGGGATCAGGCCTGACTCTGCGAACGCTGCAGTTATGCGTTTAGTGTTTTGTAAGTGACAGTGATCAATCGATACTGCACTTGGGTGGGCTGGGCTGGGACGGGCGGAGGGGCAAAACGCAGGTGCTAGCAGGTATCTGGGCTGATCCCGCTAACACTGCGTTTTTGGGAACCCTAAACTGCTGGGGACGCTAGTATAGATCTGATCGGATCAGATATTGATCCGTTCAGATACTATACCACTAAGGGAGGTGTACGGTGCGTGCGTGGGTGTTAGCGCTACTGGGGCTAACCTGATGCTGCTTGGAGCTGGTGCTTACCAGTTCACCAAAATGCTACCAAAAAAACTGTTAGCGATCGCAGGGATCAGGCCTGACTCTGCGAACGCTGCAGTTATGCGTTTAGTGTTTTGTAAGTGACAGTGATCGATCGATACTGCACTTGGGTGGGCTGGGACGGGCGGAGGGGCAAAATGCAGGTGCTAGCAGGTATCTGGGCTGATCCCGCTAACACTGCGTTTTTGGGAACCCTAAACTGCTGAGGACGCTAGTACAGATCTGATCGGATCAGATATTGATGCGTTCAGATACTATACCACTAAGGGAGGCGTATGCTGCGTGCGTGGGTGTTAGCGGTACTGGCGCTAATCTGACGCTGCCTGGGGCGACGCATATCACCGCCGGGAGATCAGGGGGCTAAACCTTTATTAGGTAATAAACGGCGGGTGCCCTGACACTATAAAAAAATAAAAGAACTAACCAGCGTCACCCGTAACGGTTATATGGTGATCAGTGGTGAAAGGGTTAACTAGGGGGCAATCAAGGGGTTAAAACCTTTATTAGGTAGTATATGGGGGTCCCTGTCACTATAAAACGCTGACGGCGAACCTAAATATTTACGTCCCTAACTAGCGTCACCAGCGACACTAATACAGCGATCAGAAAAATGATCGCTTAGCGACACTGGTGAGGGGGGGTGATCAAGGGGTTAAAACTTTATTAGGGGGGGTTAGGGGGGTACCCTAGACCTAAAGGGGGCTAATACTAACTGCCCTACCACTTCTAACTGTCACAAACTGACACCAATGCAGTAATCAGAAAAAAAAAAACTGCTTGGTGTCAGTGTGACGGGGGGGGGGAGGGGTGATTGGGGGGGGGATCGGGGGGCAATCGGGGGGGGATCGGGGGTGTAAAGTATGCCTGGCATGTTCTACTGTGTGTGTTTGTGCACTCACTCAGATGTCTTCTCTCCTCGGCGCCGGAACGGAAACTGCCGAGCCGAGGAGAGATGACATCACATCCTCTGCCTCTGTGTACTACACAGAGGCAGGGGAAGATCCTCATTGGCTGGGAGCGATCGCGAGGGGGGGGGGCCACGATCGGATGGCCTCCCCCTCATCTCTGATCGCTGCCAGACCAACGGCAACCGCCTCAGGCACCGGGGGGGTCCGATCGGACCCCCCGCCGGCGGGAAGGCAATCGCGTACCAGGTACGTGATTTTGCCTGCCCGTGCCATTCTGCTGACGTACATCAGCGTGAGGCAGTCGTCAAGTGTTTAAAGCTGCAAGTTGTTTTAGGGATGTCTCTACCAGCTTTGCACATCTAGAGTGACATTTTTTGCCCATTCTTCTTTGCAAAATATCTCAAGCTCTGTCAGATTGATTGAAGAGGTCTGTGAACAGCAATTTTCAAGTCTTGCCACAGATTCTCAATTGAATTTAGGTCTGGGCCATTCTAACACATGAATATGCTTTGATCTAAACCATTCCATTGTAGCTCTGACTGTATGTTTAGGGTTGTTGTCCTGCTGGAAGGTGAACCTCTGCCCCAGTCTCAAGTCTTCTGCAGACTCTAACAGGTTTTCTTCTAAGATTGCCCTGTATTTGGCTCCATCCATCTTCCCATCAACTGTGACCAGCTTCCCTGTCCCTGCTGAAGCCCACAACATGATGCTGCCACCACCATGTTTCACGGTGGGGATGGTGTGTTCAGGGTGATGTGCAGTGTTAGTTTTCCACCACACTTAGCATTTTGCTTTTTGGCCAAAAAGTTCAATTTTGGTCTCATCTGACCAGAGCACTTCTATAAAGAGTGATCAAGTATTGCGCAAAAGAACTTGGTGACCCTCCACTGCGCTTAGGTGTAAGAAGTGACTACAGCTGCCGACTTAAAAAAGAAACCAATGTCAAAGTATTCCAAAACTGATCAATGAAATAGTGGCGCTGTGTATAAACTAGAATAGATCCTATAAGTGATGATATTGATTAATTATAAATAAACCACATGATCAAACTGTCAACCTTATGCCAGACAATCAACCAAGATTGAGATAACTGACTAAGTGAATGGTGAAAATAAAAATAGAAAAATAAAAATAGAGTGCAAGGCATAGATATCTGGTGAGTGCAGCTTCACTAGGGGGATCCACAGTTACAACTGGTGTGGTGGAGGCGTATATTTATAGCATTGGAAGACTTTGTTGCACATTCACCTCTCGAGCTGCACTTCTGCCTTCCTGTTAATCAATTGCTCACAAGCGTGGATTTCATCAATCACGATTTGGAGTTTGGACTTTTAGTTGTTAATATAGTCACAGAGTTCAGTCACTGTGTTATTCTTTTCATATGATATATATATAATTTTTTTTCTCTATATTATATATCTATTTTTATTTTCACCATTCACTTAGTCACTTAGTCAGTTATCTCAATCTTGGTTGATTGTCTGGCATAAGGTTGACAGTTTGATCATGTGGTTTATTTATAATTAATCAATATCATCACTTTTAGGATCTATTCTAGTTTATACACAGCGCCACTATTTCATTGATCAGTTTTGGAACACTTCCTTTACATGTATGCTGTGTCCCCCACATGGCTTCTCGCAAACTGCAAAAGGGACTTCTTATCGCTGGCTTTCAACAATGGGTTTTTTCTTGCCACTCTTCCATAAAGGCCAGATTTTTGGAGTGCACGACTAATAGTTGTCCTGTGGACAGATTCTCCCACCTGAGCTGTGGATCTCTCCTGAGCTGTGGATCTCTCCTCAAGAGTTACCATGAGCCTCTTGGCTGCTTGTCTGATTAATGCTCTCCTTGCCCAGCTTGTCACTTTAGGTGGACAGCCATGTCTTGGTAGGTTTGCAGTTGTGCCATACTCTTTCCATTTTCGGTTGATGGATTGAACAGTGCTCCATGAGATGTTCAAAGCTTTGGATATTTTCTTATAACCTAACCCTGATTTAAACTTCTCCACAACTTTATCCCTGACCTGTCTGGTGTGTTCCTTGGCCTTCATGATGCGGTTTGTTCACTAAGGTTCTCCAACAAACCTCTGAGGGCTTCACAGAACAGCTGTATTTATACTGAGGTTAAATTACACACAGGTGGACGCTATTTACTAATTAGGTGACTTCTGAAGGCAATTGGTTCCACTAGATTTTAGTTAGAGGTGCCAGAGTAAAGGGGGCTGAAAACAATGCACACCACACTTTTCACATATTTGTAAAAAATGTTGAAAACCATTTATCAATTTTCCCTCCACTTCACAATTATGCGCCACTTTGCGTTGGTCTATCATATAAAATTCCAATAAAATACATTTACGTTTTTGGGTGTAACACGACAGAATGTGGAAAATTTCAACGGGTATGAATACTTTTTCAAGGCACTGCACAATACAATTTTATACAGTGGGAATCAGAGGGCCCAGCTCATTAGAGTTTACAATCAAAGAGGGAGGGTCAAGAGATACAAAAGATAATAACTGTGGGGGGTGAGCTGATGGAGAAAATAAAAGTACAGTTGTTAGGTGGGGGCCAGATAGGCTTCTCTGAAAAGAAGGGTTTTCAGGGATTGTCTAAAAGTGGACAAAGTAGGGGATAGTTGGACAGATTGGGATGGGGAATTCCGGAGGCTGGTAGAGGCTCGGGAGAAGTCCTGGAGGTAAGCATGGGAGGATGTGACACGGGAGCTAGAGAGCAGGAGGTTTTGGGAGGAACGAAGAGAACAATTAGGTTTTTATTTTGAGACTAAGTTAGTGATGTAGCTGGGGGCAGAGTTGTGGATGGCTTTGTAAGTGTTAGTATTCGAAATTAAATTAATTGGATGAATGGAAGCTAGTGGAGGGATCAGCAGAGGGGGGAAGTAGACACTGAGCGATTGGTAAGGTGGAGGAGTCTGGCAGCAGCATTCATGATGGACTGAAGGGGAGATAGCCTATGTAAAGGTAAGTCAGTGAGAAGAGAGTTGTAGTAGTCAAGGCGAGAGATGACCAGGGAGTGGACTAGGAGCTTTGTGGTGTCATTGATTAGGAAGGGACATATTTTAGAGATGTTGCAAAGGTTGAAGCGGCAGGCTTTAGACATTGATTGGATGTGAGGCCTGAAAGGATAGTTCAGAGTCTAGAATTACACCTTGAACCTTGGCAGGCGGGGACGGGTTGATAGTTGTGCTATCGATCTGGACAGAGCAGTCAAGATAAGGGGCACATGAGGGAGGAACTATAATAAACTTGGTTTTGGATAGATTAAGTTTGACAAAGTGGTGTGACATCCAGTATGATATGTGTTAGTAAATTAGTGATGCATGTTGAGACTGATGGAGGGAGCTGAGAGGTAGAGAGATGGATTTGGGCGTCATCAGCGTAGAAATGATATTGGAGCCATATTTTTCATACCTTCAAGTATGTTGTCTGCTGTTTTAAAAGCTTCATCAACGCTTCCATAATTTATCCTTTTCTCTGGGTCAAAGAAAGAATTGCGTTTTATTGCATCCTGGAATAAAAGGCCCCAAATATTAGATTTACATATATATTTCCTGCATGACAAGTAATACAGTCAATACATAACTTTACATTTTAGAACAATATTTTTTCAACTGTAAGTTAAGGGGGTTCTAAAGGCAGAAGTTTTTTTTAACCTTAATGCATTTTCAGCATTCGAATAAAAAAACTGTTTAGCTCACCCACCAGCCCCTCCTAAATACTAACCTGAGCCCAATCTTAATCGCTGTCCCCGGGAGCAGTGGCTCTCTTCTCTCTCTCCCCTCACTGACCATGAAGGCAGCAATAAAAGACATTGGCTCCTGCTACTGTCAATCATAGCCTGTGGAAAGAGAGAAGGGGGTAGGGCCAAGCTGCGCTGTTATTGTGTCAATTTGTGACAAACAGCACAGCTTGGGAGCGAGCTATGGGGGCACTCAGCAGAGAACCGAAGAAGAGGAGGGAGGATCACGGCTGGTCTGTGCAAAACCACAGAGCAGGTAATTATACAGTGTTTGTTATTAAAAAAAAAAAAAAAAAATCACATTTCAATCACTTTAAAGTGTATGCAATGCCAAAACTTTTTTTATTCAAGCCTTTGATAGAGTAGTGAAAGATTAAAATCCCTGTCAGGATATTTATTTTGCTGTCTGCATCCTGCTGTGGAGATATCCCTTTCCCTTGCCCTGTAAACAACACGAAAAAAGAAGAAATCCCTGCAAAGTGAGGCAATTACCCACCTTAGTTGTAACCAGAACATTTGTCCCCATAGGATGATTTACACATTTTCTGCCCCGTGACAGTAATTATTGGGACAAAGATGGGTGATTCTCCTCAGTGGGGACACCAGCTGCATCTCAAACCTGACAAGGATCTAACGCTTCCCCAAGCTATTGAAAACTAAAACATTTTTTTGCTTTTACATACACTTTAAGGACAGAAGTCTCTGAATGTTGTACAGTATGGAAGATGTACAGTGTACAAAAGAGTATATATGTTTTGAGGCAGTGTGGCAGCGGGAGGAGAAATTCATTCAGGCAGGTAGTATTATGTATTTATGTAGTATTATGTATTTCCACTGTCTGAAGACCAGCGATTGATACTATACATTAAAAACAGCTGTCATCCTTAGAATTATCTAAAACTTATCTGGTTACAGACATCAGAGTATGATCAGATATGTAGGCATTATCTGACTGTCTTTAGGGTTCTGCACAGGTGATGTCACAAAACCAAAAAAAAAAAAAAACATTTTAGAAACCTTCAGCATAGGCTTTTCCTTTGTAAAAATTAAGCGAATATGATTTTCTAACTGGTCATATCTTCCCCAAGATCGGTCAGGCATCAGCTTTCTATGGACAGTCATGACATACCAATCTGGATGAAAATGAATCAGATGACCATCATATCAAACATGTGGAAACTCTACATGACTGATAGTGAAAACTGTGGAACTTCTGTCTGGAGCAATGTTGTGGATGATTATTTCAGTTCATTTTTACAGCCAAAAAATAGGAGCTTTACAGTCTTAAGAGGTGTGTTCCATGTCTTTTGAGAATTAAGTTTTTAAATGTATAGAAAAGCAAACTCCTCTTTTTTAGGCTTTCTCTCTTCTATTTTCATCTGGTGACCCAAACAGTAAGTCTGTTGTTTTCAAAAGAACAAGCTCTCTAAGCAGACCATTTAACACTGGCAGGAGTGCCTAACATGATCAGCTTTTATTTATGTAAGACCTTTATCCCAGAAGGAATAAAAAAACTGTTGCTGTAACTGATTATAAAAAGTTAGCTGCAGTTTGTCTTCAATTTGTTACTGTATGTAGATCTGCTAGTCCATCTTACATTCCCCTCCCCGCAGACTGACAATGCTGCTGTCCAAATCTGCCCCCTGTGCTCCTTCATACAAAGTGGTGTCTGTATAATGTGTTATTGGCCAGATTTCCAGCTGAAAACAGAGGAAAAGAAAACTAATACAGCCACTCCATCGTATGATTGGTAAGCTGCAATATATTACATTTTTTGCTTTCGATTTATTATTTAATGACTTTTTAACATCTTTAATAGAAGGGAAAGAAGGGACAAAACAATTCACAAGTTGCCAAATAAGATGAACTAATTTTAGGCTCCATGCACACTAGACGCTCAAAAACCGCTATTATTTAGCGTTTTTTGCTGCCGTTTCCTAACAAAGGATGACTCATCAGCTGTCAACAGGGTGCTGCTGACAGTTGAATGTACACTAAATACCTTGTGGACCATACCTCTACCTTTCAACCCTTTTTCTTCTTTCTCTTTCCTTTTCTCCACCTTACGATTAAAGCTCATTATCAGAATTTATTTGACCTATATACACTCTACTTGTAAACAATATGTATAGTAGGTATAAATAATTTAAATACCTACAAAAGTAACTAAGGAAATGATATATATCTTTAATTTAGGTTTACGTGAACCCAATGTTTAATATTTGAAATTTCATGATATTTGCCTATACAAACCCTACTGTAAAACAATGAGCTTACTTTATAGATCCTTGTAAACTTACTTTATGTATCTTTATAACATTGTATACTCAATAAACTTCTTTTGACAAGGAATGTACACTAAACAATTGTAATAATTTTTTTTTTAGAAAAAACAGCCCCCCCCCCCCCAAACTATACCAGGCCCTTCGGGTGTGATATGCATTTTAAGGGGAACCCTATGCCAAAAAACAGCTTGGGGTCCCCCACAATCCATACCAGATCCTTATCTGAGCATGTAGCCTGAGGACGTTTCTGGCACTTTTTGTTTCCATGTGAAAATCAGTTTTATGGCCAATGTTGAGGGGGCGTGACCGGATGTCGTTGTGAGCGGGTGTGTGTGTGTGAGCTCCCGCCCGGCTCCAGCCTCTATGCTGCTCAGTCCTGTCTCTTTCCCTGGCAGCTCAACCTAGCCTGCTAACTGCATATGTGCTATCTGACCTGCCTCCCTGCCTCCGTGTACACCGCTCCAGCCGACGGCTATTGTGACCGGCCAGCCGCATCTTACCTTCGGGAGTGGGGGTATCTTACTGCACTGCGCTGCCGTGTACTGGCTTGTTCTCAGCCTTATATTCCGTGCCCGGACCGTGCTGCAGGCTTCTCCCCGTCGCCGCCGGACTAGTCGCCTGGCAACGCCTGGGGCTCTCGCGAGAGCTGTGAAAACCTCTAGTGATCTGGATGACGGCCCGGGAGTGACAGTTAAGATGCTCCGCTTCGGCTCCAGTCTCCCTCCCCTTGCTTTAGTCACAGCCACAGCAGCAGATGCCAGCTACAGCAATAGACATCGGGTACACGTGGAGAGAACGCGCAACTCTGAAGTACCACAGGACAGGTATGTGAGCATTTGGGCTCAGTTTAAAAAACCCTGGGACTATGAAGGTGGACTGTATGGTACTCTGATAAAACTATGCCCTGCTATACCTGCTAATGCTATACAGTTATATAGTGGTTGTAAAGAGAGTCATTGAAAGAGTAAAATAAGGAAGAGCAAAGGGAAGAAGGAAAGAGGAGAGCAGAAAAAACCAAAAGAGGCAAGGAAAGCGTTTGTTAAAGGGAGAAGGAAGGAGGAAAGTAAAAAAAAAAAGGGGGAAAGAGAAAGTAAAGAGAAGTCTATGGTGCCCGGCTAAAAACCAAAGGACATTACCCCATGGTTTAATAGTCTGACAGGAAGAAGGAGAAGGGATCGGGCAGTCGTGACCTACCTGATCAGTTTGTTAACCTTGCGGCCCTGTTGAAACACGCATATTGGTTGAGTGGGGACTGGAGGGGTGCAAACAGAACCTTGCATTAAGAGATAGTATTTACTTGTGCTGGTTTCTACTGCGGTCCTTTGGTTTCCCCCGTGCCACATTTGTTCCCCACTGGCGGTGCTGGGTACCCAGGTACACAAAGGTAACAACGGCGATGTCAAGGAGGAGAGGGGAGGAGCCAGCCAACATGGAGAATTTGGGGCCCCAGTCGCTGCGATCTGCAAAGGAGAAGGGGAACCAGGCGGCAGTAGCTGCAGCAAAATTGGAGAGGTTTGCACACACTCCTGAACAGACCCCCATTAAGAATGGGCAAGCTCCGCAACTTAAGACCACCGGGGATAGGAAAAGTTATGGACAGGCATCTTCTAACTCAGCCGGAGTAGGGCAGAAAAATCCAATTGTTAATAAAGGCCCAGGAGCAGGGGAAAAAGTCCAGGTACCATCACTAGCAATGGCCTCTGCTACAGAGGCAGAACCAACCCTGAGGGAAATTTTCCATGCGATTAACTCTTGCAGAGCATCAGTGGAGGGGTTAAGCTGCCAAATTAAAGAGATCAAGGATGAACTGTTATTAATAAAGCAGGAACTGCAAAAGGCAGTAGATAGAATAACCGGCTTGGAAGGTAGAGTGAGCCAAGTGGAGGATGATGTTTTTCCCCTACAGCAAGATGTCAAGTCTATGAAGGAACAACTGGGTAGAATTAATGAAAAAATGGATGAAATGGAAAACCGTCTAAGAAGGGACAACATAAGAATAGTGGGCCTCCCGGAGAGATGTGAAGGGCAGAATCCCATTGCTTTCTTGGAAGGATGGTTCACAGAAATATTTGGAAGAGATGCATTTTCCCCACAGTTTGCAATTGAGAGAGCCCATCGGGTCCCCTTCAGGGCTTCGCCCCCTGGAGGGCGCCCCAGGTCCTTATTGATGAAATTTTTGAACCACTGCGACAGGATAACCTTAATGCGTAAAGCCAGAGAGAAGGGGCTTATTTTGTATAACGGTGCAAGGGTCTCATTTTTTGCGGACTTCTCTCCGGAGCTGCAGAGACGCAGGGAAGGTTTTGTGGAGGTTAAACGTTCCCTTCAAAAATATGATGTCAAGTATGCCCTACTGTATCCAGCCAGGCTACGGGTTGAGGCAATGGGGGAGGTTCTCTTCTTTGACTCCCCGGGGGGGGTAACCCACTGGTATGAAGAAAATAAACAGAGACTGGAACCCAAGGAAAGGAGCCCAGAGTGTTAGGCTGTTCGATCAGAAGACAAGAAGATTTGGACTGAGGGAAGCAATATGAATTTGACATAGAGAGGGAGAATGATGGTGTATGGTAGATTAGGAATGGGAGAGGAGGAGGTTAATATATTTAAAATTTTGTACACGTGGATGCTAATGGTGCAAGGAGGAATATATGAGACGGTCACGAATAGAGCCCCAGGGGCTAACCTGATAAGGTGGGGGAGGGGGGGGGTAGGGATGGGGGGGTGCGGGTGGTGGAGAGGAAGGGGGGTTGCAAAATTATTTCAAAGAGGAATTAAAATGCACTTAGTAACTGGAGGGGTAGTTAGGGGAATGGGGTGGGAGGGGGGAAGGGCGATTAAGCACACGCGTGGTAAATGCAAACACTATGAACAGGAACATGGAGAAAAGGAAAGGGGGATACTTAGAATGATCACTAGAAAGGAAAATAATAGTAATGAAGCACAGAGGGTAATTAAGGCAACACCTTTTTTTTTTTTTTTTTTTTTTGTTTTTTTTTTTGTTTTTTTTTTGTTTTCTCCTGTTTTGCTATATGTAATACACAGCTTGGTATCAAGGGTGGGGTCTCACTTTGGTTGCCCCTTGGGGGTTTTTTCTTTTTGCTTTCTGGGGGGAATTATAAGGGGTAAGGGAGGTGTTAAAGTTCGGCACAAGACAGTATACCAAGTTGAAGATGCCCATTGTTGTTGGCTTTCTGGTACTAATTCATGTCTGTTGTTTGTCTAATGCAGTCTAAAGACCTTAAAATAGGCTCCTGGAACGTACGGGGGATGGGGAACCCAATTAAGAGGGCTGCCATTTTCTCATTGCTGGAGATAAGGGGGGTGGGCTTGGTCTGCCTACAGGAGACTCACTTGACAAAGGATACGATGAAAGGTCTCCCAAGCAGAAGGTTCCAGGCCCAATATCACTCGGTGTACTCCTCCTATTCCAGGGGGGTGAGTATATTGGTAACAAGAAGCGTGATGTTCTCCTGTAGGCAGACCAGGATAGATAGTTTAGGTCGTTATGTTTTTTTATACTGTTCTATTGAAAACAAAATGTATGTTATTGCTAATATTTATATCCCCCCACCATTTAAACTGGAAGTACTGTATAGCTTAATGGAGTTTATGGTGGATAAAACAGATACCCCGGTGATAGTAGTAGGGGATTTCAATGAGGTGTTGAACAAAGAGTTGGACAGATTTCCACCGCGAGCCCAAGTAAATAGTGTAGCAGGGGGCCGGCTGGGTAGCTTCCTGGAGGAGGCAGGACTGTTGGATTTGTGGAGGGTCCGGAATCCTGGAGCAAGGCAGTACTCGTGTTTCTCATCCTCCCATTCCACCTTCTCCAGAATTGATATGACCCTGGGGAATGCAGAGGCAGTGCCAATAATAAAGGACGTAGTATACTATCCGAGAGGGGTCTCGGATCACTCCCTGATGGTGGCCTCAGTGGGTATAGGGGTCAGGGAGGTTAGAGGGCCCTGGAAGCTAAGTCCATATTGGTTGGAGTTAATAGGGGAGCCAAAGAAGATAATAACAAAGTTAGAAGAGTTTTTAAAATTTAATGAAGGCTCAACGACAGCAGGTGTACAATGGGATACACTGAAGGCATTCCTTAGGGGTATTTTGATCCAGGGGGTGGCAGGAGTTAAGAGGAGGGCAAGAGAGTGGGAGGAGGGAATTAGGAGGGAACTGGAGGCAGCAGAGAAGCAATTTATAGAAGGCCCTACACCAGAGAGGCAGAAACTGTGGGAGGAGAAACAGGAGGCCTATAGAACAGCAGTCCTGAAGAGGGGTGAAAATAAGCAACTCTTCCTGAAACAACGGACCTTTGGGGAAGGAGAAAGTGTGGGACGCATGCTGGCCTATTTGGTAAAAACCAACTCCTCCTCCTCGGCGATCCCGGCAATCAGGACCCCAGGTGGTGAGATATCCTCTCAGAGCCCAGAAATCACGGATACATTCGAGAGGTATTATAAAAACCTGTATAGGTCACAGGGGTTCGTTGGGGAGGAGGATATGGAGAAATTTTTTAAAGACATACAGATCCCTGTAGTTACTGAAGAGGATAGAGAGGGTATAGATGCGCCAATTACACTAGCTGAACTACAACAAGCTGTAAATGGAATGGCAAATCAAAAATCTCCGGGGCCGGATGGTCTCCCGGTGGAGGTCTATAAGCACTACGGGAAAATCCTCCTGCCGGAGTTGCTGAAAACGCTGAACTGGGCTCTGCAGGGAGGGTGTCTGCCTGTCTCTATGACTGAAACAAATATCATCCTGCTTCATAAAGAAGGGGGTGACTCACTAGAACCGTCGGCATATAGGCCTATATCTTTGTTGTGTACAGACGCCAAGATTCTGGCAAGGGTTTTGGCTGCTAGACTTAACAAAATTATGCATAAACTCATCCACGTGGATCAAACGGGATTTATCTCCCGTAGGACCACGAGTATGAACATTAGGAGGGCATATATGAACCTCCAGACCCCGACAGAGAATATAGGTTCAAGAGCAGTGGTATCTCTGGATATAACTAAGGCCTTTGACAGTCTAGAATGGCCCTATCTCTGGCGGGTGTTGGAGGAGTTTGGTTTGGGTCCTGTCTTCAGAAAGTGGATAAAAATATTGTATAGGGGCCCAAGTGCGAAGGTTAGGGTTAATAAAGAACTGTCAGGGAAAATATGCTTAGAGAGGGGGACGAGACAGGGATGCCCCCTGTCCCCCCTGCTGTTTGCTCTCGCTATGGAGCCATTAGCAATCCATATTAGATCTAGCTCCAAGATTGTAGGCTTTGTAAGAAGAATAGGAGAGGAGAAGATTGCCCTGTATGCCGACGATGTCCTATTGTTTCTTGGAGATACGGAAGGTTCTCTTAGGCAAGTAATGGACATAATGGGAAGGTTTGGCAGCGTGTCAGGACTGGTGGTGAATTGGAGGAAATCTGCTCTACTGCCATTAGATAACCCCAATGGTCCGGACATGTCGGGAATTCCACAATTAAAAGTAGTCTCAAAGATTCGATACCTGGGCATAAATATGTCAAAAGACCCCAATCAATATATTGTAGACAATCTAGTTCCACTATTGGGTAAATTTAGGGGTAAAATAGATATCTGGAGCCGGTTGCCCCTATCTGTAGCAGGAAGGGGCAACCTGATCAAGATGGTTTGGTTGCCCCAACTGCTGTATCTGCTACACAACGCGCCGGTGTGGCTGAACAAAAAGTGGTTCCAAAAGATCGACTCACTTTTTAGGGAACTGTTGTGGAGAAGGGGGAAGGCCAGGATTAGCCTTCAGAGCTTGCAGTTACCAGTTAAAGAGGGGGGGATAGCCCTCCCGCATCCGAGGTGCTATTTTCTGGCAGCACAGCTGCAGCATATTCGGGGTGGAAGTGCTGACAGAGGTTTGTTAACTCTAGAGGCACCCCATAAAATCGTAGTAGAAGCATTGGAGGCAGACTCACTAGTTGGTAGAGGCCCCACAACTAAGTTAATAACTAAAGTCTGGAAGGCAACAAAGACCTTAATGGGATATGTTGGGTTTACAGAATATGCTCCCCTCTGGCATAACAGAAACCTACAGGAGATAGTGGCTATGGGGGAATTTAAGGAATGGGCGAGGTGGGGTATAAATAGACTATCCCAGCTGTATAGAGGGAGGGTATTGAAATCTTTTGAGGACCTCCAAAGGGAATACAGTATCCCAAGACAAACATTCTTTAGGTATCTGCAAATGAGAGCGGCACTGGAGGTTCAATTTAGGGTAAATCCCCCAGCCTGGATAGACGCTGCACTCCTCCAAAGGGTGATTAAGTCCGGGGAGATGAAGGGCTTTATCTCTGGAATATATGCGCAGCTGTGCAAGGAAACCATTGTCAGATCAGAACATCTGGGCTGCAGGGAGGGGTGGGAAAAGGATGTGGGAAAGCTGACTGATACACAATGGAAGGAAATACTGGAGGTAGGACAAGAGGTTTCAGTTTCACCTGCACAGAGACTCTCCCACCTAATGTTGCTACATAGAGCATACTACACCCCAAAAAAATTATTCCGTTTCGGTGTAAGAACTGATGCTAAGTGCCCCAGGTGTGGGGAAGAGGGCGATCTGATACATATGGTATGGAGGTGCCCCAAGCTAGTACGTTACTGGCGGGGGGTTGTGGGCTCTATTGAGGGCAAATGGGGGCTTTCCCTGGAGATAGACGTCAGATTCTGTATTCTTGGATACAGGGTATGGAGACGGGAGGAGGTAGCAGCTAAACTAGCCGTTCTGAGGTGTCTCTACCAGGCTCGGAAGCTCATTATGCAGAGATGGCAAACAGTCCTTCCCCCTGCAGTGGACGAGTGGGCTAAAACAATAAATGAGGTAATATGGAAGGAGAGAGCCCTATATATTAGAAGAGGGAACCTTAAGAAGTTTGAAAAGATGTGGAACCCGTGGTTGGAAAGCATAGGGTGCCAGGAATAAAGGGAAGGCTGTGGCCGGTAGGGGGTGGGTAAGGGAAGGGTGGGAGGGTTGGGGGAAGGGAAGGAAGGGGGAAGAGGGAAGGGAAAAGAAAAAAAAAAAGGAAAAGGAAAGCTTCCGATCGCCTTAGTGTACCATATGATGTATGTCCCTTTTCTAGTGGAGTATGTCCACGCGAACATGCAGGTGTTTTAATACAATATGATGTATGTAAATTAAGAATTGTTAATAAAGATTATTTAAGAGAAAAAAAAAAAAGAGCATGTAGCCTGGCAAAGCAGAGAGGGGGGACAAGCAAATGATCCTCCCCTCCCTCCTAAACTGTCTCCCCTCCCGCTGTCTGAAAGCTTCACCGCCTTCTGGCGCTAAGTAGGGGTACATGTGTACATTCACATGGGGGCGCTGGGATCTAGGGACCCACTTGTTAAAGGGGGCTTCCAGATTCCGATAAGTCACCCCCCTGCACCCTGTCATGGAAATTAGGCTGTACGCTATGCACACACCATATCTCCTGAGCTAATAAGCACACATTTCATCTAATGATATAATGCATCTTACCTATAGCTCTATTTCTTGTATATCCCCAAGTAAAAAGACATCGCCATAGCTTACGTTCTCAGCTCCATCAGCATGACTGTCCAGTGACCAGTGTGCTTGGCTTGTTATTCATAAATTAAAAAAGCATTGACAAACATGAAGTGATGGCTCAAGCAGCCAATCGCTTCCTCCATGGGAAATGACATCACAGGAAATCCTTCCAACAGGACGAGTTAATACAAACAACCAATGAATAGTACCTAAAGGAGTCCTATGGGCGTGTCTGAGCAGAGATAGGGTGCATGCATGTTTTTCCTGTCCCCTGTACCTGGAAGCTAAACAAAAGAAGCCGCATGGCTTTCAAACATGGACTCTCATCTCTGACCATAACAACTCAAAGACTCCCGTATTTACGCTGATAGGAATCCTTATTCTGCCTCGTTCCAGAGAACAACACATACCCAAATTATACTACCGTTCCTTGTGGATGGGAGGCTATCTGCAGGTGTACGCTACGAATCCCGACATGTGCTGATCAGACACAGCAGAGACAAGAGTGTACATCCGCCTATAACCAATAATGCCCTTGCAGAGCGAACATATCACCCCCAGACGAATGTCTGTGCAATGCACAGGGGCCCTTTCGCTGGTGGACATACCCCCAATCTGCAAACACCTCTCTCCAATCCCAGGAAGTTTTCCACTACCAGACGGGACTCAACCAGCATCAGTCTGCCCCAGTTAGCTCTTTAGAGCTGGCTGCAGGAGTACTAACACTGGGCAACACTATGACAATACATATTAAATACATCTTCATAAAATTTCCACAACACCCCCCCACAACCATTGGGCCAGGGTTGTGGCGAAGAGGCCCTTGTCAACATGGATGATGTTTTTTTTATTTTGGCATGGGGTTCCCCTTAAAATCTGTACCAGACCCAAAAGGACCCGGTATGAATTGCTGAGGACCCCTACGCTGTTTTTCTTTCTCAATTTTTTTTTTGCTGGCAATTGTTTGGTTTACATTAAGTTGTTGGCGGGGAACCCCGCTGACAGCAGATTCATCTGTTAAGGACGTGCGCTGCTCCTTAACCAGCTATACGCTTGTTGTTAAGGAAGCGGGAGTGAGCCACTGGTTAAGAAAGAAAATAACGCTGGAAACCAGTGCTTAGCAGCGGTTAACAGCGTTTAGGAGCTGTCAGCTTTTTCTTTCTGCGAGTAAATCGCTCCATGAAAAAAAAGAAAGTGTTTTTTTCTGCTCCTAGAAGCTGAAGCTTGAAAAACACTTCTAGCTTATAATAGTGTGCATGGACACATAGGATAACAATATTTGCTTCTGGGG
The DNA here is from genome assembly GCF_042186555.1 of Aquarana catesbeiana. NCBI lineage: Eukaryota > Metazoa > Chordata > Amphibia > Anura > Ranidae > Aquarana > Aquarana catesbeiana. The sequence continues at coordinate 260,802,529 of NC_133329.1, read as the reverse complement.
CAGAAAAAAATGCTCAAAGTAGCTGCTTGGAGCTGCTAGGTGATTAAAAATAAGCTTGAGTGCATGGAGCTTACAATGGAGTTCCACCCACTTTTACAACTTTATCTTAAAGGAATGACAACCCCTCCACCACTCGATTTTGGATATTTTTTTTCCTTACCCTCTATGAAGTGCATAGTGTACTTCCGATCCTGCCTCACCGCGGCCCAGTGCATCACGTCCTCTTCTCCCCCGCTGCCTTCTGGGACCTTTGTGTGTCCCAGAAGATGACGGGGCCATTCAGGAAGTGCTGCGTGACTCGTGCATGCAGAGTAGGAAACCGGTTTGCCTTAGTTGGAATGGAGGCGCTTGCACCCGATCTGATGGACGGATTGGCCTCGGGGGGGGGGCGACATCGTGGGCTCCCTGGACAGGTAATTGTCCTTATTAAAAGTCAGCAGCTTCAGTGTTTGTAGCTGCTGACTTTTAAAAAAAATGTTTGCAGCTGGAACTCTGATTTAAGTGCTCATGTACAGTCCATTTGGGTTTAATTGGGATTTCACTTCAGTAGTTATGGTAAATAGAAGGCTTAAAGTTTTACTAAACTCACAACAGTAAAATCAGTTTGTGTATGCAGCATAGCATGTTTGTTATACTCACTGTGGAACTTAAGGTGTTAATCCTCTGCATTGTGTAAAAAGGCTGTTTTATTCTGTATGCACAGATCCTGCCCTCCCTGCAATGTCTAGCTAGGGAAAGCCAGCTAACAGACAGGCAATAGCCAACCTGCACACATTCAGTTGTCTTTTATGCTGGAGAGAACAGTTACTTGTTCTTACTTGTTCTCAGAGATAGCCAGGTCACGTGATATTAGCATCACAAATGTGGGCGTGTATACAAGCTGCAGTGAGAAAATCTACACCTCCTGAACTCTCAGCACTGAAGAAACTGCAGTTTTAGATGTAACCATCAGTGGTGGCTTGTGCTCAAAATTTTTTGGGGGGGCGCAAGCAAACTGAAAAATTCTAAAAAAAAAAAAACATCAATTGCAGCCTCACTGTGCCCATCATATGCAGTCACTGTGCCCCATAAAATGCAGCCACTGTGCCATCAATTGCAGCCTCTGTGCCCATCATATGCAGCCTGTGCCCATCATACAGCCTCTGTGCCCGTCATATGCAGCCTGTGCCAATCATATGCAGCCTCTGTGCCCATCTAATGCAGTCTGTGCCTGTGATATGCAGCCTGTGCCCGTGATATGCAGCTTCTGCCCATCATATGCAGCCTGTGCCCATCTTATGCAGCCTGTGCCCAACATATGCAGCTTCTGCCCATCTTATGCAGCTTCTGTGCTCATCATATGCAGCATATGCCCATCATATGCAGCCTGTGCTTGTCATATGCAGCTTCTGTCCATCATATGCAGCCTGTGCCCATCATATGCAGCCTGTGCCCATCATATGCAGCCTCTGTGCGCATCTTATGCAGTTTCTGTGCCCATCATATGCAGCATGTACCCATCATATGCAGCCTGTGCCCATCATATGCAGCATGTGCCCGTCATATGCAGCCTGTGCCGTCATATGCAGCCACTGCCCATCATATCCAGCCTGTGCCCGTCATATGCAGCTTCTGTGCCCATTATATGCAGCATGTGCCCATCATATGCAGCTTCTGCCCATCATATGCAGCCTGTGCCCATCTTATGCAGCTGCTGTGCTCATCATATGCAGCATATGCCCATCATATGCAGCCTGTGCTCGTCATATGCAGCTTCTGCCCATCATATGCAGCCTGTGCCCATCATATGCAGCCTGTGCCCATCATATGCAGCCTCTGTGCCCATCTTATGCAGTTTCTGTGCCCATCTTATGCCGCTTCTGTGCCCATCATATGCAGCCTGTGCCCATCATATGCAGCCTGTGCCCATCATATGCAGCATGTGCTCGTCATATGCAGCCTGTGCCCGTCATATGCAGCCACTGCCCATCATATCCAGCCTGTGCCCGTCATATGCAGCTTCTGTGCCCATTATATGCAGCATGTGCCCATCATATGCAGCTTCTGCCCATCATATGCAGCCTGTGCCCATCTTATGCAGCTTCTGTGCCCATCATATGCAGCATGTGCCCGTCATATGCAGCTTCTCCCCATCATATGCAGCATGTGCCCGTCATATTCAGCCTGTGCCCGTCATATGCAGCTTCTGTGCCCATCATATGCAGCTTCTGCCCATCATATGCAGCCTGTGCCCATCTTATGCAGCTTCTGTGCCCATCTTATGCAGCTTCTGTGCCCATCATATGCAGCATGTGCCCGTCATATGCAGCCTGTGCCCGTCATATGCAGCTTCTGCCCATCTTATGCAGCATGTGCCCAACATATCCAGCCACTGTGACCCCCCGCTTGCCCGCCATCAGAACGGCACTTACCCCATCTGCGTGACGGCTGGGGGATGGGCAGGCAGGCAACGGCTCCTGCATCCCATGCATCTCCTCCTCCATTCCGGGCTGTTGGGTCCTCGTCCTCTCCTCCTGTGTCAGCGGTGGCAGTGGAGGAGTCCGATCCTCCAGCTTCCTCCCCTGTGAGTGTGTCTCTTCCGCCAAAGTGCCAGGCATCCAATAAAAGCGCTTTGGCCAATCGGGAAACAGGTCTCACTGACCTGCCTCCTCATTGGTGGGGAGGCACTGTGGTGTAAAAATAGCGAAAATTTATTTGGTCACACAACACGGTGGGATCAGGGCGCACTTTCTGCGCCCCAAGCCCATCCTTTTTTGAAGCCTATTAGAGCCTCAGACTCTAATCAGGTGCTTAAAAAAAAAAAACATCCCCGCCCATGCTGTTATAGGAATCCATGCGTCCTGAAAGAGGCTGGGAGCATGGATCGGGAGGTAACTGCAGGGAATAGGGGGGCGGCTCCCGTGCGCCCACAATGCATGCGCCGCTCCTGGTAACCGTGGTATACAGATCAGCCAAAAAGGCAATAGTGGCAAAAAAGTGGCAATATTTTAATGTAAAAAGAAGATTTATAAGCTGTGGGCACTGTGGGGTGGGGCAGATGAACTATTTTCATAATTCTGGGTTTAGCAACACGTTAAAATTCCATACCTGTGAGCTTCTGATATAAGTGCATCTGCTCTTATATTATTTTTTGCGTATGGACCAGTATATTATTTTGCTTGTAATATAGTATTGCAAGTATTGAACAAAGCACCAATAGTGCTGTCTGTACTTAAAATGCTGTAGAAAACCTCTTACCTCTATAGTGAGTATCGCAGGTTCTATATCTTCATAGATGATCTTCACCTTTTTAGCTGCTTTTTTGGCATGCTCTGGTGTATCCGCAACCACTGCACAAACTATGTAACCAACACACAGTACCTTGAAATGAAGACAGAGAAGTTATTTCTGCTTCCTATAGGCAGCTTTAATAAGGGGGAATTCCAGTCATTTTTAACAATACTTTTTTTTTTTATACACATTGAAAGAGGTCAATTTAAAGTATATCTAAAGTGGACAGAGTATGGAAGGAATGACAACCCTGTCAGGTTTTTATTGTCACTCTATCTGTCCTGGTTACCATCTTGTTTTTTTTTTGTTTTTTTTCTATATTATAATTATTATTACATTTTCAAACAAAATTTTTCACAAACGCTCATCACCATGTTTTAACCAATCTCAACTTGACCAAAAAAAAGCTTAAGATATACTTTATTGTAATCAATCTGTATAATGTATCTATATACTGTACATGAGGACATTTTTTTTGGCTTACTGTTAATGACTGACAGCCAGAGATCACGTTACTTATCGCAGGCCATACATGGGTGGAATTTCGAAAGAATTTTCTTTCAAAAATCTTATCTAAGAATTTTCGCTCGTATTTCACACCATTAGTGGGCTGCAGCAACAGCTGATTTTCATGCAGCCATCGAATTTGAGTAATCGGATATGTTGTAAATTTTTTGAAAAACTCACAAATTTCTATTCAATAATGGGAGAATCGTGCGAGAAATGTAATCGAAAAAAGAAATGTGCATGTGCAAGAAAAGAAAATTCCCAGAAAGAAAAGAAAATTCCCAGCCATGAAAATTCTTTTCTGTAGCAACATGAGGTGAAATTGAAGGCTTGGTTAGTCGAATTTCGAAATCAATGGTGGCGTCATCGGATCACAAAATGCACAAATTTTCTGATTTTCAAAAGAAAATTCTTTCAAAATTCGACCATGTATGGCCAGCCTTATGCCCCGTACACACGATCGGATTTTCCGACGGAAAATGTGTGATAGGACCTTGTTGTTGGAAATTCACGACCAACTGTAGGCTCCATCACACATTTTCCATCGGATTTTCCGACACACAAAGTTTGAGAGCAGGCTATAAAATTTTCCGACAACAAAATCCATTGTCGGAAATTCCGATCGTGTGTACACAAATCCAACGGACAAAGTGCCACGCATGCTCAGAATAAATAAAGAGATGAAAGCTATTGGCCACTGCCCCATTTATAGTCCCGACGTAAGCGTTTTACGTCACCGCATTTAGAACGATCGAACTTTGTGTGACCGTGTGTATGCAAGACAAGTTTGAGCCAACATCCGTCGGAAAAAATCCTAGGATTTTGTTGTCGGAATGTCCGAACAAAGTTCGACCGTGTGTACGGGGCATTAGTCTGTGCTGGGAACTCGAGAACAGCAGTGTTTTTTTTCTTCATGGCTCCTTGTTTATAGGGAGTGCATTATTTTCAATGATTAGGCTGACACACAACCTAATCTTGGCTGACACACACACTAATCAAGGTCATCTTATTTACACACATCTAAAAAAAACATTGCCGTAAAGGTACAATTCAAATACATACATTTTTTCTCTATATACCATACTTTTTAGGTCATTATACTATAACATATTCATAGTTTTCCCAGAAAATGTTGGCATTATAAAGCTTTTGGTTTAGAAGAGCAACAAACTTCACCGTATATAAAAAGCTGACCTTTTATAGATATTTAGGCTGTATGAAGTATCTTAAAGCCACAAATTTTATACATGACATAATGGTGTAATGGTGGCCATACTGCAGCAAGGTCTAGATCACTAGGATCTACTACATAACTGCTGCTGGAAGAATTCTAATCAAAGTTATGACACATTACTCCCAACTTTCACTTATATACTGTACCTCATCAACTGCCATTAACCTGTCAGGCCAAGCATAATAAGAAAATTCATTCGCTCCTGGAACATCTTTTGCAGTGATAACATCACAAACGCCTTGCATGCTTTTTGCTTCAGTTGGATCCAAAGATCTGAAATTAACATAGAAAATAAACTAGTAGTAAATATACTATTAATTGTTATTAGTACCATTATACAAGATTTCTATAACACCAACAGTCTGCACAGCGCTTTAGAAAAAAAAGGAAGGGAGTCAGGTAAATGTAATTCAATGCAGGAGGCCCTGCTCCTAGAGGCTAAAAATCTAAAGGGAGGGGCAATTTGATGGAGAAAGTAAACATACCTTTTTTGTGGTGGAGGCAAGGTAGGCTATCCTGAAGTAATGAGTTTCCATGAATTGCCTAAAGGTGGACAGAGTAGGGGATAGCTGGACAGACTGGGGTAGAGAAGATGGCAAAGGTCCTGGAGGAGAGCATGGAGAAGGGTGATAATGGGACCAGAGAGCAGGGGGTTTGGGGAGGAGCAGAGAAGATGGCTAGTTATTTTGAGATGAGGTTGGTGATGTAGCTAGGGGCAGATTTGTGGATGGCTTTGTATGCGGTTGTTAGTATTTTGAAATTCATTCGTTGCGTGAGTGAAAGTCAGTGTATTGATTGTAAGGACAGCTCGTCACAAATCAGATAAAAAAATGTATTGTATGAATAATACTACATGTATTTTGTATATAACACGTTTTCCAATTACTTTCAAGTTTTATTACAATGTTTTCTTTCACCTTGTCCTCACTTTACGGACAATTATAGTATATTTTCATTTGTCCTTAGAATACTTCTCTTAAAGTAATTTTAAAAAATTACCTTCCCATTTTTTACAATCTTGCTCTTCTATGTATTAAATATAGAGATATTTAGAGTGGCCACTAAAAGGTGCTCAGTGCAATTACTCTAAAAATCGCCTCATAGCTGTTGTGATAAGGTATCATACGAATAGAGATTACATTGTTCTCAATGAGTCGGACGTCTTGTAGACTTCCACGGCTTGCAAAAAAGAAAATTTGCACGCTTCCCCCATCAACACAGACAGCATTGACTGGAGAATCCCTCCTGCTGAGCAATTGTCTTCTCCCAGGAGGGGGCGGGAGCAGGCGGGGGAAACAGTCCCCGCCGGGAGAAGACCGTGATTATCGCTAGCGGCTATAGCAGCCGCTTGTGATTATCGCAATAGAATCAGGCAGACTGGTTGTACCAAAGTTGATCAGTCGATCAGCTTGTACATTTAGCCTGCTCATTAATGGATCGAATCTCGGCCGGTTCATGTTGAACTGGTAGAGATTCGAACCGTGTATGGCCAGCCTTAGATTTTTAGATGGAACAGTGAGGCACATCGATTTTTTAACATGTCAAAGTAGCAGCAGAGCCTGTGTATGTATATATGCTTAATTGCCATTTAATATACTATTGTATCCAACATACATTTACTATTGAAGTTGCCATTTCAAACAAGCCATAGCAAATGCAAAAATATACATCATTCCATTCCATGCGATGCGATCATATTGTGAAAATAATAGAGTGAAATTCAGTTTACTGACATGATTCTTGCATGAGCTCTAGAACTAGTCACCAAAGCCATAAAAAGCTCTCCATCGATGAAGGGCATATCATCACAGTATATTGCTTCACCGGACATTTGCATCATGGCTGTGCGGTGCATGATGGGATGGCCAACAGGATCCTGAGGAGGCTGATGAATTGTTTTGTCCTAGATATAACATAAAAATAGTTGTGTATGTTTATTTTTTTATTTTATTTTTTTTACACATGCTGTGTTGTGCAACAGACAAAAAAAAAAGCGAAAAAAAACCTGTGATTGGCAGTTTACTGACTTGGTATCTCTGTATAGTCTTCAGTATTGTACCCTGGTTATTGCAATTTTTACCACTGTTGTTCAGCGATATTTCCATAGGATGGTTATAACCATTCACATTAAGCTGTGGAAAAAGGAGTAAAGATATGTACATAAGCATTTTACTTTGTATGTATCAAATATTGAAATGCCATTTACAATATTGCAATATTGTAACTGTATAGTAGCAAGAGGAACTTACTTTCTTGTTATGCTGGGTTTCCTTCTAAAAACATACTCACCTGCCCAGTGGACCAAGAGTTGTCCTGCAATGATCTGCTGTTCAGGCGTCAAAGCCTATGTTCCGTGCCCCCCATATTGGTCTCTTCAGCCAGCTGCTTCTACTGGAATTATGCAGCACGGCCCCTGATGGAGCAATGCAACTCCACCCCACCGGCACTCTCTGAATGAGCTCTCGCAGCCTCTTGGATTACGTGATGGGGCTATCCCAGATGGCATTGGGAGCAGAATATGTAATTTTTGCCGAAGTGAAAATGGCAACTGGCGAAGAGCTGCAGGGAAAATACAGAAAAATACCTGTGGGGGGGGGGGGGGGGGGGGGTGATGGGTCCATGTACATAAAGTCTTTTTCTGGAGTGGATTTCTGTTTTAAGTAACTCCTAAGTGTGTATACTTATTTCTTATACTCATCACATCAAGTATGTACTGTATGTTTCCAACCATTCCCTTCCCTTTCAAACAAAAACTGAAAACACCTGAAGCTATTGAGGGGACTGGGGTGATTTTTAAATTTTTTTTATGTGAACTTGTATTGCAGCTTTACATACTTTAAGCCTAACACTTTGGCTTGAGCCTCAGGGTTCAAAGGTTCTACACAACTCTTTTAATGTTTTCCTGACCTTATATTGTCATCCAACTCTAGAACTGCTAATAATAGTTTATATAACTTTTAAATAAAAGTTGTGTTTGACAATGTTATGCACATTCAGGAATTCGGAACCTGAATGTGAAATCAGGCAATTTGCATGGTGTCAACTGTCAGACTTCAGGTGCCATGTGCAGGGCCAGTGCTTTTGCCCCCTAGGCAAGGCAAGCTATTTGCACTATCCCCCCCCCCCCCAAAAAAAAAAAAGCCTTGCCAACATTAGCTCCATGTGGAGACTGACTGGGAAGCTGGGAAGAAGTGATGTTGCATGCAACATGGCACCTCATTGGCTGGATACCTCCTCTTCTCGGTTTGGCTGAAGTTTGCAGGAGACAGCTTCATCTCCAGCTATGATCCAAGCCTGCAGCGGTATACTGAACGTTGGTGCAATGTGTGGGGAACAGGACAGCCATCAAAAGTTTTGGGGCCCCCTTACACAGCTTTAGGCCTGACCCCCTTACATCACAGTTTACCTCTTTCATATGACATCTGAGATATCAGGCTTAAAGAATTTAAGCCTAAATCAGTAGGCAAATAAACTTCTTTCATAGCCAGGCCTGCATACATTTTTAATAAAAAGTGAATGTTTAAATTCTTGTATAAAATCAGCTCTTTTTTGCATGTTATTGCCTGTACTAACAATAAGTATTTTAGTTTCAGTAACCTCCACACAATATCCTGAATACCACAAATACAAAGTTGCCTCCACTGAAATCGCCCTCTGCCCTACTGACGCCATCTACTGTTCTACTGATATCGTCCTCTTCCCTACTAACACCATCCACGGCTCTACTGACATCATCCTCTTACCTACTGACACCATCCACTTCTCTACTGAAATCTTCCTCTGCCCTACTGACGCCATAACTTCCACACAATTTCCTGAATACCACAAATACCTTCTTTTTTTTTTTTTTTTTTTGCTTTTTTACAGACTATGCCATTTAAACAAAGTTGCCTCTACTGAAATAGTCCTCTGCCCTGCTGACACCATCTACTGCTCTACTGACACCATCCTCTGCCCTACTGACACCATCCACTGCCCTATTGACACCATCCACTGCCCTACTGACACCATCCACTGCCCTACTGACACCATCCACTGCCCTACTGACACCATCCACTGCCCTACTGACACTATCCACTGCCCTACTGACGTCATCCACTGTTCTACTGACATTGTCCTCTGCCCTAATGAAATCTTGCTCTACCCTACTGGCGCTATAACTTGCACACAATATCCTAAATACCACAAATATCTGTTTTTTGGGGTTTTTTTTTTTACCGACTGCGTCATATAAACAAAGTTACCTACATAAGTACTTACAAAAAAGCTGTTGGTAACACCGCTCCTAGTCAGAACAATACCCTGGAACAATTTCCTCTGAATGTCAGTTTCCTGTGTCCCCTATTGTGCTCAATAGTTGCTCTCTCTGACATCTATGTCACTACTGTATCCTGTAGTTTTAATAGGGTTTGGTGGGAAGACACCGGGAATCCATATTTCATGTTAAAAGGGTACTTTTTATTGGAATAAGATTGAAAATAACATAAGATGTGTATAATTAAGCTACAGTACTTACCTCTGATCTTAGAGTATATAGCACCTCCAGATAAAACTTGAAGAGAAAACTAACAGTCAGTGTTCTCCTAAATTCCACCTTTCCGCCAGGAGCTGCAGGATCAAGAGAAATCTCATCCAGAACCAGCCTGCAAGCTTCACCCAATGTCTCCTCATTCCACGGCCTGGACAGAACAGTAGGTACAATTGGTGTCACCATCATTAATCACTAAGAATTGCTATGTTTATGTGCATGTCATATTGCACTCTCACAATTTAGTTAGGTAATTTGTGGTCCATTGTGTTTGCTAGTTATTTTATTATTTAAAAGTATGTCATCGCTTACAAATGTTACACATTTGAGATACTGATATTAAAATGGGTTAAGGGGTTGAGGGACAAGGTTGTTGTTTCAAAGCTGGAGATCGTGTAATTAAAGGCAGGATCCAATGTATAACTGTATAGTGCAATATCACATAAAATATGACCATGTACAGCCAATATGAATTCCATAATCAAAAAGAAGTATCAGAAAAATAAGCCATAAAATAAAAAAGTAAAATGTTTATCAAGGAAAAAGAAAATAAACATTAGTTTTGACCATACCTATCATTAATGATAGATATGGTCTAAATTCAGGGGGCCAGCAACCTGTCGATTACGATCTACCTGTCAACTGCGGCCAGGTGACAGGTAGATTACGAACAGGTCCCTGCTTTGCCAACCCCTGCCATTGGGTGTCGGTCCTCCCTGGTGCTCCTGGCCGCCGCTCTCCTTCTCATGGCATCGCGGAGATCGGAAGGCAGCACAGCTCAGGACGGGTGGCGGAAGCTGGCAAAGTTAACTTTTCAAGTTAACAGGCAGATGATTGGTTGCTAGGACACAGGGCGGTCCTAGCAATCAATCCCCTACTTGTTATTACGAAAAGTTAACTCAGGCAGCTCCCGTCCTCCATCCTGAGCTGTGCTGCCTTCTGCTCTCTCCTCTGTGTACACAAATAGGACACTTCCTATGCTTGTGTGGGAGGTGTTGTGAAAGGAGCAGAGGACACTGGTATGGGGAGGGGAGAACGGACACTGGTATGGGAGGGAAGGGGTGGCAGAGGACACTGGTATGGGGGGGGGTCAGTAGAGGACACTGCTATGGTGGGTCAGAGGACACTACTGTGGGGGGGGTGATGTGAAGGGGGCAGAGGACAGTCAGCAGTCAGCATAAGGCTGCTTAGGGCACCAGGGTGGGGGGGGGGGGGGGGGGGGCGTAAAATCTGAAACTCCAGTAATTTGTTGGGAATTCAGATTTTTTATATACCGGTCTTCCGTTAAACCCCTGTATTTTCCTCCTAAAGCAACTGAAAAACAGCTTCTCCTCCTCTCCCTTCCACCGGTATTCATCTACTGCAGGAGGAAAATCCAGAGGATTGGTTCCAGTAAATGCCTCCTCCGCTGCCTCTCCTGTCCTTCTTCCTCTTTTCCCCTCCCCCTCCCCCCTTCCCATGTGCTCTCTTTGGCCAAAGGTCCCCAACAGGATTTCTAAAAGAATAAAAAAATTGTAAAAATGAATAAAAAATAAAAACTACCGACACCATCCACTGCCCTACGGACACCATGCACTGTCCTACTGACACCATCCACTACTCTACTGAAATGGTCCACTGCCCTACTGACACATCCACTGCTCTACTGAAATTGTTCTCTGCCCTACTGATAACATCTACTGCTCTACTGACATTGCCCTCTGCCCTACTGACACCATCCACTGCTCTACTGACATCGTTCTCTGTCCTACTGACACCGTCTACTGCTCTACTGAAACCATCCACTGCACTACTGACAGCATGCGGTCTAAATCAATATTAAACATTGGTGGAAATTAAACTTATTTAATAATTAGATTTTTGGATATAGCTGTATTATGAAACATCAACCAATTGCCCACTTGAGGATTGTGCCTTTAGCAGCATATTGACTTCAGTTTGTTGTACATGAGGTGGCTGCCAACAAATTGTTAAACCTGCCAGTAGCAGAGATATTTAATTGCTCATGAAACCCTAGAGTTAGTGGGTTCTGGTCTTTGCAGTCCACTTCCTCTGTGGAGTGTCCCCCTGCACTCCACTTCAGTGGACCTTCTTCATCAAGGCCCCTGTGCAGCATCATAGGCTTAACAAGCAGTATTCAGTAATACAAACCTTCCAATTAGTGCCTCTCTAGTCTTCTTTGCCTGTATTGTACATTTACTGACACTTCCAAAGTAAAGATTTATATCTTCAATGACATCTGACTTCTCTTGAAAAAGAACTTGCATTCCTGCCACTACTATGGCTGCGGAGTTTACTTTTCTTTGTGCTTGTCTGAAGGCGGATACAATCTCCCACTGCAGACAAAAGACCAAAATTAGCATAGGACCATTTGCTTACATACGAATTCATGCTATATATTTTCAGATATGTAGTTTAACTCCCCTCATGATAGGCCATTGTTATTGAAACTGGAATAACAGAAGATGCTATTTGTAGCGAAACATGTAGGGAGGAGCCCAAGATCGTGACATCATCATGCTCTGTCAGAGGCGTAGCTTGAAGCTTGTGGGCCCCAATGCAAAAGTTGACCCGCCCCCCCCCCACTACCACCCACCACTTCCACTGTTCGTGCGGATACACCTACCACAAGCCACGATACTCAAAGTGGCTTAAGAGTTTTGAGTTCCCAGAGTTCCTCCTTACATCAGAGGACAAGGATCACAGCTGAAGAATCAGAGGACAGGGATCACCGCTGGAGAATCAGAGGACAGGGATCCCTGGCGGGTCACTCGGCAAAGCTCCTTTCTCATCCCAGCACTGTATACAGCTCCCCCCCCCCACACTACACAGGGCTGGAATCACATTCCTTTATGCATAGTCTGTCAGCTTTCACAGGGTGTATCTGGCTTTTATGTTGCTGTTCTGACCTGTGAAATTCTCTGATCGTAATGGCAGTGTAGATGCAGTAGGCAAATACACCCTGTGAAGATCGTGGCTGACTGGCTGTGTTGTAAAGGAATATGATTTCAGCCCTGCGCAGGAGGAGCAATATAGAGTGCCGTAATGGGAAAGGATCTCAGCAGCGGGCATAGCACCCAGGGTGGAGGGGGTGGTCAGGGGGCTTGGGGGGGCAACTTAGATCTTGGGGGGGCAAAGCCATGTGACACAAAATCTGGAGCCTGCAGCCCCTCGGGGCCCCTCAGGAGGTGTTAAGGCATTTGTTTTAGCAATTTCTTTGTCAGTGTTGGCAGGTGTTGAGGGAAGGTCACCTTCCAGAGGTGTGTGTCTTTTCCCCAGTTGTCAGGAAAGTAGGGTAAGCAGACATCTCCAGGTGGGGGGGGGTACAAAGAATCCCAGTTGGTGACTAGGAAACACTGAGCGGTGTCTTACCTCACCAGTAACATCCATCCCATCGTGGCTACAGGACGGCACTCTTCTCCTCTTAACTCGTTGAGCTCGGTTACCATTCCATGTTGCAGCACACAGCATAGACACTTTGGACTTTGTGGAGGATATGATAATATGACAGGGAGGCTGCAGGGCCCCCCTGGAGCTAGGGGCGGGGTTGCGATTGTGACACCTGCAACCCCTTATGCTACGCGCATGTGCTCTGTGAATCTGGAAGCGGCCTGCCCCACTATTGGGACTAGCTGCGATGTGTTTTTACTGTCTATTTAACTATGACACTTGGTTTAAATCAATGAGAAGCGTTTTTTCTATCAGTTTTACACTATGCGGTTGCCCTGGTTTTCTTTTAATTATAGCACACCAGAGGGCGATCCATGAATTCTGACCTGAAGTTGAGCTTCTGGCCAGCTTTGTGGTGGAAGTCTTGACATATAACAAGCTGGTTTTGACTGCTCTGTAATAGGGGGTCAAAGTTTTTTGGTAAGCAAGAGCCATCTAGTGGTTGATGGAGGTACACTTTGGTGCATGAATTTATATGAAGTTTCACCACTTCACACTTGGCACTTTACTACGTATATAGTTATAGACTTTTTTTCACTGGACACACACATACATATATACATATATACATATATATACACACACACACACACATATATATATATATTATATATAAAATTTAATTTATTTGCGTTCTTTGTGGATTATATTTGCACTATATTTTATACAGTGTATGTGCAGCACTTTTGTACCAAATTGACCAATTTATATCTGTTGGCATGCTTGCTGCAAAGTTTTTACTCTCAGCACAGGTGCAGAGTTTTTTCCAGGCACTATAGTGCCCTAGTATGCCAGCACAAAGTCTCCCACGCCAGCTATCCTAGCACAGGTGGAACAAGCCCGTAAACCTTGTTTGCTCTTCACTTGGAGGGATAGACCAGGTCTAAAATCAAATGTTCACCCTCAGGCCTTTGCAAGGCCCAAACATAAATTTTTACTACAGCACAACAGTAAAATCAGTCTGTTTATGCAGTAAAGCATGCCTGTTATACTCACTGTGGAACCTAAGGGGTTAATCCTCTACATTGTGTAAAAAGGCTGTTTGATCCTGTTTTCTCTGCTCCTCCCCTTCTTTTACTGTCCCCAATATATCTGCTGATTAGGGATGAGCTTTCTGTTCAGGTCGAACATGAGCTCGATCCGAACATTGGCTGTTTGCCGAAAACCGAACATTATGGGCGGTTTGCGCCAAATGTGGGAGCGCAGTGCATTGCTGTATGATGACTGGCCAGAGCATGCACCATGACCTGCATGCTTTGGCCAATCACAGCGCCCTCAGCTAAGAGAGCCATAATTGGCCAAAGGCAGGGTGCCTTTTGCCAATCATGGCTCAAGGGGACTAAGTCCATGCCCCACACTATATTAGGCCGCCTGAACGTCGGCCTCGTGTAGTGTGTCATTGCTGGTGTGGACGAAGACAGCGTGTCATTTAGATTGAGCAGGCAGGCAGGCAGATTATTATATATATATATATACGAGACTAACTGTATCTATATATATATATATATATATCCACTGTATCCAGTTTAGCTAGATCTGACTGCAGTCCATTCCTGGTGTACTGTTTCTAATATACATCAGGCAGGTGATTCAGTTAGCTGCAGTGTATTTAATATATATATACTGTATACACAGTCAGTCTCATATATATATATATCCACTGTATCCAGTTTAGCTCAATCTCACTGCAGTCTGTTCCTGTACTTCAGGCAGGCAGGTGATTCAGTTAGCTGCAGTGTATATAATATATATACACAGTCAGTCTCGTGTATATATATATATATATATATATATATATATATATATATATATATATATATATATATCCACTGCATACAGTTTAGCTATATCTCACTGCAGGCTGTTCCTGGTGTACTGTTTCTAATATACTTCTGGCAGGCGATTCAGTTAGCTGCAGTGTATTTAATATATATATATATATATATATATATATATATATATATATATATATATATATATATACACGACTCTCGTATATATAGTGCAGTTGCTCATACTTTTTTGGTGGTCCATACAAGATCGAAAAAGTGCCAAATTCCATCACAGGATGGAACTGTGGGAATTTATTAGGCAGTGCAGTGCCACATCCTATAGGTCAATTTATTTAAATGAAAAAGCAACGAAAAATGGACTTTATAGGCACCAATTATAAAATTATATATAAATTTTATTAACATATAATACGAAAGACATATTAAAAAATTGCATAAACAGTGCAAAAAGCTAGCTAAATCTCTCTAAAAAAGGTCATAGACCTCAGAGGCATGTCCTTGAATACACAGACATGTCCTTTCAGTAAAGATAAAAGACAACAAACTTTAGTTCCACATGTTTCACAATTGAATGCTTCTTCAGGAGCTTGTTTATATAGTCTATAAAAGAGAGAAAGAAAAAACATACAAATACGAAAAATACAATTAAGATTCAAAGTTTTGGTAGAGAGTCTCAAAAGTTTGTGGGAAGTACCATAGAACAATCAATAGGTGGACCTCAAAACATGCAAAAGGTAAATAGGCTGACATGTGGGGATGTGCCTGGTACAGAAACTGTATAGGATGTAAGGAAGAAAAAAATCCACTAACAAAGAAAAGGCATAACAGCCCAACAGAGGGTATTTAAAGTAAATTGTAAAAATTGTCTCAAAACGTGAGAAGGTAGGTAGATGTGATAAGCTACAAACATGTAGATATAAGCCTACCTTATATGAAACAGTTAGGTAATAATTCTGGATGGCTGGTAATTGCTCAGTCAAAAGACGAGCTTTTAGATGGTACAGTTGTGCCTGGTAGTGTATATTGCCACCTCTAAAATGTATATATGTATACATATATGTCACTATAGGTATAGTAATGAGGCATAGTTTAAGATAAAGTAATCCAAACAACACACAAATAGAGCAAGTATTATTAGTAGAGTACAAAATCTCACCTCAAAATAGTGGATTTATCTATAAAGCCTTTATATCAAGCATAAACAATGCTCACTTGAAAAGGCTACCAACAGCAAAAAGAGGGGAAGATTTAGTTAGGATTTGTATGTAGCGGCATAATGAGTGGACCATATACCAGGTTAGGGCCATCTATAAAGAAAGAGGTATATGTCTGAGTATACAAAGTACATATGTACAGCCCAGCAGAAAAACTACACCAAGCCAAATATGAAAAGATAAGCCTTACCAGAGTGGATGTAGCAGGGGGTTGTAAACAAATCCAACGGCGGAACGCCGTCTGGGAGAGATAGCCTGTTAGAAGGCTGAATAATCAGCCTTAAATGCACGTCCCAATCAGGTGTGTGGCTTCCACATCACCTGACTCGGCCGGGCAGAGCTGCGCGCGCATCTCCGTAGTGGCCACGCATGCGCAGTATGCAATAGCGGCTGCAATAAACGCAGCCGCACAAGAGGGGCACAGTCCTGAAGGTTCCAGGGCTCAAAGTTCCCCGTCAGTGGGCACTCCAAGATAACAGCATGGAAACGCTGTAAGGCAGATATAGGAAGCCTACAGAGAGGTGTTGGTATGACTAGAGGGAGAGAAGGCCATAGGGGGAGAGTAGCAGACCTGGACCTAGAGCCGCATAAAATGTCTCCAGAAAGAGACACAATGCGGCTACCCGGCCGCACATGCAACCAACATCACCAGCACATAGGAGAAGTCCAGGGATTGATGCCAGTGGGAAAACAAAAGCCATAGTCAAAAATAGATAAGTCATGTAGAACCTATGGAAAAGTAAAAAATATATGTAGAAACAATGGACATTGATTTGTAAGTATAATTGCAAAAACTTTTCACGTGTGACAACAATTAGGCAGGGGGTGGCAAACAGATATAAACAGAAAATATACTAAAGAGACAAAACCACATCATTGTATGGTAGAGTATATAAGAGTAGGCAGTAAGAAACACAGCAACATGAAAGAGGGAGGGAAAGGGACCCGGAGACACTACAGCAAGAGGTAGGAAGATATATTGAAATATATAACCAGTAATAAAATTTGTTCTAAGAGAAGGTAGTTTGACCAAAAACCGGTATATTAAAGGAAAGATTTGTAAGATTGTTCTTCATTAATGCCTGGCCAACGTGTGCCATTAAGGTACACTATGCATTTTGACTCATGCTGGAGTGTCTTCCTATCTCAATCCCCTCCTCTTGGGTCCTGTGGAATCACTGCCAAAGCAATAAAGGTGGCAACAGAGGTATCAAATCTATGACAAAGATTAAGATGTCTACTTATGGGACTAAGCATCCTGCCATTGGCAGAGGAGTAAATATGGTCATTGATTCTTTGTCATAATTGGCGAATTGTTTTGCCAATATAAAAGACCCCACATTTGCACGTCATTAGATAGACCACCCTCTGGGTGTTACAATCAGCCCGAAAGTGTGGGTAAAAGAGCTCCCCATTGGTTAGTCTAAATCTACGGCCAGTAGAAATCCAAGGACACAGGGGACAATGTCCACAGGTATAGATTCCAAATTCCTTGGTAGTATGGCCGTGAGAAGGGACAAAGTGACTTTTGGTCAATTTGTCACACAGCAAGACTGCTCTTTTGAAAATGATCTCTGGGTGGTCATTGACATATTTATTCAAAATGGGGTCCTCATGTAAGATGTGCCAATGTTTATTCAGCACATTTCTTAATTGATATTGTTGGTATGAATATTGTGTAATAAACTTAACCGCAGAGTGGTCTTCTGACTTGGTTTTATTTTTATACAGCAATGTATTTCAAGGTTGTGCATAGGGTTTATTGAAAGCTTTACGTAGGAGCGATTTTGAGTATCCCCGTTGGAGGAGTCGTTCCCTTAAGCGGTCCGCATGGTATCTGAAATCACTGTCACGAGTACAATTCCTTCTGAGTCGAATATATTGTGCGTAGGGAATGCTACGCACAAGTGTAGGGGGATGGGCACTGGACGCATGCAAGATCATGTTGCCAGCTGTTTCATCACGGTACAGCGTGGTAGCCAAACAATTATCATGATCTTTGAAAATTACAAAGTCAAGGAATGAGATTTTTTGTGGATCACTCTTAACTGTAAATTTAAAAAAGGTAGGTGTTATTGTTCAAATGGTCAACAAAGGTATCCAAGGTATGCTGTGAACCTACCCAAATAGGAAATATATCGTCGATATATCTTAGCCACACCAGTACATGCAGATAAAGAGTATTCCTGCGCTACCATATACGGGGAAAGGAGGGAAAATAAAGAGAGTGAAAAACTGGGAAAAGCCGCCTGCACCGGATGGGGTACAACCTGCCCCTATATGTTGGATAAATCAGTAAAAGTGTGGTGCTGCGCTAATCCTTAAAAACATATGCGAGTATGTGAAAAATCTCAGTAAAATACCAGTGTAAGTGTATCACAATCTATGTAGTGGTTCTGACGTGTTAATCATAAGATACGTGGTAAACCAACATATGATAAAAAGCCATGTGCAAAATAATCATAAAAAAATAAGACAACAGTACCTGGCTAAAGAATATATATGTACATAGTGCAGCCAGGCACACAGCAAACAAGCGTAAATTGAAAGTGACTGGTGCTCATGAACAAACTTTAATCAGCTCCAAGTGGATCACTGTTTATACACATTTTTTGCGGACTTTACAATTAGTTTTAAGTGGATCACTTTCCATGCACGTTGATTTGTGGACTTTGTTTGCTTAATATCACATGGTTCCAGTTAAACTGTCACTCTTATTTTGTTCATGAGCACCAGCCAATTTCAATTTACGCTTGTTTGCTGTGTGCCTGGCTGCGCTATGTACATATATATTCTTTAGCCAGGTACTGTTGTCTTATTTATTTATGATTATTTTGCACATGGCTTTTTATCATATGTTGGTTTACCACGTATCTTATGATTAACACATCAGAACCACTACATAGATTGTGATACACTTACACTGGTATTTTACTGAGATTTATCACATACTCGTATATGTTTTTAAGGATTAGCGCAGCACCACACTTTTACTGATTCACACCAGTACATGAGTTCTATATTAGAGAAAATATCATGCTTCCACCCCCCTAGGTACAGGTTGGCGTAGGCCAGGGCACAGCAGGTGCCCATGGAAACGCCCTGCACCTGGAGGTAGTGGGAGCCATTGAATGTAAACCAGTTGTGTGTCAAAATGAAAAAAAGTAGTATTAACAGAAACTCATTAAAGGGCCACAGATGGTGATCTTCCTCCCTGAGGATGGTGCGTACCATCCCGACACCCTGCTTGTGAGGAATGCTGTAGTACAAAGCCTCCACATCCAAAGTCACGAGCAGGGCGTCGGGAGGGACCGCAACCCCCTCAATATGTTTAAGGAAGTCTAGTGTGTCATGGACATAGGATGGCAATCGTATTTCATGGGGGGTCAAGAAAAAATCGATAGGTCTGCTGGCATTTTCAGTCAGTGAGCCTATCCCGGAAACTATGGGCCGACCTGGGGGAGCATGTATATTCTTGTGAAACTTCGGGAGTACATAAATTAGAGTTAGAGCGTGAATTGGTAAATTGGGAGGGAGTGGGCCGCATAGAGGAAGAAGAGAGGGATGAGTTGGATTCAGTCCTCCTCCCTAGAAAAGTGACCTAGTGTGGCATCAGGCTTATTGGCTTTTCGCTCTCAAATTCGTAGGGAATCTGAGACATTTTTTTTACTTTTTCAATTAGACATCTGTATTATTAATAAGGCAAAAATGGACACCCTCCCAATTTACCAATTCACGTTCTAACTCTAATTTAGGTACACGGAAAAGAGGACTGAATGGTAATCAACCATTTACCCCTCATCCTAAAAAATGCCCTGACGAGGCCAACAAACACTATCCACTCGTGCCCAAATCACATTTTCAACAACCACATATGGTTTCTCATTTGGATGCCTCTGCTGGTACCCATACACTTACTCATCTAGGTCCATTAGCGACACAAGCACTTAATTTGCTACAAAACTCACCTGGACCTAATGTGAATCCTAACCATGGTGGTGGCCCTAGCACCGCCACCATATCCACACGTCCTCTCACGAGCATGTCACCACTTTTATCCAATTCTACGGCACCTCTGCTGATCCCCACTAAACAGAGCACTTTGGATTCTCATTTAGCATCTACAGTGGTACTACCCACAAATTTTCCCCTACCCCCAACACAGACCTCCCACACGTAGAACTGGATGTTATCAATCTCACCCCATATTCCTTTTCTCAAACAGATGTTGATCTCTTGAAAGATGGATTTAGTTTTTGTCCCACACTTCAGTTGGATAAATATGACACTATTAAAGATCTCTATCTTTTCTGTAAAAATCTAACCTATAAATTTCTTTTTGATCATGAACGTATACGTTCCAAACAAGATAGAGAACTCTCCGAGAACATTAAACACTTCACTATGGATGAATTCAGAGCCCTTAGAGACCTTATCCTTTTATTAGATGAGAATGATTCTTCTGAACCTGGACATCCTATTAATGAGACGAATGGACGTTTACCACTTTTAGAGCCAATACCAATAAAGAAATTCAAACCTAAGTCCAAGAAATTCCCTGATTTGACTAGCAATCCCCATGTGTGGGCCCTTCTTATGGCCACCATAGGGGATATGAGACAACTCATACTGGACCCTATGCCCCAGAACTTACCGCCCGATCAATTGCAATCTCTTTCTAGACTACGCAACCATCCTGATCTAGTTGTTAAACAAGCGGACAAGGGGGGCAATATTGTATTAATGACTGACCAGCAGTACATTCAGATGTGCATGGGTTTCCTTAGCAATCGTCCTGGTATCAACGAATTGCAGCTAGTTCTACTAATCGATATATTAATGAATACAACTTACTCATAGGAGATGCCTATCACACGGGTCTGATTGACCAGGACACCCATGCATACCTCGATACCAAATTCCTGCGCACTGCTACATTTTATGCACTCCCTAAGTTACACAAGAATATGCATGCTCCCCCAGGTTAGCCCATAGTTTCCGGGATAGGCTCACTGACTGAAAATGCCAGCAGATTTTTTCTTGACCCCCCACGTCATACGATTGCTATCCTATGTCCATGACACACTAGACCTCAATAAACATATTAAGGGGGTTGCGGTCCCTCCCGATGCCCTGCTCATTACTTTGGATGTGGAAGCTTTGTACTCCAGCATTCCGCACGAGCAGGGTGTCGGGATGGTACGCACCTTCCTCGGGGAGGAAGATCACCATCTGTGGCCCTTTAATGAGTTTCTGTTAAAACTACTTTTTTTCATTTTGACACACAACTGGTTTAAATTCAATGGCTCCCACTACCTCCAGGTGCAGGGCGTGGCCATGGGCAAACCTGTACCTGGGGGGGTGGGAGCGCAATATTTTCTCCACGAACTCAGCAGCCACACCAGTCATGTACTGGTGTGGCTAAGATATATCAATGATATATTTGCTATTTGGGTAGGTTCACAGCATACCTTTGATACCTTTGTTGACCATTTGAACAATAACACCTACAATTTAAGATTTACAGTTAAGAGTGATCCACAAAAAATCTCATTCCTTGACCTTGTGATTTTCAAAGATCATGATAATTGTTTGGCTACCACGCTGCACCGCAAGGAAACAGTTGGCAACATGATCTTGCACGCATCCGGTACCCATCCCCCTACACTTGTGCGTAGCATTCCCTACGCACAATATATTCGTCTCAGAAGGAATTGTACTCGTGACAGTGATTTCAGATACCATGCGGACCGCTTAAGGGAATGACTCCTCCAACAGAGATACTCAAAATCGCTCCTACGTAAAGCTTTCAATAAAGCCTATGAACAACCTAGAAATACATTGCTGTATAAAAATAAAACCAAGTCAGAAGACCACTCTACGGTTAAGTTTATTACACAATATTCATACCAACAATATCAATTAATAAATGTGCTGAATAAACATTGGCACATCTTACATGAGGACCCCATTTTGAATAAATATGTCAGTGACCACCCAGAGATCGTTTTCAAAAGAGAGGTCTCGCTGCGTGACAAACTGACCAAAAGTCACTTTGTCTCTTCTCACAGCCATACTACCAAGGAATTTGGAATCTATACTTGTGGACATTGCACCCTGTGCAATGTCCCATATGTAGACATCATGATCTTTGTCATAGATTCGATACCTCTGTTGCCAACTTTATTGCTTTGGCAGTGATTCCACAGGACCCAAGGGAAGGGAATGGGATGGGAAGATACTCCAGCATGAGGCAAAATGGAGAGACCGACTTAATGCCACACGTTGGCCAGGCATTAATGAAGTACAATCTTACAAATCTTTCCTTTAATATACCAGTTTTTGGTCAAACTACCTTCTCTTAGAACAAATTTTATTACTGGTTATATATTTCAATATATCTTCCTGCCTCTTGCTGTAGTGTCTCCGGGTCCCTTTCCCTCCCTCTTTCATGTTGCTGTGTTTCTTACTGCCTACTCTTATATACTCTACTATACAATGATGTGGTTTTGTCTCTTTATATATTTATTTTATATATTATATATATATATATATATATATATATATATATATATATATATATATATATATATATATACTAAACATATTTAGTATATTTTCTGTTTATATCTATTTGCCACCCCCTGCCTAATTGTTGTCACACATTAAAAGTTTTTGCAGTTATACTTACAAATTAATGTCCATTGTTTTTATATATGAAGCGCACTACCCCCGTAGGAGCTGCTGGGTAGTTCGTTCTTCCCTGAAGTGTGTTCCCGTTACCCCCCTATCCCTCACAGATATGACACGACAGACAGTCCATGAACATTACACTTTATGAACTTTATTCAACTTCTGGCATTCCATTGCTATCACAAGACTCAATCCAGAATATGTTAGGCATTGGTGGAGAACTTTCATCTTGCACTGGTTCCATAATGTGTAATGCATCTTTCCTTCCTCCTGTTAGCCACTATTTCCTGACTGCACAGCACTTCCAATTTAACTCTAAGGACGATACTCTGAATAAAGTCCGGAGAGGTGACTTTTTGGATTCTTCCAGGGTGTTAGTTCTTTAACCACTTCAGCCCCGGAAGGTTTTACCCCCTTCCTGACCAGAGCACTTTTTACAATTCGGCACTGTGTCGCTTTAACTGCTAATTGCGCGGTCATGCAATGCTGTACCCAAACGAAATTTGCGTCCTTTTCTTCCCACAAATAGAGCTTTCTTTTGATGGTATTTGATCACCTCTGCCGTTTTTATTTTTTGCGCTATACACGGAAAAAGACCGAAAATTTTGAAAAAAAATGATATTTTCTACTTTTTGTTCTAAAAAAAATCCAATAAACTCAATTTTAGTCATACATTTAGGCCAAAATGTATTCGGCCACATGTCTTTGGTAGAAAAAATGTCAATAAGTGTATATTTATTGGTGTGCGCAAAAGTTTTAGCGCCTACAAACTAGGGTACATTTTCTGGAATTTACACAGCCTTTAATTTATGACTGCCTATGTCGTTTCTTGAGGTGCTAAAATGACAGGGCAGTACAAAACCCCCACAAATGACCCCATTTTGGAAAGTAGACACCCCAAGGAATTTGCTGAGAGGCATGTTGAGCCCATTGAATATTCATTTTTTTTGTCCCAAGTGATTGAATAATGACAAAAAAAAAAAAAAATTACAAAAAGTTGTCACTAAATGATATATTGCTCACACAGGCCATGGGCATATGTGGAATTGCACCCCAAAATACATTTAGCTGCTTCTCCTGAGTATGGGGATACCACATGTGTGGGACTTTTTGGGAGCCTAGCCGCGTACGGGGCCCCGAAAACCAATCACTGCCTTCAGGATTTCTAAGGGCGTACATTTTTGATTTTACTCCTCACTACCTATCACAGTTTTGAAGGCCATAAAATGCCCAGATGGCATAAAACCCCCCCAAATGACCCCATTTTGGAAAGTAGACACCCCAAGCTATTTGCTTTGAGGCATGTTGAGTCCATGGAATGTTTTATATTTTGACACAAGTTGCGGGAAAGTGACAATTTTTTTTTTTTTTTTTTTTGCACAAAGTTGTCACTAAATGATATATTGCTCACACAGGCCATGGGCATATGTGGAATTGCACCCCAAAATACATTTAGCTGCTTCTCCTGAGTACGGGGATACCACATGTGTGGGACTTTTTGGGAGCCTAGCTGCGTACGGGGCCCCGAAAACCAATCACTGCCTTCAGGATTTCTAAGGGCGTACATTTTTGATTTTACTCTTCACTACCTATCACAGTTTCGGAGGCCATGGAATGCCCAGGTGGCACAAACCCCCCCCCAAATGACCCCATTTTGGAAAGTAGACACCCCAAGCTATTTGCTGAGAGGCATGGTGAGTATTTTGCAGCTCTCATTTGTTTTTGAAAATAAAGAAAGACGAGAAAAAAAAAATTTTTTTTTCTTTTTTCAATTTTCAAAACTTTGTGACAAAAAGTGAGGTCTGCAAAATACTCACTATACCTCTCATCAAATAGCTTGGGGTGTCTACTTTCCAAAATGGGGTCATTTGGGGGGGGTTTTTGCCACCTGGGCATTCCATGGCCTCCGAAACTGTGATAGGCAGTGAAGAGTGAAATCAAAAATTTACGGCCTTAGAAAGCCTGAAGGCGGTGCTTGGTTTTCGGGGTCCCGTGCGCGGCTAGGCTCCCAAAAAGTCTCACACATGTGGTATCCCCGTACTCAGGAGAAGCAACAGAATGTATTTTGGGGTGTAATTTCACATATTCCCATGGCATGTTTGAGCAATATATCATTTAGTGACAACTTTGCGCAAAAAAAAATAAAAAAAATAAAAAATTGTCTCTTTCCCGCAACTTGTGTCACAATATAAAATATTCCATGGACTCGACATGCCTCTCAGCAAATAGCTTGGGGTGTCTACTTTCCAAAATTGGGTCATTTGGGGGGGTTTTGAACTGTCCTGGCATTTTATGCACAACATCTAGAAGCTTATGTCACACATCACCCACTCTTCTAACCACTTGAAGACAAAGCCCTCTCTGACACTTTTTGATTACATAAAAAAATAATTTTTTTTTGCAAGAAAATTACTTTGAACCCCCAAACATTATATATTTTTTTAAAGCAAATGCCCTACAGATTAAAATGGTGGGTGTTTCATTTTTTTTTTTCCACACAGTATTTGCGCAGCGATTTTTCAAACGCATTTTTTGGGGAAAAAACACACTTTTTTAAATTTTAATGCACTAAAACACACTATATTGCCCAAATGTTTGATGAAATAAAAAAGATGATCTTAGGCCGAGTACATGGATACCAAACATGACATGCTTTAAAATTGCGCACAAACGTGCAGTGGCGACAAACTAAATACATTTTTAAAAGCCTTTAAAAGCCTTTACAGGTTACCACTTTAGATTTACAGAGGAGGTTTACTGCTAAAATTACTGCCCTCGATCTGACGTTCGCGGTGATACCTCACATGCAATGGTGCAATTGCTGTTTACATTTGACGCCAGACCGACGCTTGCGTTCGCCTTAGCGCGAGAGCAGGGGGGACAGGGGTGCTTTTTTTTTTTTTTCTTTATTATTATTATTTTTTTATCTTATTTTTAAACTGTTCCTTTCATTTTTTTTTTTTAAATCATTTTTATTGTTATCTCAGGGAATGTAAATATCCCCTATCATAGCAATAGGTAGTGACAGGTACTCTTTTTTGCAAAAATTGGGGTCTATTAGACCCTAGATTTCTCCTCTGCCCTCAAAGCATCTGACCACACCAAGATCGGTGTGATAAAATGCTTTCCCAATTTCCCAATGGCGCTGTTTACATCCGGCGAAATCTAAGTCATAAAATGCTCGTAGCTTCCGGTTTCTTAGGCCATAGAGATGTTTGGAGCCACTCTGGTCTCTGATCAGCTCTATGGTCAGCTGGCTGAATCACCGGCTGCATTCTCAGGTTCCCTGTTGAGACAGGAGAGCCAGAGAAAAACACGGAAGACGTTGGGGGGGGGGCATTCCCTCCCACTGCTTGTAAAAGCAGTCTAGAGGCTAATTAGCTGCTAGGATTGCTTTTACATGAAAGCCGATCGCTGGCTGAAAAGAATGATACCAAGATGATACCTAAACCTGCAGGCATCATTCTGGTATAACCACTCAAAGTCTAGCAACATACCAGTACATTGCTGGTCCTTGTTGGGCATATATTGTAAACTTTTTTTTTTTTAACCACTCAAAGTCGTGAATGGCGTACCTGAAGACAAAAAAAATGGTTAACAATAAAGCACAGTAAACGGTAAGGTATAAAAAATTGCATACCTGAAAAACAAACATGATAAAACATAATAACAATAAAACATTGCAGAATAGAATACAGTAAAAAAGAGCAGAACAAGAGAGAGAGAATAGAGAGAGAGAGAACAATAAAACGACAACTATTTTTTTTTTATTTTATATTTTTGTATGTGTTTTTTTTTTTTTTTACACTTTTTTTTGTAACTAACTTTTATAACTGTAACCGGTTCCAGGTTCGGGTCTCTCAAAATGCGATGGCATCTTGGGAGACCCTGTGAAAGTGTGCCTAGTCTGTGCAATGCTGTACCCTACGCTAATACTCAACTAATGAATGGTAGCGTTCAAAACATTCACCAATGCAAAGACCAGGATTGTCAGGACAGGAGGGACAATAATAGCGGGTGTCACGCCTATATCCGCGCTTGCTGCAGACACAACATCTTTTTTGGGGGGGTTCGCTGGGTAGGGGTACTCGGGAGGACATAAAGAAAATGCCTCTCATGCAGCCGACTGCATTTGGTTGGGGATGTGAATGGGGGAAGTACGGGCACTGCAGAAGCGGTGGGTTCCCAATTAGGATTGGCGAATGCAGCAGGAAGGGCATTATGGGCACGACGGGCCTGTGTTTGTCTTTTTGGTGGCAGCGGGACACTACTTGTGCTTGCCACCTCACCAGCTTGAACTGCACTTATGGGACTCGCCACGTCACCAAGTGTTACTGCAGTGCTGGTTTGACTACGACCGGGGTGTACTAGGCCGCTGGTGCTTGCCAGTTAACCAAAACGCTACAAAAAAAACTGTTAGCGATCGCAGGGATCAGGCCTGACTTTGCGAACGCTGCAGTTATGCGTTTAGTGTTTTGTAAGTGACAGTGATCAATCGATACTGCACTTGGGTGCTCTGGGCTGGGCCGGGCGGAGGGGCAAAACGCAGGTGCTAGCAGGTATCTGGGCTGATCCCGCTAACACTGCGTTTGTGGGAACCCTAAACTGCTGGGGACGCTAGTATAGATCTGATCAGATATTGATCCGATCAGATACTATACCACTAAGGGAGGTGTACGGTGCGTGCGTGGGTGTTAGCGGTACTGGCGCTAACCTGACGCTGCCTGGGGCTGGTGCTTGCCAGTTCACCAAAACGCTACCAAAAAAACTGTTAGCGATCGCAGGGATCAGGCCTGACTCTGCGAACGCTGCAGTTATGCGTTTAGAGTTTTGTAAGTGACAGTGATCGATCGATACTGCACTTGGGTGGGCTGGGCAGAGGGAAAAAACGCAGGTGCTAGCGGGTATCTGGGCTGATCCCGCTAACACTGCGTTTTTGGGAACCCTAAACTGCTGGGGACACTAGTATAGATCTGATCGGATCAGATATTGATCCGTTCTGATGCTATACCACTAAGGGAGGCGTATGCTGCGTGCGTGGGTGTTAGCGGTACTGGCGCTAATCTGACGCTGCCTGGGGCGACGCATATCACCGCCGGGCGATCAGGGGGCTAAACCTTTATTCGGTAATAAACGGCGGGTGCCCTGACACTATAAAAAATAAACGAACTAACCATCGTCACCCGTAACGGTTATACGGTGATCAGTGGTGAAAGGGTTAACTAGGGGGCAATCAAGGGGTTAAAACATTTATTAGATAGTATATGGGGGTCCCTGTCGCTATAAAACGCTGACGGCGAACCTAAATATTTACCTCCCTAACTAGCGTCACCAGCGACACTAATACAGCGATCAGAAAAATGATCGCTTAGTGACACTGGTGACAGGGGGTGATCAAGGGGTTAAAACTTTATTAGGGGGGGTTAGGGGGGTATCCTAAACCTAAAGGGGGGTAATACTCACTGCCCTAACACTGTAACTGTCACAAACTGACACCATGCAGTAATCAGAAAAAAAAAAAAAAAAAATACTGCTGGTGTCAGTTTGTGACAGGGGGAGGGGGGTGATTGGGGGGGATCGGGGGGCGATCGGGGGGGGATCGGGGGTGTAAAGTATGCCTGGCATGTTCTACTGTGTGTGTGTGTTGGTGCACTTACATGTCTTCTCTCCTCGGCGCTAGAACGGAAACTGCGGAGCCGAGGAGAGATGACATCACATCCTCTGCCTGTGTGAAACTACACACAGGCAGGGGAGGATTCCGATTGGCTGGGAGCGATCGCGAGGGGGGGGCCACGATCGGATGGTCTCCCCCTCGCCTCCCGACGCTCCCAGTCAAATGCCGACTGCCGCTGGCACCGGGGGGGGGGGTCCGATCGGACCCCCCCGCCCGCGGGAGGCAGATCACGTACGGGTACGTGATTCTGCCTGCCCGTGCCATTCTGCCGCCGTATATGTGCGTTAGGCGGTCGGCAAGTGGTTAAGGCCCACTCCTATTCCTTTTTCTCCGGACCCGCACTCTAACCCCTTTAAAGTCTCTTGAAAGCACTGTTCCCCTGGGTTACACTCACTTGTGTTACCGAGCGATCGTCCATAATTTCACAGATGATCCTCTCCCAGTCTTTGTATTTGTCAGTAGTAGCGACCTCCATGTAAATCTCCTGCAGTCTCTTCTACACCTGCATATTTCCTCTCTCTCCGCAGGGGAGACCACCAAAGCTGTACCAGTATCTACATCCTTCTCTCTCTGGATCTCCAAATTCCCATAAGAACCCCCGGAAGCATGTGACCAAACCTTTTATAGCAGTCCCGCCTCTGCCCAAGCAAATTAATGATTGGTCCAGAGGGGTCTCCAGAAGACTACCTGCCACTCTATTCCTGTATTCCTCCCACTTCCCAGATCAGGTCATGAGTAATGAAGGAAACTACACAGGTAGAGTGTAGGTGGCCACACCCTCCTCTACTGTAATATTCCTCTGATGCCAATCAAACCCACCAGCTTACACCACAGGGTAAAATGGTAATTTGGCCTATTTCTAAACCTATCTAATCTAGCACACACCTAAGTAGGTGGGTGCTATTTATATATATTTTTTTACTTTTTACATAGGTCCTACATGACTTATCTATTTTTGACTATGGCTTTTGTATCAGGCCTGTGGTGGAGATCCCAATGGCATCAATCCCTGGACTTCTCCTATGTGCTGGTGATGTTGGTTGCATGTACGGCTCTTTCTGGAGATGTTTTATGCGGCTCTAGGTCCAGGTCTGCTACTCTCCCCCTATGGCCTTCTCTCCCTCTGGTCATACCAACACCTCTCTATAGGCTTCCTATATCTGCCTTACAGCGTTTCCATGCTGTTATCTTGGAGTGCCCACTGGGGGGGGAGCTCTGAGCCCTGGAACCTTCAGGACTGTGCCCCTCTCGTGCGGACGCTTCTATTGCAACTGCTATTGCCTACTGCGCATGTGCGGCCGCTACGGAGATGTGCGGTGATGTGGAAGCCACACACCTGATTGGGACGTGGATTTAAGGCTGATTATTCAGCGTTCTAACAGGCTATCTCTCCCAGACGGTGTTCCGACGTTGGATTTGTTTACAACCCCCCGCTACATCCACTCTGGTAAGGCTTATCTTTTCATATTTGGCTTGGTGTAGTTTTTCTGCTGGGCTGTTCATATGTACTTTGTATACTCAGACATATACCTCTTTATTTATAGATGGCCCTAACCTGGTATATGCTCCACTCATTATGCCGCTACATACAAATCCTAACTAAATCTTCCCCTCTTTTTCTGTTGGTAGCCTTTTCAAGTGAGCATTGTTTATGCTTGATATAAAGGCTTTATAGATAAATCCACTATTTTGAGGTGAGATTTTGTACTCTACTAATAATACTTGCTCTATTTGTGTGTTGTTTGGATTACTTTATCTTAAACTATGTCTCATTACTATACCTATAGTGACATATATGTATACATATATACATTTTAGAGGTGGCGATATACACTACCAGGCACAACTGTACCATCTAAAAGCTCGCCTTTTGACTGAGCAATTACCAGTCATCCAGAATTATTACCTAACTGTTTCATATAAGTTAGGCTTATATCTACATGTTTGTAGCTTATCACATCTACCTACCTTCTCACGCTTTGAGACAATTTTTTACAATTTACTTTAATTACCCTCTGTTGGGCTGTTATGCCTTTTCTTTGCTAGTGGATTTTTTCTTCCCTACATCCTATACAGTTTCTGTACCAGGCACGTCCCCACATGTCAGCCTATTTACCTTTTGCATGTTTTGAAGGTCCACCTATTGATTGTTCTATGGTACTTCCCACAACTTTTGAGACTCTCTACCAAAACTTTGAATCTTAATTGTATTTATCATATTTGTATGTTTTTTCTTTCTCTCTTTTATAGACTATATAAACAAGCTCCTGAAGAAGCATTAAATTGTGAAAGATGTAGAGCTAAAGTTTGTTGTCTTTTATGTTTACTGTAAGGACATGTCCATGTATTCAAGGATATGCCTCTGAGGTCTATGACCTGATCTTTGAGAGAGATTTAGCTAGCTTTTTGCACTTTATATGCAACGTTTTAATATGTTTTTCATATTATATGTTAATAAAATTTATATATAGTTTACATAGTTGTTAATATACTTCTGCTGGTGTACACAGTACCATGCACCCACAGTGCAGTTGCTACTACTTTCCTGGTGGTGTAAACAATATATACAGTGCACCCATAGTTGTTATTACACTTCTGTTGGTGTAAACAGTACCGTGCACCCATAGTGCAGTTGCTACCACTTTCCTGGTGGTGTACACAATACATACAGTGTACCCATAGTTTTAATTACACATCTGTTGGTGTAAACAGTACCGTGCACCCCTAGTGCAGTTGCTACTACTTTCCTGGTGGTGTACACAATACATACAGTGCACCCATAGTTGCTATTACACTTCTGTTGGTGTACACAGTACCGTGCACCCCTAGTGCAGTTGCTACTACTTTCCTGGTGGTGTACACAGTACACAATACAGTGTAGTGTTTTTTGGCTAAACAAAATTTACAGCATGTCCGGAAGGCCACAAAGGAGAGGCAGATGCTCCCAGGCCACTAAAAGAGGGCAAGAGGGCTCTGTGTCTACAGTCGACAGTGCTGGTCGTGGACACAGTGCATCCTCAGCACATGGCCACGGGGCACGCATGTCCTATTTTCCTGCAGTTGGCCGTGTTATTGAGCCACAACATGCAGAAGAGTTGGTGGAATGGATAACAAAGCCGTTCTCATCCTTCTCATCCTCTGTCACCCATGCTCAGAGTAGTTTGCCTGCCAATGCAGCTGCCAAAGTGGCCTATTCCATCGGCTCCATGTCAACAGTCACTCCTTCAATAGCCCCACCATCATGCACGGAGGAGTCCCTGGAACTGTTCGACCACAGTGTCGGGTACATGCTGCAGGAGGATTTGAACGCAACGATTTGAAGGCTTCAATGATAGTACCCAGGTTGAGGAAGGAAGTAACGTCAGCCCAGAGAGAGGGGGTGCCCAAGAAGGTCAAGAAACTGGCAGTCATGTTCCTCCAGCTGCAGCATACTGCCAAGTTTGCTCCAGTGACGAGGAGGAAGGGGATGATGAGGTAATTGACTCAACCTGGGTGCCTGATAGAAGAGAGGAGGAAGAGGAGGAGGAGGCACACCTCCAATGAGGTCGGATGCCCTCCAGGGGGCAGCTTAAGGGCAGCCACTCTATTGTATCACACCGCAGAGCTAAGTAGGTATAGGGCGCTGCTGACTCCCCACATATTTTGAAAAGTTCTTTGGTGTGGGCCTTTTTTGACACATGTACAGCAGATCGCACCGTTGCTATTTGCAACATATGTCTGAAGCGTATCAAGCATGGCCAAAACAGCAGCTGCTTGGGCACCACATGCTTGACCAGACATATGACAACCTCCCATGCAGTCTGTTGGCAACAGCACTTAAAAGACCCACATCAAAGAACAAGGCGGACCTCTCCTTGCTCCTCATCAGCTGGGATCTCCAACCCCACTATAACTCCAGTCCTTTCAGTAACCTGCACTGAGAGGAATGAAGGTATAGAAATAGGTGTCCCAAGTACTTGCGGCCAATCTACTAGCAGTACACCAACATTGGATTTTAGTAGGCAAATTTCCCTACCCCAGTTGCTAAACCGTCGAAAGAAATTCGGTCCCAGCCATCCACATGCTCTGCGTCTGAATGCTTGCTTGGCCAAATTGCTGGCACTGCAACTGCTGCCTTTTCAGCTGGTAGACTCTGCCCCCTTTCGTGAATTTGTGAAATGTGCGGTACCTCAGTGGCAGGTTCCCAAACGTGGAAGGCAATGTCTTGGCCTTGTTGGAAAGGGCGGTCAGCAGTAAGGTGCATATTTCTGCAGACTTATGGTCCAACACACAGGGACGTTACCTTTCTTTCACGGCGCACTGGGTAACTCTGCTGGCAACTGGGGAGGATGCTGGACAGGGTTCAGTATTGTTGGAGCTTGTTCCACCACCACACCTCTAAAATGCTAGTGGTGATTTTGCAACAGCTCTCTCCTCCACCCCCTCCTCTTCTTCTTCCTCTATGGCCTCTTCCTCTGCAGATTTCTCCTCTGAACCAGCGGTGCTCCATAGGTGTTCAAGGGGCTACGCAAGCACTCAGGCAAAAAGATGCCATGCGGTACTTGAGTTGGTCTGCTTAGGGGACAGGAGCCATACCAGGGCAGAGATTCTGTCAGCTCTGCAGGGGCAGGCTCAGAGGTGGTTGACACCGTGGAAAGGAATGGTTGTATGCGACAATGGCACCAACCTCCTCTCCGCCCTCCGACAGGGACACTTGACCCATGTTGCCTGTTTGGCTCACGTCCTGAATTTGATGGTGCAGCGGTTCTTGAGCAGGTACCCGGGCTTACAGGATCTCCTGAGGCAGGCCAGGAAAGTCATTTCCGCCGGTCATATAATGCCAGTCGGCTGGCTGACATTCAAAGAGAATGGAATCTGCCCAAGAACCGCCTCATTTGTGACATGCCCACCAGGTGGAACTCAACGTTGGCAATGCTGCAGCGGCTGCACACGCAGCAGAGGACCATCAATGAGTACCTGTGTGAGTATGGCACCAGGACAGGGTCAGGGGAGCTTGGCTTTTTTTCGCCACGCCAGTGGCTACTGATAAAGGATGCATGCACTGTCCTGTCACCATTTGAGGAGGCCACGAGGATGGTGAGCAGTGACAGTGCATGCATCAGTGATACTGTCTCTCTTGTCTTCCTGTTGTAGCACACGCTTCGTGGAATAATGGACAGGGCACTTGAGGCAGAACAGCAGGAGGAAGAGGAGGATTTCCTTACCTCTCAAGGCCCCCTTTATCCAGATACTAGTATTCCTGCAGGCCCGCCGATCACACAGGAAGAAGAAGAGGAGGAGAAGGAGGATTGTGTCAATATGGAGGTGGAGGATAACACTCAGCATCAGCAGCAGTCTTCAAGGGATCATTTGCAGTCCCCAGAAACCCATGGAGTTGTACGTGGCTGGGAGGAGGTGGTTAAGGATCATGTGATCCTTAGTGATCCAGAGGACTTAGGATCGAATGCCTCTGCAAACCTATGCTGCATGGCCTCCCTGATCCTACAAACCTTCGAAAGGACCCTAGGATTCGTGGTATCAAGGAGAGGGATCATTACTGGCTGGCAACCCTTCTTGATCCACGTTACAAGGGTAAGGTTGCAAAACTTATCCAGCCTTCGCAGAGGGAGCAGAGGATGAAACATCTTCGGGAGGCCTTGTAGAAAGGTTTGTGCAATGTGTTTCCACAGCCTGGGAGATTACAATTTCCTGGTGCTGGACAATGTGTTGCTGAGGCTTTGTTCAGTCACAGAAAGAGCGGTGGAGAAGGTGGCAGGCTGACCGATGCCTTCAGGCAATTCTTCAGTCCTCAGCGCCCAGGTCTGATCGGTTCCAGCAACCATCGCCAGTGTCTGAATTACATGGTGCAGGAATATCTAGGGGCAAGATCAGACTTGGTGACCTTTCCATCAGAACATCTACTGGGTTACTGGGTCTTGAGGATGGACCACTGGCCAGAGCTTGCTCAATATGCAATTGATCTACTGGCCTGTCCTGCATCCAGCGTTCTTTCTGAACACACATTCAGTGCTGCTGGAGGCTTTGTAACTGATCACAGAGTGCGCCTGTCCACAGACTGTTGATCGGCTCAAATTCATAAAAATGAATCAGTCTTGGATCATCAGCTACCAAGCACCTGATGCTGATGTAACTTATTGATTTTTCTATGGATGTGGGATCCCTTGAAGACTGCATATGCTGAGTGACTATCCTATTATGCTGCTCAACAAGAGTATCTGTGAGGGGTTGCAGTGTTGTGACACCAGCACCACTGCCTAAGGCCCAATTTTTCTGTCCCTGTTCAACAGGGGCATATAATTACAATTTTTGATCAAATATTTAACAGCAGGACTCGTTCCTGCACTCAACAAAAGTATCTGTGAGGCTTTACAGTATTGTGCCACCACCACCACTTAAGGCCCAATTTTTCTGCCCCTGTTTAACAGGGGAGTGTAATTACAATTTTTGATCTAATATTTCACAGCAGGGCCTGTTCTTGTGCTCAACAAAAGTATCTGTGAGGCTTTACAGTATTGTGCCACCACCACCACCTAAGGCCCAATTTTTCTGCCCCTGTTTAACAGGGGAGTGTAATTACAATTTTTGATCTAATATTTCACAGCAGGGCCTGTTCTTGTGCTCAACAAAAGTATCTGTGAGGCTTTACAGTGTTGTGCCACCACTACCACCACCACCGCCTAAGGCCCAATTTTTCTGCCCCTGTTTAACAGGGGTGTGTAATTACAATTTTGATCTAATATTTTACAGCAGGGCCTGTTCCTGTGCTCAACAAAAGTATCTGTGAGGCTTTACAGTGTTGTGCCACCACCACCCCCACCATCGCCTAAGGCCCAATTTTTCTGCCCCTGTTTAACAGGAGCATGTAATTACAATTCTTGATATAATATTTCACAG
Source organism: Aquarana catesbeiana (assembly GCF_042186555.1). Lineage (NCBI taxonomy): Eukaryota > Metazoa > Chordata > Amphibia > Anura > Ranidae > Aquarana > Aquarana catesbeiana. The sequence continues at coordinate 260,767,272 of NC_133329.1, read as the reverse complement.
CAGGGCCCATTCCAGCTCCCACCAAGAGTAACTGTGAGGGCTTACAGTGTTCTGGTACCACCAACACCTAAGGCCCAATTTTCCGCAGTGTATAGGGCAGGCTGTATAGTATATACAGGTGGTCCCCTATTTTCAAACATCCGACTTACAAACGACTCCTACTTACAAACGGAGGGAGACAACAGGAAGTGAGAGGAAATATACCCCAAGGAAGAGAAATTCTCTCCTGTAAGAGTTAATATGGGAACAAGGTGTCTCCCCACTGATGCTTTATCACCAATCCTTATTTCCCTAATAACCAAAAATTTTCAAAATCCAATTGCCATTGGGACAGAAAGTGAGATGAAATCTTCTGAACAGGGGCACAGACAGCAAAACAAATGTTACAGGGGTGATGATAACCCTTCCCTATGTTATCCAAAAAGCTTAAAAATAGATTTTTTTGCTTGGAGCTACACTTACAAAATGTACCTGTTCCAAATTACAAACAGATTCAACTTAAGAACAAACCTACAGTCCCTATCTTGTTTGTAACCGGGGACCGCCTGTATACTGCTGCTGTTCAGAGTATATAGGGCCTGGGGGCCCCACGCCTTTTTTTTTTAAATTTAGGTGCGGGGTTCACCTTAATATTCATACCAGACCCAAAGGGAACCATTACATTACAGCCGCAAGCAGTTTTAAATTACTTTTTTCCTTTAGAAATGTCATTTTGTGCAGGGACTGTTCTAAACATGGGAAAAATGCGCCATTTTACAGGCATAATATAGACACCCCCCAGGCACGATATTTAAAGGAATATTACACTTTATTACACTTTTATTGTTTCACTTTAAGCATTATTAAAATCACTGCTCCCGAAAAAACGACCCGTTTTTAAAACTTTTTTTGCATTGATACATGTCCCCTGGGGCAGGAACTGGGTCGCCAAACACTTGTTATGACAATAACTTGCATATTAGCCTTTAAAATTAGCACTTTTGATTTTTCACGTTCGAGTCCCATAGACTTTAACAGTGTTCGTGTGTTCGCACAAATTTTTGCTCTGTTCGCATTTTCTGCCGCGAACCGAACCGGGGGTGTTCGGCTCATCCCCACTTCTGATAGTACAAAGCCTTGGGGGCACTCTGCACATGCTTAGTTCGGTGTGTTATGCTAGAGAGTTTTTTTTTGCTTGGGAGGGTGTATGTGATCGGCACAGGGCCAATCAGCACTGTCCAGATAGAGGGTTAGGGGTCCTGCAGCCTCATAGGACAGTCAGAGTAGAATGAAAACTCCTCCTACAAGCTTTAACCAGACACTGATAGAAGTTACAAGATGTCACACCGTATTTGCACAGCAGTCTTACAAGCTATATACTGCTAATGAGAAAAGGTATTTAGCAGTTTATATTTACTGAAATAATTGCATTTCCATGTTCTGTGTACTGTGGGAGATCAGATATAGTGAATGCAGGGTCCTGGGTTTAGTAACACTTTAACCACTTCAGCCTCAGAAGGATTTACCTCCTTAATGACCAGGCCATTTTTTGGGATATGGCACTGCATCGATTTAACTGACAACTGCGCGGACATGCGGCGCTGTACCCAAACTAAATTTATGTTCTTTTTTTCCCACAAATAGAGCTTTCTTTTGGTGGCATTTGATCACCTCTGCGGTTTTTATTTTTTGCGCTATAAACAAAAAAAGACTGACAATTTTGAAAAAAAAAAAGAATATTCTCTACTTTCTGCTATAATCCATATCCAAAAAAATATATATAAAAAAACTAATTTATTCCTCAGTTAGGCCAATATGTATTCTTCTACATTTTTTTTTAAATATCGCAATAAGCGTATATTGATTGGTTTGCGCAAATGTTATAGCATCTACAAAATAGGGGATAGAGTTAGGGACTTAAAATTTTTTTATTGTTTTTTTTTTTGGTGGCGATCTGTGATTTGTAGTGGGACTGCATCATTACGGCAGACAAATCTGACCCCAAGTGACACTTTTTGGGGACCAGTGACACTATTACAAAAAATGCACTGACCAATGTATAAATGACACTGGCATTACAATGACCCAAAACACACGGCCAAGGCAACAAAGGAGTGGCTCAAGAAGAAGCACATTAAGGTCCTTGAGTGGCCTAGCCAGTCTCCAGACCTTAATCCCATAGAAAATATGTGGAAGGAGCTGAAGGTTAGAGTTATCAAACGTCAGCCTTGAAGGGGATCTGCAAAGAGGATCAGGACAAAATCCTTCCTGAGATGTGTGCAAACCTGGTGGCCAACTACAAGAAACGTCTCACCTCTATGATTGCCAACAAGGGTTTTGCCACCAAGTACGAAGTCATATTTTTCGAAGGGGTCAAATAATTATTTTACTCATCAAAATGCAAATCAATTTATAACTTTTTTGAAATGCATTTTTCTGGCTTTTTTTGTTGTTATTCTGTCTCTCACTTTTAAAATAAACCTATCACTAAAATTATAGACTGACCATTTCTTTGTCAGTGGGCAAACGTACAAAATCAGCAGGAGATCAAATACTTTTTTCCCCTTAATGTATATCACACTAACTAGTTGGGGGAAGGGGTTTCTCTTCCCTATGACGAAAATTTGGCCTATATTAGTGTTGTTCCTAAGCCTAATAAAGATGCTTTTGATGTTTATAACTATTGACCCATTTCTTCGATTAACTGCGATTTGAAAATTCTTACCAAAACCCTTGCTCTTGGTCTTAACTCCTTTTTGGACCAATATATCTATAATCATTAGTCTGGCTTTTGAGGGTGCAAGATCTTGGACCAAATTCGTAGAACCCTAACATTAATTTTGGCAATTCTGACTAATTGGAACTCCTTCTCCAAGGAGGGAGACTGTTATTATCCCTGGATTTGTATAAAGTGTTTGCTAGCCTCTTGTGAGATTATTTGTTTTGACTTTTAGAAAACATGGGTTTTGGTTCCTTATGCTTGACGATTCTGCAAGCTCTTACCCGAATGGCTCAGGTCTCGATCAAAGGTTTCAAATTTTCCATTTTGTCCATATAGGGAGGTACTTGCCAGGGCTGCCAGTTATCTCCATTTCTTTTTGCATTAGCTATGAAGCCATCCCAATAATGACAAACTCTAACATCAAGGGCATCCCCCAGGAATACAAGTGTGCTATGTTTGCTGACAACGTTCTTTTATATAACTCGGCCCTGCAAACAATTATACCCACTTTATGTTAGGTACTTTTTTTGTTAGAAAATTTTTTTCCAATTTTTTTGTATATTGTGAAATATAATGTTACACCGAGTCAATTGATACTAAATATGTCACGCTTCAAAATTGCGTCTGTTCGTGGAATAGCGACAAACTTTGACCCTTAAAAATCTCCATAGGCAACGTTTAAAAATTTCTACAGGTTACCACTTTTGAGTTACAAAGGAGGTCTAGGGCTAGAATTATTTCTCTCACTCTAACGATCACAGGGATACCTCACATGTGTGGTTTGAACACCGTTTTCATATGCGGGTGCGACTTATGTATACGTTTGCTTCTGCGCGCGAGCTTGTAATGGAAGTTTGTAAGTTCTGTATATAATTGTATTCTATTTTGTATGTATTGCACACTGCCCTCACTGTGCACACAGCACTAATAATGTTTTCAGTTCATGTTTACATTCTTTCGAGTCCTGATTAGAATTAGCCTGTCTATGTAACGCCCCTTGTTACCATAAACGTACAATTGTAATATTAATGTGATACCTACGTAATCATGTGTATAAAAACCTTCAATTGTGTCATAATAAAGCAGAACAGTTATTTGGAATGATGCTGAGCGTATTTTTTGTGTCTGTTCCCTACTGCAGTAGTTATTATTAATTTGGAACCACTAATCAATATGAGGATAGGAGTTGCCTATCATCAATTTAACCGAGTCAGCGTGGCAAGCTTTGCCTTAGGAGGGGATTTCAGGTGACCCTGAGTATCCGAAACGAAGAGCTTGAGACGATCCGGGAATTTCTGATAATCAGCCGGCTGAGGTAAGCCTTTTGCTTACATTTGAGTTGTCAGACTTCCTTGATCGGTAAGGCATTTTCGGGACAAAGGGTCCTATTTTACTCCCCTTAATCGAACTAAATTGATTGGTGGTTATATGTTATGTTGTCACTGTCTATTGTCCATCGGAGTGTTATAGATAAGAAAGGGAAGAATAGTGCTGTTCGCAGGTATATGTAGTACATCTGCTAGATAAAGTAGTTTAGAGGCAAGAGAGTATAGGCACACGTAGAGAAGACTGGCCAGTCATTATGGGCATTGAATTAAGTAAGGGAATGAAGGGTAAGAGACCTTCAAAAATGCCCAGCGCAAGAGGAGCGCTATATATGAACCGAAGGTGCGGTTCCACCTATACTGAGCCCCTAGACTAATGGTTAAAGTTGACAGGGATCCACAATGTGTAACTGGGTTACCAAAGTCCACATGGACTAAGAATCATGCAGAGTAAACAGCTAGAGAAACAACTATGTGAGCAGGATGGACCAAGGGTGACATTAACACTAGACAGAAAGGGACATTTTCATGTTAAGTTGTGGGATGAATTTGGGGTCAGGCACTACAACTAGTAAAAGTCAAAACAGAGAAATGTGAATTAAAACAGAATACTTTATATTTTGTCAGAGAGGGAAGATGGGATGAGCACTCTGGCTGCCCGTCTGATCATAGAAGCTAGATATAAAAGATATGTGAACAAAATAAGGAAAGCAGAATTTAGGCAGGGAAATATTAATGAGAGTTAAAAGAAAGTGAGAGAATGATATGCATGTGTTGTGTACAAATGGGAAAAATGTAAGCGATTTTAGAGAGATATTGGTGTATGTGTGTGCGAATGCTGGGACCTTTAGTTCTATTGCTTGTGTGTGTCATGTACGAAGATGTGACCCCCTCCTTTGTGCTCTCATGAAAGAATGTGGCTGGGATGAGAGGTCAGTGATAAGCTGGAAGGACACCATGCCAATTCCAGTTTTTTAGACAAAACATTTATAGCAAAATGTGCCGGGTTAACGAATCTAATGGTAAACAATGTGATCACAATTATTTTGAATCTGTTTTCCAAACATGGTAAAATGAAGGTTACATTTAACCATGTATTACACAAATTGAATATCCTTTGATAGTGGAAACAGTGCATTTAAAAAAGGGAAATTAAGTAAAAATAAGTAATAATGAGTATTCATTTCTAATATGAGTTTAACAATTTTATTAATAATATAGATATATTGAAACTGGTTTAGACAACCTTTGGTTGGAAATGAAATCCAGATTATTGGGGAAAAAATGGGATTAGTTTAGATTAAGATAACAGTTTTGTAATTTTACATTTATTCAATAAGCCCTTATTGAGAGAAAAAAAGATTAAGATGAGGTTGTTATTTGGAATACAGCTGCCATAATATTTAACAAAGCCAAGATGGATTGGATACATAAGAAGTTTTTCTACAAAAATGAAATTTTAAGGTTTTTGATGATAACTTGATGTGCGGTCCATGATGTGAGAGTTATAATAAATAAAAATTTAAATATAACAGACCCATCACATCAAGTTCACACACTCTGTTAGGATAGATGCCACCTGCAGCCAGTTGTTTTTTATTTTTTGATGCTTTCTGGGCCATCATACAGATTCTTGGTCCTTTTGTTTTTATTTATTTTCATTTTTGAAATCCAAAGCAGAATGTGTAGATTGTGAAATGATGTGTCCCTTTTCCTTGTAAGTACAGTGGTATAAGCAGAAGAATATTTTGGATTTATGGGCATCTCTGCATGACCGCAGGGTATTGTTATCATTTATTATAATATTGCCAGGAAAAAGTTGTCTTTTTAAACATGACACTGGAGTTCTTACACAAACTGCATGATAGAAAACAAGCCATTGTAATATATTTATGCCATCTGGACCCAGTAATGAAGGGTTCACCCCGATATACCAGAGCTGCAGGTTTTATGCAAAGGTGCTATTAGACAAAGTTAGAAATTGTTTTGGTCCGACATTCTGTGCAGCAAATATACAGCTAACTAAATGTTTGTCTAATGAAAGGTTTAAAACATGAGTTTGTTTATGTACAAATCTAACAATGAAAAATGCGTACATTTGAATCCAGCCACCTTATTGCCTCTATTGGAGAAGGCTGGAGACAAAGGAAGACACATGTGTTAAATTGATGGTGTAGGAATCAGCTGCTGTGAGCCCAGTGCAGGACACACTCCCTGAAGACCCAGATATTAATTTTTTTGTAGATTTGAGGATGCAGTTTATCACCCAGAAGGATACTCTGTATTCAAAGTCATTGGATCCTTTTTTCCCCAGCTCAAGAAGCAGAGCTCCATGTTTTAGCAAAGCCTGTGAGCTATAAAAAGAGTGTATATTTATATAGATAGTCGAGATATCGAGAGCTTTTGGTTCCATTTCAAGGGCCAGAAGTTTGTTTTTACTTCGGCAGGTAAACCAATAAAGCATGCCAAGTTAATTTGATTGGCTGTTTTCAGCCTTCCAGGTTCTTTCTGAGGTAGCCATACTAACATTAAAACTCACATATGGAAGCAGACCAGGCGACTAAGGATGCTGCATTTAGAGCCCTGGACACTTGATGGGTCTGTGCAACTCACAGATTCCACCCTAGTTCTGGCCCAGTATAGCTGGGATTAATAATTCAACTTTAAGGACCCCAGAACGAGAAGAACAAGTGGTCCACAGGGGGCAACTTCTAATGAAACAGGACTTTGGAAAAGGTGATCATTTATGTCTGCCAGCCACTCTTTTCCCTCCAGCTTGACACATGGACCGTGTCATCAGTCACAAGCAATGGCTGCCTTAGTAAATGAGCATAGGATAGAGCCAGGGTTCACCACAGTTGTTTTTATAACATACCACTTCTTGTTTTACCTGTTACCAAAGGTGTTACCAAAAGCTGAACATCCCTTCCAGAGATTACAAAAAGATATATCCAGATGCCCAAGTTAGGATCTTACAAGCATGCATTTTGTCTGTATGAACATGTTTTCTGCATTCTTCAAATGCTACTGCAAAGGCCACATTAAAAAGTGCTATCAGAAGTAGTTTGTAAACATATGCCCCGTACACACGGTCGGACTTTGTTCGGACATTCCGACAACAAAATCCTAGGATTTTTTCCGACGGATGTTGGCTCAAACTTGTTTTGCGTACACACGGTCGCACAAAGTTGTCGGAATTTCCGATTGCCAACAACGCGGTGACATCAAGCACGTACGACGAGAAAAGGCCAGTTCAGAACCAAGCGCGGCACCCTTTGGGCTCCTTTTGCTAATCTCATGTTAGTAAAAGTTTGGTGAGAGATGATTCGCGCTTTTTCAGACTCGTGGCTTTCAGATCGTTTTCTGCGGTTCAGTTTGTGCTTGTGGGTTTGTATCTACTCTTCAGTGTGTGCAAGCAAGTTCCGCACTTTAAGTAGTCATTGTGTTCTTGTTAGTTCGTTACTGTTTTTCAGGTCGCTCTTCACAGGCCTTGCTGTTCTTCAGTGCGTTCTGTTACTTCGTTCTGAGCAGCCGACCGTTTTCTAGCCATGTTGCGTATACGTACTCCTCGTAGAGTTCGTCCTGTGCAGGGGCTTGGTGTTGGGGTCTTGACCTTAACACAAGTCCAGTCCATGAACAGGGTGGGGAGGAGTTCATGGTCCAAGAATTGGTTGCTTCAGCGTGACCAGTTCTCTCATATGCCTTTGCTCCGTGAGATCCGTGAGAATAATCCTGATGATTTCAGGAACTTTCTCAGGATGACGAAACCTGGGTTTCACTGTCTGCTGGCTTCGCTGACCCCCTATATCAGCAGGCAGGATACCTGCATGAGGCAAGCCATCACTCCGGAGCAAAGGCTCGTCGCTACCCTACGGTACTTGGCGACAGGGAGAAGCCTGCAGGCATTCAAGTTCTCGACAGGCATCTCCCCCCAGGCTCTGGGGATCATTATCCCAGAGACCTGTTCTGCCATCATCCAGGTCCTGCAGAAGGATTATATTAAGGTGAGATTTTTATCCTTTAATCTCACATTTTATTGTATTGAATGTTTGATAATATATTGTATTTCTTTCCTCATTCCCTAATTCATGATTGGAATATGCTGAGAATGTCCCCTTTGTCCTCATTCATGCTTGATTTTTATGTAATTATTTTTTAAATCCTTCATACATATCTGCCTTCACTTACCTCCCCAACATGCTCTTCTGCACCCTATATTCACCTCATGTAGTCACTTAACAATGTATTTTATCAGCTCCATAGTAGTGCTTTACCCCAAACACCCCCTAAAATGTTTAGAAATGTGATTTGTGCTTTAAATTCAGGCAGAGTGCCAGAGGGTTTTTTTTGTGGTGTCCCCAAATCATTTTTCTAAACCCTCCCTCCCCCCAACTGCTAAGTCAGCTGATACCAATTCTCTATCTATCCTCAATCATCTATCTGCTGACAAACCCACACTACACCCATCTCTTTTGTGGTCAGATTTATGGATGAATTCCCCAAAGCATGTAGTGCAAGGGCCTGCCTGTATACTTTCCAATGGTAGTGTTTAAAGTTTTTGTATTCTATTATCTTGATAGGTAATAGCAGAATGTCCAAATGTCCTCAAATGTGTACAGTGTGTATTTATATCTTTGTATTATGACACTTCTTACCTGTCCAGTGGGCTGCCAATAGTGTAACTCAGGAGGGGCTGTTCCAAGTAATACCCTGTATTTAGGCATTCATCTCTCAATGAAGTGAAGAGGGCTACCTGTCCAAGATTCCACCCCCCCTATAATGTTAGAAATGGCCCATAAGAGGGGGGGGGGGGATATGATAGGTGTACCTTATACTTTGGTGTTAATTTTCCCTTAATAAATGCTATCTGGAGGTTGGCCAAGAATGTTTGTGCATAATCTGCTTGCCATGTTTATGTGCAAAAATATATATATATATATATATATAATAATTTATTTTTGGTTTCCTCAACAGTTTCCTTCCACGCCACAGGAATGGCAGACTGTGGCCTCCCACTTTGCCCAGCGGTGGGACTTTCCTAACTGCGGAGGGGCAATTGATGGGAAACACGTCCACATCGTCCCACCACCCAACTCGGGGTCGTACTATTTCAACTATAAGGGGTTCAATAGTATTGTGATGTTGGCGGTGGTGTCGGCTAATTACGACTTCTTGTATGTGGACGTGGGGAAGAATGGCCGGATGTCCGATGGTGGAGTCATTGCCCAGACGGAGTTCTACAGGCATCTCCAGAATGGCAGCTTGGACTTGCCACCTCCAGAGGACAATGTGGAAGGACTCCCATTTGTCTTCGTTGCGGATGAAGCATTTGCGCTGGGGGACCATCTTATGCGGCCATTCCCGATGAGGACCCTCACCCATGAACAGAGGGTTTTTAATTACCGGCTGGCCAGAGCCAGAAGAGTGGTGGAGAACACATTTGGAATCATGACCAGCCGGTTCCGCCTATTTCTGACACCCATCCATATGGCGGAGTATAAACTTAATCATCTAATCCTGGCGTGCTGTGTTCTCCATAACTTTTTACGCTAACATTCTGCCAACTATGCTGGCTCAGTTGGGCCTGAGGCGGGAAATCTACATGATACAACCCTGACGGCGCTTGAAAGTGGCCGTCCTGGCTTTCCCTCCCTGAGTGCCCGTGATGTCCGATTAAGATACCTTGAGTTCTTTGTGGGTAGGGGGGCCATCAATATGCCAGACAATTTGTGAAGCATTTATCAAATAAAAAAAAAAATTAATCTTTGGTGACATTTACTGCTTGTGTTTGTTTTAGCTGACCCTGACAGCAATGTGTGGAGTCGTGAAAATGGCGTGATTGTGTAACCTTATACAAAGCACTGTTGGCTGTTATTTACTAAAGGCGTATACACTTTTTATACTACAAGTGCACTTGAAACTGCACTGAAACTGCACTTGTAGTGCAAAGAGGATTTGCCCTTAGGAAATAACCACCATTTTCTCAGAAAACAGCAATTACATCACCACAAAAGTGTTGTAGCATTGAGACAATAATCCACACATTCTTGATTAACAAACTTTTTAATACCTGCACAATCACATGTGCATTTAGAAAAGGTTTTTAAAACAAACCAACATGTTTGTTGTATAACAATTTTGGGGGTGGCATTATCAAAAATAGAAATGTCCATTTACGATAAAACAGGCCTGTGTAAAACCAACAAGAAACACAAAAAACTTGAACTTACAAAGTTCACATATGGTAAAACTTGAAGGCAATATCAGACATGAGTATTTAGGAACTGTGTTTGATATTGCGTTCAGATGGGGTGAAGTCACCCCTTGAAAAGCCAAATTTGGAAGATGCACACCAATTTACGAATGCCAACATGTGCTAGCTGCCATCACGTGGATCAAGGGAGCAACCCCTTCCTCACCGCTACTTTATTATTGAGGAAGGGGTTGCACCCCCAAAACGCGTCCATTGATCTCCCGTGATGGCAGATAGCACATGTTGGCACACTGTGTGCATCCTCCAAATTTGGCTTTTCAAAACATCGCTCAAAAATTTAAGG